>NC_044278.2:118556727-119172060 GCF_004027225.2 Strigops habroptila | reverse complement strand
AGGGGCAATGGGTTCAAACTTAAACAAGGGAGATTTAGGTTGGATATAAGGCAGAAGCTCTTCCCTGTGAGGGTGCTGAGGCGCTGGCACAGGGTGCCCAGAGAAGCTGTGGCTGCCCCATCCCTGGCAGTGTTCAAGGCCAGGTTGGACACAGGGGCTTGGAGCAACCTGCTCTAGTGGAAGGTGTCCCTGCACATGGCAGGGGGTTGGAACTGGATGAACTTTAAGGCCCCTTCCAACCTAAACCAGGCTGGGATTATATGATTCTATAGTAACAGCATCTCTCCAGAGTGGGTCCTCATAGGTGAGAGAGGAGACTTTATGACCAAGATGAGATGCAAATCTCCCCTCTCTGTGTGTGTGTATATGTGCACACACGTACGGCGTGTGGGAGCAAGCATGAAGGCAAGAAATAGTGGTCCACTTGGTGAAAGCTTCATATGTAAATACCCTGTGATCTACACTGCATCCATATGCATGCCCCAGGTGAACACATACTGGCTCCTCTTGTGATTTTTCTCAAAGTGTCTTATGCAATAAAGATGATAATTTGAACCCCTCTTATAGCGCAGAGCACCTTCAATTGCTGCTACTGACATTTACTGCTGTTTTTTTGATGATTTCCTCTGTTTCAACTCTGGTCATGATTTTATTTGGGAAGAGGATAAGTTGCAATATCAAAAGATCCAAGTTAAAATTAAACAATACAGTTGGGAGCTGCTCCTCATCAAAATTGGACAGTTAACCATTAAGTTCCACAGCAACGTCAGGGAAAGCCAGGATTGATTCTGCTGAACTGCTCTAAAAGGTGAAGAGAGAAAAGCTGGGAGGGATGAGGGGAAAAGGGGGAACATCCCTCTTTGTGCCTGCCCTCCTATCAGCAGAAATTCTACATTCCCATTATGAAGCAACCAAATTAATGGGCTTTTGGACATAAGGCTCACCTCTGGGATGAGCCACTTGCTATGATTTCAATGTTTTTTTCCCCTAAATCTCTTACCAAACATAGAATCATAGAGTCACAAACTGGTTTGGGCTGGAAGGGACCTTGAGTTCATCCAGTCCCAACCCCCTGCCACGGGCAGGGACACCTTCCACTAGAGCAGGTTGCTCCAAGCCCCTGTGTCCAACCTGGCCTTGAACACTGCCAGGGATGGGGCAGCCACAGCTTCTCTGGGAAAAGTCTGTGCCAGCGCCTCAGCACCCTCACAGGGAAGAACTTCTGCCTCAGAGCTCATCTCAATCTCCCCTCTGGCAGGTTAAAGCCATTCCCCTTGTCCTGTCCCTACAGGCCCTTGTCAAATGGACTCTTGTCATGAAAGTAAGGAGGCTCTTGTCTGTCAGATCACTCCTTCACAGGCCATTGAAGCTGAACAATAAATGCTGATGGAGGTTAGAGAACAGAAAGAGCCTCAGCTATGGCTGCTGGATGCCACTTCAGTAAGGAACTTATAGCCCTGCAGATACCCAGATGTCCCTATAGAGTGCTGTGCAAGACACTTGGAACAAACTCTTTTCATGTGCTTACCACTGTTTGTTCCCTGGAGTCTGCAGTCAGATTTGCCCAACTGCCTTTGCCTCGGCACTGAAGACAGGAAGTATTCCGAGTGCAAACTGCTTTGGGAATGAACCCACACCCATGTTTCAGATGTAAGGTGCCCTGAAACGGACACCCAAATCCAGCACTACTGCTGACTTCATTTCATGCCTCAAATCCCTTCTGTAAATGGAGGTAATAATGCTCCATGTCGCTGGGCTCTAATGACAGCAAACTAATTTTGATGAAGTACATAACCAGTGGAAGACAATACTTCTGCCCTCAGGACAGAACTCAAATACTGTGTGTTAAATTGTATTCTTCATCTTAAAGAGATGTATTACCCATCTCTTAAAAAGACAGTGGTGGTAGGATGTAGCCTTGTCAAGGAAGACTAACGCTAACTCCCCAAAATGCCCTCAGGAAAACTTCCTTCTGGCATTTCCTAATTTTACAGCCTAAATAATGTGGGTTTTAACATGTTTTTTTATGTGTGTTTGATGGAATTCAATAAGTGAAGTGAGATCCTTTAAATCCAATGCACTGCCAAGACAGTGGAATGAAGAATAGAAGATAATGACCTACAAATACAGCTACATGACACAGCACTGAAGAGAGGAGGAGAGTGGGCAGCAGCATCTCAAAGCACTGATGATAGTGGAGACCTTGGACATCGAACTCAGGGACTGGAGGGGCAATGGCTCCAGTGAATCCAGAGATTTCCATACAACCTGGACCCCTTCTACACAGATGCTGCGAGGGCTGGAGCAGCTCTGCTCTGGAGCCAGGCTGAGAGAGCTGGGCTGGGGCAGCCTGGAGAAGAGAAGGCTCCTGAAGGGGACACCTTAGAGCAGCTCCAGTGCCTAAAGGGGCTCCAGGAAAGCTGGAGAGGGGCTTTGGACAAGGGCCTGGAGGGACAGGCCAAGGGGAATGGCTTTAATCTGCCAGAGGGGAGATTGAGATGAGCTCTGAGGCAGAAGCTCTTCCCTGTGAGGGTGCTGAGGCGCTGGCACAGACTTTTCCCAGAGAAGCTGTGGCTGCCCCATCCCTGGCAGTGTTCAAGGCCAGGTTGGACACAGGGGCTTGGAGCAACCTGCTCTAGTGGAAGGTGTCCCTGCCCATGGCAGGGGGTTGGAGCTGGATGAGCTTTAAGGTCCCTTCCAACTCAAACCAGTCTGATTCTATAATACTGTCTTAACCTGATCTTTGTCTAACTCTCTCTGTTTCTCATCTAGTTCGAAAGAGAAGTGCCTTGGGGCAACTTGACTCAACTTGACTCTTCTGGAAGAGGCCACAGAGGCCTCTCCTCAGATACACTCACATAAACCCTGGGTAGTAACACTGCCACCCAGCCATGCAGCGTTGAGTACTACACCGAGTACATGGGACTTTCCACAGAAAGTATTGTGAAACCAGCATCATGAGAGTTTAAGCTTCTTTGTAGCACTAAAACACATTTTGGCACAAAACACACATTTAGATTGCATGATCGGGACACATGAGACTTCACAGGAATCGTGCTACTAATTTAGGAATAACTGAGCACTATTCCAGGCTATTACGGTGGGGAAAAAAGGCCGTTGCTCCAAGATTTTAGGCCCTTTGCTCCCAAATACATTTAACTTTGTTATTAACTCTTCTTTTTTCTTTTATTTTGTAAGGAAACCTGTTTTTTGGAGCTTTGGCTGAGAGAAAGCACTCTCAGTTTACCAGTGAATGGTAAACATGTACCTCTTTGTAGCAAGGCTCTTCTTTGCTGGTGTATAAGCACATACTTCACTATGAGCATTGCCAGCACACTGACTTGCTGCAGTTAAGAGGTATTCAGTCCAAATGTTGAATACCAGTTTTAAAAATAAAGTTTTAAACAATCCAGCTCTTATGTGAGGACAAAGTTCAGATGCTCACCCTGGCCAAGAGCCCCCGAGGCTTTCAACTGGGCGTTCTGCACTCAACAAAGAACTTGCAGATGATGACAAACCAACTGCCCAAGGGGCAGATCCATGACAGAACATTGAATTTAGGTCAGTTATGAAGGGAAAAAGAAACTTAAGTTTAAGGCTTTAGAGCAGCTGTCAGGTTTGTTTTGTTTTGAAGGAGAGATTGCCCAATGGTTTAAAAATAAGTGAAATGGGAACTCCATTTCTGCAAATGAGAACACCACAGAAGAAAGTGTGTTGCAATGCAGGCTCACTATGAGGAATACAAAACCATGGCTCTTAGGAGACTTTCTGCTATAGGGTAAGACTTTGGAACAGAGGGAAGAAGAGAAAGAGAAGAACACAAGCAGAGACTTCACGAGATGTTTAGCAACAACACAAGCCAAGCTCAGGGGGGGAAGTTCCTCCTTTCCCTACAATAAAAACCCTACACATTCGAGAACAGTTCTCAAATCTAATTCTCTGAATTGTCTGAACTGGCTGTCTATACCTCAAAAGCCAAGAAATGAGGGTTCTCAGCACAAGAGTACAGATACACAGAGATACAGTACTGAAAAAGGGGAGATTGAGATGAGCTCTTAGGCAGAAGCTCTTCCCTGTGAGGGTGCTGAGGCGCTGGCACAGACTTTTCCCTGAGAAGCTGTGGCTGCCCCATCCCTGGCAGTGTTCAAGGCCAGGTTGGACACAGGGGCTTGGAGCAACCTGCTCTAGTGGAAGGTGTCCCTGCCCGTGGCAGGGGGTTGGAGCTGGATGAGCTTTAAGGTCCTTCCAACCCAAACCAGTCTGGGATTCTAAGATTCTATATCTTAATCATGTGTTCAAGGGCTCAAAGGGAAGATCCTGCTTATTATACTAGCTAAAGGCAGTAAAAACTTCAGTCAGCTCCTGATCAGCTAGAGAAACAGAGGGCTCAGGAAGTAAGGCATAAACACAGATATATGCTGTGCTTTAAGAATACACAAAGTTGTTCTGGAGAAAAGGAGAGAGAAAAGAAGGAGTGGGATGCTATTAGTGATGGAGCACAGAGATTCCCAACAGGTCAGCCCACACAACCCAGTGCCATCCAGACATCCAAGACGCAGAAGCAGCACACACAAGACATGGAGGATGTCAGCTCTGATGTCAGGCCATACTGACTCAGCAGCCTGTATATGATCCAGGCTGAAGAAACCATCCCCTGGATGTTATTTTTTACACCCAGGTTCCTCAGATCTTTTTCTTTTTAAGGCTGTTTCTCCAGTAGCTTCCCAAGGAGCTTATCTGATAGATGAGAGCACGTGGATGCTTACTTACAAGTCCTACTGGGCATAAGCTGGCTTGTGCTGAGACTAGTCCAATGCATTAGCATCCATCATGAGGTTAAACTGAATGAAGAGGTCAATCCTGAAAAAATCAATAGCTGACTAAGGATTTCTTTCAGTCCTCTGCTGAAGCCACAGTGAATAGTGTATGCCAGGAACTGCTGTTTCTATTTGAGATTTCAATGCAGGTTCCAAGGAGCTCTTTACAGAGCACACCGAGGGACACACTGCACAGATACTGCTCAGACTCACTGGAGAGATGCTGAAGGTTTTGAAGGGGAGAGTGCCACTGTCATTAGCATCCATCAAGCACATTTACACATTTCCTGGCAACACAGCAACTGTGCAGCCTCCCATTCAGATGAGGGCTGTGTTTGCACCTATCTCTTCCCTTCCAAAACCCCTCCGTGGCTTCACTTCTGCTGAGCAAACCCTGATCCTTGGGAATTCTCTTTGCAACCTCTACATAAGGCGAAAGGAGCCGTGACCTCAGTTAAGGGCAGGAAGCACAGCTCAGAGAGGAAGCAGCAGCTCTGGCACTGATCCTGCACAGACATTTGGAGCACTCACCTGCATGATGTCCTGGAGGCTCTCAGTGAAGGACAGCTCAGCCTCCACCATATAGAACTCTGCCAGATGCCGGCGACTCTGTGAGTTCTCTGCTCGGAACGTCGGGCCGAAGGTGAACACGTGGGTAAAAGCCCTGCAAGGCAACAAGAAACAGGTAGGTCAGGCCCAGCACACAAGTGAGTCTGTTATAAAGCCCTCATGTTTCTCCCAGGAGACAGAAGCACTCATGTTCCCATTTCATCTTTGACCAGATTAATGGCACTGCTGGGTAGGCTGCTGTTACACTCCTTCATCCAGGGATGGAGAGGGGTTATTCCATGACTCAGGGAGGTTGCACAAACTCTATTCAGCTTTCACTGAACACCATTCATGCTCAAGGAGCTTATTGTAGCTGTGTGGGAATAAAGAATGCTGTTCTGCAGAACTAGATCATGGGAGGTGCACACAGACATCGCTCCCCTTGTCCAGGTCCTTTCATGCTTTTTTGGCTGCAAGGTCTGACCTTTATGGGTGCTGTGACATCCCAGAGCTCAACAGAGCAGAGAGGGTCCTGCTGCTGGTGTTAGCACTGAGAGGTGGCTGGTGAAGGCCAGCAAGGTGGATGTACAGTGTATGGCCTGCAGTCCCCCTCTAGTGGCAAGCCCAAAGCTTATTGCTGAAAGAGCCTTCCAGATAAAAGAACTGGGCTCCTTCCACACAACTCAAAATGGTTCAGCTAAAAGGGATCCCTACTGCAGAGAACACATCTGGAGCATCATGTTATGCAGAAGCAATCAATGCATTTCCTATTATAAAGCTATTTCTCCAGCAGCTTTCTGGGGACTCTATTTAAATACACAGAATCACAGAATCATAGAATAGTTCGGGCTGGGAAGGACCTTAAGATCATCCAGTTCCAACCCCCCTGCCATAAGCAGGGATGCCTCACACTAGACCATGTCACCCAAGGCTCTGTCCAACCTGGCCTTGAACATTGCCAGGGATGGGGCATTTACCACTTCTTTGGGCAACCTGTTCCAGCGCCTCACCACCTTCACAGTAAAGAACTTCTTCCTTATATCCAACCTGAACAGGGGAAGTTCATCCCCTGTTTCAGTTTGAACCCATCACCCCTTGTCCTATCGCTACAGTCCCTCTCTTGTTCTGCAGCCACATCGTACTGCATTACACAGGATACAAAAAAGCCTTCTTGATTTTCCACTTCCTTCATTAAAAACCTTCCTATCAACAGCAACACACCTTTCAAAGGTTATTTCTGCTGTGGGGAAGCTGCACTCCGAGCAATACCTTTTACACTGTGGGCTCTGAGCACTTGGGCTCCTGGACATCCTCAAGCCAGAGAAAGCTTCCCAAAGAGATGCTGTGGCAGCTGTGTTTCCTCTCATGCTCCATGGGAAGCAAACCAAGATCAGGGAGGGAGCTGCTTCACAAAAACCATGGACTGGGCAGCTGCTATCTTTGGGTACATCTTTAACTTGACATTATTATAGCTGTAGACAGCATGTAGGAACAAAAGAACCTGATCAGTAGAGATTAAGCACAGTTTAACACTCATGAAAGCCTGCGTGCTAATTGCTGGGGCTGGCATTTGCCTTGCATCTTGCTCTGCAAGCTTTCAACTGAAAGAGGATGTTCGCTGAAGTTTCTGCACAGGCTAATTTTGTTCAACTGAAGTTTAAATAAACAACGCTACAAAAAGCAGCGGTTTTCCTTTACCCCTGATGGAGGCATCTGCACCGCAAATAAAGGAACACACACATTCAGCTTCTCTCATCTGTTCCCTCATGTCACATGATGGTTAAAGGTTATGATCCAGAGAAACAGAACTTTCTTTTTCCTTGAGTTTCTAGTAGTAAACACACCAGAGGAAAGTTCCAGGTCAAGACTGAATACATCGCGTGCCTGTAGGTTTCTTTTCGCCATGGGCTCTCCTTTCCCTGCTCCAACAAACACACTTTCTGTCTCTGCTTTGTTCCAATACCTGCACTCTCACATACATAACCACAGCATCTATGATGCTAACCACATTTCAGAGCAAGTATCTTCCCTCAAGCATCATTTTCAGCTTGCCTCTTTTCCCTCTGCTGCCCTTCTTTCTTGCTGGGATGTTACTATAAACTTCTGCCGTCACTTGATCATCCTCCTTCAAGCTGCCTTTGCTGTAGTGTCTATAAAACCTCAGCAATGTTTAGATAAGTGACGTACCAAGACTATTACTCACTGCACAGGTCAGTATTATCTCATCAGTTCCTTGTGCTCCCCCATCTGGAGCCATCTGTTGTCTTGGGTCACACAGAAACGCATGTTCTTCCTCACAAGGCCTTTCTGGTTTGTTTTTCATTTTTCCATGTTCCTACAGCACCTGGCACAACAAGGTCTTGGATCCAAAGCTTAAGAGCCTCCACTGCTATAGCAATACAAACAACAAACATGAAACAATGAGTCACTGGCCAACATTGTTCAATATAACTTCTGCTTGCCAGGCCACAGTGGTTGGCCTGCAGTGGGAAACAGGAGACGCAGGTTCTCCTGCTACCTGTGCCCAGGTTTCAGGTTTTGCTGAAATATTTCAATGTGAGGCTGTTCAGTTAAAGAATTACCCCTAAATAAATAAATAACAATTGTGACTGGGTCAGGACTGGACACAAGACAAAAACATTTTGAAAAGCTTCCAATTGCTGAAGCACCCACTTGGGTCTGCTCCTTTTGATGTGCAGGTCTCTATGGTCTCGCTGATATCAAGTCCTTAAAGTAACAATTGAAAGTGAGGTGTGATACCAGCTGGGTAGCAGGAGATCCTGTCCCACCGAGCTACAGCCTGGCTTCAGTGAGACACACGTTTCTCACAGTTTTTAAGAAAGTTGGGGTTGTTGAGCCTGGAGAAGAGAAGCTGCGTGGAGACCTCAGAGCAGCTTCCAGTGTCTGAAGGGGGCTACAAAGATGCTGGAGAGGGGCTCTTCATCAGGGACTGGAGTGATAAGACAAGGGGTGATGGGTTTAAACTGAAACAGGGGAAGTTCAGGTTGGATATAAGGAAGAAGTTCTTCCCTGTGAGGGTGCTGAGGCGCTGGCACAGACTTTTCCCAGAGAAGCTGTGGCTGCCCCATCCCTGGCAGTGTTCAAGGCCAGGTTGGACACAGGGGCTTGGAGCAACCTGCTCTAGTGGAAGGTGTCCCTGCCCGTGGCAGGGAGCTGGAACTGGATGAGCTTTAAGGTCCCTTCCAACCTAAACCATTCTGTGATCTGTGATTCTCAGTGGCTGTCCAGGCATGGCATTGACATTTCAGTGACTGTAGGTTACTGTGGCAGATGAGACTCTCCAGCAATGGCACTGTGAGCACCTTGAACTGCTCTTATTTCCTACTGACTAGCAGCCCAAGCATGACGACTAGTTACTTATCTTCCAAGGGGCTTGCTGCAAGATACCTGAAAGTAATAAAAAATAAAGAAAGCCCTTATTGCCCCTAAGATATCAACCATGGTCAAACACTTCACAGTCACAGACTGATTTTGTGGTGCCAGAATAAAGCCTCTCTGAACCCAAGACAGAGCCCTTGAGGAGGAGAAGTGCAGAACAACTCCCACAGGAACTGATTTCAGTCTTTTCTCAGCAGTAGGCATCCTGTGGGGACCAACCTTCTCTAACCTGTACACTGAGCATCACCTACATGTACAAAACTGAACCATTAGCACTGCAACTTCATGGACTGTCCCAAGGTGCTCAACATCTGCAGAGGTAAGGGCTCTGTGACAGCCTGTAGAGAACCTCACATCATTGGTGTAGAGCTGGATTTGCCTGGAAAGAAGGCAACAAACCCCAACCAAATAAACCCAAAACCCACATGTACAGGGAGAGGAGGAACCATTTATTTCTCAGGCTAATTGTAATGGGGAAAAGATAGATACAAATAACTGTGAGAACCTCATCATGATCCTGGGACCCTGGCAAAGGGAAACTAGCCAGATGTCATGCTGGCAAAGTGATCAAAGGAGTGCTGTAAATGCAAGTCATCTGGTCATGGCAGTGTAGCACTGATCAGAGGCCTGGACATAACAGAGAAAGAACTAAAAATACACATAGGCACTGTTATCAACTCCAAGCGCTAACAGTTATTTCTCATCCAGGCATCACACACTGTTTACTGTCCTCTGCCATTCCAGACATCAAGCAAATGCATGCTACACAAATCCGACCTTTATTTGCATTTCATCTGCTATTAAAAAACAGATCAGTGATTTGATATGCTGCTGTATCACACTGAGCATGTATAAATGCATTAGGGAAGAGGGATGGGAGCTGACTCTAGCTCCGATTTCATGGTATCGAGGGCAAAAGCAGTCACTGTTCTGTGTGCATTCAGCACCTAGCACAATGGAGCCTCAGTGCAGGGCTGTGATTCCTATGCTTCTACGATGCAAATAATCAATCATTTAACATTCCCAGACCTCTGCAAGACTTCCAGCATTTAAAAATAACTTGAAAACTCTGGCTTAAGGATCCAAAAGTGCCTAGGTCAGTCGGGGTTGTGTGCACTCAAGCATCTTTGAAATAAATCAGTACTGCTAATTCCTCATCTCCAACAAAAGCACATACAAGTGGGGAAAAAAGCAAGCCCAATAATCTGTCGAGCTCTTTTCCTTAGCTATTACAGGCAGAGCAGTAATGTCTGTAACACTGTCCTTGTACATGGTAGCAAAGAAGACAAGAGAGGCTTTGAAAGGAGACCCTTTGCAGTCAGCTTCCCCCAGATCAGAGCTCTGGACAGCAAGGCTGAGTGCATTTATGCTGTTCACAGGCACTGCCAGGGTTGACACCAGGAGAAGGCACAGAGCTGCTTAATTAATTGCTCCCTTTCTGGGGCTGTGTTTTGCTCTGCCCAGTTCTCTGGGAAAGTTTGAGAGCTTAATGGGGAGGCCAAGAGAATACCCACAGCGCTCCTTCCAATACGCTGAAACATTGCACAAGGCAGGGCTGCATCCTGCAAAATGGGTTTAAACTGAAACAGGGGAAGTTCAGGTTGGATATAAGGAAGAAGTTCTTCCCTGTGAGGGTGGTGAGGTGCTGGAACAGGGTGCCCAGAGAAGTTGTAAGTGCTCTATCCCTGGCAGTGTTCAAGGCCAGGTTGGGCAGAGCCTTGGGGGACATGGTTTAGTATGAGGCATCCCTGCCCATGGCAGGGGGTTGGAACTGGATGATCTTAAGGTCGTTTCCAATCCTAACTATTCTGTGATTCTATGAAAATGCTGAGCTTGCCTGCTCCAGCCCAGTGAAGGGATTAGCCACTTCCAAGGTACAGGCTCACAAGAGTCCCTTTGGATGCAGACAGCAGTGCTCGGATGCGTTGCAGGAGCACAGCATCCTCCGCATGGATGATCACTTGATGGAGGCTCATTCTTGCACAGGCTATTTGTGATAATTTACCCTGTGAATACTCAGCAAGAGAGAAACTTCCCCCTTCCCACCCTTATTTCACACACTACTAAAACCCTCTTCAGAAGCAGCTACCTCTCCCCCTTTGAGAGCTTTACACCACGCAGAACGGAAGCTCACTTCATTTGAACTCGTTGACAATTCATTACTGAGGCAGTGATAGAAACCAATAGAGAAGTATAAAATAGCTGTGCCCAAAGCTGTCCAAAATCATTCTGCTAATTAAACTCACACACTGTTTGTAGACTCGAGCATCTCTGCCTTACTGGCAATTTTTACACTGCAATCCCAATATAATTAATTGTGCTGAAAGTTCCCAAGCCAGGAATGGATTGTGCTCCTTTTCTGAGCCAGGACTCCATGCTGCTGCTGGGCTAATAAAGACTTATTTGTGCTGTCGAACCAAGGGGATACAACTCAGAGCAAGGCTATTAATCAAGAAGATGCAATCCCTGCACAGTCAGCTCACGGCCTATGCCAAGGTCACACCACACTGTAGTGACACAGCTGGAGGCAGAAGCTGGTTGTTCTGACTCAGGGCTAAGAACTAAACCACACCAGCACACTCAGCTATTCATTCGTACGGTGCCCTCCTGCTCACCCCAAAACACTACAGGTGTCTGCAGAAACGTAAGTGCAGTGATTACTCCGACAAGGTTTGCAGTGAAGAGTTCAGCTGAAAGGCAATCTGTGGCAAATCTTATGCACAGCATGTTCCCCCCCAACACCATCCTTCACCAACCTCCCCATAACACACACAAATGTAGATTGTAAGAAAAACTAGAAACTGTTGCATCCCCAGAGCATGAGCAACAGGTTGAGGGAGGGGATTCTTCACCCCTGCAGTCCTGCATCCATCTCCAGGGCAACAGCACAAGAGGGACGTGGAGCTGTTGAAGCGAGGCCAGAGGAGGCCCCGGAGCTGCTGCGAGGGCTGGAGCAGCTCTGCTCTGGAGCCAGGCTGAGAGAGCTGGGCTGGGGCAGCCTGGAGAAGAGAAGGCTCCTGAAGGGGAGACCTTAGAGCAGCTCCAGTGCCTAAAGGGGCTCCAGGAAACCTGGAGAGGGGCTTTGGACAAGGGCCTGGAGGGACAGGCCAAGGGGAATGGCTTTAACCTGCCAGAGGGGGGATTGAGATGAGCTCTGAGGCAGAAGCTCTTCCCTGTGAGGGTGCTGAGGCGCTGGCACAGGGTGCCCAGAGAAGCTGTGGCTGCCCCATCCCTGGCAGTGTTCAAGGCCAGGTTGGACACAGGGGCTTGGAGCAACCTGCTCTAGTGGAAGGTGTCCCTGCCCGTGGCAGGGGGTTGGAACTGGATGAGCTTTAAGGTCCCTTCCAGCCCAAACCATTCTGTGATTCTATGAAACAGTAGCTTCTAACAGAAGGACAAAATGATATATGATGTCAGCAGAGGAGGAAAGGAGAGCAAGGTGACCCTAAAGCCCAGGAGCTTAGCTTTGTCAGCCACATTTTCCTTTCCCTTAGGAAGGGAAGAAATTAATAAAGTGAGCCATCTGATTTAATTCTGCTCTGTTCTAGCATGACCGTATTCATTTGGAGCATGGAGGACCTGCCTGCTCCATCGACATAAGTAGATGACTTTGCTGCGCTGCCAGGACTGCAACACCAGTTGGCTGCAGTGTATGACCCCATTACAATTGGAATTGTTCAGGGATGCTGAAATTTGTACGTTGAAAGATGTTCTGGCCCCATGCATGAAACCACAAGCACAGAGACAACCATTCAAACATACCGATCCAATGCCTCTGGGGTCTAGTTTTTGGAAGAGCTGGAAACCCAGAGCTCCTAATGCTGCCAGTGATGTACAGGTGCCCAGCAGTTTGCAGAAGAGGAAGAACATTTCATATCCTTGAGCTGGGTAGATTATGTTAAAATAAAACTTCGGAGTTGGACAGAGATACCTGCTTTTTAACCTCAATGTAAAAGTAATCTCCCGTTACTATTGTTTGGTGGTTTGGATTTTGCACAATGAAAATAATAGAATCATAGAATGGTTTGGGTTGGAAAGGACCTTAAAATCATCCAGTTCCAACCCTCTACCATGGGCAGGGACACCTCACATTAGACCATGTCACCCAAGGCTCTGTCCAACCTGGCCTTGAACACTGCCAGGGATGGAGCATTTACCACTTCTCTGGGCAACCTGTGTCAGCGCCCTCACAGGGAAGAACTTCCTTATATTAAACCTGCACTTCCCCTGTTCCAGTTTAAACCCATCACCCCGTGTCCTATTACTCCAGTCCCTGATGAAGAGTCCCTCCCCAGCATCCTTGTAGCCCCCTTCAGACACTGGAAGCTGCTCTGAGGTCTCCACGCAGCTTCTCTTCTCCAGGCTCAACAGCCCCAATGTTCTCAGCCTGTCTCCATATGGGAGCTGCTCCAGCCCCTGATCATCCTCGTGGCCTCCTCTGGACTTGCTCCAACAGCTCCATGTCCTTCTTATGTTGAGGACACCAGAACTGCACACAGTGCTGCAAGTGGGGTTGAAAAGGCAAAGGAGAGACTGAATTTCATCCAGCAAAAAGGGGTTTAAAAGATTCCTCACAGAACTTGCCACTTCTGTCTGCCCTCTGAGGAAGTGCACGTGAGAAAAGTTGCATCTTGGCACAGGCTTTTATAGCAGAGCGTGAGGCTCAGGCCTGGGCAGCAGAGCTGGTGTGCTGAGTGCTGAGGTTTCAATTCATGCTGCGACGAGATGGGCCTGGGCTTCCTTTTATAAGCAGCCAAAAATAAAAACATAAATTAAAAAGGAAGAAAAAAAATAACGCTGTCTAAGTTCCCAGACAGAGATTGGGAAGTGCCAACTTCCCCTCCAGCCAGTCAGGCTGAAGCAGTGCAGCAGTTTCCCTCACTGCAACCTCCAATGAGTCCTACAATGCCTGCAAGGTCTTGTGCAAAGCATCACCCTCCTGCCATGCTCCAGGACCAGCTCTCACCCTGCCATGTCCTCTGCTCCAGCTTTAGCAGCAAGAAAAGGAGAAGATGGGACAAGGATCCTGCCCAGGTCATCCACTTCTGCTTGAAAATAACGCAGGCACATTTGAGTAATTAACAATGTGACCCATATACCATAATTACCTGGCAAAGCACCTGCATTTTCTTTATTAAACCTCAGAGCACACCTAGACACTGGGGTGTTGGTTTGCAGATGGCAGGAGAATAGGGGGAAATCAAGACAAAGGAAACAGAGTTACTCAGAGCCATACAGTGTCTTCTGCTCCAGGCTCATAGATCTCATCAGCCTGGGTCCTCCACCCTTCTATGTGACACTGCTTTTGTCCTAGTTTTGATATTGCTATTTCTAATTAAAGTTAATAAAACAACCAATTTTTGTTGTTTTATATAACATATTTATTATATAATAATAAACAAGAATAAAACTCAAGCTGGGCTGATGAAAGCCATCAGAGGACTTAGGCATGTATTCAAATAACCATTCTCCATGCCCCAGCCAGCACTGAACTTCTACAAAGGAGTAATATAAAATGTTTCAAAGATTTAAATAAAACAGGGAGCAAAGATGGTTTTGAAAACTCAGTCATCCCAGTGACTTCTAGTTTAAGCCAAAATTACATTACCAACATGGCGGGGGGAAAGCAATTGGGTGAAATCTTTTTCTTTTCAGAGTGGAAAAAACATTTTCTCCAGAAACTGCATTATAATACCTATGAAGAGGATTTTTTAAAATGAATTTGTTTTTCAGATGGACACTGGTTCTACAAACTTTGTAAATACGAATCACAGCAAGAAACTGCATCAGAATGTGCATTATGGCACACAGGGAGTAATGGTTTCAGGCAACCTATCGAAGTTTGGGTGTAGTTATTTAAAATCTCCAAGGCTTCAGATTAGAATCCCAGACTGGTTTGGGTTGAAGGGACCTTAAAGCTCACCCAGTTCCAACCCCCTGCCACGGGCAGGGACACCTTCCACTAGAGCAGGTTGCTCCAAGCCCCTGTGTCCAACCTGGCCTTGAACACTGCCAGGGATGGGGCAGCCACAGCTTCTCTGGGAAAAGTCCGTGCCAGCGCCTCAGCACCCTCATAGGAAATACTGTCTTCCTAAGATCTCATCTCAACCTTCCCTCTGGCAGGTTAAAGCCATTCCCCTTGGCCTGTCCCTACAGGCCCTTGTCCAAAGCCCCTCTCCAGGTTTCCTGGAGCCCCTTTAGGCACTGGAGCTGCTCTAAGGTCTCCCCTTCAGGAGCCTTCTCTTCTCCAGGCTGCCCCAGCCCAGCTCTCTCAGCCTGGCTCCAGAGCAGAGCTGCTCCAGCCCTCGCAGCAGCTCCGGGGCCTCCTCTGGCCTCGCTCCAGCAGCTCCACGTCCCTCTTGTGCTGTTGCCCCAGAGCTGAGACTATAAAAATCCTGACTGTAAAAATCAAGTGCAGGCAGCAACAGAAGAACAGGTTTTATGTTCATCTGGTGAAAGGTGGCATCAGCTGAAATTCTTGGTCCTCCCTTGACATGATTTAATGAAAATACAGGGCAAATAGTCTGAGACACTGCGGGGATTGCACTCAGCCCGTCATGCATGGATCCCAGGGACATGACTGAACCAGAGATACCCTCAGCACACACACCATGCTTCATAGAATCATAGGATAGTTAGGGTTGGAAAGGATCTTAAGATCACCAAGTTCCAACCCCCTGCAATGGGCAGGGATGCCTCATTCCAGACCATGTCACCCAAGGCTCTGTCCAACCTGGCCTTGAACACTGCCAGGGATGCAGCATTTACCCTTTCTTTGGGCAAAGGAATTACCTGCTTCCCCTCCCAAAAAAAGCTGAGGGAGAGAAAGGACCAAGAGTGTATCTATGAGAACTGTAATCTCCAACCAGCCAAGTGACCCTAAGCTCCGTGCTGTACCTACCAAGTTCATGTATGTGGCTTCTCAGTAACACAAAATCATTACCAATCTCTGCAGCAGTCATGAACCAGACTGAAGCTTGTGGTAATTGATTAAAACCAGACATGTCCCAGTCGCTTTTTATAGCTCCCATTAAGTGTCAGCCTAATTAATGGAAGTTAGTGCTAATTATAAGAGTCTGCGTCGTGAGTCAGCCTCAACCAAACGTTGTGCAAGAAATGTCAGAGAGGGTTTTTTTTTTCCCCAGGCATCCAAGATAAATAATTACACTTATTTTTGTTACTTCTTAGCAACAGGAATGTTATACAACTGGACATCATTCCTGCAGCTGCATTCAGAAGGATTTCAAATGATACAATGCAGAGCAAATATTTGCTTAAAGACAATGCAATCTGTTCCATCATTAGCAAGTCATTTTGGAATCAGATTTTAAGGCTGTGCTTGCCAGGCTGCTGAAAAAGAAGCCTCAAACACATCTCTCTTCAGCTCTGGAGGGTTTTCTTGAACACCAACAATGACAGCTATCTCTCTCCATCTCTTCCATGCTTTGAAAAGCATTGGCATTTAAAAAGTGGAATCAGTGTGATCTCAGTATCTTCTGGAATCCACAGGAAATTCACTGCATTCAGCTCTCTGCAAACTCAGGCAGACACAGCTAAAATGGTCTGGATGCGTGAGACTGTTTTAGAGTCTCTCTGCAACCAGGAAACCCAGTTCAAGGACTGCAGAGAGTATCTGGAATAGGCAGAATAGTAGCAAAATCCATGCTGACTTAGAAATCAAGGGGATGTGCTTGAGGAAAGTGGGATTAATTCTGTTTCAATTAAGCCAAGCTTGATAGCTAGACATGAACAGGCAGATGTCGGTATGAAAGACTGAGATTTTAAGTTAGGCAGAAAAATACAGGTCCTGGGGAGAGAAGTTGAAATGAACATGAACTAGAGAGAAAACTCACCAAGATGTTCTTGTGGATAATATTGGTGGAGAGGAAAATGAGCATTAAGCCAAGAATAAACTTATGAGGACAGAATAATTCAGGCTGGAAGGGAGCTCAAGGAGGTCACTGGTCCAGTGACCCCTTCAAAGCAGGGCCAGCAAGAAGGCCAGACCAGGCTGCTCAAGGCTTTACCTAGCTGGGTCTTGAAAACCTTTAAGGATGAAGAGTGCAGAGTCTCTCAGCAACGTTTTCCAGTGCTTGACTGATTATTTAGTGATTTTCTGCCACTACATCCACTCAGAACTTCTCTTATTTCAACTGTTCCCCTTTGTCTCTTGTCTTGTCGTTCACCACTGCAGAGCGGGCTTGTCTCCTTGAAAACCTCTTCACAGATCCCAGCAGGCTGCTATTATGTTGTCCCTAAATTAGGTTGCACTTGAGCCTAGAACCTCCCTCGTGCGCTGGGCTGCATCCCCAGAGCATGAGCAGCAGGTTGAGGGAGGGGATTCTCCCCCTCTGCTGCTCTCTGGGGAGACCTTAGAGCAACTCCAGTGCCTAAAAGGGCTCCAGGAAACCTGGAGAGGGGCTTTGGACAAGGGCCTGGAGGGACAGGCCAAGGGGAATGGCTTTAACCTGCCAGAGGGGAGATTGAGATGAGCTCTGAGGCAGAAGCTCTTCCCTGTGAGGGTGCTGAGGCGCTGGCACAGACTTTTCCCAGAGAAGCTGTGGCTGCCCCATCCCTGGCAGTGTTCAAGGCCAGGTTGGACACAGGGGCTTGGAGCAACCTGCTCCAGTGGAAGGTGTCCCTGCCCGTGGCAGGGGGTTGGAACTGGATGAGCTTTAAGGTCCCTCCCAACCCAAACCAGTCTGGGATTATTTGAGAACCCCTGCGAAGGCCTGATAAAGAAAGAGAGCTAGGGAAGAAGGCAGGGAATGAGGAGATGACTCACTCTGTGATTTAGGGAGGGGATAGCCCCCAGAGCTTTTAAGAAGAGCAGTTACAGTTAAACCTATGATGCAAAAGGCAGAATGGACAGTGCATGGGATGAAATGTGGCACAAGGAAAATCAATGCAAAACAATGATGTAAGCTATTAGCAAGAGGGATTGAAGGGAGAGGAGCAGGCTGAGCTTGTGGGAAGTGCAGATGGGGGAAAGGAGCAAAAAACAAACACCAAAACCAGAGTAAATACAGCCAGTGAGCTGCACTTCTTGGCAACACTTGGTTTTGGCTGTCTCCAATAGGCCTCTGAATCATCTTCAGCTGCCACAGACCCTCCAGCCTAGTTCAGGTCCCCAAAGGGGTCTTTATCCTCACCAGAGGATCATTGAGCAAGGAAATACCACAAGGACTTCACAGCAAACCAATGACATTTAAATCCAGTTATCAGGACACACACAGTCCTACAAGCTGCTACCACATACACTGGTTACTGACTCAGCTGGGACTGGGAAGACTGAAGGGGAGAGCTGTATGACTGAATAAAGACTTTTCTGGAGACCTTAAAGAGCCTATAGATTTAGAGCTGACAATGACTCAGACACCCTGAGCAGCCAACCTAGATGCTGTCACTGCAAAGATGATGTACAATGAAATGACAAGTTGTGCCAACTAGGCCATATGTGTCATGCTGAGAGATAGAACGAACTTCTCTGACCTTGCCTTCAATAACAAGCATCCACGGCACAGCAGACAGTCAGGAAGTGCAGGAACACCTCTCTCCATACCCTTCCTCAAGGAAAAAGGTTAAAACCTCATAAATTATAAATGGGTCAATGTTCTCTCTGTTATCAGGAATGGCACCAAAGAGCTCTGCCATAAAATGGAGCCCTGGACAACACACAGGTATGAGTACTCAGGTGATGGCCTGTGGGCTGCAGATAAGCCCTCAGCAAGGACAGCAGAAGACTTGGTTCCAGACACATCTGGTAAGTCTTCCCCTTGCCCAGCCTTTTCCAAGCACAGCTTGGAGGTTGCTCATGAGCTTTGTAAAGCTAAAAGCTAACTCCAAACAGACATGACTGCTGAGCTGACTTTCTGTTTCCTCCCTGCCTGTCATACCTATCCTGCTCCACCCCTGGTTTCTAATGGACTTCTGCAGGATCTGTCTCTATACTCTCATGTCCCACAGCATACAGGATGGGGAAAGGGTTCCCAAACATTCCTACCTTGTTCTCCTCCCACAGATTCTCAGGGATCAGTTGTTCCTGAAAGCCCGCAGCAAGTCAACCTTTTATTTAAGCTAAAGGGATTTTTTGAAGAATAGTTCCTTTTCTGGACAGGAAAAACACAGCCTGGCTAAAACAAAGGGTAAATTGCACAGGATCAAATCCAAACCACATAAATCTTTACTGTTTTGGCTGCTTTGTCTATCGGGAAGACCAGAGTATTTCCATTCTGGGGGCAGAATGACTCCCACTTTTTACTACTTTGAAAACATCCATTTGCCAAGCAGCTCTGGTTGTTATTATGCTCTTACATTCTTTGATCATGTAGGAGTCCCATTCACAGAGTATGGCCCAACTTGATAACCACAGATAAAACTTCGGTTGATACGCTGGAGGGAAGGGATGGGATCCAGAGGGACCTGGACATGCTCGTGAGGTGGGTTAATGACAACCTTATGAAGTTTAACCAAGCCAAGTGCAAGGTCCTACACCTGGGTCGGGTCAATCCCAGGCACTGCTACAGGCTGGGCAGAGAAGAGATTCAGAGCAGCCCTGCAGAGAAGGACTTGGGGGTGTTGGTTGATGAGAAGCTGAACATGAGCCAGCTTCAGTGTGTGCTTGAGCCCAGAAACCAACCGTGTCCTGGGCTGCATCAAAAGGAGCGTGAGCAGCAGGTCAAAGGAGATGATCCTGCCCCTCTGCTCTGCTCTCGTGAGACCTCACTTGGAGTATTGTGTACAGTTCTGGGGTCCTCAACATAAAAAGGACATGGAGCTGTTGGAGCGAGTCCAGAGGAGGCCACGAGAATGATCAGGGGCTGGAGCACTTCCCGTATGGAGACAGGCTGAGAGAGTTGGGGCTGTTCAGCCTGGAGAGGAGAAGCTGCGTGGAGACCTCAAAGCAGCTTCCAGTATCTGAAGGGGGTCTATAAAGTTGCTGGGGAGGGACTCTTCCTTAGGGACTGTAGTGGTAGTACAAGGGGTAATAGCTTCAAACTTAAACAGGGGAAGTTTAGATTAGATATAAGGCAGAAGTTCTTTACAGTGAGGGTGGTGAGGCACTGGAATGGGTTGCCCAACGAAGTTGTGGATGCCCCATCACTGGCAGTGTTCAAGGCCAGGTTGGACAGAGCCTTGGGTGACATGGTCTAGTGTGAGATGCCCCTGCCCATGGCAGGGGGTTGGAACTAGATGATCTTAAGGTCCTTTCCAACCCAAACCATTCTATGATTCTATGATTCTAAAACCTTCACAGTATCTAAAGGGTTTCACAGCATCTAGAGGGTCAATACTGTGATGCATCGCCCCGGTGCTTCTGCATCTAGAAGAGCTTGATCTATTTTTGCAGACTAAAAGGATTCAATACCACTTGAGCTATAGGGCTCAACAACTCAGTGTGCTTAAATAAAATAAAGGAGCAGGTTCACAGAGCTATGCCCCATTATGAATAAACACAGCTATATTTAGATGGCACTGGATCCATTTAAAATGCCTGTAAGAACAACATGCTACTGTTAGACAGGAACATGAAGCTGTAATGTCATGTACTGCACACTGAAGAGCATTGATTTATTTTTATCCATCCTTAGAGACCAAGGTGCACCTGAGTGATATCAATGGAAAAATATATTTACCAGATAGCTCTTGCATCTGCCCAGTTCAGCCTTCACTCCATCCCAGAGCAGGCTGTGTGCTATTTAAAGGGAATAGACTGATGTAAGAGAGTGAGATTGTGTTTCAAGTTAATCATTACAATCCTCAGTTTTGCTTTGGACTTATTTGATTTGTGGAATTACGTCTTTCAATAAAGGTCACAATGTTTGACAGTCGATTAAGTTTATCGTGTACAAACCCATGTCATCCCATCTTCCTTCAGGGACACACAAACTCCACCACCCTCCAGTTAAACAAACCTCTTCCTCATTAGCTTTCCCCAGCTAATGGCTGAGATGACGCATCAGCCTGTGGCTGCCAAGTGACCTGTGCTTCAGCCCCAGCAGCCAGGGCACCACATGAGAAACATCCTGTCCAGTAAGAACCTTTAGCTGGTGTATTGCAGCAGATGATAACCATCTAGGTGGTCTGAGAAGAGGCAGTGTCTCTCAGAGAGAACAAACCAGGCAGAAAACAGCTTTCCGAAGAAGTTTATACCTTTTCATTTCTACACAAAACTCACACTTTGAACTGCAGCTATTTACCAGCAGCCAATTGAACTGCGCAACAGTGATTAAATAAAACCCATTAGTTCTCAACAGTGGATAGGAGGCAAAATTAACACTAAGACTATTAGAAACATTCATCAGAACCTCTTCTTCAAGGACTGTAGCGATAGGACAAGGGGTGATGGGTTTAAACTAAAACAGGGGAAGCTCAGGTTAGATATAAGGAAGATGCTCTTCCCTGTGAGGGTGCTGAGGCGCTGGCACAGACTTTTCCCAGAGAAGCTGTGGCTGCCCCATCCCTGGCAGTGTTCAAGGCCAGGTTGGACACAGGGGCTTGGAGCAACCTGCTCTAGCGGAAGGTGTCCCTGCCCGTGGCAGGGGGTTGGAACTGGATGAGCTTTAAGGTCTCTTCCAACACAAACCACTCTGGGATTCTATTCTATGATAAAGCATCAAGTGTGAAAGCCATGAAACAAGAAAAATGAGAATTGGCAAAAGGAAGAAACACAACAGGAAGACCAAAGGAGACAGAAAAAGGAAGCTTTGGAGGAAAGGAATAAAGAGGAAAGGAACATGACAGCTAAAATGAAAAAGATACTCTTGCCGAGACATGCCAGATATGAACAACAGCAAAAAAGACACAGTATTACAGTGATTAGCAAGAATCCTACAGTCATTCTCATAAAGATTAAGTCTCCATCCAATATTCCCAATTCATGGCAAGCAGGAGACTCCTAGTATTTAAAACTAGTTCATAGACCAGAATTAAAAAGCAATCTGATTTTGCCCTGTTTAGGCTGGCCTCTCACACCATCATCCAGCCACTGCTGCTCTATTTGGTTCTGGCACACACGTGGTAGATATCTAATGGATACCAGTGGGGCAAAAATCACAAAGATCCCTCAGGTCAAGCCAAAACCTTCTCATTTTACTCACCCTGCCATCACTTCCAAATGGAGCTGGCCAGAAACTGTCAGAAAGGCAGGCACATTGAAGAAATGGGTCTTTTCTGCAGAGTCCTTTGCCTCATTTGACACCTGTAAGTCAAAACAATGAACAAGAAGTCAGACCATCAGTGTTTAAATAAAACCCACAGCTCCTGGCTTATTTCCCCTTATTTTCTCTTTAGAAATTCCATGAGATTCAACCCAAACACTGCTGAGAAGGAATCCAACAGTGTGGGAGGTCATAACACAACACTCCCCCTCTATGCTCAGACTGGCTCTAAAACCTCTTCAAGCAAAACACATCTAGAGAAAACTCCACAAGATAAAAAGCATTCCTCAGGACTTCTCTTTCTAGGGGTCCCATACAATGATGTGTCTATGCAATGAAAAGCCATGTTTTCAGTGGGAAACACAGCTCCCACCTCCACCTTCAGTGACTTATGAGGATATGGGCTGTGGGCATCACAACAACTTGCAGAACAGGTTTGGGAACTGTAGAACATACCCCCAGTTACAAGCAAAACTTGGACATGTCAGCACAGAGGAAGGATACACAGTTCTGTCATACATTTCTCAAACTATCAGGGATTGTAAACTGGATCCACAGTTATATCAGTTCAGGTGAGTGAGAAGTAACTTAAGATGACACAGTTTCATGGAGTTCTTATTGTTTGCCCAAAACTTTGTAGGCAGCACAGAGTTCACACAAAGCGAAAACAATCTGTGGCTCTTCACCTCTCACCTTTGTATGTGGGTAACTCAGGAGCACTGAATTTTACTTAGAGAAAAGCATTGTGTAATTTATGTGTTTAACTATGGATGAGCTGAACTTGAAAAGCCACTGTAGAAAGATAGGAGGTGAAATAATATGTCAGAAAGGACACGTTGCCCAGAGAAGCTGTGGCTGCCCCATCCCTGGCAGTGTTCAAGGCCAGGTTGGACACAGGGGCTTGGAGCAACCTGCTCTAGTGGAAGGTGTCCCTGCCTGTGGCAGGGGGTTAGAACTGGATGAGTTTTAAGGTCCTTCCAACCCAAACCACTCTGTGATTCTATATTCAGCATTTTACAAGCAGGTGTGAAAACAAGAGTGGTAGAAAGGAAGATTTTCTAGAGCAGCCTCTGATTTTTGTCTCCTAAGTAAAGTAACACATATGTAACTAAGGGCTCCATCTACATAGGAGCTTGGGAGCAGGTGAAGAAACCACATCCCATGTTTTTTGGGAGATGCAGATATACAAAATGAAAATCCCTCTGGGACATCTGACAAAGAACATTTTGCTCAACAACATAAGAAAGGTGCCATCCTATCAACCTAGTCTCCAAATATAAGCATTGATTTTCACCCATTCCTACCAAGATGGGCAACCTGATCTAGTTGAAGATGCCCCTGCTTGATGCAGGGAGTTTGACTAGATGAGCTATGAAGATCCCTTCCAACCCAAACCATCCTATGATAAGATGAACAGTGAGAGGGAAGGGAGGAATCTCTATCATCTTGAAGTTTGAAGCTTCACACAGCATTGGCTTCAAAATCCAATTTCAAGTCTGATGATAAAATGGAGGACTATTTTCCACATCAGGTGCTCTGACTTTTAGCAAAGACACTTAAAACCCACTGTTATTTCCTTTTCACGGGCAAATGAATTTGTTTCCATTGCAAAAAGACAAACAGTAATCAGAACAGAAAAAGGAAGGCAATCTCCTCTTAAGACTTGTTATTCAGGCTTCAAGAAAAGCAGAACTGAGACAATATGGAGCTGGAACCATCACAGCTTACACATTATACAGGCACTGAAAAACAAACTATGTTTCATGTTGGCTTTTGCATATTTTTTCAGATCACCAGATATTTTAAGCATAAAAACCAGAGAGTAATGGAAAATTTAGCAAGTTGAGTGTTTCATAGTGAAAAACACTCCCAAAACCAAAGTGCCTTTAAAGTGATGGTATATTTTGGGGTTTAAATTTACAAGCACAAAAGAAAAAATAGAAGACCTCTGTGTCAAGCACTTTAAAAGTCATTTGAGCATAAGGATTGTGCTTCACCATCTCCCTGGCAGACACCAAGCTGACCACAAGACAGTGAGGAGCACACATGGCAAATGGAATCATAGAATCAACTATGATTGGAAAAGACATTTAAGATCATCAAGTCCAACCATTATCCCAGCACTGCCAAGGCCACCACTAACCCATGGCACTGAGGACCTCGTCTACACGACAGGATAAGGGAGGGGATCCCTCCCCTATGCACAGCACTGGTGGCTCACCAAGATCACTGGGTGAAGTGCTCACTCCCCCAGTACAAGACATGGACATACTGGAGTGAGTCCAGCAAGGGGCCACAAAGATGCTTAATGCACTGGAGCATCTTCCATATGAGGAGAGGCTGAGAAAGCCGGGACTGTTCAGCCTGGAGAAGAGAAGGCTCTGGGGGGACCTTATCCTTGTGTATAAATACCTGATGGAAGCAAATGAAAAAGGAACCAGGCTCATTCAGCTGTGCTCACTGGGAAGACAAGAGGCAGAGGGCCTAGATTTTATAGACAGATACATGAAATTTCATCTGAAAACAAGAATAAACCTTTTTTTATTCGCTGTGAGGGTGGTCGGACACTAGAACAGGTTGCCCAGAGAGGCTGTGAAGTCTCCAGCTGGGGAGATACTCAAAACTCAGCAGCAGAGTCCTGGGCAAGTTGCTCTAGCTGCCTGTCTGAGCACACTGAGATGGATGAGATGCTCTCTAGAGGTCACAATTTTGTGACTTCTAAAAAAACCACGAAGATAAATGGGATTATTGCTTCAGCTTTTTCTATATTTCACTGTCATCCCTAAGCTCTGGAGGAGTCAAAGGTTCAGGAAAAAGACAGAAAGAAATTTCAAAGCTAATCTGATGAATCCTTTCTTCTGAGATAAGTTTGAAATACCCACTTTTCAATGTCTAGTTCCTAGGAGTTCTGCTGAGTGTTGTTAGCTCAGCTCAGTATGCCTCTACCTCCAGACACCCTATTCACCAATTTGCCTTGTCACAGGGACGTTGCTAAGCTCAGGCTTGTTTCATAGAATCACAGACTGGTTTGGGTTGGAAAGGACCTTAAGATCATCCAGTTCCAACCCCCTGCCATGGGCAGGGATGTCTCACACTAGACCATGTTGCCCAAGGCTCTGTCCAGCCTGGCCTTGAACACTGCCAGGGATGGAACATTCACCACTTCTCTGGGCATCCTGTTCCAGTGCCTCACCACCCTCACAGTAAAGAGCTTGTTTGGCAGCCTTTGATGTTCTACAACCTGCCATTTTCCTCAATGAGTTGGAAGGTGTTGCTTTTGTTCTCAAAGAGCTCTGCTGCTCCTCTCAAAGATAAAACAGAGGCTGCCAAAGCCTTCAGATCACAAGGCATCATAGCATCACGCTCGAGCGAAGAACGTTGCCTTGCTCCACAGAGATCAATGAAGATATGACAATTTGTGGCTTGCTTCCTTTGTTTCATAGATTTTGCAGCTCTAAAAAATCCCATACAACAAATCCCAAGGATGCAGAAACAGGCCCCTATTGTTTTCTTCAAATAAACCAGACTATTTGCTCAAAAACAATAAGGATATTAATAAACATACAAACATTCACACACCACAGCCCCAGAGCCATGGCCAGAACACTAGAGAGAAGAGCCATGTACCACTCCAGTTCCTCCTACTGTTAGCTCAGCTACATTCCTTCCACCAATGAAAAATCCCACCTAATCCTGGAGGATGCAACTTCTAAACAAGGAGAAAGAGACAGACTGGAAGCAGGAAAAGAACAGAAGGGATCAGCCATGAAATCTCCGCACTTCCCCCCAGATCCACAAACAGGATACAGCTGTCTGCAGGAGCTGGGGCTTGGTTTATTTATAATGACTTTGTGTCATTTTTCTTTCTCCAAATCAGATGTAATCTCAGGGAGGGAAAAAGAAAATAGACACAACAGTGAGTGACTGAAGGAAGAGTGTGAGAAAGTCTAGAGCTCAACTGGGCTTAGGAAAACCTGCAGCCAGTTTGAGAGGCCACTGAGAGATCCCAGATGTGTGTCTGCTTTGTGAGCTGCTCCTGTGTGGCTTCCAGCAGATGAAGAGTGAAGACGAGGTGGATGTTATTCCCCCATCACCATCTGATCACCTCTCCACAGCTGCCCACATCCTCTCCCTCGTTTTGAGACACAAAGCTTGGTGAACAGGGGTTGTGAGCTGCAAAAGATAATCCACTTTTATGCAGGGAGAATGAAGTCTCCCTTTTCCTTCAGAAGAGACCCCTTCAGCAAATAGGTATCCCATAACCAGCAACTTCACACACCCAACACAGGATCAGGCCACTGCTTTCAAGAGCCTGTGCCCCAGATTTATGCTCAGCCTTTTAGATGAAGCGTGTCTCTATTATACACAAAAATAACCACTGGTAGAAGATAAATAATAAGTGATGCTATCCCTTCACTGCTGACTCTGAGTAAGATTGTTTTTCATGTCCATGACTAGCAAAACAAAGTGACAACATTGAGATGCTTTTATTTCAATGTGATGGACTTTTCTCCCACTCCCAACCCCAAAATACCTACTTGGTAAATGATTAGGGGGGAATAATGTGTTTGCTTTCAAGTTCTCTCCATTCCCTAGTTGAAAACTACCCAAAATACGATGGAAAAAGAGGGAGGGGGAATTTGTATGAAACACCTTGCTGTCTCAGAGTAAACATGCTACAAACACATTAGGATTCAATGTCAACATCAAAAGCTTTTTATCCTCTTTCGAAATACAAGAACGACTGGATTTAGTACCTGTTTTGTTCTCTATCTCCTCAAACGGCTAATGATTTCATTTTAAATGATTCCCTTTGATGTCAGTCTTGTATTAACATTTACTTGAGGCAATTAGCTTCAGGAAGGTATAAACCATTTGATTCTGTCACTCTATGCAAGCCAAACACGTGAAGGGATCAGAGAATATCTGAAAAGCCCATAGAAATCACTGCTGTAGCTCTAATCCAGGCCCACACCACCACCCTGCTGAAGCTTCACAGCATCGCATCTTTAATCCAGACCTGCCCTCTGTGATGTCCCATTCTAAACACGTTTGGGTTTTCCTTTTTAGACAACCACTGCAAAATTCCTAACTTCCACAAGGTCCTCCTTGCAATTCCAGTCCTAATCCTGATTAGATGGACTTGTGCTGGGCAACAGCAGCTGGTTCTGCTGAGACAAACATCTCTAATATGGACTGGAATTACAGATAGAGATGAACAAGGTAGAAGTGAGCAGAAAGTGGGAGGGCTAGAAAGTGCAAGAGCACTGCCCTCAGCTCAGCTCCAGCTTACCCTGCTGAGCATCTCTCTGAAGTCCCAGTCTTCCAGGGCCTGGCTGCCTCCCAGGCTGTGGCACACCTCTAAAGGGGAAAACACCTGACACACTAATACTGCTGCTTTTAACTGTGATTGTCCCCAGCAGATCCTTCCTTGGTGCTGACAAGGCTGTTTCTGCAGTACCAAAGGAACAGTAGGAGTAAGTTTATGCATCCTTAGCAGTAGGCACGAATTTCTGGTGCTGCGGTATGCACAGCCATGAACCTGAACCCTTCAGGTATCTAGAAACATCTACATTCTCTCCTATGAGAGGGTGGAAAAAAAACCCCAAAAGCCAAATGCTGTACAATCTCTGGATACATTTTAGAGAAGAATAACACCTGTATGGTTTTTGAAGTTTACAGTTGAGTATCCTTAACTGTATGTGCTACACCCCCAGAGCATGAGCAGCAGGTTGAAGGAGGGGATCCTGCCCCTCTGCTGCGCTCTGGGGAGACCCCCCCTGCAGTCCTGATCCAGCTCTGGGGCAACAGTACAAGAGGGACGTGGAGCTGCTGGAGCGAGGCCAGAGGAGGCCCCGGAGCTGCTGCGAGGGCTGGAGCAGCTCTGCTCTGGAGCCAGGCTGAGAGAGCTGGGCTGGGGCAGCCTGGAGAAGAGAAGGCTCCTGAAGGGGACACCTTAGAGCAGCTCCAGTGCCTAAAGGGGCTCCAGGAAACCTGGAGAGGGGCTTTGGACAAGGGCCTGGAGGGACAGGCCAAGGGGAATGGCTTTAACCTGCCAGAGGGGAGATTGAGATGAGCTCTGAGGCAGAAGCTCTTCCCTGTGAGGGTGCTGAGGCGCTGGCACAGACTTTTCCCAGAGAAGCTGTGGCTGCCCCATCCCTGGCAGTGTTCAAGGCCAGGTTGGACACAGGGGCTTGGAGCAACCTGCTCTAGTGGAAGATGTCCCTGCCCATGCCTGTGAATTGGAACTGGATGATCTTTAAGGTCCCTTCCAACACAAACCATTCTACGATTCTACGATGATGATGCTTTCAAGTAATGAATTAGCCTGATCCAGACCCTGGGTTGTGTCAAACAACACCCAGATGATGAGGTATGTGTGAGGGAAGAGTCAAGCCTGATACAGAGCACAAAGTACCTCTGCTGGAGCCAACAGGTAGAGTGCAGCACTCCTTGTGTGTACAGCAAGGTCCCCAGGAAGGAATATGGCCACAGGCAATACAAAACACATCTGAGACCTACTTTAAAGAGCTGTGAATGCCAGTAGAGCTGTTGTGCTTGGTAACTCACTGCATGCTGAGTTCTTCCAAAAGGCTGCATTGAAGCAGCAGGGAAAAGTGGCTGTCCAGGGCCTCTTCACACCAACTGGAGTGTCCTGCGCCAGAAAGACTCTTCCTGAATATAGAGGGGCCTCCACCTTCTCCATAGCAGCTGAGGACAGTTAAACAAGGAAACTTTCCAGGGAGCAAAGTGGAAAACACAGAGCAAAAGACCCAGAAAACAGGGAGCCTTCAACACTGCAGACAGAGTGGGAGGCTGCTGAAAATAGCAGGGCACAGACATGCAGCTGGGTCACAAAGGAAAAAAGGCAGATTTCCTAGGGAGCAGCCCCAGAAGGGGACTGGGTAGAGTTTCTTGCAACATACAAAACTGCTAAGAATTTTAGACTTCAGAAGGAGAAAAAGAAGAGAGGAAAGAATCTGCCCTGAGGTGCTGAGACTGCTGGTACAGAGGAATTATCTCAGATTAAACTAAGAGGGCTGTCTCACCCTGCTGATCTACGTTCCCCCTCATTCCACTACAACCCAGCTTTCAATATTCAAAGCTCTTTTGGTGTTTTCAGTACATTTACTTTAAAGAAGGCAGCACAAGCAAGATGCTTCTCCTCCCCCTCCAGGGTTCCACCAAAGGCAGGGGCTATCAAAGGTGCAGAAATCCACACATTGGTGTTGCTGATGTTCTCCATGTGGGTTAGGGGCTGCCTGGCTCTTTTCACACTTGTGGTGGTGTTTCCTCTAACCTACACTTTGCAGGTGTAGAAAGCCTCAACTGCAAAAGGTGTCTTTGGAGTTCTTGTGATTGATTTCTCTTTTCATATCTCCTCTGCTTACCCTCTTTTCACTGTTACGTTATAGAAGTGTTTAGCTGATTTGCCCAGCAGAGAGGGAAAGGATTCTCCCCTATCCCAAGCTCTAGCATGAGAACATCCCAACCAAAGCTATGCACAGACTAATCAGTACACCCAAAACCAAACAAAGATAATAAGGAAGCTGAACATATAAACAAACACCAATCCTACAGGATTAAGAGGTCTAGGAATCAAAGATCACAGGCCTTCAAAAAGCCTTTTCCTTCTAACTCAAGACACTTTTCCCCCCCATCTCTTCAAGTCTCATGTAAAAACAGATTCCTCTTCACTTTCCACCATTTCCAAGGAATGCAGGGGCCTGAGCAGCCATCAGACATTAGTCAGAGGATTACAACTGTGCCACTCAAGAGAAAGCAGCTATTAAGAGGCAGTGGTTCACAGCGAGTGCAAAAGCAGCCTCTGCTTGGGTCCTAAAGGCTTCTCAACCAAAGTTTTCAACATATTCCACCTGCAGCAGGACAGCAAAGCTGGGGAGATTATCACTTTTAGACACATAAAACAAAGGCAGAAAAACCAACCTGTAAGTAGCAGATATATTGTAACTATTATAAGTGCAGGAGCAATAGGATACCAATTTATGTTCTGGTTGCAACTGGAGGATTGGTCTTAAAGAACAGGATTTAAATTTGTTAAATTGAAGAATCTGATTTGCAGATTGCTTTCACCATAATTCTTGACTACTGCTCAAGTATAAGAGGAACAGGAACTTATTTTGCCCCTTGGCTTGTGCAAGCAGGGAATTAAGGGCTAGTTTAAAGAATGACTGAACACAGCAGATGGGGAATGTCTTGATGATTGGTTTGATTAAAAGCATATAAAGATTCTGGGCTTTGCTGTGAATACCACACCCTTATATCTATGTCTGACACCCTTCTGTCACCCTTCTTTTTATGTCTGACAGCCTCACACGCATGGCCCTAAGGCAGGCTTAATCTTCCCCAGATTTCCACTGTCAAGAAACAATGTCACTGCTCCAACGCAGTGGAGACGTCGAGGTCTCTGCTAGCCAAGACCAATTCCAACAGAGCTTTGCAGAAACAAACCCAAGTCCTAAATTAGGCCAGACAATGAAGTGGTGCTCAAAGAAGAAACAGGAAATAAGGGAGAACTTCCCAGTAGCAAGTGGGTTTCTGAAGCCTTTTCTTTGTGGCACAGGCCATTTAATGGGATCTGACCTGGCACTTACTCCACACCTCTCAAGTACAGCCAGCACTGCATTTCTCCAAGATAAGGTACCACTTACACCTAAGCAATCACACTGAGGAAGAGCAAGGTATTTGCCTTTAGCTGCACATTTAGTGCAGTTTATACAAGTTTATATTATAATACAGCTCATACAAGTTTCAGACTCACAATTTAGCACCTCAATCAACATGTGCATCAGTGCTTCTGTTACCACCAGCCACCTACGCTCTAGTCCTGCATCCTCTACAGCTTTCAAGTGGATACAATTTGTACCAAAGACGTAATACATGTACAGCTGCAAATTGTATAATGTTCTCATCATTAACTCTCACTTGTTTTCACATCTTAATTTACATGCAACAGCCTGGAACAAACCTTTGGTAGCGTTAAGGGATCTCAATTAAACCAGGAACAATTTAGCTAATCAAACTCTATTGTCCCAGCAAGCAAAAAGCTGAGCTGGGCTGGAAGGGAATCACTAGTAGCACAGGTTGGACCTTGAGATCCTGAAGAACCAGAACATGGAGGCTTTTTGTGTGCAGAGAGTGGAAGACACGATCCTGCAACAAGCAACTGCTACCTCGACACTTTCTTTTGCTTACAGATGATTCACCAGCAAGGCTGGAGCCAATAAGCATAAGTGGCAATGGATGTAATTGTTAGAGACAGATGAGTGAATTTCAAATACACAAGTATAAAAGGCAGATGGAATTTCTTATGATTCATGGATGTAGGGGTTAGGAATCATGAGAGGTCTGTGGGGAAGATCTTGGTGATTTAGCTGGATTTAAGTTTCATGGGAGGTCTTGACCCAAGAGGTGAAGTACTGTGTATAATGATAGCTTATAGCGGTAATCTGGTGGATGGATGGGGAGACTTGGCAATATTGAGGGAGAATTCCAACATGCACCAGGAGCAACTTGTAGGGAGGAATCTAAACACAAGTGGCAACCTGATCTAGTTGAAGATGTCCCTGCTCATTGCAGAGGGGTTGGACTAGATGAGCTCTGAAAGTCCCTTCCAACCCAAACCATTCTACGATTCTATGTGAAAGGGGTTTTAGATATTGCTGACTTTGAGGAGTTATTTCATAAAGAATTATAATCTTCATTAAAAAGCTAAGAAATCTGTGTGTCATGGGCTGTCCTGAATGTCCCAATCCCATCTCTTGGCCTCTTACGATCATATCTTTCTGCTTACTAAGATGTTCCACCTCCCTCTGTTGTTCTCTGCTGTAAACTTCTCCACAGCACCAGGGACAGAAAAACTTCATCATTATGAAAGGTGCAAAGTAATGCCCAAACCAGCAATAACAATAATAACAATAATGTAATGTATCTGTTTAAACTCTATTTGAATTATTAGTTGAAACATAGAACTGCTATATTAAAAATATATTCACAGGAGTACATAAAGGAGAAGTTCTGTAAAGACAAACCTTTCTTCCAGCCTTCAATGACTCCAGAATTGCTTTGCAAGCAAAAATCAAACCAAACTTTACACAACGACCCAACTTACCCCAATTTGAAAGAGTTCCCCAGCACCTTCACAGTCATTTGATGTAATTATGGGGGTATGAATATGCACGTAGCCATTGTCCTGGAACAGACAGAACACTCAAGTTAATAATATCAAATTCAAGGATGGCATCAACCAGCACTCATCGTAACTCAGCTATCAGCCCCCAACTAGGACAGAACATCTACTCTTTTAGGCAACTTCTGCCTTTCATGGTCAGAGTACTAACTAAATGCTAGCATGATTTACAAATCCATGTTTACCACTTGTGCTTTTTCCTCCATGTTTCATAAAGAAACAAGATTTATGTCGTTACTATGGGGTTTTGCAACTGCCCATCTCCACATCATCCCCCTTTCTTCTCACCTCCTTCAGTATTATTATATTTTTGGGCAGTTTCCATCAAATTCACCCCTATGGCCTCAACACTTCAGTTTCTTCCACGTTTTTGGAAGATGGTGGTTAAGCAGAGGACACTCTTGTAGTGCTCTCCACTAAGAGAAATGATCAAGTGTGTTACATGACAGAAATGATACACTGCATGGGGGAGAGGCCTTAAAAACACCCAACCACCACGAAACTCTCAGTCCCACCTCACATCTAAGATATTGAAGTCAAACCAATTTTAAGACATGGCTTGGTCATGTTTTAGGTACCTGGAGAATTACCCACTCAAGTAATAGCTCAGAGATTCAGCAGAGGCCTCCAAAAGCAGGAAGGGTGTATGAAGAGAGAGCCCCTGCTCTCTGGTTTGGTCTGCAGTGCAGCCATAGGTTTTTAAACCAGCTAAACCCCAATTTTCAGGAGATGGGTACATCAAGCAGACCTCAGACAATCCCATGCAGCATGTTAAGAGGCAAAACCAGGAACAGAACTCTACTAACCATCACCTTCCTGACTTAGTGTCACTACAAAGACTACAGCTGGAGCACAGATCATACCTGTGCATGTCAAGGCAAACAATAACCTGGAACTACCTGATCTCAGCTGTGAACAAAGGATTTGTTTTCTCTTGCATCACTGTAATGTGTAGCACAAAGGGAATCCCTTTAAAATCAGGGTGTGCCAGCACTACCATGATACAGGCAATGATGTAACATAACCCATTGTCTATTTACTCGAAACACTGATAAAAAGGAAGTGTTTTTAAAAGCTTAGTTTCTAAAAGCTTAGTTTCACAGCTTGTACCACTCACATGACAAGCCTTGGTCCTATCACCAGCTACTTAAAAGGCTGGAAAGACAGGAGCAGTATTTACTGCCCATCCCGAGAACCAAACTAAAACTAGTTTGGGCCAAAGAGTTCATAAGGACATGCAATGCATTTTGTGGGAGTACTACAACACAACAAGAGGGAGCAAAGTCCCTACCATCAGCTCTATGCTACCTTGGTTACAGGTGAAAGACCTCAGCTTGCTCAGTGCCTGGCAGGAGCTCCTCACTGAGATCCAGTTACTACACAAGGAGGTTTGGAGCCAGAACTACTTGTTTTGCCAGGGGAGGGTGGTTTCAGCCTATCAATACAAAATGCAGGTCTCTGCCACAATACCATGCATACCCCAGAGACCTGCTGGTCCTGTGGCCTCCCAACCCTACATGAGGCTTGGAAGATTGCCTAAATTCCTCAGACAGTGATAGGAGCTGCTGTTAAAGAAGCACATTTCACACAGAAGATCCTTTACATGCTTCGGAAATTAATGTGAACTGCACAGGTCTGAAAGATGAGAATCCCATTAAAAACTCTTGGATAATTCCCTTTATAAAAGCTCCTAAAACACTTCGATATGATTCAAGTCACATTACGGGTTCTGACAAACCTCAAAGTTAATTAATGTGCAAAGTGGAGGTTGCCATTCACATGGCAACTTTTTCACTGTGCCTAGGAACAATGTTCCTATCCCACATGGACCACGATACTCAGGAGAAGATTTAAAGATGACATTTTAGCCTTCAGCATCCAAACCAAAGGCATTTGGCACTAGACACTGACTGCTGGAAATGAATAGGCTAAAAATGTTTCTAAAGTTACAGAGTCCAGATAATTTCAAGTGTGTACTCAAAAAACTCCCCTTATTCTCTTCCAGCATCAGGCTCTTCAGTTTTGCACAATGAAAACACTCACAAATCACAGAATGGTTTGGGTTGGAAAGGACCAAATCATTCAGTTCCAATCTCCTGCCATGGGCAGGGACACCTCACACTAGACCAGGTTGCTCCAAGCCCCATCCAACCTGGCCTCGAACACTGCCAGGGATGGAGCATCTACCACTTCTCTGGGCACCCTGTGCCAGCGCCTCACCACCCTCACTGTAAAGAACTTCTTCCTTATACCTAACCTGAACTTCCCCTGTTTCAGTTTAAAACCATCACCCCTTGTCCTACCACTACAGTCCCTGATGAAGAGTCCCTCCCCAGCATCCTTGTATAATCCACTCCAATTATACTTCCTAGTTATGGTATGTTCTGACACTGTCAACCTGCAAACTGCAACATTTTGGGGATGATGGCAAACATTTTTGGTAGGTGGCAATTTAAAGGTAGTTTTCCTTCCAACAGAAATGGAGCAAACCACAGATGTTCCTTGTGAGAGGAGAGTCGTGACATAAGTAATCGCAAATATCAGGTCTGGGACTGAATCTTCCTTATCCCTTTAAAAATAACTTTAGCGGAGTTGCTGCTGCTAAATTAATGATACTTTATATATATTTAATGCTGCTCAGCTCTTCAGCATCTTGAACAGGAAGGTATGTCAGAGTCTGAACTGGAATTAACGCAAAGAAGTAAAGCCTTTGTCACAGTAAGATGCTTTCTCTGGGCTGGCTTCCTTGCCCATGGTTAAAATCACAAATGGTTGTAGGCGATGCCATCTAGTGGCTCCACACCAGTAAAGACCGTTTCCCAACAGAGCTGGGTTGTGTCTTTCCAGGGGCACAACACTCAAAGAGCAGCAGCTTTACCTGACACAATATTTCTACTGGGAAAATAAAAGAATAAGTAAATAAAAATTACAATCAAGTCTTCCAAATACCATCAAATTCCACACAGTCAACTCCTAGAGAGAGCAAGCCTTCTTTGCCACTGCAGGAGACACGTACCAGCATATTTGGGACCAGAAAATCAACCTCAACAATTTTCACGTTATTCGGGCTGTACTAATTATTACACACAAAATTTGTGATCAGAATGCTCTTAATATGATTCTACTCAAACTAGAGCCAGTTTATCTGAACTAGAACATGCATCAAAAGGAGCGTGAGCAGCAGGTCAGGGAGGGGATCCTGCCCCTCTGCTGTGCTCTGGGGAGACCCCCCCTGCAGTCCTGATCCAGCTCTGGAGCAACAGTGCAAGAGGGACACGGAGCTGCTGGAGCGAGGCCAGAGGAGGCCCCGGAGCTGCTGCGAGGGCTGGAGCAGCTCTGCTCTGGAGCCAGGCTGAGAGAGCTGGGCTGGGGCAGCCTGGAGAAGAGAAGGCTCCTGAAGGGGACACCTTAGAGCAGCTCCAGTGCCTAAAGGGGCTCCAGGAAACCTGGAGAGGGGCTTTGGACAAGGGCCTGGAGGGACAGGCCAAGGGGAATGGCTTTAACCTGCCAGAGGGGAGATTGAACTGAGCTCTGAGGCAGAAGCTCTTCCCTGTGAGGGTGCTGAGGCGCTGGCACAGACTTTTCCCAGAGAAGTTGTGGCTGCCCCATCCCTGGCAGTGTTCAAGGCCAGGTTGGACACAGGGGCTTGGAGCAACCTGCTCTAGTGGAAGGTGTCCCTGCCTGTGGCAGGGGGTTGGAACTGGATGAGCTTTAAGGTCCTTCCAACCCAAACCAGTCTGTGGTTCTATGATTTCAATTAACAGCTTTAAAAGAAAGAGCTAAGGTGTGCTAGAGGAATTGCTACCTTTATCTACTCACACAAAGAGTCACACTGTCTCTATACAGTATCTGCAGAGTTAATTTGCTGCCCCCACCGCCTGCACAAAGCCTGTGCTATGCCCACAACTTGAATGTGACACATTCGTAAAACACAGGTGCCTCCCACTCATCAGTTTGTAATGCATCAAAACAGGAGTCCTCTAATCTCAGCTAACAGCATCCACACAGACTTGCAACCCAGCAACAGAAAGGTAAGAACTGAGAAGAGGGAGAAGCTCTGAGTCAGTTTGTCAGAGCCTTCTTGCATCACAGATTTTTCTGTGTGGGATGAGGCTTGTATCCAAGGACCGTAAGGTCACTGCAGAGGATGGGTTAAACAACTCCATATTATGCTGTGTTCCACAGACCACACACACTCTCAGGCAATTATGTTGCAACTTAGTGAAAGGGATAAAATAACTAACAGGAAGTGGGAGGAAAGATGCTAACAAGAACACAGATGCGCTAACCTGATCATAAGCAGCTGAGTGGCCAAGGCCTCAGCCAGGCCCAAGCATGGAAAGAAAACCACCATGTCTAAAGTCATTAAATCATAGACTGGTTTGGGTTGGAAGGGACCTTAAAGCTCATCCAGCTCCAACCCCCTGCCATGGGCAGGGACACCTTCCACTAGAGCAGGTTGCTCCAAGCCCCTGTGTCCAACCTGGCCTTGAATGCTGCCAGGGATGGGGCAGCCACAGCTTCTCTGGGAAAAGTCTGTGCCAGCGCCTCAGCACCCTCACAGGGAAGAACTTCCCAATATCTAACCTAAATCTCCCCTCTGTCAGTTTAAACCCATTCCTCCTTGGTCTGTCCCTACAGGCCCTTGTCCAAAGCCCCTCTCCAGGTTTCCTGGAGCCCCTTTAGGCACTGGAGCTGCTCTAAGGTGTCCCCTTCAGGAGCCTTCTCTTCTCCAGGCTGCCCCAGCCCAGCTCTCTCAGCCTGGCTCCAGAGCAGAGCTGCTCCAGCCCTCGCAGCAGCTCTGGGGCCTCCTCTGGACTCGCTCCAGCAGCTCCACATCTCTCTTGTGCTGCTGCCCCAGAGCTGAATCCATACCCTGCAGTCAAGGTAAAGCATTCCTTCCCTCCCAGTGTGCTCCCATGAAGCCAGAGTGGGGCAGTGTTTTAGACATAAGCTCAGTACAGAGGGGAGTACCTGGAAGAACGAGTGGATGCTTGCAGTGGCTTCACTACGGATTCTCAAGAGGGAGCCGAGTGTGTTGTTTCTGCATCGCAGGTGAGGGAACTGTCGGACATACTCCAGCGGGTGCCTCTCCCTCGTTTTCAGGGGGAACAACTGAAAACAAGGGAAGAAAAATAAGAGGATGAGAACTTTGGGTCAATGTAGTTTTATTGTTGTTCATGGGATACTATTTCTGCCTACTAAAACTCAATTGTCATTAGATGACAGCGAAGAACTGGATGCTTTTGCCTATCTTCTAGTTATCCTGTGGATGTTATGCTGCTTAGGGTAGACCAAGAGCCATGAACACAAGAGAAGGTAGTAGTGTTCTGAAATGCTCCACCTTTTGGACATTGACCCCCTCGAAAGCCAGCTGCTCATCTCACTGCTGTAAAAGGGAGCTGGTTCCAAACGTGCCTGTGGCAGATACAGTTCTTCCTCCTGCACAATCTGGAGTGTTTTGCCTGTTCCACTGCTTCTCCAATTCATATCCCAGCCAGACTTACCAGGAGAACCACCTGGCACAGGCAAGTGCTTCAGGGTGGGACAAGCTGCCAGCATGTGGGACATGCCAGCATGTGTGCCAGGTGTCACGTAGAAACAGCTCTGCCCCAGAAGAGCTTTCATGGTGATCCCATGTTTCACCCTTGAGGTACCCTATAGACAGTGCTGACAAACCAAAGGCTTCAGGACTGATCAGACTTGAAGAAACTACAGTCTGAACATGCTTTGCTGCATACTTGGACCTTTTGAAATTCATTTCCAGAGTGGTCCTACCAGTTGGGCTGTGCTGCAGTGACATACCAAAGCATTACAAGGTCCCACCACACGGATAGTTTCAGCTTTCAGCTCCATGTTTTGCATCTTATGAGGACTTTTGACCAGCTTCCCTTGCACTTCCACTGCACTTCCAAAAGTCAGGTCTCTAAGAAAACAAGGAAAACCAACATTCAGATACAAAGACAACAACACTCAGAAGACAGATTCCTGCTAATGTAGCTGGACCCCTTGAGATCACAAGAGATATTGCAGCCATAAGGCTTAATCCATGAACTGAAAGTTTGTTAAATGCAGAGGTGGGAATGTGAATAGATTCACAAAGCTATAGAAGAATTCGGGACAAGGTAGGAATGTTGGACAAGTGAGGGGGAAAGAGACAAGGGGCTTTTGGTGGGGACAACCCAGGCTTATAGAGAAATAAAATCAAGTTACATGCAGAAGGTTCCTGGATCATCCCAGAACTCCCAACCCCAGCCCAAAGAACAACTGAGAGTAACAAACAAAATGAAGCTGTAAAACAAGTGCATTACTTTATTATAATAGAACAGACATGCCTATCTAGGAGTTATGCCTACACCAAGCCAGCCCTGAAATAGCTATAGGAAGAACAAGAGCCTTGCAAAACCTGAGGGACAGTTACTCCTGGTTATCCCTGGCTATCTTGTGTGATATCCAAGCAAGTCCACCAGTAGTCCAGAATGCCCACACTGCTACAGCTATTAAGAAAATGAGGTCCAAATTAATCTCAGAAGATACTGAACCACAAGGCCTCAGCTAAGTGGAGACAGAGTAGTTGGACACCCTCCATCCTAAAAACACATCCAGAGAGCCCAGAATGCCAAAGTGCCTTTCCCATGGCCAGGTGAGTGACTGGCAGAGGAAAGGAGGCCTGAGCAGACCCCACCAAGCACTGGTCACCACGTATTTCCTTGGGTATCTCAAACAGACCAACCTATTTTCCAGGCTGGGATCAGCAACGATCTGGAGGCTTTCCAGAGAACTCCCATCGTTTACATGCAGGAACAAAACTTCCTTCTGGGATCGGACAGAGCGGACCCAGCCCTAGAGGTAAAAGAAAAAGGAATTTGTTATTTCTTGGCACCATCTCGGTGTCATGATGCTCTTTTTCCAGCTGAGCAGGACATGCTACTTCAGACCTATTTCAACTTCTTATTGAAATGAAAGGGATTATTTCTTTATGGACAACAAAAAATTAAAAGAAAGATAATTAAAAGGAAAAATCAGTTTCAGTTTTTTCTCCTGACTTCAAAGCAAAGAGAAAACAATCCTTAAGCAGAGACATTGACTCTCCTCCTGAGTCCAGGAGGGGTAGCTAAGACCTACCTGCATCTCTGGGGACCTGAGAATACAGAAAGTGTATTCTGAAGATGAAAAGCATTTTAGTAAAGTACATATTCTTATCAGCGATGTCCCTTCAAAACACTTCTCATAGAAACAGGAGAGAACAGTGATGCACAGTCCTTTATAACAGACTGAAGAATGTCTGGATGCTGTTCAGCCTGGAGAAGAGAAGCTGCGTGGAGACCTCAGAGCAGCTTCCAGTGTCTGAAGGGGGCTACAAGGATGCTGGAGAGGGACTCTTCATCAGGGACTGTAGTGATAGGACAAGGGGTGATGGGCTCAAACTGAAACAGGGGAAATTCAGGTTAGATATAAGGCAGAAGCCCGTCACTGCGAGGGCGCTGAGGCGCTGGAACAGTTTGCTCAAAGAAGTGGTAAATGCTCCGTCCCTGGCACTGTTCAAGGCCAGGTTGGACAGAGCCTTGGACAACATGGTCTAGTGTGAGGTGTCCCTGCCCATGGCAGGGGGTTGGAACTGGATGATCTTAAGGTCCTTTCCAACACAAACCATTCTGTGATTCTATGATTTTTAGTATCGGTTTTTGTTGTTGTATTACCTGTAGGAAGATTCTGATTGAAATTTGTTCACTAATTGTTTACATGCCCTAAGCCATTGGAGTGCTAAAACAGTGATGCTGCAGCCAACAGATTCAGGTGAAAAATCACATACCTATGCAAAACAAAAAGAAAAATGCTTTGGATGCCTCCCCTTACACCTCAAATTCAAGACTGTCAGGAAAACATATAGTAAGATAAAAATCTAGAAGTGTTCTTGTCCAGTTTGACTAAAAGAATTAAAACAGTAACACAGCAGTTCTTTGTAACAGCAAAAGAACAGAACTGTCCATGGGCATGTAAGGCTAATGTCTTAATCTGAGTTTTTCAATGAGGAATAACATTTCCCTTACAAAGAAATGAAAGTTTAAGTCAGTACCAAGGCACCAAGCAAAAGAAATAGCATCCAAAATGCAATTTCTTTAGTTGCTACTCAGTTCACAAGTGTTGAGACAAAGCTGCCCTTAAAAGCAAAACTATCTGCTGGGGAGCTTCCAGCTCATTGTAGAAGGATACTGTAGAGAACAATGAGAACCAGTGCTGATTAAACAACCAAACTGCCTCTTTTCCAAACAGTTTTGTTTTTTGCTTAACTGGAAGTGCCCAAATAGTTCCAATGACTTTAAACAGCACAAGTGCTATAGGGATTTTATGCCAAACCAATGTGAACCCATCAACTTCTGTCGTCTAGACTGAACAATCTTCAGGACTTGAACAGTACCAAAAGCATTCCTAAAACTACAATGTGACTACTAACACACACAAGGCATTAGCCAGGTTTGTATAACAGGAAGAGAACAACTGCATACAAGAACTATGGACGTTTTTAAAGCCATAAACCCAATAATCAATGAAACTTCAGCTTTTGCTCCAGGCTCACAATTTCAGACATTTACCTAAATGACCTCTGCAGGGTGTTTCCACCTGAGGCAAGAACTACTGCAAGAAATAAAAGTCTAAAGCTAAAGTCTGATCATTTGGGCATCCTCCTATTCTTATGACTAAAGAAACAGGTGTTTTAAAGGTATTTCATACAGTAACACACCTGAAGCTGTTGTGCTTATCCTCCGCATTCCACTAAATCCCCAGAACATATCGTATTTGTTATACTTGATGCATGGTTAATCTATAATAGCAGATGGTTTTCTTAATTTCTTTCCTCTTAAGAGCTCCTTAAGGAAACACATAAAATCCCTGAACAAAGAAACATTCTCAAGAGGTTGTTTTCCACCTCATCAGGCTGTTCTGGGACCTGTTAAGGAGGGGAGTCTTGCATCCTGCAACAGGAAATAAGAGCATATCCACAGGCTTGTATGGGAGCAGCAGGGGCTGTGGCAGCAATGCTTTGACCACCTCACACCTTACCAGAAGCAATGTGTAACGACACTCCCAAATCAGAATGCACATTCCAACAACCTGGCCGTAATAAGGTTGGGTTTAAGCCAGACCAGTTCCCCGACCCAGTTTAATAGAAAAAACCCCACAGTTTTGCCAGCACAGAGCCAGAGCAACAAAGCAGCAAGGACTTGTGTAATAAAAAAGGCAGTATTGCCAATTTTAGCATCAGTTTATTCCAGCTTGCATTATTCATAGAACTACGGCTGAAAAACACGTATTAAAAGCTTCTTCCTACCCTGTTAAGCTTCATCTATGTGTGTGCAGGAACACCAGTATGCTAGAAACTGGTTTTTTGGTCAGGAGAATCCCAGACTGGTTTGGGTTGAAGGGACCTTAAAGCTCATCCAGTTCCAGCCCCTGCCATGGGCAGGGACACCTTCCACTAGAGCAGGTTGCTCCAAGCCCCTGTGTCCAGCCTGGCCTTGAACACTGCCAGGGACGGGGCAGCCACAGCTTCTCTGGGCACCCTGTGCCAGCGCCTCAGCACCCTCACAGGGAAGAGCTTCTGCCTCAGAGCTCATCTCAATCTCCTCTCTTTCAGTTTAGTTTAACACCGTTACCAAGTACCCCAGTCCTTTCATCCAGAAATACTGACAACTGCACAGTCCTAACCAAGAGCCTTGCAGTCAAACAGGGACTATGTATCTACAAGCACTGCTCTGTCAGTGGGGAACACCAGAAAACAGTGGGGGATACAACCGTGTGCTGAGGAAAGAGCTCCATTGCTAAAAAGCCCATTTATCCCAGTCTACTTTGGCGCACAAAAGGAGCTGGACGTTAACACCAAAGAAACTGTTATCGTTGGCTTTAGCTGACACTGCTATAAACACAGACATGGAACAAGGCTTAAAGCAAGTAACAGACTGGTTTGGACTGGAAGGACCTTAAAGCTCATCCAGTTGCAACCCCCTGCCACAGGAACCATTATACCTCCTGGGGTAATGGTTGGACTTGATGATCTTAAAGGTCTCTTCCAACTTAGTTGATTCTATGAACCCTTGGACCTCGACAGGACGCCTGCCTGCAAAGCTTTGGAAACATCAGCCCAGGGGCAATGCTTCACCCTCCCAAACCAACCAGGTGATGAAACCAAAGGTGTAAAGAGCACGTTTCAGCATAACCCATCACAGTAACAGCCTCTCCCTGCACATCCTGACTAACTCCACAGCTTTGGATCTGATTTAACAACGTCAAACTGAATTAACACACAAGAGCTGGCTCTACAGAGTGGAAAGGGGGTCTGTAACCTCAGCAAAACGCGCTGCAGAGGCTCTAGCTCGTCCCCCCGAAGCACCGGGGCGGCCAGGCCAGCCCAGCCCAGCCCAGGCTCCCTCCCTTCCCCTACGGCTCCGGGTCAGGTCGTTGCCAGGCACACCGCGACCTCCCGGCCACACACCTGCACCTTCACCCGCTCCACCGGCTCCGGGACCCGCAGCGCCTCACGGACCCGCAGCGCCCGCGGCAGGGAAGCGCAGCGACGGAGGCCCCGCCACCACTCGCCGCCCCGGGCCCGCAGCATGGCGCTGGCCTAGCGGGGTCGCTCCCGCCGCCGCCGCCGACCCGGCCGCATCCCGCCTCACCGGAGCCGCGAGGCGACGCGCCTCCCGCCCGCCTCAGGGGACCGCCTCAACCAATGGCCGCAGGGGGCTGCGTCCGCGAGCCAATCGGAACGGGAGAGTGCGCAGCGAGAAGGCCCGCCTCTTCCGCCGCTCCGGCGCAAGGGCTTCTGGGAAATGTAGTTTGTATTGGGGGGTGGTAGTTGTGGGGCTGGGATCCCTACGGCAGCGGGGAGGGATCCCTATAGCAGCGGGCAGGGATCCCCATGACAGGAGAGAAGGCATCCCCATGGCAGGAGAGAAGGGATCCCCATGACAGGAGGAAGGGATCCCTATGGCAGGCGGAAGGGATCCCCGTGGCAGGCGGGAAGGGATCCCCATGACAGGTGGAAGGGATCTCCATGACAGGCAGGCAGGCATCCCTATGGCAAGCAGGAAGGGATCACTGTGTTGGGACACAACGGATCCCCATGGCAAGAAGGAAGGGATCCCCATGGCAGGCGGGAAGGGATCCCCGTGGCAGGAGGAAGGGATCCCCATGGCAGGAGGAAGGGATCCCCATGGCAGGCAGGAAGGGATCCCTGTAGCAGGTGGGAAGGGATCCCTATGGCAAGTGGGGAGGGATCCCTATGGCAAGTGGGGAGGGATCCCCATGGCAGGTGGGAAGGGATCCCTACGGCAGGCGGGGAGGGATCCCCATGGCAAGTGGGAAGGGATCCCCATGGCAGGAGGGAGGGATCCCTATGGAAGGCAGGAAAGGATCCCCATGTTGGGACACAAGGGATCCCTATGGAAGGCAGAAAAGGATCCCCGTATTGGGACACAAGGGATCCCCATGGCTGGGGTAAGGAATCCTGCTGTTCTCTGGGACCACGGCAGCGCTGTGGCTGCCTCCTCTGCCTCAGGAGCCCTACCTGGGCTCCCATCACCTCCATTGAATAAGGAGGAGAATGGGCCAGGCTGAAGCTCCTGAGGAGAAAGACAATTCCAACTGGGCTCTCAGCCGGGCCAGGCTGCAGCCCTGCTCCTCACCCAGCCCTGGGAGCGCTTGTGGGAGCCTATGGCCATACCAGCTTGAGAACACCCAAACTGATCTGATTTCGGAAGCTAAACAGAGCAGGGCCCAGTTAGTATGTGGATGGGAGACTGCCTGGGAATACTGGGTGCTGTAGGCTTGTTGTAAGTGCCCTATGGAGAAGGATTAGGGGATACTGGTGAGCAAAATATTAGACATGAGCCGGCAATGTGTGCTCACAGCCCAGAAATCCAACCATATCCTGGGCTGCATTAGAAGTGTAGCTAACAGGTCGAGGGAGGTGATTCTGCCCCTCTGCTCTGCTCTGGTGAGATCATACCTGGAGTACTGTGTCCAGCTTTGGCACCCCCAGCATGAGAAAGACAGGGACCTGCTAGAGCGAGTCCAGAAGAGGCCATGAAAATGATCAGAAGGCTGGAGCACCTCTGCTATGGGGAAAGGCTGGGAGAGTTGGGATCATTCAGCCCCAGGAGAAGGCTCCAGGGGCACCTTATTGCAGCCTTTCAGTGCTTAAAGAGGGCTTATAAGATGGAGAGAGACTTTTTGCTAAGGCACGTAATGACAGGGCTTAGACAATGGTTTCAAACTGTGAGAATGTAGATTTAGAGTGCATGTAAGGGAAAAATTAATGACAGTGAGGGTTGTGAGGCTTTGGTTGTCCAGAGAAGCTGTGGCTGCCCCGTCCCTGGCAGTGTTCAAGGCCAGGCTGGACACAGGGGCTTGGAGCAACCTGCTCTAGTGGAAGGTGTCCCTGCCCGTGGCAGGGGTTGGAACTGGATGAGCCTTAAGGTTCCTTCCAACCCAAACCAGTCTGTGTTTCTATGAAAAACAGATAACATCAGTGCTGCCTCCCCACCCAGCACGGGCTTTGCCGCTTTACTCTGCCCTTTGCCTGGTCCGTGTATGTTTCTCTTCTGCACAGTCACTGCAGAAAGGCAGCAGCAGAACATATCTGCTGTGCTTGTGGTCAGAGGTTGTCTCATTCCTGTACATTGATGTTTGGAGTCTGGTGGGTGAAACAAAGAGACAGCAGCAGTGTGATGCCCCAGGGCCAGGAGGTGCTGGGAGGCAGCTTTGGTAGTGACACTGCTTGTAAGGAGACAAATCTCTGCCTCCCTGCAAAGTCTCAGGTACGAGAAGAACTGCCATCCAGAGACCTCATTTAAAAGGAACAAGCTGGGCTCATGGGAAAGAGAAGAGCAAAGCTTTGTAGATGCCTGGTTTCAACTTTCCCCTGTGGTGCCTTTTTTCTGTGCATGAAAAGCTTTCTGTCCTCAAAGTCCCCATGCTGCTTGCCAGGGCCTTCCTTCACCTCTGCCTTTGCTCCCAGTAAGCCCATGTCCCTGCATGTGGCTCTTAGTCTAGACCTGAGCTCTGAGCTGCCTTGAAAGGCCGTCCTGAGGAATTAGAGCTGCAGGGCCAGGGCACAACACAACTGGGTGGATGAGAAAGACAGTCAGAGGAAGGACAGGAGACTGCAGGGAGGGCTACAAGTGCATCCTCAGCCAACGAGGACAACTTGTCTCTTCCATGCTGCTGCAAGGGACAAGGCATAATGCCTGGACACTTGCAGGTTACTGCCTCAGCACTGGATGGAGGCACAGGGACACACACGTCTTGGTACTCTAGGTTGAGCAAAATGAGTTTTGCTTTAACGCCAGGCACCATCCCCTTCTATAAGGGCCAGCACTGAGCTTTGCTGCCTGGTGGCACAGCGATGTGATGTGGCTTCTTGGAGAATCACAGTTCAGGAAGGAGCTGGTGCTGCTGCAGCATCAGGCAGAGATACGGGATGTAAACTGGTAGGAAATGAGGGTTCAATCATTCAGGGAACTCCTGGTTTAATGTGAGGATTAAACAACTGTGTAATGACTGTTCAGCACATGTTATGTGTTCTCTCTGCCTGGTCACAGACGGTGCATTTATTACTGCTCTCAGCTATAGTTTTTTCTCTTTTGTCCAGCCCATACTGCAGTAGAATATCTTTTTCCAGGGTTATTTGACTCATAAAACCCTCTTTAGGCCAAATAGAAAGTTAATTTAGGGAAAAATTAGGGAGTAACACCAATGACAGTGATTAAATACACCAGGAAAAGGGTGAGGTCCTTCCCCTCACACCCATCTGCTCCAGGGCCAGCTGTGGGTCTTTGGAGGGAAGAGGAAAGCCTGGCCTCAAGTTTATAGGGCTGGACTTGAACTTTTCCCATCTTTCCTTTTAAAGACCAAATGGTGTCACTGGATAGGGCAGGAATTTGGTCCATCAGTCCCCAAAATGAAATTATGATGAAGCAGAGTGCAAAGCTCATGGTCTCTCAGATGGCTTTCCATAGAGACATAGAATGGTTTGGGTTGGAAGGGACCTTAAAGCTCATCCAGTTCCAACCCCCTGCCACAGGCAGGGACACCTTCCACTAGAGCAGGTTGCTCCAAGCCCCTGTGTCCAACCTGGCCTTGAACACTGCCAGGGATGGGGCAGCCACAGCTTCTCTGGGCACCCTGTGCCAGCGCCTCAGCACCCTCACAGGGAAGAGCTTCTGCCTCAGAGCTCATTTCAATTTCCCCTCTTTTCTGCCTTTTCTTTTTATTTCTACCTTTTCTGCTCTTGGTCTCAGCTCTACATCAGCTTTTGCTCCATACACCCTGATCTGCACCATACTCCCTTTTGCTGAGTTCCTCCCCTGAGGCTGATGCTACCCAAGACTTTCTTACATTGCTGTGAGCTTTTCCAGGCTGCTGGACTGCAGACAGTGCTCATGTGCTGACAGCAATTTGTATTAAGATGCCAGGAGGAAAGACAGGTCGCTGTGTTCTCCAGCAAACATCAGTCTGTTTCCAATAGAGCTGACCATCCTTTTTTCACTGCTGGATGCTGTCCTTATTGGCCAGCAGTTTGACAACATGAACCGTGGCCCCAGTGATGACTCCAGATCTCAGATTGTTTCAGTAAGTCCATATGGGTCCATGCAGTGCTGGAGCTAAGTCATTGCTCTGTTCCCTCTCTGGTACATGACCTGGGTGTTTTAGAGCCATTTCAGGTGTCTGCAAAGACATGGCACTGTCTGAGTGTACATTCTGTTTCTTTCCCTGCAGAACAGAGCTCTTCTAACAGCTCTCCAGAGGGCATTGCTGCTGTTTGTGGCTCAGATCTTTAATGTAAGTCTGGCTGGGAGGCAGGAAGCTGGTTGACAGGGTGTCTGCAGGGAGAGAGGTTTAAAGGATGGTGAGAAATAATGATTCTTCGCTACTCCCAGCTGTGGAGAAAGCATGGAGCAGTGGTGGGAAAAGGCTGTCAAACAGGCAGGGTCAGTTTTGGAGTGGAGAATCAGCTGTATGCTTGTCACCTCCATGGCACCATCCGTATAGTAATGCCCAACCTGGCAGGAGAAGTTCTCTGAAGTGGACGTTTCAGCCTGATGCTTTCGCTTCAGACTGTCTCCACATGGAGCCTCCTCACCCATGCCCTCTGCATCTTTCTGTTCCTTCGCTTTGTCATTTCTAGCAGGTGGAGGAGGAAGAGTTCTGCTCACAGTTCTGCTTTTGAAGTGAATCTGTCCTTGTTCCATTCTGACTCTGCGATCCTCCAGACCTGGCCAGGGAGTGAGACTCTAACAAAGGCAAGAAACAGGGTGGGAATGGTATAAAGCGAGAAATCAAATCATGCCTCCTCCATGATGACACTCATCTGTCTAGTGTCTGATGACATGAACCTGCTTTGTCCATGTAGTTCAGAATTGGAGATGCTGTTGCAGAATAACTCTCCCCTCGGGGCTGGGCATGTGGAATTCTTTTCCATCTCTCCTTCCGAGACCCCTGAAGATGCATTTCCCAGCAGTGGCATCTTTCAGTGAGAGCTTTTACCAGCAGCAGTGTCCGCTGTTCATAGACCTCTGTCTGGGGTCCTGAGTATCCCCAGAGAGTCCTTTTGACTACATTGCCAGGAGATCAACTTGTACTTCCTACTTGAAGCTCAATATAGTGGCTTCTGGGCAGATAAAGGACTATGCATGCAGAGCATGAGCATGTCCTCCCAGAAGGGAGGAGAGTAAGGCAGATAGATAAATCCTTGTTAACCTGTGGATAATATGCAGTTCTTCAACCTGACAGACTCCCTGTGGTTATGAAACCTTCTTACCATATCAGCAGATGCCCTTTAGTGTCCTTAAAGGTCCTAGTTTGAAACTTAGATGCACGACATAGCCAACATCCTGCTGTGCCTTAGAGGTAGGAATGGGGACACTGTGGTTAGAAAGTGCTGGCCTTTTTTTGCAGTGATGTCTTGGTAACCTGAAATGAAGCACATTTGTCTTTATTCCAAAGTAAAGAAATTGTATTTCTTTGTTTCACAGTAGTAACTTCCCAGTGAAATGAGATACAATATGTAACACACTCCTTCCAATGAATACAGTTGATTTTCCCTAAGCAAACCACTAGTTTAGATGCTTCATTCTTTCTGTCTCAACTTCCAGGTTTTTTCTGAACCCTTTGCTGAAAACAAAACCAAAGCAGATGCAAAAACTTCTTACCATGTCCTTCAGGTTTTGCTTTATGTTTCCCAGCAGATGAAGAAAAGGGGAGACCCTGACCTTCTGTCAGAGGGTGCCATGGTTTAACCCCACAACTAACCCCCGTGCAGCCACTCACTGACTTACCCCAGGACAGCAGGGCTCCATCACACGTAAAGGTGACTTGGGAAGACAAACACCATCACCCCAAACATCCCCCCTTTCTCTTTCTTCCCCCAGCTCTACATGCTGAGCTGACATCCTATGGTGTGGTATGGGGGTATATTTCCTTCTAAAGACCAAATTATATCAAAGGGGAGGTGTCCTGGGTTCAGCTGTAGCAGTCATTTTTCTCCTGCTTAGTAGCTGGTGCAGTGCTGTGTTTTTTAACTTTCAGCCTGGGAACAACGCTGATAACACCGATGTTTTTAGTTGTTGCTAAGTAATGTTTATTCCAACCAAGGACTTTCTCAGTCTCATGCTTTGCCAGGGAGGAGGGGAAGCCGGGAGGAAGCAGAGACAGGACACCTGACCCAAACTGGCCAAAGGGGTATTCTATACCTCAGCACGTCATGCCCAGTATATAAACCGGGGGGAGTTACCTGGAAGGCCCAGATCACTGCTCGGGTCAGGCTGGGTATCGGTCGGCGGGTGGTGAGCAATTGTATCCTCTCCCCTTGTTATTTCACTAATCGTTATTATCATTGGTGGTAGCAGTAGTGGTTTTGTGTTATACCTTAGTTGCGGGACTGCTCTTATCTCAACCCGTGGGAGTTACATTCTTCCCATTCTCCTCCCCATCCCTCCGGGAGCGGGGGGAGGAAGAAGATGGGGGGGAGTGAGCGAGCGGCTGTGTGGTTCTGAGTTACCGGCTGGGCTCAAACCACGACAGGAGGGTAGGAATTTGGTCCATCAGTCACCAAAACAAAATGGTGATAAAGCAGAGTGCAAAGCAGACGGTCTCTCAGATGGCTTTTCATAGAGTCACAGAATGGTTTGGGTTAGAAAGGACCTTAAAGCTCATCCAGTCCCAACTCCCTGCCATGGGCAGGGACACCTTCCACTAGAGCAGGTTGCTCCAAGCCCCTGTGTCCAACCTGGCCTTGAACACTGCAAGAAGATGACTGGAATGCTGGGCTTTGTGCTGTGCTTAGGCTTCACCGTGGTGGTATTTGTCATCTATTAGAAGAAGAAGAAAAGTGAATTATGCATGAGCTAAGTAGGAACCTGTCCTTAATGGGGCTGCAGAGAGATGTTTTAAAGCCTGTAAGGCTTCACTAGAATGCAGATTTACCACGACCATTTCCTTGGGTTCCCAGCATTCAAGTGGGTTTTATATGGCCTAATCCAATATCTGCAGAAGCCAGTGATAGCTTTTAATTTATTTTAACTGATGTTAGATTGGGCTTTCGGTGATGAGAAGCCATTTTAGAACTATCATCGGCTGCTGAAAGGTCAGCCCAGTCCTCTGAGATGCAGTCCTAGGGTATGGTGATGGTTTCTTACGAGTAGCAAATTAGCTACTCCATTCACAAATGCCTCCACATTGCTTTGGTGCAGATGTATTTTGTACACTCTAGAAACAAATACATTCCTACTTGTTTATGGAAGGATGAAATTCCTTCCTTTTGAAACTGAGCAGGGAAAAAAAAGAGAAGAGAGAACGTTATCTTCCAGAAAGATTCATTCTTGTTCTCAAAATGTTGGCTCACTGAGTAACAGCATCTTACCCAGCCTTTGCTTTCTCCTTTCTAATAATTGAAGAGTATTAGAATTACAAACAAGGGCTGGGTAAGTCATTGTTGTGTGGTATCTTTCATGGTTTAACAAGGAATATCACTCAGCTTCATCCTGTACTGCTATTTTTTCTTAAGCAAACTCCCTTAAGCAAGCCACATCCAGTGTAGCCCTTTGCTCCCATTAATTCTCAGCCTATGGGTTGAGGTCACCCATAGGCTCATAGAATCAGGCTTCTGATGCTCCTTCAGCATCAGAAAGAGCTGAATTCCTTGCCCATCATCACAGCTGTTAATAACTAGGAAAGAGAAGGCTTGGTGCTGAAAATGCTGAAACCCATTTCCTTTGACCCAAATATCAGTTTCCCAGTGAGCTATGATGAGAACAGTGTATAGGTTTGACTCTATAGGAATCAGCTTTCAAGTCAGATCAGAGCCTGAGCTCGTTGCACTTCTCTTGTTCAGGGCTCTGTGTTATGCAAGTGATAAATGCCTCAGGTAGGTCTCCAAGGTCTCTCAGAAATGGAACTAAAAATGTTTTGGGTTGAAGGGACCTTAAAGCTCACACAGCTCCAACCCCCTGCCACGGGCAGGGACACCTTCCACTAGAGCAGGTTGCTCCAAGCCCCTGTGTCCAACCTGGCCTTGAACACTGCCAGGGATGGGGCAGCCACAGCTTCTCTGGGCATCCGGTGCCAGCGCCTCAGCACCCTCTCAGGGAAGAGCTTCTGCCTCAGAGCTCATCTCAATCTCCCCTCTGGCAGGTTAAAGCCATTCCCCTTGGCCTGTCCCTACAGGCCCTTGTCCAAAGCCCCTCTCCAGGTTTCCTGGAGCCCCTTTAGGCACTGGAGCTGCTCTAAGGTGTCCCCTTCAGGAGCCTTCTCTTCTCCAGGCTGCCCCAGCCCAGCTCTCTCAGCCTGGCTCCAGAGCAGAGCTGCTCCAGCCCTCGCAGCATCTTCCCCTGCCATAAATCAATCCCCCAGTAGAACAGCCTTTGGCAGGGCTGCCGTGGGCTCTCTGAAGCTCAGCTGACTCCATGGACCTCAGCAGCTCTGTGTGGTGGGTTAACATGGGACTGTTACAAAACACTGTGCACTTGGAGATGGTGGGGAGATGGAGCAAGCTGGCAGCTGCTCCAGGGCTTCAGAGCAGAGATAGAATCATAGAATCATAGAATCGTAAGGGTTGGAAAGGACCTTAAGATCATCTAGTTCCAACCCCCCTGCCATGGGCAGGGACACCTTGCCCTAAACCATGTGGCTCAAGGCTCTGTCCAACCTGGCCTTGAACACCGCCAGGGATGGAGCATCCACAACCTCCCTGGGCAACCCATTCCAGTGCTTCACCACCCTCACTGTAAAGAACTTCTTCCTTATATCTAATCTAAACTTCCTCTGTTTAAGTTTGAACCCATTACCCCTTGTCCTACCACTACAGTCCCTAAGGAAGAGTCCCTCCCCAGCATCCTTGTAGACCCCCTTCAGATACTGGAAGGCTGCTATGAGGTCACCACGCAGCCTTCTCTTCTCCAGGCTGAACAGCCCCAACTTTCTCAGCCTGTCTTCATATGGGAGGTGCTCCAGCCCTCTTATCATCCTCGTGGCCCTCCTCTGGACTCGCTCCAACAGCTCCATGTCCTTTTTATGTTGAGGACACCAGAACTGTACGCAGTACTCCAAGTGGGGTCTCACAAGAGCAGAGTAGAGGGGCAGGATCACCTCCTTCGACCTGCTGGTCACGCTTCTTTTGATGCAGCCCAGGATACGGTTGGCTTTCTGGGCTGCAAGCGCACACTGCCGGCTCATGTTAAGCTTCTCGTCAACCAACACCCCCAAGTCCTTTTCTGCAGGGCTGCTCTGAATCTCTTCTCTGCCCAGCCTGTAGCAGTGCCTGGGGTTGCCCCGACCCAGGTGTAGGACCTTGCACTTGGCTTGGTTAAACTTCATAAGGTTGGCATCGGCCCACCCCACAAGCGTGTCAAGGTCCCTCTGGATGGCATCCCTTCCCTCCAGCGTATCAACCGAACCACACAGCTTGGTGTCATCGGCAAACTTGCTGAGGGTGCACTCAATCCCACTGTCCATGTCGCCGACAAAGGTGTTGAACAGGACCGGTCCCAACACCGATCCCTGAGGGACACCACTCGTTACAGGTTTCCAACTGGACATCGAGCCATTTACCACAACTCTTTGCGTGCGGCCATCGAGCCAGTTTTTTATCCACCGAGTGGTCCATCTATCAAATTGATGTCTCTCCAATTTAGAGACAAGGATGTCATGTGGGACAGTGTCGAATGCTTTGCACAAGTCCAGGTAGATGACATCGACTGCTCTGCCGCTGTCCATCAGTTCCGTGGCTCCATCATAGAAGGCCACCAAATTGGTCAGGCAGGATTTCCCCTTAGTGAAGCCATGTTGGCTGTCACCAACCACCTCGTTGTTTTTCATGTGCCTTAGCATGTTTTCCAGGAGAAACTGTTCCGAGATTTTGCCAGGCACAGAGGTGAGACTGACTGGTCTGTAGTTCCCCGGGTCTTCCACCTTCCCCTTCTTGAAAATGGGGGTTATATTGCCCTTCTTCCAGTCATTGGGAACTTCACCTGACTGCCAGGATTTTTCGAATATGATGGACAGTGGCTTAGCAACTTCATTCGCCAGCTCCTTCAGGACCCGTGGATGGATTTCATCAGGTCCCATGGACTTGTGCACGTTCAGGTTCTTAAGATGGTCTCGAACCTGATCCTCTCCTACAGTGGGCCTAAGGTCTTCGTTCTCACAGTCCCTGCATTTGCTTTCCAAGACTTGGGTTGTGTGGTCAGAGCATTTGCTGGTGAAGACTGAGGCAAAGAAGTCATTAAGAACCTCAGCCTTCTCCAAATCCATGGTAGCCAGTTCTCCTGATAGCTTCTGGAGAGGGCCTACATCCACGGGACATTAGGATGAACATGGAAACCACAGGAAAATCATTCGAAGGGCAAACATGGGAGACTTTGCTACGAAGAGCCTGGAGGAGCTTTTCCTATCCCCTGTCTAGCTGGCACAGTGACTGGCAATGCTCCAAAGCCCACGTAAGAAGTTCCTCCACCCGTTTATGCTCCTTTTTCCATGCCATGCCTGTCTGCTGCAGCCACAGAGGAAAGTGACATAGAAAAGGACACACTGCTGGATGACTAAGTCTGCAGCAAACCTCTGTGGATCTGTTTCTGTCTCTCCGAGTCGAGGAGCTGTTGCTCTTGGCTTTTCCAACACTATTCCTCTTCCTCCTACTGTTGCCCACATTAGCAGGGTAGTGCCTTGTCCTCTCTCAGAAGACCTGTGAATTTGCAAATTGGCAGGGTTGCAAATTGAAGGGTCATCTCAGGGGCTGATGCTGGGTGTTGAGGCTAGGATGGACTCTAATGAGTCTAGACTTGGTGACCTGGGAAGGTGTCAGAAGCCCTGTTATGTTGTGTTTCACACCATGTAGTGGTGACAGTCTTCAAGGCCAGGTTGGATGGGGCTTGGAGCAACATAGTCTAGTAGAAGGTGTCCCTGCCCTTGGCAGGGGGTTGGGACTGGATGATCTTAACCCTTTCCAACCCAAACTGTTCTATGATTCTATGATACTGCTGCATGAAGGAGGAGGAAAGCCAGAGCTCCCCAGCCTTGCACTCACCTGGAAGAGAAAAGGGTAATAAATAATAGCATTTCTAAGAAATGTTTTGTCCTTTGAGTGATATATCTGAGGGTTTGCAAGGATTTAATAACTGAGAGCTAATTAAATGTACTAATTAACCCAGTGTTTAATCTCAGCTCTTTGCTAGCTTTTTGTGCAGCTGCAGCAGAGGTGTAGTCCCATATATCATGACATCCAGCCACTTTGCTTAACTGTGATTCCTCTGCACGTGGTGCGGGCATTGGGCCTCTAAGGTGATGGGAGGAACATGGAAGCCCACGTATAGGAGAAAATTAGAGAGGAGAAGGCAGCCCTGTGTGATTAACAACCTGTGAGATCATTTCCATGAAGAGAATGCTGACAGTCTAATTTGTTTCCCCTATTAGCACTGTTATGTTCTTATTGATGCCACTGCTTTGATAAGGGTAATGGGAACAATCTTCTGGGCACACAGTGACAAAATTACCATGTTACTCCTTGGTCCCAGCCTTGTCACTATGGCTCCAAGCTGCTCTGCTACAACCAGGAGGAGGATGCTCACTTTCTCTTCTCACCATAGTTCCCTATGGTCTTGTTTTTCTGTGAGGGTTTATACGGGTGCTACAGGGTGCTATATTTGGTGCACAACTCACAGAGCCAACTCTCAGATCTTCATGAGCTGTTTCCTCAGTGCTACAGAAGAAGGGACGTTTGAAGTGACTGCCCAGAACCAGCTCAATCCAGCAGCAGATCAGGAGCAATGGGACTTTCCTGCTTCCAGGGCTAAATAATTCCTCCTGGCTCTGGAGCTATGTGGGACCCTGGAGCAGGTTGGTGCGTTAGTGGACTGTGATAGGCCCAGGAGAAGGTGTGCTCCATAGGAGAAACAGAGACACGGGACTCACAAGGTCGAAGATCCTGGCACATCACAAAGGCCATCATCCTGATATACACACTCCTTGTGGATGCGGTATTTAGTGGGGAGCATCTTAAATCCCATCATTACTTCTTCTCACAGCTGGCATGGGGACTATGCCTAGGAAGCTACCAAGAACCACAGTCTGCCCAACCTAGGGTAGAAAAATTGCCCCCAACAGCACTATTTAAACCAGCAGCATCATGTTCCCTTCTGTATCTCTATCTACACACTGTTCATTAGTTACTGCTAATGTAAATATGGGCTGGAGATGAACTTCTCTCAGGCTCATAACCTCAACTTGGGGTCACAACCCCTTCCTTAGGAGTTACTAATTTAAATGTGGTTGGAAATGAGTCTGTGTGAGCATCAGGTCATTAAATGAGCTGGAGAAACAGGCTGCAGTGAGGGGATGCAGCAGTCACCTTGATTGGAAATCACCAAGGGAAAGGCAGGCACGGATCTCTCTGGGATGTCTTAGGAGAATGAATCAGGATGTGAGGAGAGGAGGGAGACGATGCACCAGGGGCTTTTTTTCTGAACCAAGCAAGCAAATGATTTCATGAAACCAGCAATCCCCCAGTGCCTCCTTGCGCAGCCCTATGCAGCCAGCGGAGGAAATTGGTGACTGTACCCAGCAAGGCTGGTTTTAATTAACAAATAATTATCTACAAATTGCTGTAATTATTGCCTTGGATTCCAGAGGATGGGGACGTTAGTGCGAGACGAGCACCGTTTCCTTGCGAGTGAAGTGTTTTCCCTGCCTTATCTCCAGTGCTCTGCTGCTGTGAGGTTTGGGGACTCGGCAGAGCTCTCCTTCTGAGAAGGAGATAAACCAGCTCAGGCTGCCTGGAAGGGAAAGCACAGCGGGAAAGGCACAGAAAGAAGGTTATTGGTTGTCCGCCCTCATGCTGGAGTGGTTTGGGGGTTGCCAATTAAGAGATAAACCACAGCACTGGATGCCAGGAGGAGGGTACTTGTGCGTCGGTGAGGTGGTGGAGCAAAAGGAGCATCCTGGTTTAGATCTTTCAATGAGAAGGGGATAAAATCAGGTTTGGAAGAAGGGGGTTAGTGTTAATTCAGGTCAAATGGAGAGCATGGAGCTGCCCTAAGACTTCAGCACTGAGGGATGCTGGTCTGGAGAGTGTGCAGTGGTGGCCATAGAATCATAGAATGGTTTGGGTTGGAAAGGACCTTAAGATCATCCAGTTCCAACCCCCTGCCATGGGCAGGGACACCTCACACTAGACCATATCACCCAAGGCTCTGTCCAACCTGGCCTTGAACACTGCCAGGGATGGAGCATTTACCACTTCTCTGGGCAACCTGTGCCAAGGTCTCACCACCCTCATAGTGAAGAACTTCTTCCTTATATCTAACCTGAACTTCCCCTCTTTCAGTTTGAACCCATTACCATGACCTTCTGGACCATGTTTCAGAGGGAGGGTGATGTGTGCAGAGCCCTTCCACCACTTTTCCTTCAGGATCTGCTGCCAAAACTCGTTGTGGATATTCACAACAACCACCTTTTAATGGTTACAAAGAGTTTCCCCATGGTATCCTAAGTAATAACACACAGAGATGTTTATTGTCCTGAAGGGTTTATACCCATTCAACAGGGTCTAACGGGAAAATCCAGCCCAGTTTGCAGGAGAGGAACTGAAAGACTATGATATATCCCAGGCTGAATGAGCAACCTGCTGAAGAGTTCCTGAGCCCGAACTTCAGTGTGTTTAATCTCTGAATCCTGCTGCCTTCCAAGAAACAATGCTCTTTATCCTGTCACTCCTAAGAGAGTCCCCTAAATGATACCACTCGCTGCCAGGGTTTCCATGACAGCCTCCACTTCAAGCTACTGGTGTGCTTTTTATTATCCAACCATGGCATATTTACCTGAGGCGAGCTGCCTGTGCCATGTGCTGCTGTGTTGCCTTTATTTACCCTGTACTATGTCTTTTCACTTCTCTGTTTGGGTTGGGGGACCTGCAGCCCCTTCCAAGGTGATGTGGGGTTCATTGCTGGCTCTCACAGCATCCGTTTGGCTGTAAGAAAACCTTCTTGGTGAAGAGATGTTGTGGCTCCTTGCTGTGAAGGAGTGTAAAGAGCAAGGCAAGCTGAAACCTTTGTCCTGCCTTCACCCTCAGCTTGTCTTTACCAGCAGGACAAGATAAAAGCCCTTAACCCTGCTCAGCAATATCCCACTTGGCCTGAAAATATAGAGATGGCAGATTATTTCCTGCTACTTTCTGGGGAAGCAGGAGGAATTTATTTGGAGGCATGAACCTGTGTCACCGGTGATGCTCAACGTGGTCTCCAGCGTTGGCTGGTCTTGAGGAGCTTCATGCTCTTCAGAACTCCTGAGGTTTAAGCTCCCAGCATGAACTCATCCTTCCCAAGCTCACATCAGGACCTCAGCAGGCGCAGGATGACATTCCTCAATCCTTTCAGGGTTTGTTCTTGAGCCTCGCTTGCTCATCGTGTGAGTGGAAACTTCCCCGCTGTGAAAGCAGACTCTTTGCCCTTAGAGTGGTGCCCTAGATGCTGAGACCTAGTTGAGCATCTGTAATGTTCCTGCCTTATTCAAGGCATGGCTGTGCCTCAAATATATGCCTGTAGCAGGAAAACAAAGAAAATTAGACCATGCTTTGGTGTTAGGATCAAAAAGTGCCTTTTGGGGTTTCTTTAATACCAACCCCTCTCCCATGCACTGTGGCCTTTAAATAGATGGTTTCTAATGAATGGGAAGAGTTCATGGACAAAGAAGCTGTCACAAGAAATGATTGATTGTGCTGAATATTCTATTTTCAAGACTTAAAAGGAAATCTCTGAAATATCTTTTGGCAGGTCTGTGAGCCTAATGAAGTGGTTCATAGAGATACAGAAGGAACCAAGGGCCTGTTACCAGCAGAGCGGGCAGCATCAGTGTTTCATACCCACTTTTGCAACACAGCTGAAGAATACTATGGGGGAAAGGCAAAATTCAGGTTCAGTTGCTTCAGCCCTGCTGACTAGACAAACTAAGCCCTTCTAACCACTGTGCAACCAGGGTTTAGAAATTAGGGAGAAGAAACCAGTTCTTTGTTGGCAAAACCCGCATTGTCTTTGAATTTGGAGTATCTGCAGGCTACTGTGTCAAGCATCACTGTGGTGTTTTATGCCACCAAGCTTTAATGCTTTTGGAGTATTCCCATGGGAAACCAGTATCCTCTTGTGCTACTGGGCTACACGGGTGAAACAACTTGTCTTAAATCACACAAAAGGTCAAGGTCAAGCGTGGGATTTGAACTCCAACCTTAAGATGTCTTATTCTGTGCATGTAACATCAGCTCTTGTTTTATTCATGCCTCATTTCACTCCAGATAGTTTCTGCTGTCTTCCATCTCTCCCAGCTGCCAATGATGCTTTTTTCTGCTTCCAGTGTGTCCCCGTATGTCCCTCATGCTGCTCTGCAGGGTGGCCAGTTTGAGCCTTTCACCTGCAAAACCAGCAAAAATGAGGGTAGAGATTACAAAGTTCCAGGAGAAATTCTGACCTGTTCTCCAGGGGAGTGTCACCTTCCAGTTAAGGGATAGCAGTCATCTCATAGAATCATAGAATGGTTTTGGTTAGAAGGGACCTTAAAGCTCATCCAGTCCCAACCCCCTGCCACGGGCAGGGACACCTTCCACTAGAGCAGGTTGCTCCAAGCCCCTGTGTCCAACCTGGCCTTGAACACTGCCAGGGATGGGGCAGCCACAGCTTCTCTGGGCACCCTGTGCCAGCGCCTCACCACCCTCACAGGGAAGAACTTCTGCCTTATATCCAACCTGAACTTCCCCTCTTTCAGTTTGAACCCATCACCCCTTGTCCTGTCACTCCAGTCCCTAACGAAGAGTCCCTCTCCAGCATCTTTGTAGCCCCCTTCAGCCACTGGAAGCTGGTCTGAGGTCTCCACGCAGCTTCTCTTCTCCAAGCTGAACAGGCCCAACTTTCTCAGCCTGTCTTCATATGGGAGGTGCTCCAGCCCTGATCATCCTCGTGGCCTCCTCTGGACTTGCTCCAAGAGCTCCATGTCCTTCTTATGTTGGGGACATCTAACTCCAGCGTGTTTCCATGCAGATGTCTACATCCGAGCTGTTGTTCAAACTGCTATAGCTGGGGGAGACAAATAAGCTCCTCTAGGGAGCAAGATGTTCTCATCCTGTAGTAGACATCTAACATAGGCTAGGTGTATGGTCGCAGGAGTGCCCGATATGGCAGTCTCAGATGGCAAAGCCTCCATGGTTAGGAGTGATGTACCCATCAGAGATATGTTGACTATAGGCAATGCTTGAGGAGTTAAAGCAATCCTGCAGTACTGGGGCAAATATCTTCAAAACCAGCTCACTTGGCTCTGTGTGTACAGGTGGGACCTCACTGCTGCTGGTGAGCCAGGACTTCAAAATACACCGGTTTTCTGCTTCTCCCATCACAACCTGTGCTAACATTTCTTTCATCCCAATGTTTTCCTTATTTTTTCCGGTTCATTCTTCCCTTTTGTCACTAGATGACAGCAGAGGTCTCATAACATCACATCAAGGACTGCTTTGAGCCTAGAGCGGGTACTGCTTCCGTACCAGGCAGTTTACGGCTGGGACAGCCCGCTGGGTGCCCCAAATCATCCTGGCGCCTTTTAACAACTCTTTACCTACTTATTGATCTCGCAGATTATGTACAAATACAATATTTAAGTTAAAACTTCTCCCTTTTGTGGAGTTTTGTGGAGCTACTTGTGTTTTCCTGCTTCTGTCATCCCCATCCTATTAAGTATTTCTCTCACTCAATGCTTTTTGTTTTAAACTATCCACCTCATTTAATCCAACAGGAATGCTCAGAGATACAGGAACACCCTCCAGCCCTGTACAACCTGCTTCTAATCAACACCTGCAGACACAGAGCTGAGCTCCCAAGGAATAGGTGGAATTCTCTGATAATTGGGAATTGGCACCTAAATATGAGTATAAATGTTTTAGACAGGGTGGATGGATGGATGGATGGATGGATGGATGGATAGATGGATGGATGGATGGATTTTAGTGCGTGCAGTGATTACTTCTTCCTGGTGGAATATAGGCCAGATGATTGAGAGAGGTAGATAAAGGCTGAAAAGAGAGATTTGAAAGAAAGAATTATTTTATTATAAATGATGCTGATATCGGGAATACCTTTACCAGATGCAGGTAACAGGGAATAAAAGGCTAGTGGTTTTGACACATAAGCCAAACAAATGGGTGATTTCTGTATCTGGGATGCTATGAAGGGGGCTGATTCAGACCATGGTCTAGCAGAAAGCTTTGCATGAGCGCATGGACCTTGTCTGATGACGAGCTGAACCAGGTCTCCGATCTGTACAAAGGTATTCTGTGGCGAGGATGTGGTTTATGTTCTCAGGAGGATTTATGTTCTTTAGGAGACGTTCTCTGTGATTTATTTGTAGTTTCATAGGAGATTCTGGGACAATATTTCACAAGGAGGATTTTTATTATGAAATTCTCCAACCTAAATCCCCAAAAGCAATCTTCAGTGCCTGCAGCTCTTGGGCATGGTCCAGGATTTTGTTCTTGTCAAAACCAGAGCAGAGGAGATATCAAGGTTTGAATCTTTTGGATATTGCAAAACTAGAAAGTGTATTTCAAGCTTCTTGCCAGTGACTAGAAGCAGCTTCCACCTTGTTTCCTACAGACATTGTGGTTGTTGCCTTTGTTTTCCCTGCAGTATTATTTTTACCTTCAAAGGCAGCAATAACATACAGATACTGTCAGACCTCCATGGTAAGTTCTTGACCACCTACTCCTATTGACTTGAATCATCTAGGATCACAGCCCTAAAGAGCTGATGTGGTGCATTATGATGGAAAACTAACCCAGCATTTTTCCTTCTGATCAATCAGTCTCCAACCCACAGCTGGATTAAGGAGAAAAGATAATATTGGTTCTTTGGTGTCATGCTCTAGTTGTTCCTGGTGGTGGAGATGGAGATTTCTAGGGAACAATGTCTCCCAGTTCATTGTAGCCATCTAAATATTAGTCAGTCAAACTAAGCTGTCAGTATAGGATCCCCATATGACAAAACAGCTGGGTAGATAACTCCCCAAAATGGTTCTGCTCTTCCCAACATGAACATCTAAAATAGGAGAAAGGAGGAATAATAGGAATAAGGAGGAGTCAGGAGAAGCTTGTGTCTCTCAGTTGGCCACTAAAGGAAAGCTTAGATGAGTCACTTAGACTAATTGCTGACACTTGGGTGAGATGAAGCCTATTTCTTGATGAGAAAGATCAGAGATCATTTGCTGTATGTCCTGAGCAGCCCGGTGTGTGTCCACTTGAACCCATGGAATATGTCAAGGTAGGGTGGGGTAGGAGAGAGGAGAGGAGAGGAGAGGAGAGGAGAGGAGAGGAGAGGAGAGGAGAGGAGAGGAGAGGAGAGGAGAGGAGAGGAGAGGAGAGGAGAGGAGAGGAGAGGAGAGGAGAGGAGAGGAGAGGGAGAGGAGAGGAGAGGAGAGGAGAGGAATGGGTAGGGTGGGGTGGCATTAACAGGCCAAGAAAGATATTTAAGCTTCTGCAGCTATAGGTAGGAGGAATATTCATAAACCACTACACAGACACCTCATTCCCACTGAAGTCACTGATTATGCTTTTTCCCTGATTTCACATGCTTCATCCTCTGAACTGGGAGCTGCCCTGTCCCTAGGACACATGGCTCAGGTAGTGGCTGATGGATCTGGGGAGAGCCTGGCTGTGTTTGGGAGCTGGCCCATCACCTTGAACGTCGCTTGACGTGTCCCAGAGCACGAAGCAGTTCCTATGTGAACCAGCTAGGAACTGCCCATCTGTTTCATGTCCTGTATTAGAAACTGTGAATCAAGGTAAAATGTACCCTGGAGGTGACAACTATCTAGGTCACCCTGGCCATGTCCACAGCTGGCAGAGTGGCAAAGGGAAAGGAGAAGGGTGGCACTTGCTGATACATCAGAGCTGAAAGCAGATCTTTAGAGGCACTGGTACAGCCTGAATGTTATAGATCAGCTATCACTGACCTAAAACATTCACCTTCAGGTTCAAAGGATGACTTCGAAGCCTTGTTACTGCAGTTTTGGGACTAAAAGGGGTTCTGAGAAGCCCCCACAGGCTCAGTCTCAGGCGAAACAGCCTGCAGTTAGCCAGCTACGTGTCTGAGGTACCAACTGAGCTTTTAAATCTGGAAACATCTGCCCCAGCAGTGATTTGATTTTATGCAATGTGTCTCATGCTACTGTATTGCGAAGCATGCCACTAAATCCTTGCACATCAAAGGAACAAAGTAAATCAAGCAAAACTGCATAAACCACATTACAGTTCAGTTTTGGCAAAAGGTGCTTTGACAACCCTGGAGGCTGTGGCCCTCTAGCTGGCAGGATAAAATCACATAGCCCAGAAGCAGTGCTGTTTTTCCTGTGCCACCAGGCAGAAGGCTTGCAGCTAAGGTTGGATTAGAAACTGGTCTGGAGTCAAATGGTCGAGAGATCTAGTTTTAGTTTGATCATAGTTTTCCAGGTGGTTGAAGCATTATTCTTAATCTTTTTGTGCTTCCATTTCCTGCTGCATATTTTTTCCCCATCTTCCATGGGGCAGATGAGGATTAATTAAAATGGAGACCAAAAAGCTTTGCAATTGTTAAAGCCTCAGCTTTACCCGTTGCTAGGCCAGCTCAATTGAGTTCCTGTGAGTCAGTATTGCAGTGCAGAATTTGACCACGATATTACTGCTAATATTCACTATTTATACTCCTGATCATATGGGGACTGTTGCCCTTTGCTGCTTTGCAGGTGTCAGTAGGAAAGGGAAACAGTACTTCAGAAGCCCCGCAGCTATCTCACTCCCTGGGACCATGTTACCCCACCACTCCCTCCACTGATGATGGAGAAAGCCCAAGGGCTGGCTTAGACTAGATGCCCACCACTAGATGGTTTGCATTAAGCCAATGAAGGTCTAAGATTTGTTGCTTTGCCTGTGTGGAAGTACTTGGTGCAACACAGAGGCCCTGGGTTACCTGGGACATCTGAAAGAGGGCTGATAGGTCTTCACACAGAATCTATAAGACATGTGTGCACTCCTGGATTAGCAACTGGACACCAGAGCATTTCAAATGCACTAAATACATGTGCATGGGCATGCACAAATAGAGCTGCTAGTCAATACACCCCATGGAGACTAGGGAGCAGTTCAGCCTGTATGGAAGCAGACACCTCCATCCGCATGGCTCAGTTGCTTTCCTGACTTCATGTACATGAGCAGGAACTCATACATGTGGCTAATGTAGATACCTGCACATCTATACGTAGAGCTGAAACCAACCTCTGGCTTCCTCCTAATTCAGATCCTCCAGCACCAGTGCTGAGATCCTCCATAGAAGAAAAGAGAGATGGAGATTCGCTCTGGAGGCTGACTGTATTTCCCACAGGAAAAGGAGGTAGGAGCAAGGTTCTCAGGGATTTTGTTCTTGCATGTGGATAGGTTCCCATTGGAGACTTTCTGGGTCAGGAGGGTTAGAGAATGCCCAGTGCCTCCTGGCTAGAGCTCTTTGTTCTGTAACTCCCTAGATTTCTTCTCTTCCTGCCTGAAGTCCTTTCCATTACAAATCTAACACAGAAACTCCAGGCCTCTATTCCAGATATACTAAGACCTTTTGTCCCATGCCAAGTCTCTACTCTTCTTTTTGCCATAACACACTGATAATCCAGCCTGTGCCGCAATAAATGGACTATAGTTACCAATGTCATTTAACATGGGTAAAGTGAAACCCAGTTACAATGACTTTTGGTCACTTCTGGCCTAGAACATGTTGACATTTATAGACCATCGTCCCCATGCAGAACATTACACAAGAAACAAAGGCCACGCATGTCCCAGAGATCTGTTTCTCTAGAGAATTCCAGATGATTTCCAGGCTCCTGGTAACAGCACAAAATAGTCTGCTATTAAAATTCAAAAGCCAGTGAAATAGCCCTACCTGCAGGCTTGCTTTCTATGAGGCATTTCTGATGAGAATCCAGTGTCTCTGCAGAGGCCTGGCATATGAAATCCAAATTATATACCTAGCATTCCCTTCTTTAGAAGTTGCTGTGTGAAGCACAACATCCCTTTGGTATTCACTCTGGTGATGGGAGGCAACTCCCTATGTACAGACCTATGTTCAGGCTGAAGACCTGCAAGACTTGTAGCCCAGGAACTACTTCCCCTACCCATGGTCCTCCCAGCTCAGGGAAGAGCCCATCTCCTTCATCCTTCAGAGCACAGTGGAGGGGACACAGGCAGAAACACCCTCTTGCTTTCTCCATCTCCCTGGAAACACCGTGGGACCACACAGAGTTATAGAATCATAGAATGGTTTGGGTTGGAAGGGACCTTAAGATCATCCAGTTTCAACCCCCTGCCATGGGCAGGGACACCTCACCCTAGACCATGTTGCCCAAGGCTCTGTCCAGCCTGGCCTTGAACACTGCCAGGGGTGGAGCATTTACCACTTCTCTGGGCACCTTGTTCCAGTGCCTCAGCACCCTCACAGGGAAGAACTTCTGCCTTATATCTAACCTGAACTTCCCCTGTTCCAGTTTGAGCCCATCACCCCTTGCCCTATCACTCCAGTCCCTGATGAAGAGTCCCTCTCCAGCATCCTTGTAGCCCCCTTCAGACACTGGAAGCTGCTCTGACTCCACGCAGCTTCTCTTCTCCAGGCTGAACAGGCCCAGCTTTCTCAGCCTCTCTTCATACATCTTGTCTTGCCTTGCCCACCTCTGGAGCCTTCCCACTGATATCCAAAAGGGCACGTCTACAACTACACATTTTGGGGTATTTTGTGGTGGGGATAGGTTAAAAATGAGTCATGGTCATTTTCATGAATTACTCGCACAGCAGAGTGTTTCCACACAGTGAGCCATTATGAACCCATAGCTAGAGAAGATAATTATGGCTGGTGTAAAGCTGTGCCTAATTTCCCGCTCCGTAAAGGAGAGACAATAACTCCGTTTCCTCATGGAGGTGTGTGACGACTTAATCACAAGGGGAGCTCTCTATTTATAGATTCTAAAGACACCACTATGATTATATAGCCCCACCTTTTGCATAACAAAGTACAAAGAACATCAGCCACTAATGTCTGTGACGAGTTCATGATTTTTGCTTGAGTTTCTAGCACATCTCTTAGATAATTCACGTGGCCAATCTGAATGCATGTGTCAAGTTATGAACCCCGTTTTCTGTGTTGACTTATGCACAGCATTGTAATTTCAGCTTGGGAGTAAAATATGCATTTCATGTCATCTGTTGATTTCATACTTATATCCTGCTCACTGCAAGATCAGAGTAATGTCAGCCAGTCAGTGCCCTGATCAAAGGAAGAGCCTGACACATCCCTGAGACCTTGTCACAGAGAAATTGTGGCTATCACCATGCATGGCCCTGACACCAGCAGAGCGATATGGCAAAAAATGTTCTTCCTTGGGCTGTGAGTGACATCAGGAACCCATCAGCTGGATGGATCTATGGGTTTAGCTCATATAATTCACCATTTGCTTTATGTTCATGTACCAAATTACAAAGGATAAAAGTTTTACTTTGTTTAGTTCCCAAGAAAGTGAAGTTAATCTTTATACAACAACCTCATGAACAAGACTGGGATCTGTTTGCAGGAATGTATATGGATGGGCCGACACCAAACTTCTAGGAAAGGTACACCCATGCAGCTGCAAGTCTGGTTTAGCAGACAATAAGAATAGACTTGGTGAAAGAGCTGTCTCTTGAATTAATATGGTTTCTATACGGTGAAGAACCTCAGTGTTCAGAGAGATCAGTTTAACCTGCTGTGTTTGTTTGCTTGATGGTGTGTCAGGCAGTAGTGGTGTTGCCCATCACAGGACTTTGCTCTTGCAAAAGCTTTGGCTAGCAAAAGCTAATGTAGGCTAGAGTTATTTTTCTTATTCTGTTGGATATGAGATTACTGTCATATATTTGAGGATGTTTTACTCTCTATGGAAGGAGGCGATGTGTTTCCTCATGGGACACATGGAGAAAACGAACCTGTGACTAGCTGTGAGGGCTCTGAAGATAAGTTTATCCTGTGTCACATGCAAGAAAGCTAATCTGAAGACACAGATGCTGGTTGACCTCTAAAATGGCAACAAGGTCTGGCCCAGGGGTACAGCATCATCTAAAGCCTTCAGTTATTTGGTGAAGACTGAAGATCTCTAATGCTTTCTGAAAGCGACATGACATGATCAAAACAATTCCTATGCCAAATGTTGGGGTTTTTTTATCCTTGCTGATCACTGTGTCCTCTAAAGAGTAAAACTAGCAGTGAATAAGCTCCAAGGGAATCAGGGGGAAGGCATGGAGGCTGAGCGCAGACTGCTATGCCTGGGGGAAAGACTGAGATAAAGGCTGAGCGCAGACTGCTATGCCTGGGGGAAAGACTGAGATAAAGACTGAGCATCTGCCCCAGGGACCCAGAGCCAGGAGGACCAGCTTGAATCCAGACCAAAGATGCTATGAGGGGACTCACTTAAGATCATTTATTACAGGATTTCATGTTTGTGTCTACTTTTGATGATGTTCCTGGAGTCACCAACACACACTGACTCATGATTTAAAGACTCCAAGTTCTGGACAAGCTGTTGTATTCCTAGGTACATCATTTCCCAGGGAACCCATAGGAAAATCACTCTGTATTCCCGTCTGAACTTTCTTTCTGGTTTGGCTGCAAAGTCTAACCACCATATGTCTTTATTCCATTCTCCCAGGCACAAAAGCTGACTTGAACATAGTCAAACAGGGGCACTCTGCTAGGGCTAATCACAAAATACACACTCAATAGCTGTTTGTGGTCTCCAGCTATTTTCCATTGGTGGTCAGTTAGAGGACAATACTATTTGCAGCATGTCCCAGGACTGATATCAACAAGGTTTACACTTGGAAGAAAAAGGATGTACTCCTTAGAGGACCAGCTTGTGGTAATATATGGAGTAATAAACCCAATAAGGCCACTGAAACAAGAAGCAAAGATTGGTTTATGAGACAGCTGGATGTTTTAATGGAGAAAAATGGCATTAAGGGACATGGTGACAAATCAAGAGGTGGGGTTGAGGCCCACAGAAACCACAGAGGCAGAGGAGAGGGGAAATAGCTTTTTCTTGTTCAATAAGTCCCCACCTCCCTTTTAATGTCCAGGACAAAATGTTCCTTATGAGAGAGTGTTTTACACAACTTCCTGGAGATGAAATGACCACAGCTTCGGCTCATAAATGTGGGCATGGCAGCCTCTTCTGTCCAATGCTGCTGTGTGGCACCATTGCTGTGCCTCTGGTCTGTGGGCTGCTCACTTGGCAATCAAAAAGTCATCTTTTTGCTTTTCCCTTCACTCATCAGCACCCTTAAGCGAGCCAGGCTTCCTTCCCCAATTCCAGCCCCCCTCCTATACCTTAATGTCTTCTTGGAAACAGACAGCACCAATTGGAAAGAAAGGTTGAAAATCAAGAGCGATGCTTTTAGCTTTTCATAAGGATCTAGAACATTTGACCTCTTTTCCTCCCACTGGGTTACTTCTCTCCTTTTAATAAATCAAATAAAACTGTAGAAGCACTGCATTTCATCTTGTCTGGACTGTTATATTTAATCTCCCAAGTGGGTGGAGGTAGGTGTGTGTGGAGGGGAATGGCTCAGAAGCCTGAAAACATGAGAGATGACTCTCTTAAGCTCTTCTGATTTCACAGAGAGTTTCCAGATAGGACTTTAATTAGGGCCTATCAAAACCAATCAGGAAAAGCAAAAGGTTTGTCAAGTTGTTCGCTGCTGCTAAGCTTTTTACATTTGTACCAGGGTTTTTTTCTTGGCTTTGTGCACAAATTTATTCATCCTAACAATTTTACAGCTGTGCTCCCTTGCTTATAGAGCATCTCTCTGCATGAGAAACCTCTTTTATCATCTTTGCCTCTTGCTCAATTGGTAATATTCCTGCTGGGATGGGCAGAAGCACTCAGGCATTGCCAGGGTGGAGATTAGATTTTCACTTTGCACTTATCTGGTACCTAAGAACATTTAACTCTTGTGCTGATAATGCCATTATTTGTGTTTCACCTGCAAAGTCAGCTGGGAAGTCAACAGTCCTTGTTCACTCATCGATGTAAAACGCAAGCATAGAATCATAGAATGGTTTGGGTTGAAAAGGACCTTAAGATCATTCAGTTCCAACCCCCTGCCACAGACAGGGACACCTCACATTAGACCATGTCACCCAAGGCTCTGTCCGACCTGGCCTTGGACACTGACAGGGATGGAGCATTTACCACTTCTTTGGGCAACCCATTCCAGTGCCTCAGCACCCTCACAGGGAAGAACTTCTTCCTTATATCCAACCTGAACTTCCTCTGTTTCAGTTTGAACCCATCACCCCTTGTCCTATCACTCCAGTCTCTGATGAAGAGTCCCTCTCCAGCATCCTTGTAGCCCCCTTCAGACACTGGAAGCTGCTCTGAGGTCTCCACGCAGCTTCTCTTCTCCAGGCTGAGAAGGTAAATATAAAGCGTGATAAATAATCATATTTTGTGGCTTGTCAGGGAAAAAAAGGGGAAAGCAGCACAATTCTAAAAGGAAAATTAGAACTTTTTCTTCAGCAGATTTTAGTGGAAAAGTGTTTCCCCCCCGTTTTTAATCCCACAATATGGTTCATATTATCTATGGAATTCTCAGTTCTGTTGGGTTTTCAGAGATTTCAGTCAATAGGGAATGATTCAACTATTGAAAGCCAGGATCATCTTGAAGTGTTTTGCTGGATCAGAGCTTCCACTATCAAGATACTGGTCACACCAGCTCTGAGATCCAGGAATATTTCTTGTTCAGAAAACACAATTTCAACTAAAATTGTTAACTTTGGTGTCTAACACAGCTGCTGAAGGGAAATATATGACAACTGGAGGCTGTAAAAACAGAGTGGGATCACTGAACACATCTGGAAATGCTTTAATTACTGCTCGTTCAACTTTGAACTACTTGGTTCCTGTGTAAACACAAGACTAGTAATTAAAATACAACCTTTAGCTCATATGGATTGCCATCTTTTAACTACTGATTTGGAGAAGGGAGGGGAAAGAGAAGGAGTAATTTTATGTTTGTAGGATTTAAGGCCAAAAGGACTGTTAGACGTGACTGGATGTATAGCAGACCAGTGAATTCCACCCTGTTACTCCTCTTTTAAGTCCCAAACCTGGTGTTGACAAATGTGTATTTTCCTAAAAGGCACTTCATCTTGGAAGGAGAACATCAAGTAATGACGTTACCCCTTGGAGAGCAGAGGGAACACTTGTTTAATGAGTTTTAAGAAAGCATAAAGATAATGAAAAGCTTCTCAAGTCCTTCTTTTAAGCAGTCCAAGGATGTATGACATTTTCGTTCAATTTGCAATGAACCAGTTACAAAGAGCCATGGTTTTATCTGTAATGAATTATATATTTAATTTGTGTTAATATGAAACTAATGGAGGTCCAAAGGATACACAGTCAAAAGGCAGTTGACTTGGTAAATTATTTTGAGGAATTACTTTGAGTTTGAATTCGCTGACTTGCCATGAAATCCTGTGCACTTGGCTCGAGATGATAAATTCACTGTGCTGTAAAACTGTTTTAAATATCTTTTTTTGTTGCATTAAGGAAACTGCATGAACATATGAGCAGGTTTTTTGCACAGTATTAGGGAGTGCCTCATCCGCTGGCCATGATTTTGGGTCAACAAGTCCTTTCTCTCTACAGGTGGCTGGGTGGTCTGTGTGAAGGCAGCCACAGACCTCTCCATAGTGCATGCTTCAGCCCCCACCAGACCACCCCTGGGCTGCATGAGAGCAATGCCAAACTGCAGATGATGTTATTGCAGAGCTTGTCTTGAAATGCTGCACACTTTGGCTGTTCTGGATTTGCTACTGTGCTCAAAGGATAGCTCTATGTGGAAGTTACGTGAGATAAACAGGGGAAGTTCAGGTTAGATATAAGGAAGAATTTCTTTACTGTGTGGGTGGGGAGGCGCTGGCACAGGTTGCCCAAAGTGGTAAATGCTCCATCCCTGGCGGTGTTCAAGGCCAGGCTGGACAGAGCCTTGGCTGACATGGTCTAATGTGAGGCATCCTTTGGCTGGTTCACTGGGATGCTCATGATCGAGCTTGGCTGAAGAGAGCTCTGTGGTTATTGAAGATTAGACCAATTCCCTCTTCTAAATGTTTCTTCTCTGCTTGCTGTGGAAGATGTTCAAGTAGCTAATTATGACCACCTATATGATTTTCTGATGGTTAAAATCCATAAAGGGTGGGCTAAAACAAAGCTGGAGAGGGGCTTTTTGTCAGAGCAAGTAGTGATAGGATGAGGGGGAATGGCTTTAAACTGACAGAGGGGAAATTTAGGTTAGATATAAGAAAGAAGTTCCTCCCTGTGAGGGTGCTGAGGCGCTGGCACAGACTTTTCCCAGAGAAGCTGTGGCTGCCCCATTGCTGGCAGTGTTCAAGGCTAGGTTGGACACAGGGGCTTGGAGCAACCTGCTCTAGTGGAAGGTGTCCCTGCCTGTGGCAGGGGGTTGGAATTGGATCAGCTTTAAGGTCCCTTGCAGCCCAAACCAGTCTGGGGCTCTATGAAAATTACATCAGTGAAATCAGATTCCTTATGGCTGACATTGTTTAAATAGACATGCTCCATGAGTGTACCACAGCTCAGCTCATCCGTCTATGGCTAAATCCAAGGCAGCCTCAGGATGGGCAAAGCCGAATTCTATGGATAAAAGCAGCAAGTCTTTTAAGAGTTAAATTGTCCTCGGAAAGCCAGGACTGAACAAGCCAAGAAGCCTGGACTGATGTCCCAGCACCACCCTGTATTGCCAGTAGAGATGGAAAGAATCTGACTTCTGCAGTTTCTCCTCTGACTGCCTTTAGTTTCCTTCTGAGGTCTAATGTAGAAAACTTGAAAATTTGGGGAGATGAAGAAAAAACACTTTGTGTGAAATATAACCTTCTGAATAAAACCTGAAACTTTTTAGAGTAACTATTATATTACTGCTACTGCACTTCTACCTTTTACTAATAAATATTCTGAATTATGTCAGTGTATATCCAAATGTATAATATTAGTAGTAATGATTTCCAACAATTTTAGACTTTACTACTGGTACTTACAGTGCATTGTTATACTGAATTATACTGAATATATATATAAATGATGCCGTTTTTTCCCCAAGCTTTCTTTCTGAGTGATGAAGATTTTCTTCCCCATTTGCATGACAATATATGAGGATGTAACCTTTCTTTTTTGCAAGTCAACAATATTGATGCTTCTTATTTTCAAGTTTGTAATTTCCCTACCTGTTTTATCAGTTTTTGTAAAGATAAAACGTATACAAACACTTCAGTATGCAGCACTGTTGCACATGTGGGGTGTGTTTGCATTATTGGGAAGTAAGTAATTGGAAAAGAAAACAATACAGATCAAACCAGAAGATACCGTCGTGCTGTTGTGCAAAACCCTCTGAAGTTTGTGTGCAGTTCTGCTTCCCTTGTCTCAAAACTGGTTTACTGCAAGTGGGAAAGGCAGAAAGGAGAGCAGCAAGGATCATAGAATCATAAAATCACAGAATGGCTTGGGTTGGAAAGGACCTTAAGATCATCCAGTTTCAACTCCCTGCCACGGGTGGGGAAGCCTCACATTAGACCATGTCGCCTAAGGCTCTGTCCGACCTGGCCTTGACCACTGCCAGGGATGGAGCATTTGCCACTTCTTTGGGCAACCTGTGCCAGCACCTCAGCACCCTCACAGTAAAGAACTTTTTCCTTATATCTAACCTGAACTTCCCTTGTTTAAGTTTAAACTCATCACCCCTTGTCCTATTGCTACAGAGGACGATGAATGGTATGGCATGTTTCTGTATGAACAACTGAGAAGGAGACAGGAGTCTAAAAAATCATGAGTGACAAGGAGAAGCTCAATAGGGAATAGCTAATTGTGGTTTCCAGTGCAAGAATCATTACATTGGAATAACGGGAGTGTTTTACTGTTTCAAATGAAATGAAAAGGAGACAGATGAGGAATTTTATGCATAAATTCACAGGTTGTACCAAAAACCTAACTCTGGACATCTTATATCCACTGCACCAAAGGGACTGACTGATATCTCTCCTGTAATATAGAGGTTGCAGTTCCAGTGTCAGATGTAGGATATGGAGCAGAGAATAAACCAAGAAAACTATTGACAGTCGATATACTCCTGAGAGTATTTGATGAGGCTGTACTTGAAACTGATACAGCTAACAGTGTAATACAGGCATGTTTGACCAGAAAGAATTATCCAGTTTCAAAACCAACGTGGAATAAATTTACATTAGAGGGTGAGATGGAAACCATCATGGTTGGGATTGTGTGCTGGCCAGGGAATCATACACCTGACTCGTATTTCCAGTTCCAACTGAAGCATTGTGGCAATTCATGGCAAACTGTCTGGAGATCATAGAATTATAGAATCACAGAACGGTTTGGGTTGGAAAGGACCTTAAGATCATCCAGTTCCAACACCCCTGCCATGGGCAGGGACACCTCACATTAGACCATATTGGCCAAGGCTCTATCTAACCTGGCCTTGAACACTGCCAGGGATGGAGCATTTGCCACTTCTCTGGGCAACCTGTGCCAGCACCTCAGCACCCTCACAGGGAAGAACTTCTTCGTTATATCTAACCTAAGCTTCCCCTGTTTCAGTTTAAACCCATCACCCCTTGTCCTATCACTCCAGTCTCTGATGAAGAGTCCCCCTCCGGCATCTTTGTAGCCCCCTTCTGGTACTAGAAGGCTGCTATGAGGTCACAGATAGAAGCCTGTGTGTGAGACACATTGGTTTCAGAGGTGCTGTGTCATTTGAAATGCTTCAGAAAAATGCAGGAATGCTAAGTGGATGTACTTGAAGATCCTGAAGAAGAGCCTAAAATGAACTATTGAGGCCAAAAAATGCAAAGTGAAACATGGAGAAAATGTGTGAAATTTGATGAAAAATGCAGTGCAGACAAGAAGTTGTGCTGATAAACCAGGACTTCTTGAAGTCATGGTCTGCACACATAGAACAGTGACTGTCTCTTAGATTTGGCTTACTCACCCTGCCCTAGGATTGTTTTAGTGGAAAATCTAACACCAAACCCATCATCACTCGTGCTAGTGTGAAATTTGCCATCAAGAATTACAAGCAGGAACAACCTGCTAGTTCAGCAGACAAGACTTCAAACAATTTGTAGTTGCTCATGGATTTGGGTTCCTCTCTGACCAAACCCATGCAGAAAACCTAGTGGAGGACATCTCCAAAGGTAGATATCTGCAGTGTGCCCCCCCAAAATCTGGTGAGAAGGACCCCGGGGTTCAAAACCCTGCAGCTGCTGTACACATTCGTACTGCAGAGGCTCAGCTGGCTGCACAGGATTAGGCAGATAGAAACGCCTAAGGAAGATTTGTGGAAGAATCTGAGTGCACCTGCAAGCTATTCTGAGTAAGAGCAATAGGGTTATGAAACCTGCAGAAATAGCCCTAAAAGTAAAGGAAAAAATGAGAACACTGCAGAGCTGTAAAGGAATGAGCAGAGGAACAGAGATGGATGGGCCTCTTAGAAGAGCAGCCAGCACACACAGTGCTTCTGGGAGCTCCTGAGAGACTCACTGAGTGCTGTTAAAACAGTTAAAGTGGAGCTGAATGTGGGTTTTTTTTTCCCTAAGTGCTGTAATACAAATTGCAATGTGAGCTAATTTGCTGCTGAAAAACAAGGGGTTGTGTTGTTATGAGGATATTGACTATTTCCAGAACAAGAAACAAGGTGATACTGCCCAAAAAGCAGCTGGGAGGCTTCTGGAGTCACGTTAATGTTTGAACTGTAACTAGACTATTCTACTGCAAGTTCAGCATCAGGCTGCCTTCCTGATGGACCCTTAGCACCCTGGTTCTTCCTTCATCAAAATTGTGGCCCAAAACTTTCCCTTTGAGCATTCCAGGCAGGACACCCCCTCTGGCTTCCTCTATTCTGGTTGCAAGACATGTAATCCCGCTATAGGTATCTAGAGTGAAGGTGTTACTGCTTCTTTTAGCTTACCTTTGCAGTGAGAGGACAGAAATATGCTGCTTTGGTGGTGTCCCTTTGCACACCTTGCTGCCATGGCTTGATGCTGAGCTACATGGATTTGTGCTGGAGCCAGACATAACGTGGGAGAATGAGCACCGATGTAGACAAGATGAGACCCACAAGACACATATTATGAATTCTTGAAATAGGGTGATATCTTCTTAAGCAGGAGAAGTCCTCCTCAGCTCAGCTGGGTGAGCTCAGCTTGTCTGAGACCCACCGTCTGTGGATCTTCACTTATCTACAGCTGTAGATGCTCAGATGTTATTCACCTCCTTCTTATTCACCTCTTGGCAACATGCTTGTGCTCTTCAACTGCAAAAAGACACACATCACTCAAGGAAGCAGCCCAGGGATCCTCATGTGTGCATCTTCCTGCCCCAAATTACTGTGGAGCAGTTTAGCACACTCCATGCCCCATTAGATGTGCATTGATTATCTGCCTTTAGCACCATCAATATTCAGTCCCTCAATGTGCAAATGCTTCCCTGGGAAATAAATATCCATAAATCATTTTGCTAAAACCTCCAACCAAAATAAGGGCAGATGATGCTACTAAGTGAACTGTACAACTGATTGGAAGTAAGAGCTTCTGAAATAGCTTCTTGATTGAGAATATATGTCTCATTAACCTTTTAAACAGTGTGAGCTGAGCACAAAAGGATAATGGACTCCACAGCAGCATCCTTGGCCCTGCCCTTAGGATGAGGGCTGCAGTGCTTGGACCTCTTAAACAAGTCACTGAGGAGAAGGTGTCATTTTCTGGAGGTACTTTAAAATACCAAAGGCTATGGTCATTGAGGAGCATGACTGCCCTACAGGCAATGGGATGCGAAGTGGAGATCATCCTCCTGCCCTGCTTGGTTGCTTCTCTTTCTGTAGGTGGCTGTGTTCTTTGCTACTTAACCTCCTCTAACACCCCAAATCTGTCTCTGGGCTAAAGCTCCCCAGTATTAGGGATAGTGAGCTGAGGTTGAGTGATGATGTGGACCTTGTGCTGTTTTTCTCCACACTGAGCAGGGCTGAAGGAGTAGAAGATCCCTATCTCCAACATGCAGTGTTTGGGGCACCTCTCCAGAACCACATTTCCAGTGGGTTTTGTGTCTGGATTCTTTGCTGTTGTCATTGTCCTAGGGTTAGTGGTCTCAGCACCTCTCACTGAGGTAGTCCCATGAGATATGGGGGCATTGTGTCATCTGGCCTGAGCAAAAATGTGGATTAATCTATAGCCCTGCACCAAGGGAGCTCCTGGAGAGACAAGGAGCCCTGAGCCTGGGCTCTGTTTCAGCAAGCATTTCTCTTTTGTGTAGTGTTGTCTTTACAGCCGAGACCACAACCAGGTCATCCCTCTTGAGGTGACTCTGGATTCTTGATAGTTCCTGGCTTTCAGTGTTTTAGCTGAAATCAGAAAAAGTGAGATTAGCTCCATCCACAAAACATCCAAAACCCGGGTGTCTAGAATAGCCACTGAGGCACCCAGATTTGGACCGAGGCAGAGCAGAAGCTGGGTTACTACAGCCTGCATGAATATTACCACTGCTGTGTATAAGAGAGTACACAGCATCCTCCCAGACTGTAAATACAAGCAGTGCTTGGCACTGTCATGGGAATGTTTAATTCCCTGGTGTAGGTAATGCATCAGAGGTGTTTGGTGGTTTTGTGCTCCCTTATCATCCTGTTATAAGGCCAGGAGCATTTCTGAACCACTTTGTCATCTTGTGACTATCTCTGTTGGCCATAAGCTCCAGTGGAGGCACTGCCAACAGCTCACAGGAGTCTTGGCAAACCAGACGACTTGCCTTTCATTCCCATTTGCACCAGCGAGTTCATGTTATCTTTGGCTGGTTGGATCACTTTGATGTTCTTCCATTTCCTCAGGTCCTTGCACTCGATAGCCCAAATGTGGTATATACGTGAAATTATTGACTGCTGTGCTTGCTTGTCCTTAACATGAATTCAGACATAAACACTTTACAGATTAGTACAGAGCAAACAGAGCCAGGTTAGAAGAATAGCTGAAGCTTTTCCTCTCTTGTGTTTTTGAAGTGAGGTTTAGCAAAATCAATTCTAATCTCTTTCTTAAAGCATGATGCCAATAGCAAAGTCCTTCTGAACTTTAATGCCTATTTCCCAAATACGACTGGGAAACTCCTGCTATTTTCACTTGAACAGGGAGTTTGGCAGAAGGCTTTTGTGCAAATAGATGAAATATTCTGATCATAAACAGCAAGGGATAAAATAAGGTTCTTCTAAACCAGACTGAAAGCTGACTGCTCTGCAGTGCAGCCAAGAGGCTAATGTTTGATGAAGGTTGCCTGCAGTGCAAGCCTGTCGGGCTATCATTTCTTAAATCATAGTGGTTTGCTTGATTTTCTTTTGAGGGAAGAGAAGGGAATGTGTAAAATTAATGTCAGCAGACCCCTGGTCTCTACCAGCAGAATGGGTTGTAAAGTGCATCTTTGCCATTCTCCATCTTCCCTCTGGAAATGGAAGGATATTCTTCTCCCTTTATTGCTGGAAAACCAGTTTATTTTGCAATTCATCACCAGACTTTTCTACCTTTCCTTTTATTTTTATTGCCCTGTGATGCCACATTGCAATACCACAACATTGTCTCTTTGAGGCACTGTGGGGAAGGTCTAAGTGCCCCATGGGTATTTGTACATACTGACATGTTTGCTATTCTGCAGGGCTCTGCTCATTATCACCATAAAGCATTTGACCCAACACCATTTCATTCTTAAAATAGCTTCTTACAGTATTCCAGCCCTAAATGTGGCTCTGAATTTGCTGATGCCATCAATTACAGTTACAGATTGGGCCACTCTTCCAGTTCATGGCCCCTCTGTGAGCCCTTAAAGAACCCAGGAGCAACTGGACAACGCGGTGTGACCAGTAGATCAGTTTGATTGTGACAGAGGACCTATGTTCAGTCATACTGCATCACAGGGTGTTGAGCTTGAATGGAAAGGAAGAAAGCAGAGCCCAGACAGAAACACTGGATCAAATCCTGCAGGTGATGAGGATTTACATCCATGGAGGCTTTACATAGTTGCATGTCCTTCTCAATCCAGGCTTCTCTGCATCAGAGTCAAGATGTCATCTGGGATTTTTCCACTGATTTCAGTGGATTTTAGATCATCACGGGGTTAAAACTGCCTTGTCTTCACGTCTGATGGAGATCACCTGAAGCCTTCCCTCCCCTTTCCTTTTCATTCATGCCCTTTCCAGCTTTCTGCCCTACTCCTCTTCCCCAGGCTGGGGATGTCATCATGAAGGGAAGGAAGGTCAGGACACTTCAGCCTGCCATACAGTTAGTTGAAACTTGCCAGATTCAGAAAAAACATTTATAGATATTTCTCATTGAAGCCACAATCAGTGAAACAACCAAAAAAAAAAAAAAAAAAACCCCACCCTGCAGATATCTAACATTTAACCTTTTTTTTCACCAGTTTTGAAGCCACTTAGATTTTGGGAATTCTCATCAGAAATTCTAGGGAAAAATGGAGGGGGGCGGCCTGTGATTTTGGGAGGATGTTCTCCTACCTCTGTACCTCCTGTTGTCTTAAGATCTTTGTTTCCTTCCCTACCGTGAGGGGAGATCTCAGCCCCAGCTCAATGGCATCAGATAGACCCTGACACTGTAAAGCCACACTCAGGGAAGGGTCATCAAGGCAAGAAGAGGGACTTCAGATTGGTCTTGTGGTTCCCCTCTCTTATAAAAGCCTCATTTCTACTGATTTCATTATTTCTTATACCTTTTGGTTTGCTGGGTGTGCAGGCATTGCAGGACACGGTCTGTTGAGGACTTGCAGACTCCATCTGATGTTCTCCTTGACCTTCTGCGAGCCCTCCCACTGCACACCCCATCCTCCTCCTCCTTGCCCAAGCCAGTTAGACAATAGTACCCAGCACAACAGGATTTGAAAGGCCGCAGTACCAACAGCAACCACATAACTGCCTTTGTTTATCACAAATCTCCTTTTAGCTAGATTTATTAAGGCACTTGGGCTTAGGTGCTGACAAATTAATGTAAATTGCCATCTTATTAATGGCTCCCACTCTAATCTTCCTTGTGATGAGAAAGATTGGGGTGAAAATTCTCAGCAGAAGTTGCATTTGCTGGCAGGTTGTTTTATTATTATCCTGATGTGGTTGGTTTTGCTTCTGCCTTATTGTAATTAACTAACAGTGGAGAAAGTCAGCCTTGCTGTGTCACTTGCCATTGCTAGGGTCCACGCTGCAGCTGTAATTTAGAGGGCTGGAATAATCACATAATTACTCTGCAGTGATTACGGGAGACTTGTATGGTCAGTGGATAAGAGAGATTAAACTGCAGTAGGAAAAGAGATGCAGACATATGTTGCTAGTTAACTGCTTTATATTAATCTGAGCCCACACAGGGAAAGTACCATACTTATGCCACAGGACCGGATGCACAAAATCCTTGCCCAGACTGTGGGGGACATAAAGCCCTGGTGTCCTGGTTCCAGTGAGTGGGAAGATTAGTTTTAATAGAGGAAAATAGGAAGTAGGAAGATTAAGGACTGGAGGTAATCTGCTTTGCTTTGCTTTGCCATTGCTAAAGCAGCCTTATATGCATTTGCCTTCGGATGGCAACTCCAATCTGGTGAGCAAATTGGTCTGGTCACCAATGCAGCCTTAGAAGCCTTACATGTATTTCCCTTGGGATGGCAACCCAAACCTGATGACCAAATCATGTTGCTCTTCTTTGTTGTAATGAGACACTTTAAATCTTTTCTGAATGCTTGACAAGGCAGTTGGAGGGGTTGGAGTCAGATGGGGTTTTCTCAGGTTGTTTCCCATGCAAAGGAAGAAACATGACTTTGTGTCTGTTCCTGATTCTCCGTTAAAAGAAAGCCTGAAAACTGAGGTCGTTTGTGTGAATGAAAAAGGGAGACTGGTGAGCTTGTAAAGGGATGCTGTAGCCCTCCTTTCCATATAAAAACTGTTAGGGACATGTTTGTTCCCACTCCAGCCGGGCAAAGGGGACCAGCAAAGCAAGGAGTCATGCGGGCTCATCATTGCCATTTACTTGCCCTGGGACTCACCCACAGGTCTGATCCTGCATGGAAACGTATGTCTGAGCTGAATGGGTCTTGTGGCAAGTTTAGATCCAAGGTGGCCTTGGGGTCCAAAAGGCATTTAGAGGCACAATATTGGAGCTGTGTTCTCCAGACATCCTTAGGTGCTGCAGGGTGACATAGCATAGAATAGATAGAATGGAATAGAATGGAATAGGGTAGAGTAGAATGGAGCGGAGCGGAGCGGAGCAGAGCGGAGCGGAGCGGAGCGGAGTAGAGTAGAGTAGAGTAGAGTAGAGTAGAGTAGAGTAGAGTAGAGTAGAGTAGCAAGGGAATGGAATATTTCAGCTGGAAGTAACCTACTGGAAGTAATCTAGTCCAACTGCCTGACCAATTCAGGGCTGACCAAAGTTAAAGCATGTTATCAAGGGTATTGTTTGTCCAAATGCCTCTTTAAACACAGACAGGCTTGGGACACCTCTCTGGGAAGCATCCCCTCCATGCTCCCAGCCCTGTCCTGGCTCCTTTACTTCTGAGATGATTTTCAGGAGAGTAAATCCACTCATGCAAGTGTCGAGCCAGAGCTACCATCAGGGGTGACCTGTTGCACAAGAACAGGGCTTCTCTGAATGTGGGACATTCCAGCCACTGCACAGAGGTGACTGTTGGAGACATTGGCAAAGACTGTGTTTCCCAGGGGGATGGCTTGCATTATTTCCCTAAAAGTTTAAGGCAAAAACTTTCAATGAGATAAAACCCCTGCTTTAAAACATTGTTGGATGGGCTCCCTCGGTGGGGAAGGGGGCCTGTTTGAAATCTGCTTCCCAAACACCGCTGTGTTATCAGTTGCACAGGTACAGTGTACACGAGGTTAATGAAGACAGGATAGGAAGGGATTAGTAGCACATTGCAAACAAGTTTGTTCTAAGTGGCTTAGGGTTCATTCTGTCCTGCTTCTAAATACTGATTTCTGCTGTTTTCACCTTCCAAAACACATAAGCTGTTGACTTTAATTAGTAAATGAATTTATACAGATAAGCTTTAGCCATCTGCTAACAGCAAGACGTGCCCCACCACCTTGTCCTTTGACATTCAGAACTGAACTTGTGGGCTTTTGATGCAGGGTGTCCATGCTGATGTGCATCTGAATGGCCAAACACAGCCTCATTTTTTGGTACCCCATCCATGGTATGAGAATGTGTAGCACATTTCCCTACTCTGAAAATCTGTCCCAAGTCCTATAACTCATGCTTGTAAGCCTTGACAATGAACATAGTACTACTGTGCAGAAAAGGATGGAGAGAACTGAAGAGCCCCTTAGTTCCCATCGCCTTGTCTCTCTTTCTGCAGATCCTTTGCAATCATTTAGATCCAGAGTAACTAATAACAGAAGAATAACTATATATAACTATTCCAGAAGAATAAAAGTAACTAATAACAGAAATCAACTAATGCTGTGCTGGCACAGTTCATATGGTGGAAAACAGCATTTCTTCAGGCTGAGTCTGGTTCTTGGCTTGGAGTGAGTTTCTTACTACTGTTTTCAATGAGAAAGGGCAGTTGCATCACATCTAATATTCAATGGGAAGCTTGAAAATATTCTTTAACTCCATATCAACCCTTCTGCATACTCTGGCCCCTGCTTGATTTGATTATCCAAATCCACCCAAACCCTCAGCCACACAGTAGATTCAGAAGCAATTTAAGAGCTCATTACCTCTAATTTGTTTTTAATTCTTCTTTCTGAAACCCAGAGGGCTGCTAGCAGTTTCAGAGTGATTATGGGGGTCTGCCTCTGGTAAGTAAAACTCCTTGGATGGAGGCAGAAACTTATTTGTAGGATGAGGAGGGCATTTCATGCTACTGCTTCCAGATTGACTCCTTGCAGCATCCCATTCAGGTTGTGCAAGAGAGTCTGGCAGCAGCCAACAGCCTACAAGTGAGTAACTCTGGCATTTCCCATTTTATTAGGACATTTGGGGCCTATGAGCTTTTCTGTCTTTTGCAGCAAGGGATCTGATTGCTTTTGATCTCCTAACATAGGCTTTCAGCACCTTCGTCTACTTTGTGTAGCAAGGCAATGCATCAGTGACATATGGGAGGGGGTTCTAGTTGACCAAATGATCTTCTTCTCATCTTGAACTTGGGGCTCCTCCACTCCTGGGGTCAAGGGAAGATCTTCATCCTTTAATATTTGTCCATGTGCAGAGCAGGGGGAAGCTGTTCCTGCACTAAACCAATGCCTTTACACTCCTAAAACAGATCAGCATCCATGCTGCCCTCTGCTAAGGGTAACACCACCATTCCCAGACCCAAAGCTCACCCTTTGCACAAGAACATGGCAAGATGCCCCAGACTGGTCCCATCCCTGTGAGCAATGGCTGGAGTCAACCTCCTCCTCTGGTATGGAGATGTCCTGACTCACATAGATGGAGTCAGAGCACCCAGAGAACACCATGAGCTACATGGTAAGGTAACGGGGCATCACTTCTCATCTTCCACCTCTCATAGATTACTGGTGACCCAGCAAAATCTGCTGTACTCTACCTCTGTGGTGCCATCAGGAGACTCTGGCGGGAGGGACAAAGCAGACGTCACTGAAAATGGGCTGCTGGAGCTGTAATGGGGGAAACACCATGTCAGTAAAAGAGCAGAACCTACAATAAATGGGGAAACATGCAGCTTTCCTGATGAAGTGCAACATTGCCTGGTTCCCTGCATCACTTCTTCAAGTGCTAATGACATCATCTGCCCTCTCTGCTCCCCACCTGAGCGTTTAAACTCCAACCCCCTTCTTAGAAACCTCTCCACTCACTGTAAAAGCTGTGGATGGAAGCACCGGTTCACCTTCCCCAACGAGGGGATTATTCCTGGGGTTAAAATACCAACTCCAACCCAATTCCTGATGGATGTTGTGGCACTGGGGCTGCCCACCCCAGGAGGTGGCAGCCTCGCATAGCGCAGGGCTCTCAAGTGCTTGCCTGATCCCTGTTCAGAAAGAATGTGAAATATTTATCTGCAGATGTATTTGGATCTGATTTTCTTTCTTTCCACTCTCTTTGTATCTGAACCATCTCTTTCCAACCTTGCCTGTTTCCCAGAAAAATAAGATCTTGCAATCTTGTCTGCTTCCTGACTTAAAGCCTGCAGGGTTGTGGGGTTTTTTTTTTTTTGCTGTTTCACAACAAAAAGAGAAAGAAAAAGAAGAAACTACATTACTACTAAATGCTTCAAAGCTAATTTGAGGTCCCTGGTAAATAGAAATCATTAAAATCCAGCAAGTTTTACAACAGAAAAGGTGAAGTGAATTTTCAGAGTGTGTATTTTCTCTTCCCTGTGCTCATATTAAGGCTTGCTCATAATATTGAATGAGCCTTTTGGCCAAAGATGTGCCGAGCCTTGCCCTGTTGATCAACAGGGATTAAAACAAGACACCTGGGACTGCTCACATGGAGGCAATGAAATAGGAATCCGAGGGCTCTGGAGAGCAATTTGGGAAGTTTCCTTTCTTACTGCTAAGGCCGGGGCTGCATTTTCCCCAATTTTATTATTCTGCCTGGGAGGATATAAAATAATGAGACTCCTGCTGCTTCCTAGGGGAGACTCTTGAATTGCCTTCGAGATATCACTGTCAGCCCGAGCTTTGTTCCTGTCTACTGCTGACCTGAATAAAGGGGCAAAGAAGAAAGCAAAGGGAACACGTTTTGATGCTTTCCGGTGGGCAAAAATTACTTTCATGATTTATTTTGGGCGGTGGGAGCTGTTTGTTGGTTGATATCGTGTAAGAAACATCAGGATTATGGAGTTCGCTACTGAAAACCTTTCTCTTTGGAAAATGAGAGAAGAGAAACAGGGGATTACTCTGCAATCCTAGAATCATAGAATAGTTAAGGTTGGAAAGGATCTTAAGATCATCTAGTTCCAACCCCCGTGAATGGGGAAAGGATGCTCTGAGGCTAGAAAAGCACAGGATGAGTTGCAGTTGTGCATCGAAGGGAACAAAAGCCGGATGATAAAAAAGGAGAGAGCAGCTGCTGGAGCAGGTAGGGGAGGAGAGTCTGGCTGTGAGATCTGGCTGTGAGTCTGGCTGGGGTTTACAACAGGATGGCTTTAGGGCACGAGGAATGCAAACACCAAGGAGGTGCTAGGAAGAGTCCCACCAATGTATTCCTTGCAAGTCAGGAGGAGGAAAACCAAAGTGCTCCATGCAGAGGGCTGGAAAAAGAAGGAAAATAAGGAAAAGAGGGTGCTGGCGGGCTCTGGCTGAGGTTTTCCAGGATAAATTATTGCTCTGAGCTGAAAAGAGGAGAGAACTGAGGATAAAGAGCAGAAGTCAGTAAGGAGGCATCCAACACTGCATTAGCTTGCTTGCCTCTAAAGCTGCCCTGATGCTGAACACGGACCTGTTGTGCCTCTGGTGTTCCCCCCGGACGTGCACCACTGGCTACAAACACTGATGGTCCCTTAGGAAAGACCATATTTCACACATTTATGGCATACTGGGGGCTGCTCTGCAGAGCAGAGCTCTGCCTGCCTGCAGCTGGGCTTGTAAACAAGGGGGGAAGGACAGATGTGTCTCCATGGTGGGCTTTTAATGGGGCCCTGTGCACAAATTAACCCTGCCACACAGCCACTGACCCCCAACTGTGAAGAAGAAATGTGAGAGGTTTAGAAACCATCACTGCTGACAGGTTAAGTAAAATATCATACAGTCATAGAATGGCTTGGGTTGGAAGGAACCTTTAAATGCCACCTAGCCACGGGCAGGGACATCTTCAACTAGATCAGAGCCCTGACCAGCTTGATCTTGAATGTTTCCAGAGATGAGGCATCTACAACCTGCGCCAGTGTTTCACCACCCTCATCGTAAAAGTTTTCTTCCTTATAATAATGTTCCAACTTCTTGCATGCATTTCTGCTGGTCATTGTAGTGGTGGTGCCTGGAGATCACTCATCTTTCACCTTGGGTGGACCTGGAGATTCAAGGCACTTGAAACTGCAGCTGTAGGAAATGCCACCCAAATTTGTCTGCATTTGGGAAGCTGGTCCCTGATATTTGTGAAGATTTGGGTGGGAGAAAGTGTGCTGAGGGCACTGGTGGGACACCAGAAATAAGCAGTGGCTTCAAAGTGAGTTAGGAGGATGGATCACAGCCCCAGGGATGAGCCAACAGAAGATGGGAAAAGAACAGAGTTTGCTGGAGACTCAGTGAAGGAAAATCCAAGGATAAATCCCCAGTGAGAGCTGCTTCCCAGCCTCTGTATCCCTCTGGTTACAGGTGAGCCTAGTCCACTTTCATCCCATCGGGATGCAATTAGGAGCAAAACCTGCTATGTGGCTTGTGGAGGATGATCTGGCTTTCTGCTGGGTGTTTGCCTTTGTTATGGCTGGCACAGGGCTGTCACGTCTCTCTCATTACCCTGGATCCTTTTTGAGCTGCTCTTTTGTTTGCTGGAGCAAAAAAACAGGTCTCATTTGAGGGCAGCTGGGGCCACCATCTGAAAATAGAAGGCCCCAGGGATAAAGGAGAGCTCGTGCAGCCCTGTTTCACACAAAGGGGGAATAAACATATGGAATAGGTTAACAAGTGAGGTGGCTGAAGCCGCGCTATAAATAAGACTATAAATAAGTTCAAGAGGCATGTCGACAGGCTGCTGGGGAAGAAAAAATAGCTGGTGGGGAAGAAGGGATTGAGGATATTAGGTGGGGGTGGAGGGACCTGAAAGGCAAGTTTATGATAAAGGGAAAATAAGACGAAGAAGCAATCTGGTCTCTTCTTGTTCCAGCTGTGCTGTGTGTCAGAGGAGAGAGCTGTCTGAACCAACGTGTCTGAACAAGCAGTGATGGGTCTGTTCAGCACGAGGCAGGTTTTGCCCATAAAATTGGAGGGTGTTGCAGAGAGTTGACAGGGTGGTGTAGGAAATTGGATGTAATGTGTCTTTGGAGCTGCTCTAAGGGATGAATGCCCCATCCCTGGAAGTGTTCAAGGCTGGGTTGGATGCGACTTCGAGCAACCTGGTCTAGTGGAAGGTGTCCCTGCCCGGAACAGGGGGTTGGAACTACGTGAGCTTTAAGGTCACTTCCAACCCAAACTATTCTAGGATGCTATGATTCTATGTGTAACAGATGTTTTTTTGGTTGCCTTGGTCAACCAGCTCTTAAGGATCTAAAGTGTGACCAAAGCCCACCAAAGCCACTAATCTCCAAGATTTTAAGTAATCTTTTTTGCTGAGTAGCAGACCTCTTCAGTAACTCTGCACCGGAAAAACCCAGTGCTTAAATAAAACAGGAGAAATGTCCTGAGCTTTGCAAAAGAAGAGGTCTCTGAAATCCTCACATGGACCAGCATCCCCTGGCCAAATGAAGAAACCCTCCAATACTGTGGTACTTGTAGATCTAACCAAACTGATTTTAGCAGATATAAGAGCCACTATTCTGGCTGACATAGTGGGAAATGAGCTCGGCACATCTGGAGTGAGAAGCCAGGAGTTGGTTAAGCTGTGATTTTAAGTTATATTAGGGGTGGGTTGCAATTAAGGGAAGTGCAGCTGATGGTTTTAGGGGATTTCTCATGCTTGTCCTGACAACAAACTCTTGATGTCTGCTCTGACTGCCTGGAGCCTGGCACCATTCAGAGCAGAAAGGAGACATTAGATGCCTTGTATTGCTTGCTTTGAAAATCAAGCTCTCTTGCTACCCAAACGAACACTATAGAGATCTGCCTATCTTGCAGAAGTGACAGAGCATCTTTGCTTCAGTCGAGTTGGGACTTCTCTCCCACCATGGACATAACAGGCCTTTCTGAGATTTTAGGCAGAAGAAAGCCCAGGTTTGGGATGCAAATACTAATAGCTACAATCTGAGCAGCATGACCAAAGGGGCAACATGTCTGGTGAAACTGAAGCATTGAAAGGACACTTATGGCAATGACTCTGCCTGTGAATGCAGAGATGCCTGAGCAAGTTGGTGTGGCTTTTGTGAGTTGTCTTATTTTGTGACTTCCAGAATTCCAGCTCAACTGAAATGCAGGCACGTGGGTCCCTTTGCAGACCTGGGCCTTGGTGCAAATGTTTCGGTCCAAAGTTTTCCCTATACATGTCCAAAAAGTAACCTAATGTGATGGTAGCATGTAGACATGACAGCCCCGTGAAAGCATCATCAGATGGTTCCTCAGAGTTAATTCATTCATCCATTATTAATATGTGCCTGGAATTTCAATTTACTCTCATTACAATGTGATTGATGGTAAAGATACAGCAGATTACAGTCACACTGCATCAGTTCTTTCCTCGCACTCAGCAGAACGAGCCAAGCGCTGCTTCATGGGCAGAATCAGAGAGTCATAGAATGGTTTGGGGTGAAGGGACCTTAAAGCTCATCCAGTTCCAACCCCCTGCCACAGGCAGGGACACCTTCCACTAGAGCAGGTTGCTCCAAGCCCCTGTGTCCAGCCTGGCCTTGAATACTGCCAGGGATGGATCATTTACCACTTCCTTGGGCAACCTGTGCCAGTGCCTCACCACGCTCACAGTAAAGATCTTCTTCCTTTATCTAACCTAAATATCCCCTGTCTAAGTTTGAACCCATTGCCCCTTTTTCTATCAAGCCCTTTACTTTGCTTTCTGTGCAAAAGTGGGACTTTGCAGGTCTCTCTACAGTAACTGTCATTCCTTTGCTTCTTTCAAAACAAAAAATGCTGCTACTTTATTGCCATGCTGTAAATTGACAAGAAGTGGAGAGAAATGCAGAGAAAACACACAAAAATCTCACTACTGGGCTTGCAGTTTTAATGCAGACACTGTAAAGAGATGCTCAAGGGGGTGATGCTGATGCCCCAATGCCTGAAACTGGTGATGAGGACTTCTGCACCATTAAATGGAGCAGTCTCACTATGCCACGTGGTCACTACCACCCTCCTCCTCCAAATACAGGCAGTGATTTCCCACGTAGCCTGGCCAGGCTCCAAGCTGTGCTCTGAGCCAAACCCTGGCCTGTAGTTATACAGGAGTTAAGGCCTCATTAGTTTCTTATTCCCATGCCAGCAGGCTGTTAGCAGGGTCTGAATTGGCCAACCTGGAGGCAAGCCAGCCAGCAGCAGCACAGGGTTTGGTCCCCCACAGCAGGCACAGGGGCTATTGGAGAGATGCATTTCAGACGCATCCCATGATACCAGTCCCAGCTCTTCTTCTCCCAGGGGATCCTGCTTGAGTTAAGTTGCATAGCAGAGCATCCCAGGAGCTCCATGCCAGACTCCACTGTTGATCCAGGCTCCTGGGGACATGTTTCTTCACCAGCTACTTTTCTCTTCATCTGTCCTCTAGTCTCCAAATTCCCAGGTGTCCTGATGCAGAATAAGTGCCTCTTGATTGCTTGGCTCCCCGGAGAGCTGTCTGTAATCCTGCATGTTGTGTTGGATGGTGCTCTCCTCTCTGAAGATAACATCTAAAGAGTTGGCTACCCTTTCATCTCTAGAGCCAAATTTTCAAAGCTAAGTCAGCCAGCAGGGTCTAACCAGGTCTTCAGATCTTCTTCTGGGCAGCTCCAACCTCAGCCTGCAAAGAGCCACTCTTTTCATCTGGCAAAATCCATTGGCAATGGGGTTTTTGGAGGGGGAGAAGCACCGTTGCAAATCATGCTGAAAATTCAAGCTGGCAGCACAGCTCTGAAATGCCTTTGAAAGGCTGAGCAAAACATTTATGTAAGGCTGTGTGGCCCATCCCTGGAGGAAGGAGAGCTGCTGGTGTCCCAACATGACTGGGTTTTTTCACCTGGCCTCTCTTGATCTCCTTCAGTCCTTAGATCTCCTTGGTAATAAGGTCCATATGTTTATTATGCTTCCAGTGTCAGACACACTCACACCACACACTTCTACCTTGCAGCGTTTTCCCAGCGTGCAGCAGTTTGCTAGGAGGAATGTGAAGCCTTTGGATAATTTTCAAAGGTGGCAATTAGATCACTGCCTCCCAACTGCCTCTTGCAGTGAAAATAAACTCCCATTTCCTTTACTCTCCCTCATACCAATACTCAGGAATTTCCAAAGGCTCTGTGGTATTCCCCAAATCTCTGTCGCCCCAGGGTGATTGCAGATATCTGAGACAAGGTCATGGATCATATATACAGTTCTCTAGATGAGATGTAGCCATTCTTTTGCAAAGCAAATCGTCTCCTTGTCCCTGATTTACAAACTATTTTCCTTGCAGCTCGACACCATCTCAGTTGCTTTCTTTTCTGCAGCATTAAAGATGGGAAAGGTTTTCTGCTCTGGGAAATGAACTGCTTTAGATGCCACATGAAGAATATGGGTGTCTGTGTCCTTTACTTCCCTCTTTCTGTGTTGTTTTTCCATTTCCCCTTCGTTAAGCAGGAGATACGATTGCTAAGCACTGTCAGGTCCTCTGTGTACATTACAGGTGAGGTGGTGGTGGGTCTGTTAAGGATGTGAAATTACAGATTCAGAAACGGAAAGGCATTTTCCAGGCTGACTTTGGTGTTGTCAAGTCCCTTATTCAGGTAAAATTCCAGCTCAGAGCAGCAAGCTTTTATACATTTACATTTTACTGTATCCCACCTTATTTTTTAACGGCTATACTCTGCAATGGTGTGAGCTTACAACAGTGTTTCTGGGTGTCTCACAGCATTCAGTGCCACTTTCCGAGAAGCTATGAAAGGCCAGCAGAGATTACATCAGACCTCCAGGAAAATAAAATAATACAAAGACTGTATGAGTTAAGCAGTTAAACAAGAGGAGAGAATCCAAAGAGCCTGTTTCAGGTTAGATACAAGGAGAAAGTTCTTTGCTGTGAGGGTGCTGAGGTTCTGGAACAGGTTGCCCGAAGAAGTGGTAAATGCCCCATCCCTGGCAGCGTTCAAGGCCAGGTTGGACAGAGCCTTGGGTGGCATGGTCTAGTGTGAGGCATCCCTGCCCATGGCAGCAGGGTTGGAACTAGATGATCTTAAGGTCCTTTCCAACCCTAACCAGTCTATGATTCTATGAGTCTATGAAGAAGTTTTGCAAATCCCAGTTGGAAAAGCCCAGTAATATTTTGGGGTAGGTGAAACAGAGATTTAATTGGAAGAAAATACACCACATACTGTGGAGGAACTATTCTTAGCCAGAAATCTCGAGCAGAGGGGATCAAGTACAGCATTTCTTTCAGAGTCGGAAGAAATGCTGCTGAAAGCAAAGATATCAACAGTCTGTCTGAGTAGCCCTTTGGATTGCTCTTCATCTGTGCTAATAACTTTGAACAAAGAGTAGTCAACAGGAATTTCACCAGCAAGTGGCACTGCTTCCAGACCTGTGCTGTCAGTCAGGAAGTTCAATGGAGGTCTGAGATGTTTGGCATCTGAAACTTGAGTAATAGAGAAGACCTAATGGCCTTCCTGTCAGATTCTCTAAATCAGCAGATTCAAATCGTCTGACTGCTGGCTGTGACTTCAGGTATGCCAAAATGTCATTAACTTCTTCTTTAGGCTTTTTACGTGAGTTATCACACACTGAGATGGAAACATTATCCCAATGTCTTCATTGTGAAGACCTGACACTTCTTTCTTTAACAAAAGAAGAGGATGCAAAGTTGTCAAGGTGATGAGCCCTAGTTCTGTCTTGGTTCAGGAGTTTTTTGGTGGTTGTGCTCTTAATTCTTTACAGGTGGATAATAAATGCACAGTTTTTCACTTCTTTGTTGAGTGTAGGAACTCTAAGGTCAGGATAAACTGCTTTCAATGTCTTGATAAGATGCTTTCTTTTATATATGATAACGAACTTTGGTCTCACACAAATGGAGACCCTATGACCAAAAGCATGTGATAGATTTCCTTCTCTTCCAGTGATGACTGTCAATGAATCAACCTTGTGTTGGGTGTAGCGTAAAACTGAGAAATGACATGCAATGGTGTTGACTGGTTTGCTATTTGAGTAATAATTCCGGTTTAGGCCCTTAGAAGGTCTCCACCTTTTCTCTTATGTCCTTACTGTCCAACAGTAATGCATCTCTACCACTTCCATGCTTAGGAAGGCTCTACTAAGATAGAGCCAAACTCTTTGGGCAATGAGATGGTGAAGATCTCACTTAGAATTTAGTTTACACTGTACCACTCTTGAACATTTATTTAAGCCAGCATGGAAAAGGAAGCTTGTCTAACTTGAAGGAAGTGTCTAGAGAAAAGTCACATTTTATGTGGATTCTACATATGGTTAAAAAATATTTGCTGACCTCAAGAAAACGGATCTTGTTTGCATTGCAATGGCTCTGCTGGCCAAGCAGCAGAGGAAGAGAGATGTGGCTTGTGCTGTTACAAAGGAACCAATGTGTAAGCACTACATTCAGTTTAAGCCCCCAAATTACCCATTTATTGGAATTGATTTCCCAAAGATTGGGATCTTCACTGAATTACACAAACAGGTATCTCCTGCACTTGAACCTCCACGTCCCAAAGGAGTTTGGAATGATCCAATTTTCCAAAGGTACAGATAGAAGCTCTGGATGCTCAAACCTGTACCTGATTTTATGCTCAAGGAATATTTCATACTCCGCATGGCCATTTTATATTCATGGAGTGCGAGTTTCTTGCGCTATAGCTGTAGGTGAATATTGATTTTGTTGTGCTTTCCAGAAAGTTGCATTTCTCCTGCACTTCAGAGAGGAAAAGTTCCAATTAAAGTTGCTATAAGAAACTTCACCCGTGCAACTCATGTGCATATGGACTTGTGTAGATTGTGACTGTGCTTTATCTCCTCGATTAAAGCCTTCTTCCTTGGCATGAGAGATGGCTGCAAAGGAGATGCACAGAAGTGTGTGTGAATGCACGCTCACAGTCAACTTGTTTTGTTGCTGTCTCACCATAGTTCATTCTGCCTTCACACACAAGGCTGTGTCTGTGCGTAGGAAAAGTCAGCTGGCAAGGGAAGGAAAATCTAACCCAGCTTAAAGACTTAAATGCTTCCTTGGAGCATGCCAGCTCCAAGCAAGCTGGCAGAGCTGCCCTCTAATTTTGGACTTTTGGCATGCAAAGAGACATCTCATTCCTGGCAAGTGGAGAAGTTCTCCTTAGGTCTAGGTGTTAGCGGCACGGGAATGAATACATGGGATTGCTGTTTCCATTTGCTTGGGGGTGTGGATGAAAACCTGAAACAACACCTGCTGACTGTCAAATCTGAATGAACTTACTGGAGATATGAAAGAAGTGGGGGAGAAGAAATGTACTCCCGAATCTGCCCATGTTTTACCTTTGGCACTCATCTACTTGGTAGAATCATCGGCTGTCTGGGAGTCAGCCTGTTGCTTAGCAGCAGAACAGCTCTCCTGATGCTCTGGAGGACTCTATCCAGGGACACCATGGAGGAAAGGATTGGGCCATCATTGCTCTCAAACAGCAGGTTTCTTTTTTTCCCTTTATCCATGAATTACAGCAGCAAGTCATTTACAAAGAAAATACCTTGTTCCTCAGTAATTCAGTTTAAGGATGTATAAAACCAGTCTTGATATCTCATTTAGAGAGCTGTGTTATTCACAGAATTTATCTGGGTCTTCTTGCTGCCAATGCTATCATGGGCAAATGTTTGCACATTGAATAAGACATATGTATCCTTCTGGTTTGTTGATAGCCTCATGGATCAATAGCTGTCAGTGGATTATAGATAATCTGTGCCTTGCATTATTGCTTGTGGAGGGGGGGTGTGTGTGTGTGTGTGTTCAGAAATTTGAATAGCACAATAAATAAGTAGGCATATGAGTATTTGTTTTGTTCTGCATTGACATCCAGCTATGCCAGAGGTACCACTTCATGGTTTTCTGTGAAGCACTGGATGATCAGCTATGAGGATGGCACAGAAGAAACAGTACAGGGGTATGTGATGCCTTCCAGAGCAGTGCTCCAAGGTCACTTACACTATCATCCTATTCCTGAGCATCCCAGAACAGACGTGTGCTTAACTAATTGCAAATCCTTCTGTCTCTTCAAGGTCCTGGCTGGCCAAGCCCCATTTTGGAAGGTATACAAGCTTTCACTCAACACAGCAGTGCAATAGCTAGAGTAACTGATGCTTGAGCAGGTGATCTACAGGTGAATAGTTCAGGGAAGACACATGACATGTGGGACTGGATTGGAAAAGAAATTCAGCCTCCACAAAGTGGCCAAGTCCTTATGAACAGCACTAAAATCATGTCCTTCATGCTCTGCTCTACCACCTCCTCTTGGAAAACTTCATCCAGCTGACTAGTCCAGTGCAGCTGCTGCATCTTCTGCTTGCAAATTCCTGTTGGCTGATCTCAACATAAGAGATGCTCTTCCATAAAGTTCTGTGCCTGGTAGCTGGATGTGCAGAGTGCCACCACAGGTCTGAGCATACCACCTCTGACTCTTGTGGTGGCCAAGCACCACACTGGCCCATGGTGTCTTCTTGCAGCTCAGCTTCCCCTCCTGCTGCAGTTCAGTGCCAGAAGAATTAGAGAATCCAGTAATTTGCCAACAGGCCTTCCAACCTGCTGCACAGCTTAGCCAGGGAGGTTGTCAACCACATTTACCTCAGGGACCAAAAGCAACAGAGTCCTGGCCCAGCCTCAGCCCCTCCTCTGCATTGCAGCCCCATTGCAAGCAGCCAAAATCTGCCTCTCAGGTTCCCCACTGTCTCCTGTGCGTGTTTCCTACCTACTCTGCATGTGATGTTCGTCACTTGGAGCAGACCTTTACAGGCTGCCTCCCTGCCATCCCACCACTAACCCAGCAGCCAGTGCTCCAGCCCTGTGCTCCAACTCACATCAGTCCCAAAGTACCTCCTGTTGCTTTTCCTTGGAAGAAGACCCCATGACCTTTTTTCTTCCACTTAACTTTTTGAATGCATGCCCAAGCTCATCACTGCTTTGGCTTTGATGGCCAGCGTACACCTTCATGTTGGCTGTGGTCAGCAGAGCAGATAGGGGATGAATTTAGACCTGGCATGCAGCAAACAGAGTGGATGATCACCAGCTTCTCTGGGATGTGTTGGCAACTGTTCAACCAATTTCTTGCTCAATCTGGAAATAGCTGTCTACTGCTGTAAAGGTAATGGGTAATGTTATGCAGCACCAAGGATGAATTCAAGGCCCAAATGGTTCCTGTGTCGTAAAGAGGTATTTTGAACTTATGGTGTTAGATGTGACTGATGGCGCCCGTTTGAACTGATGCATGTTTTGCTGCTATACACCAAAGCTCACCTCTTCCAGCTGGCATGGGGATATCTGGCTGCGTTTCGTCTGCTTTGCACCTCATCAGCAGCAAGGATGATGCTGGAACCAATTTAGGTGGTGATGTGGTAGACAGCGCGTGAGGCAGAGCAGGATGTTGGGAGTGGCTCCGCATCTGTCTCCCATCACGGGGTCTGGCTGCGATTTCTCAGCTGGCTGTGAGAAGAGCAAAGCTTAGGGAGTGAGGAGCACATGTGCCCTCAGTGCACAGTCACAGCCAGTGAGCAGCCTTTAACGAGCGAGGTTATAGCATGAGGTTGCAAGAGCCGGGTCTGTGTCACTCACTTGTGACATCTGGGTTTGTCACTTCGGCCCAGCAGAGCCTTAAACTCTTCCTGCAGTGGTTAAAATGCTCAAAACGCTCTTGATAGGGTGTGTTGTAGCCTGGTGTTTAGAAAGAAGTGTAAGGCTGTTTTTTTGGTGAAAGGAGCCTTAGGAAAGCCATAGCATTATTATAACCCTATTCATAGAGTAATGGATGTTGGAAGGGACCTCTGGAGGTCACCTGTCAACCCCTTCACATGCAAAGCAGAGTAATGCTTGCTTGTTGGACTGTAGCTTGCAGCAACTTTCTTTACTGGTTGTGCATGGTTAAGTGGATTTTGAATTTCTGAATATTGTTTCCTTGCAAAATTCCTTCCATTGCTTGCCTGGTGTGCACATCTTCTGAGAGAATTGTTTGGGTTGAATTGTGCCAAACTGCAGAGTGGAGCTTTTCCTCTGCACACCCTCTGCTCCATGGACAAATGCCTGGAAAACAGTCTGATTCAGAGCAGATTTCAAGCCTGTGGATATTCAGAGAGACGGGGTTTATATCCTAGGGCTCTAATGCATAAGGGGAGATAGCACAGAGATGGCTGAGCCACATGAGGGCCAGCTCCTAAGCTGGAGCAGATGCCATCCCTTGGCTTTGCCATGTACTTTGCTATCAGCAGCCCTTGGTTGAGCAGATGGACCCTGAGCAGCAGAGTTGAGCAGCTGGAGGAGGTAACATCAACAGCCATAAGTCTGTCCACCACAACCAGGTCTCCAATGCAACTGCAATAGCTCACAATGACACTTGTTGAGGAGACCCCTTGGTTAGACAGGGTCCTCTTGGACAGCTTAGGCTGAGAGGGTTGGGGCAGGCCTTCACCCTCTTCTTCAGATCTGCCTTTCCTGGCCTTTGGAAACTTTCCTCCAGCCCACACCCCTCTTAGAAGCCCTCAGCAATTCCTTTGCCCCCAGTTTAAATAATAACACAACCTTTTTGGTGGTTATCTGTGTCCTACCCAGCACCTCATCAACAGGGCATAGAGCTTATTTCTGCCTCACGTGGGCAGGCACCCTCTTTCTTTTGCAATCTATGAAAGTCTAACAGAAGAAAGCTGGTTGCTATATCTGTGCTGTTGCTTAATCCTCAGTCTCCAATTCCCACTATCAGCACTATCAGTGAGACTTTTCTCTCTGCCACCATGTTGCAGAACAGCAGATAACATAATCCTAAATCCAAGGTACAATTTTGACCCTTCTGCTGTACAGACCTTATATTTAAAAGCAAAGTCTCTTGCATCAGATGAATCACAGCTGGTAATATTCTCCTTCAGCCTGTATTTCCTCAGTATCAAACCAAGCCCCATGTGCTTTCTGCTGTCTTATTTTCCAAAGCTATTTTCAGTTTTCATTTGAAAACGTCGTTTAATGTGGCCATGCGTGGAAGACTGTCTGGTAAGAGGAATCAAAAAACCATCCACGATACATCTTTCCCTCCTGAAGAGCATTGATATATGACTAAGAATTATTCTTGCTGCCCATGAAGTAATTTTTTCCAGCATGTTGGTTACACACAGGGTAAGATTAATTCCAAATCCAGATAGCTGTGGATTTATCAAGCCATCTAACATGCACATACACATGCACATATGCTTAAAAATGATTCAGTGAGCAATTTTTTTCTGTTACATAGAGTAAATTCAATCAAATTCATTACATTGTCTTGGCTCATTACCGATGGAGTTGACACTGGGATGTGGTCCAGGGGCTGCATCTGTGTAGGTGTTACCATGATCACCTGCACGTGTCTTAAACAGGACTTTTTCTCTGTGTGCCAAATACCAAACAATAGTAATATTATATGGTTTATTTGATATGAACATACTCTCACAATCACAATGTCTGCTTTATTTACAAACAAAAATGTCTTATAGGAAGATACTTTCATCCTTAACTGCATTACAGTAAAAGCACATGGTCCATGATGGCATTTCTTGGAAAAGCTCAAGTGGTTTGGGTTTAAGCTGTATGGAATGTTATTGTGAGCCAGCCTCCAAACTGCTGTGGGTACTTATGGCCCTTCTATTCGGGGAAAGACTGTGACTGAACCTTGTGGGTTAGTGCATTAGGTAGAAAGGGGATGAGGAGGCCTTTTTCCAGGGAAGGAGCAACTGCAGCACTGGGTTTTCATGGAAGTAGTTGTGACCCTGCCATCTTCAGTCATGTAGGCTGGCTTGGAAATCACAAGCATTATTGGCCTTTATGTGTATGTGGGTATAAACCCTTTTCCCCACATCCTTAAGTGTGTTTAATTCTCCTCCAAGGTTACGAAATGACCATTTTTCCCCCAACATCTCCAAGCTGTCATGCCCATTTGATAGTGTGACTCCAGAGGCAGGAGCTGGAGGAATCCCCAAATATCACGGGGTTGGGATTAAGAATCCTGCAACCACACTGTTACCTCTGAGCATCCCTGGCCCCAGGCTGCTGCTCCTTAAACAGCTCATACCATCTGTGCCATTGGCAGACTGTGGGCTGCAAGGAGCAGATCCTGACTGCTGTGATTAATCCTGGAGGTGCCAAGGACCTGACCTGTGTTGTATCTGTTGTACCAAAAATACAGGAGGAAAAGTCTCCTGAGAAACCCAGTCATTTTCTGTATTAACAGGGAATGCTAATCCAGCACATGGATATCTGTGCTGTGTGACCTGTACATTCCAACAGTGATTTAGAGAAAACCTCGGCCCCTTATTCCTTAATGTGGGCACATGCTGCTAATGGGAGGTTGTGTCCTGTGCGTGCTGCAGTACTTGATGGCACCTCCTGCTCCTGCAGCTTCCCAGCATCAGTGGCTGCTGGAAAAACCTTTCTGAGCATTGAGCTCCACAAACTGGGAGCAAAATCTGACTGCTTTAGGAAAACCACGCAAAGTGGCTTCTGCATCCTTCTCAACATGGAATGATTACTTACATAATTTGAAGGCATCTTTTGAATCAAGGCAAATAAAGCACCAGAACTAACTAGAGCCAGGATTTTCCAAACATGTTTCAGGTATTTCTAGTTTTGGGTACCTGACTTGCAATCTCACAGATAAAAAGCCATTGGCATTTGCCAGGTTGTTCACACAAAGACCCCTAACATTTTCCACTGAATGGAAGATCTTGCTGCCTGCTTCTCTTTGTAAAAGGAGTTTGTCAGTAAATGCAGAATACATGTTTATAAACCTCCCACCTTCTGTTTTGGGTCCTTCAGTGTGGAAGTAAACCAAGCCACACACAACAGCGTCTCCCTGGGACTTCATACTTAAACATTATTATTTTCCCCTGTGGCAGCAGGAGAGGAAGAGGCAGCAACAACTGATGGCAGAGGAATCTGAGCAGCTGGAATAGGATAAAATCCAACAAAACAGTGAACTCTGGTAGATTTTCTCCCCTCCCTAGAGTCTGAATAGTTTTTCCATCCCACAAAAAAACATTCATGGAAGGGAGGTGCTTTTCGCTTCTCCCTGTTTAACTGTAACAAGGAGCATGCTGTGAATAAAAGGTGCTTCCAAAAGCATCTGGAAATATTTCCCACTCCAAGCAGAGACTGTGACTCCTGCTGTGAATGCTCTGCAGCATCCAAAAAAAGAGAGAGAAAAATGTAGGGGAAAAGAAACTCAAATAGGACATTTTCATGGCAGGTGGAGGAAACAAGGGCTGGATGTTGGGGAGCAGTGGGTGCCCCATGGTGATACTGGTGTATTCTGCTGTGAATGCAATGACACTGAACCTCTGTGATTTGTTTCCAGCTGTCCTGGTGCCTTTTGCAATGGGAACAACCTGGCTAAGAGCAAAGCTTGGTCTGTGGAACCTTTTGCAGTGGGGGGTGATTCCCACTAGATATCCTGGCTGGCAGCAGAGGGGATCCCCCTGGCTTTTAGTCACCAATTGAGCCCATTTGTGGGTTTGCCATTTCTGTGATGCTCATTTGTTGGTGACACCTGACTGTGACCAATTCACAAAGTGGACAACACCGTGCTGAAACGATGGTGAGGATCACTTTGATGTGTCTGATAGACGGAGTCATCCCCTTCCACATACAAACCACCTTTGCCATCCAAGTGCCCCTTAAAACCGGAGATGCAGTGAGATCCTGGGACTATGCTGCTTCTCTCAGGAAGTTTAGGAAGGGCTCTGTCTCTCACCTGACCCCATTTTATTTTGAGGGGTGGAAGGTTTTGTAGCCAGTCTGTGAAACCGCAAGAACTCGGTGTTCAGTTGCCATGCTCTGACACAGCTTTTCTGTATGACCTTGGGCCAACTACTTGATCTCCTGGTGTTTCAGTTTCCTATGGGAATATGAAGGTTTCCCTCCCTTTGAGGATGTGCTCCTTATTGTCTGTGAGGGATCATGGCAGAAATAGATGCTGCCTATTGGCACGCATGTGTGCTATAAACAGCTCTAAGCAACATGCTTCTCCCTTTCCTTTCTGCAAGCACATACCTCACTCGTGAAGCTTGCTGTTCAGCCAGTCCTGCTTGCAATATTTTCTTAAAAGCTGGTAAATATGGACATATAATGATGCCACTTTTGCAGCACAGAAACTGCACAATCTGACCGCAGGCTCATCAGTGGGTCACAAATCTTGTTCACGAGGGCACAGTTAATTTACCGCAGCTACTAAAGGTGCTCCAATATCATCTCGTGCTCCAATTCTTTCACTTGCTGCCCTTCTAACCAGGGTGTGTTGGGTGTATTACTCTTTCCTGGACAATGTCAGCTGAAGATCAGAGGGTTTTTTTATGACTCGCTTCATAAAAGGCTGAGATGTTCTGAGCTGAAGACAGAATAGGTCCTGTAACCTAATGGAGGCTGCTCGGAACAGGCTGTTCACTTCTGCTGGCTTCTTAGCAGCAAACTCCCAGCAAAAGCCTCAGAGAGTGATATGTGGAGAATAGATAAAGACATAATACGGCAGAGAAGAGAACCTGAAAGTTTTCTCATGCGTGTGTCTGTCTGTTGAGAGGTATTTATTATCAGTTTCATATAATTTTATGTTTTCCAACATTTTGCTGATATACGGCATGACATAAAAATATGGCCTCTCGCGACGGTGTTATAAATGATCGGAAATTACCAGCTGGGAAGTTTGTCATCTGTAATATATAACACAATGGAAGCATGTTGTGTATATACAAAAAAAATCTATGTTTAAAAAAATAAAATAATAGAAAAGAATCCCTTGTCAGAGGCAATCTGTTTTCCTGGAATATTCTGGATGTAAAGTGGAGATTTATAAACCCTGCAGCCTGTGCACAGAAAATGGATGAAAACATGAGCTGCTGGTTGGTGTTAAACTGCAGTGGCATTCCTGCAGCTCTCTGCATCCAAGCCATGTGTACAGCATGGACAACTTCCAGCCGGGGATACAGCAGCGCTGCCTTCCTCCTTTCCAATACTTTGGAAGACTGCACTTCCCTGTGGGGTTTGCATGGGGACAGGACAGATGTTTGCTAGTCAGCAATTGGCCTTGCAAGGCTTTGGACATGATTATGCACCTTTTTTCTTTGCTTTTACTTTTTCTCCCCAGATATTAGGAAATAAATGGATTTAATTCAGATGAGGATGGGAAGAGCTGCTGCTGTTCGCCACAAAAGTAGGTGTTTGCTTGTACGTGAAGGTAACTTGATTTTTGACGAACATCTATTTCAACACAATTGTGCATCCATGGGAATACAATTCCCGTTTTTTGTGCTAAATAACCAGACATCTGTCAGCTGAAATAAAACTGAACGTGTTTGACTTGACTTAATAAGTAGCAGGCTGCTGTTGCTAGGACTTGCCACCTAGAGAAGCCATGGCAAATGCTGTGCATTTGGCTATTGAGAACTGTTGATCTTTGTGCCAATAGCAATAATAAGGATAACTGAATTGGCTCATGGAAAGATGAAAAAATCTCCAGACTTGGAACTAGATGATTTTAAGGTACTTTCCAACCCAAACCATTGTATGATTCTATGATTCCGTGACTTTTATCCTGGGTTTGGAAACAGGCGGTATCTATTGTTCTCACATTAGCCAACACACAGAGGGATGGGGAATGAGAGTGTAAAGGGCCAGAAGTGATGAAAATTATGGTTCACATTGCATTTCTGTGAAGAATCACCTATGGGAGTGTAGCGGTGGGAGAAATGGGCCCACTGACCTAACCAGAAAAGACTCACATGAATAGCAGGCTTGACCAGGGCAGGGATATGAACCTGCTTGTCTTGGCTTGAACAGATCAGTGCTGACGAATCGTATTCACAAGCAAAGGAATACCTAATATCTTAATTCAATGGACAGCCTAATGTAGGAGTCATTCTATTTTATGTCATCCTTGAACTATCCATTTTTCTCAGTCTCTTCACCATCTGCTAGCCATTAATACCTCTTTGGAAAGCCAGGAATTTCTTTTCCCCCCAAAGACACATAAGTTTCTGTGCTTCCTTGACTCTTCACAAAGCCTCCAAGAAAATCTCTCTTGCTAAAAACTATTTTTAGGGAATAGGTTTTCTGTTGAAGAATAATTCAAGCTTTTCCTTCCATGCAGACACCTTCCGTGAGGCCTCAGCACCAGTCTGTTCACTTGGGTGGAATAAGTGCACAAGGCCAAGGTTCACCTTCAGCAGTTGGAGAGCGTGAGAATCATGGCAGCCAACAGCAACCACCATCAGCATCATCTCAGTGAAGAGAAATAGTCACTTCTAGAGTGTGAGGCATCTGCCCTAATGTACCATCTGTCTTAGGATGACATGGATCATGGCCCAATGCTCTTGATTGACTATAACAGGAGAGTAGCATAATCAGTTGAATGGATGGCACTTAATGGTAGACAGGATGGACACCTCCTTTGATCACTTCTTCTGGAGGTGGAGCTACATCTACTATATGTGACAGGTCAGAAAAGAATCAGTGAGAGCTTTGGGTTGAAGTGTGCATGAAACTTCGCCTATGCTCCTGGACGGCTGGTGGCATAGTGACCTCAAGGCTGGAACAAAACCCTGATGCCAAATAACTACCTGAAAATGGACAGAGACTTTAATTATGGGGCTGAGAGTGGGTTCATTCAGTCCTTTTCCAAATACACTAAAAATAAACACAAACACTAATGGCCCCTTCAATGCATAGAAAGATATTATCCTTAATGGACTTCTATCCTCACTGTCCACCCTCTGCCTAAAATATCTTTGGTGTCATTGGCTAAAGTCAGACAATGTTGTTTAGGCTGATTCTGTCTGAGTTAATAGGCAACATGGGCACTCCTCTAGGGATTTCAGGTGGCAGAAATGTGAAATATTGAGCGAGATGAGGACCTGTTTCTGTTTCAGAATCACATCAAATCACAAAGAAACACATCAAATCCTCTTTTTGATATGCCAGAACTATGCCCTCCGTTTACCGGTGTATTTTCAGCACACACTTCCTTGTTTTTTTTACAGAAATAGCCTTGGGAGGGGGAAAAAAAGAGAAAAACCACTAAAGTCAAAAGCAGGAGGATTCGATGCATCTTTATAAACCCCACATTGGTTTTATTTCATCTCCTTTTTTGTCTGGAGATGGAAAGTTTTGTTCTTCCAATTTCTAATCTTACAATCTTACCCCTGCAGAAAACAGGGGAAGGTGAAGGCAAGGTGGGGAATGCATTGCTTGCAATGCCTAGTTGCTCTCATTAGATCATAGGCTAATTCCTAATCTTTGTGTTGCGCAGCCTTATTTACATTACATTATCATTTCATTTATGGGCCCCTTGGAGCTCTCCATCACTTTGGGGAGCTCTCTAAATTTGCCTTTCATCACGTATTAATGAGGTGTTAATAGCTCACCCAAGCCATTTTTGAGCAAATACCACATGATGTGTGTGTTCAGTGCAAACAGCCCTTGTGCTCTGCTAATATATGACTGGTGGGGACAAGGCGTATGCCACCTTACTGCTAATTTCTTCTTCCGTGTGCTTTGCTTGCACACAATGTCCCAAATCCTTTGGAGGCCAGTGTGGAGCTCTCTGCAGCAAACTGAGCTCCTTGAAGGTCTGTGTACCATGGCTGGTGGCATAGGGCAGGAGAATGAGGCAAAGTCATTGAAAATGGGGCAATTTCTGGAGGCTGGTCTGAGGCACATCTGCTACATCTGCACACATCTGGCATCTGGCTTGCTGGGTGTCCAGAAATCAGGCAGGCAGTGTTCAAGGCCAGGTTGAATGGAGTCTTGGGTGACATGGTTTCTTGTGTGGTGTCCCTGCTCATGGCAGGGGGTTGGAACTAGATGATCTTAAGGTCCTTTCCAACCCAAACCATTCTCTGATTCTGTGATTACCTCCTGCTGCCCAACTTGGTAGGGCTGGAGGTCTGAATCTGTGCCAGGCTCTCCAGTGTGCTCAGGGATTTGGGGATTTTTGACTTGCCTGTTACTGCCTGTGATCTAGCAGTCAATTCTGTCAGTGTGTTTGCTTCTGGTTATTGATTTCTGGTGTGATCTTTCATCCAGACCAAGAGCACTTTCTCTTCTTTCTTTTTAATTTCTTTTTAAAATAACCATCAGGAGTGGATTGGGCTGGGTAAAATATGAAGATTTGAATTTATGGGCAACTTCATTCTTTGCTAATTATATATATGTGTATATATGTGCATAGATATATACACATTATATATATGTGTATGTATATAGTATTATATATACTATACATGTATAGTATTGTACATATTTTATATATATATATTTCCCACCTCCCACAATGAGCAAGTTCCAAATGCAGGGGGAGAAATCCAAGGTGTTTCACCACCTTTTTTTCCCCAGTAGTCAGGAAACATCAATTTTCTATATTCCCTTCCATGTTGCAGTCTGTCATTCAGCCAGGTTGGCTGAAAAAAGAGCAAAAGGGTGAGTAAGGAATAAGAAATTACATAAAATCATAGAATCCCAGACTGGTTTGGGTTGGAAGGGACCTTAAAGCTCCTCCAGTTCCAACCCCCTGCCACGAGCAGGGGCACCTTCCACTAGAGCAGGTTGCTCCAAGCCCCATCTAACCTGGCCTTGAATACTGCAAGTGATGGGAAAAAGCATAGTGGTGTATCTTAAAAACAGTTTCATGACCAGCTTATTGACAGGTCCTTAATAAATCAGTGCCACATGAGAGGGAGGGTGCTCAGGCTTCTGCAGAAGGTTTTATTGTACCTAAAACAACCCTCCTGCAGCAATCCCCATCATCCCCCTGCAGGACCTGTGCTGCCTGTGTTACCTACCACAGGCAGCTGTGGTAAGCAAAATGGGGACTCTTTTCTGCATAATGGACAATAATCACTTTGAAGGGCTTGGAGAGACAACACCTTCCTGCATGAGCAGACCTTTTTACCTCATTCAGCATTCCCATTAGCAAGGAATGATGTTTGCAGCCCCATCCAAGGGACAGGAACGTGTTTCCCACAGCCTTTGTAGCCCTGCCTGGGCCACACTGTGTTGCAAGACCCATCATGGAGCTCAGCTGAACAGATGTTGTAGTGTTTAAGCATATTCAAGGAGCATGGTGCAGCCTTTCCTTAATGCACCTCCCATTAATTCTCTGGGATATGTGACAGGATGCGACCCGCTTACAGCTGACCTTGTAATAACAATAAAATCACTCAGTGGTGCACTTTATGTTGATTTATCATTGCACAACATAAAGGGATTATATATCAAAGGAGGCACTAAAATGATAAGACTAATAAGAAGAGGCCAAAGGAAGATGGGGAATAACTGGAAGAAGTTTCACTGGTATTTGCAGTCCAAAGAGACAGGAAACCATGGCTTATCTTGAATAGCCCTGGGAAGGATGTATTTTTTCTCCTTCCTGATAGCCGAAAATGCAGAGATTATATCAAAACAGACTATGCAGAATCTATCATCTCCAACAATTGCAGTTCTGGACACTTTCTGCAGGATTCAACTATGTTATTTTTTGCATTTAAAGTATTTAAAAAAGGAGATTTATCCAGAGCCTTGATATATTTTGATTTTACTTCCTTTTTTTATTATCAGGGCATTTTGGCCCATTGGCATAGCAAATACCAACAGTTAGACTGAGAAACACTCAAAGATCTCTTTAAAGAGAAGAAGTTATGAAAGGGGCAATCATTACTCAAGAGCTGCTAATTTATGCCCCTTCCTAATGTTGGGAATAAAGGTTTTCATTCCCCCACGAGTGTTTTGTATAGAGTTTGCTGCTGGGGAGAGATTCCCAGCTGAGGTGGAGCAATCCCCATTGTCTTTGGTGTTGCAGCAGGGCCTGAGGACCCTGGTTGTGCTGCACAATGCTACGTGATCTCTCCACTGGATCATACCATAGAGCACAACCTGGTTGTGCTGGTGTAGGTGACCATTCATCTCTTAGCACTGGCATCCACTGCTGGGTCTTTGGTCATGGTGTGGAACATCCACAGAGTGCCAAGGAAATGCTTTAGAAGGAAACATCAAGTAAACCCTTAGGTTTGGACTAAAATGAAGCTCACTGGTATTCAACATTTTCCATCTTTCAGTGTTTAAAGGGTGGCCACGAAGGAGACTCCCTTTCGCCAAGGAGTCCCATGGGAAAGACAAGGGGTGACGGGCACAAGTTACTCTTGGGGAGATTCTGGTTGGACACAAGAGGAAATTTTTCTCAATGAGAACAGTCAGCCATTGGAATAACCTCAGCATGGAAGTGTTGACTCCCCAGCTTTGGGCACTGTTAAAATTGGGCAGGGCAGGGTGCTGGGACATCTAGTCTGGGTCATGCTTTGCCTAGAAAGGTTGGACCAGATGATCCTTGAGGTCCCTTCCACTGTAGAATTCTGTGATCCTATGATTCTGTGATTTGTTCTGTGCTCTCAGAGCATGTGTCTGCACATAGAGAGTGCAGACACTGAGCCAAATTTGGCAATCAGAGATACCCAGCAAGTCCTCCAGCTTCAGTGTGTGTGGTGGTGAACCAAGGCCAGGAGCAGAGCTGGTCCCAAGGTCAACCACGAGAGCCAGTGTGCTCTACCAGCCTCCTTTTTCAGGTGAGAGGCTGAAGCAGACAAATAGCAACCACGGGGTTTGACCCAAGAATACGCTTGTCAAAGTGACATGCATGGCAACTGAAATGATTTGTGAATAGGAGTTACGTTTGAATAGATTCAGTAAAAGATGCCAGGAAAACTTCAGAAATGTCAAAACACGCCTTTTTTCCCTTTATGGATTGCTGAAAGTGTGTGTTTCGCATTTTTAAGTGCTATTTAAAGAAAATCTCATTCTATAACAGTCTTTTGGTTACAAAAATGGACTTAGGTAAAAGAAGAAAACTATTTAAAACATGCCCAAGTCATTCTGTATGAAACGAAAGGTGTGGAGCGAGCTCTTTGTTATTGTGCAGCCAAAAAGCAGTTCAAATTCTCCCCTCCACTTCTACCTGACCTCCTTTGTCCTCCACTTTATTCATCAGAGCAGCTACTGCACCAGGAAAGGTCTGCTACCAGGAGGCTAAAATTCAGCTCATCAATGTAGATGTGGGAGGTCACCTACTCCAGCCTCTCTTCTGTACTCTAAGCCTTAGAAATTACCAAACATTAACATTTCATCAGTTGAGGGATTTGGATGGCAGCTTACACAGTAGCTGTCTAAAAGCAATACTGGCTGTGCTGCAAGTCAGCCTTTCCAGGGGTATTTTGGGTGCTGCTGCTGTGGTTCATTCAAGTGTTGGTTGTGACTGTAGGGCCATGCAGTCCACTAATGTGGGCTCTAGTCTACTTTGACCCCAGGAAGATGTAAATCCACTGGAGATTGTGAAAAGAGGGAAAACCAAACAGGAATGATTTCTTAGAGCACAAGGAAGAAGGTCTTGTAAGGAAGAAAACTACTAAATATATCTAAATAAGGGAGTAGCATGCTATTTCATGGGCTCCTGTCTTTGACAAAGTGTTCATGGGGCACAGGAACGTCACAGACACTGGGATTATGGTTAGGTTTAGGGTTAGGTTTAGGGTTATGGTTAGGGTTAGGATTAGGGTTAGGGTTATGGTTAGGATTAGGATTAGGGTTAGGGCTAGGGCTAGGGCTAGATCTAGGGTTAGGGAGTTAGGCAGCAGCCAGAGTTGTATTAAAAACCCATACGAGTGCAAGTGAGATTGAAGTGTCTGAGCAAGTGCTAGCGTGGCTCTGATGCTCATTGCAGTCCCAGCTCAAATGGGTGCTTCAGCCCATTCCCTAATGAGGACTTTCATGGAAGACATTTTTGGCTTTCCAATTTTATCCTGTGCTAGTTTAGGAGCTGGGTTCTGCTCTGTGTGTTTCTTGCTGTGAGGCTGGGGAGCTTCTTATTCCAGGAGGGAAAATTAAAGACAAAGAGGATATGGCTGAGTCCAAAAGGTTGGGTTTGGTTTTGACAATCAAATTCACTTCTTTTTAGTGTAGAGCCAATTCATCCTCTTCTCTGAGGTGCCTTTCTGAGGAGGACAGTCCTATGGAAAAAGGGATAACCAGCCACCAGTCCACCTATGACCTCAATCACTTGATCGCTGTTGGTTGTAGAGGCCTGTGCAGCAATGGGCTCTTCCTCTACGTGTTTCAGCTAGAAATCTATATTTAGAAGGAAGAATTTGGCCATCTCTAAGTAGTTTTATGTTGCAAAATGTAAAACCAGGACTGTTTTTAATGCTTTCCCAAGGGTTTTCATAGAGAAGTCTGCTTTTCCCTACTTGATCATAGAAAGTATTAAAAGCATCTTTGGACCTGGATCATTCTCTCACACAGGTTCCCGGCCAGAGCCAGAGCTTGTGCCAGCACAGATGGCGTTGTTAGACATGTGAGAGGAACATAAAGGTAAAAGACAAGAAGAAAAGTGCATTTCAGGAGTCGTCAGCCCTCCAACTTTGAAGTGCCAGGGCATGTTTGCTGCAGTCGTTCCTCAAGGTCCCCACAGAATTGCTGAGAGGAAGAAAGCCATGCTTAGAAAAGCTGCCGGATGACAAGACCTTGGGGATGTAGGGCACTGAGCAATCACACGCTGCTTTGCTTGCTCAAAGTGTACCTGGAGGGTGGAGAGCAGGCATGGGGCTGTGTGTGTGTCTTTGTGGGAGGAGGGGGGAGAGGAGGAAGGGGTGGAAAAGTCTCCTAAATGCTTGTAAATACTTGAAAAATCCATCTTGTGGTTGCTCCTCTTAAACATACACACACTGCATATATATACACATCTATTTCTATAGGAATATACAACCTCTTTTGAGTTGTGACTGTAAGCAATCCACCCAGCTCACGTAGCTTGGTGTGCCTGAATGCTGTGTAGGTGTGAAGCGGCCCAAAGCCATGGGCATGCAGGAGACCTTCCTTGGTGCTGTCTCACCGAAGGCTGGAGGTGGCTCTTTCTGGTGTGACATCCAGAGGCAGGCAAGCACTGGGGAGGGAGCTTGAGGGTGTGGAGGCGAGACAGAGCAATGCCTGTGTGCAGTGTCTTCTTGCCCCAACATCTTGCCCCAGAGCAGAGCTGGCCCAAGCAAGGACATACACCATGTGTACATCAGAACAGAAGAGGACACTACGTCTAGTACTGAACATGTCTGAGGTCTAAAATCTTATAGCTGCTATTTTAGACTTCTGAACCAAAACCCAGACATACTGAGATCCACCAGCTAACATCCAACTCTAGAGGTTGTATTTACAGAAGTGAAAAAACCCTTCTGTATCTTGGTGTCACCTACTTTTTGGGCCCTGAAGGTCTCATTGGCAAGTTAATGAGCTCCTCAGGGTAGTTGCACCCTTGGGCCACCCTTGGGGCCCGCTCTGTGACTGTTTGTCAAGGTTTGGTGTAACTTTCTTCCTGCCCCAGGAATGCTTATCCTGGGCAGTATAAATACAGAAGCTTTTTAGGTATAGAAATAGGTAACTCCTGACTGACCCTTAGTGATATCTTTGCTCCAGTGTCTCCTGCTATGAGCTTGTCTGTGGCTAGTTCATGGGCACATGCTGATGTGGACTGCCATGTGATGGATTTGGACATTTAACATAATGCACTATTCAAGCATGTTCTGAAGTTGTCTGAAAATCAGAAACTCCTGATTATTGTTATTGAGGAACCTTTTGCTCTTGTTTATCAACAAGCTCCATCTTACAGTGAAGATTACACACAGGAAACCAAAACCAGCCACTTCTTTCTTACCCAAACACTAAGGGCAGTTCTGAAATGCGGCAAACCCTGCTTTTCATCCCCATCCTGGTGTGAAGAAGAGCCTGCTCACCTCCAGTGATGAGAGACCACCACTGGGCAGCCGTGCTAGTCCCAAGTGCTCTTTGATCCTTGCAGGCTGACATCAGCCCCCTTTTAAATACTACTTTATTATGGGAGTGTGGGACCATCTCTAATTAAAAATGCCATGACTGAGATAGCAAAGTAATACAATGAGAAGAAAACTCAGCCCAGAAGAAGTCACACCAGCGAGCGGGTGGCACAAGGGCCTTTGAGTCACAGCTTTTTCATTATTTATCCCCCAACTGCATGATCTCAGGCCAAGCATTTAACCTCAGTGCCCTACTAGTCCTGCTTGTAAAATGGAGGTAATATTTCTTGTAGCTCGAAGGAGATTTCTGTGGGGAAACACAGCACAGGTATGAAGTACAGCGATTGCAAATGACCGCAAAGTCCTTATTTCTTTATATGCTTCATTTACAAATCAGTTTTACTCTATTTTTTCATTAAAATCAAGGACCACAGATTATATGGAAGATTTGTAGAAGTGATTTCCTGAACTCCATTCTGGCTGCATTGTGGGGTGTATTCACACAATCTTCCACCAGCCTGTGACCTGCCATGGCCTATTAACCCTCTGCCTTGATTATGTTCGTACTGCTGATGAGCAGACCTGCTTTGCTAAGAATGCTTTCCTTCCAGGCTTACCATGTTTCAGCTTCAGATTTAGACCTTGAGGGTTTTGGAGCTCAGATTGATGGTGGATGAAGGCTTCAGATTGCCCCAGGGGAGGTTTATATTGGGTATTAGGAAAACTTTCTTCCCCAAAAGGGTGGTCAGGCATTGGAACAGGGAAGTGGTGGAGTCACCATCCCTAGAGGTATCGAAAGCATGTGTAGATGTGGCATGTAGGGACATGGCTTAGTGGTGGATCTTAAAGGTCTTTTTCAAGCTGCACGATTCTATGATGACATCTGGCTATGCAAAACTCGAGGACACAGGTATCTCCTGGACAGAAAATAGCAGCATAATGATGAACTAATGGACCCCTCTCATGTGCTGCTCTTGGAGGCAGAAATCAAAGCCATAGTGTGGTCCTGCTGGCTTGAAGCATCTCTCTTGCGGGACCAGATTTGCTGAACAAGCTCACTCTGGCCAACTTCCCCTGCCCAAGAAACTGTGGGGTAAGAAAAGCTTTTCTGAATTTGGGGTTAAAAACCTCTGCTTTGTGTCTCAAGAGATGGGCTTGGAGCTGCTCGAGCAGCCTGAGCAACGTGGCAGGCCCAAGTCCAAACTCAGAGCTGTGTTTTGGCTGTGGTTGTGTTTTATTTCATCCAGAGAGTGGGAGATAAACTGGTATTAAGCCCAAGCATGCTGTGTCGTGAACCACAAGGATGCAGTGCTTGCCCTGTTCCTGCATTCCTCCCCATCTTTCACCAAGTAAATCCTGACAAGGATGTGCTGGCAGGGCTTGGGAAGGCTTGTGTTTTTACAGAGAGTATGATGGAGGAGAAGGAGGTGCTAGGGCTTGTGGTTTATACTGTGGGCTGGTGGTTGGAGCAATTTTCCAGGCAGAACCCAAGAAATGCTTTTGTAGCATCCAAAATCACAGTAATTCATGTGATTCCTTTGCCTGGACTGCTGCTGTTTCAGGGGCTGAGGACCTGGCGGGGTTTAGTCTGGAGACGAGAAGGTTCAGGGGGGACCTTCTCACTCTCTGCAACTGCCTGGCAGCAGGATGGAGCCAGGAGGGGGCTGGTCTCTGCTCCCAAGGAACAAGGGATGGGACAAGAGGAAACGGCCTCAAGCTGCACCAGGGCAGGTTTAGATGGAGCTGAGGAACAATTCCTTCCCCAAAGGGTGCTCAGGCATTGGAACAGGCTGCCCAGGGCAGGGCTGGAGTCACCGGCCCTGCAAGTGTTCACACACCATGTAGACGAGGCCCTCGGGTGCCATGGGTTAGTGGTGGCCTTGGCAGTGCTGGGGAACGGTTGGACTTGATGGTCTTAAAGGTCTTTTCCAACCTGGTCGACTCTGTGATTCTGTGGTTCTAAGGGAGCTCCTCTCGCCCTGGAAATTCCTCTACAAATAATCACCATATAAAAACAACTGGTCCAAAGCAGAGCTGTCATGTATTGACAAAGACCCAGCTCAGTTGCTTCAAAGGGGCACACTAACGACCAGATAATTCTGTAAAGCAGGTCACTCTTTCTGAAAGACTTTCCCTCCCCACTCTCAACAGCAGCTCAATCTTTCTGCATCTTGAACTTACATCTTTACGGAGGAGAGCTGAAGGCATTGAGAGCATTAGACTGGAACTCTGGACTTTTTCCAGCCTGCGGGTGTAGCATTGCCCCATCCACACTGTGTAGTGGAGGGACGGGAGGATTATCACACACACCAACCAAGCTAAAAAGTCCTGGAGGGACCAATATTTCAGGTGGGCTGTGTGATGTGCTGTGCCAGGCAGCAGCCCTGATTTTGACCATGAGAAAGACCATCAGGCTGAAACACTTGGACCTGTGGGTCTGTCCGAGCTGAAGGTGCGTCACTTGTGTTTTCCGCATGTCCATTTATCCCATCTGAATATAATCTCCATTCTTTATTTCTAGTACTTTCCAAACATATATGAGGTGTCTGTGGTTGAAGCACTAGTTGCTTTCAAGGAGGAATGCAGAAGAGGGCAAATTCTTTTGCACGCCCATCTTATAAGCAAGGAGAGTCTCCTTGCAGTCTCCTGAAAGATAAGCCTCTGGCTACGGCCCCTATTAAACCCATGATGTGATAAGTCTCCTCTGGCTCCTTGAACTGGCATGGCAAGGCAGCTCTCCCAAAAGCACTTGATTTACTAGCCATAATGTTTTGATTAAAACATTGCTCTTATCTGGCAGGACCACATGAGGCAGAGCCAAACCTGCTTCAGTGACAGCTTCAAATGTTGCTGTTTCCTTGGCTACCCTTGGGGATTAGTCCTTGGTCCAATGCATTTCAATGCACTTATCAATGATTTAAAGCCAGGTCTTTGCCGATGATAAACGATGACAAGTGATGGACGGTGGGTACCGGTGAGGGCAGGCCACTGTCACAGGGTGATCTGAATCCCCTGGCTAAGCACCGCCTGAGAAAATGCACGTGAATAACTGCATGATGCAAACCAATGCATCTGCATTGGAGCAAAGGCTGCAAATCAGAGCCAGAGGAAACCAGAGGCTCAGGGGAGGACGTCAAGGTCTCCCTGTAATTATCTCAATAGGCAATTTCTAAGGCCAGAAAAGGGCCACCGGCTTTCTTGGAGACAAAGATCTCCCACGAGCACGGGAGCAAGACCCTGTCTTTATGCACAACTCTCGTGCTGAAGGAAGGGTCACCAAACACGCCGAATTAAAACTACGCAGCAGATGGAAAGCAGACTTTGTGCCATGAGGTTGAAGGAGTTTTTCCTGCTTGGGTTAGCAAAGGGACAGCAAAGGGGGAACTTGATCAGTGTCAGGGGGACATTTGCTTTGTGGGACAGCTGGAGAAGCTGCTCCAGGTCCGATGGCTGGAAGTTGAAGGCTGAGAAGCTTAGCCCTGAAAAAAAGCATGCATTGCTGGTGGAGAGGCTAATATTCCACCCGGAACGGCCAAAATTGGGTAGAAACCTTGGGGAAACCTCATACAGGCTAATATCCACCAGCAGTTCCTCCCCTGACCTGATTTAAGATGGATGCAAAGAGAACTGGTTCCTCTCGCTCTGTTCAGTGCCAAAGGAGAAAGCAAGGTGCCATCTATTTGCCCTGTCACGGACACCCACCTTCAGAGGAGGGGAATTACACTCAGCAATGCCTGACTTTTTCTTCCTAAAAGACCCAATTTCAGCTGGTTTTGGAAAGCAGAGCCATGCCCAGCCAGTAAATCCAGATGGGTGTGGAGGGACTCCCTGCTCCTTGTCCAGTTACTGCTGCTCAGTCCTATGCTTCATTTCATACTAAAAGAGGGAGATTCTGGCTGGATGTGAGGAAGGAATTCTTTACAATGAGGGTGGTAAAACACTGGCACAGGTTGCCCAGAGAGGTGGTGGATGCCCCATTCCTGGAGACATTCAGGATCAGGTTGGATGTGGTTCTGGGCAGCCTGATCTAGTTGAATATGTCCCTGCTCATTGCAGGAGACTTGGACTAAATGACCTCGGAAGGTCCCTTCCAACCCAAACCATTCTATGATTCTTATCCCATTAGGCTGTTCCCAAGGACCAAGCAAGAATATTTTCCTCAATATGTGTCTAATCATAGAATGGTTTGGGTTGGAAAGGACCTTAAGATCATCTAGTTCCAACCCCCTGCCATGGGCAGGGACACCACACGCTAAACCATGTCACCCAAGACTCCGTCCAGCCCGGCCTTGAACACTGCCAGGGATGGAGCATTCACAACTTCCTTGGGCAACCTGTGCCAGCGCCTCACCACCCTCACAGGGAAGAACTTCTTCCTTATATCTAACCTGAACTTCCCCTGTTTCAGTTTGAACCCATCACCCCTTGTCCTATCACTCCAGTCCCTGATGAAGAGTCCCTCTCCAGCAGCCTTGTAGCCCCCTTCAGACACTGGAAGCTGCTCTGAGGTCTCCACGCAGCTTCTCTTCTCCAGGCTCAACAGCCCCAACTTTCTCAGCCTATCTTCACAGGGGAGGTGCTCCAGCCCCTGATCATCCTCGTGGCCTCCTCTGGACTTGCTCCAACAGCTCCATGTCCTTCTTATGTTGAGGACACCAGCACTGCACACAGTGCTGCAAGTGGGGTCTCACGAGAGCAGAGCAGAGGGGCAGGATCACCTCCTTTGACCTGCTGCTCACGCTCCTTTTTATGCAGCCCAGGACACGTTTGGTTTCTGGGCTCATGTGCAGTTTCTCATCACCCAACACCCCAAGTCCTTCTCCACAGGACTGCACCATGTCCACCTCCCATGTAAGGACCAAACACTGAGGTGAAGAAATTCAACATTTTCACAGGAAAAAGAGGAAAAGCCCTCAATTTAAACACAAAATATTCTTTTATTTGTCACCGAAGGCTACACACGGTCACTTCTGTCTGTTTGCTTTCGTTGTTTTCTAGAAGGTATCTACATCTGCACTTATTTACAGCCCGGTTGTATTTACACAAGTCAAGAAGACAGTCTTAGAAACACAAAGTGTCGAGAAAAAAAATTTCCTCAAGAAATTAGTTCCAGACTTCAGGAAAATTATTACACAGGGTAATGACAAGAGTCTTCGGTGTTGGGCTTACAGATGCAGCTGTGGTACAAAGTCCTCTTCCGGGTAGGAGCTGCATTGAAAGTCCTCACACATAATAAACCTTTTATTCTTTTAATAGAAAAGTGTGATTCTTTTATTGATTATTTAAACAACATCCATGAACTGTCCAAAAGTTCTATTGGAAAGTTCTATTGAACAGTTTCTGAGGGAAAAAAGAATTATATATATATATATGTATATATATTCTTAGTTAATTTTCACTTGTGGTTTTCTATGCTCCACTGCCCAGAAAGCATTGACCTCTGGGATGGGAGTTAACAGTTGAGCCATGTAATACTTTGTCAGGAACACAAAGTTTTATGGTCATTAAAGGAAAGCAGGCAAGAGACACAAAAGGTTTCCATTGGGTGGGCCGGGTTCTAGTGTGAGCCGTCCCTGCCCATGGCAGGGGGTTGGAACCGGATGATCTTAAAGTCCTTTCCAACCCAAACCATTCTGTGATTCTATGAACCAAGGATGGAGAAGTGCCGCAGGAAATGGCCCCAGGGACACCGCACGGCCCTTCATGCAGGAGTGAAACAGGGATGCTGCATGTCCCCATGGTGCCTGTTTAAAATCTGCTCTACAGTCGTCAGTAATTCTACTTAAATACACCCAACAGATGAAAATAAACCCCACAAAAAGCTGGTTTGTTTGGTTTTTTATACAAAACTCATGAAAATCCTTCGGTGTATGAGGGGAATTCAGATATCTATTTATTGATCATAATAAAAAGTGATTATAATAAAAAGAGATGCTGAAAAACTTGCTGTCCTACAGAGGACTGTAAAAACAGGAGCGAAAGTGCCCCAAGCCATGATGCTCACCCTGGGATGGAGGATGCTGCCGGCTGAATGGAGCCAGATTTTATCCCACCAAACCCCAGCCCCGGCATTGAGGCACAGTATCCAGGTTTGGCAGTGCCACCAGAGCAAGGAGATAAAGCTAATAAGATATAACAAGCAAAGCAATCTTTTTAGCTCCATTATTAACATGATATGTCTCCTCCCTGTTTAAAAAGTAGCCATAGGACTAAGCAAGGTCTCTGGCCCTGGTTTCAATTACACAGAGATGGAATCAGACCAGGCTCCTGTGCCGTTAATACAAGGGGGGCCCTCTCTGTACGTCGTAAAATTGGATTCCAAAATTTCATGTAAAGAGCCTTGTCTTTGCATAATGGGTTGGGCTGCCATCGATCATCATGACACTTACAAGTCACAGCTGAAAAAGTACTTTATTAAGGGGTTTTTATATATATTTTCTTTAACAATTTTGATTTATTCTGGTTATGCTGCCTGTATAATAGACCAAGCAGAATCTCGCGCCGATCCCCTACGCTCAATAAAGCAACTACAGATATATTACAGAAATCCCTCACTGTTTCTAAGTTATGGCCAAATGGTGTCTCAGGGACTGCTCCCAATCATCTGTGTCTTTTAAACTTGAATCAAGCATCGGGGCTTATAACGACCTTTGTCTCATTGGCTCTCGCCTGGTGCTGTTTAGAGTTGTTGGCCCATTTTCAGCACGGCTCTGATCAATAGCTGTGATACAAAGATATGATGAGCTGCGTGATTCCCTCCGGTTACTGCTGCTTAATGATTTTTCCAAGCTCCAATCTTCAGTCGAAAGGGAAAAAAAATGAAATCAAATCAAGAGCTCAGAGGAAACAAACATTGAGGCATTTCTTGTGCCAAATCAGTCTTGCTCCTCTCCTCTCAGGCTGTCTATGCAGGACATTTGTTAGCTGCAGAGCCCCCATGGCACTGGCTCATGTCTGGATGCCACGTAAGTTGGTCCCATCACTGTTGTTGCTTTAAATGGAGGATGTTTTGGTACCAGTTCCATGAGCTAATGAGGACTTGAGATGCTGGTCTTTGTCCATCACTCATATCGGGAGCTGCAGACCTTGCTCCAGACTGTTGGACCTTGTTCTCCAAGCTTGGCCACAATCTTCTCATCACTCTTTGGACTGGAGACAAGCCCAGGAGTTCAAAGTAATTTAAGCTACACCTTTGCATCTTGAAGGGAAATTCATTTTGGTGGAGGGGTGATTCCTCTTCTTGGGAGTCCAGAAAATAGGGAACTTCTCAAAGTCGAGCCATAAAAGCACATGAGACCACATTGACATTATCTCTTGGAGGTGGTCTGGCATGCAACTGGCCTTTGAAAGAGCATCTAGAGTAATGAGACATGGGGTTAATACTATGGGATTTGCACCCAGGATCTCCCAATCTTCAGAAGCAAGGATTTGCTACCCCCTGCTCACAAGCAAAGGAAGAAGGGTTGGTCAAGCCATGGCCTGGCTTGTGGACAGCAGAGTGCAGTCCCTCATGGGTCTTTGTGTCCACAGCCCATTCCTGCAACTTCCACAAGAACGCACTTGAGATGCTGTAGAAAAACCATTTTTCACTAATGAAGGGTTAAATTTAGGACTGTTTCTTCTTTTGCCATCAAGTGGAAAGCTTTCACAGAGGCTGAGGATTAAGGAACGTAGTAGCTGTCTTTGGACAGGTTTGTCCCCAGCACCAGACAGTCGCGCCTTTTAATTTTTTGGGTTTTGATAAAGAGAGAAGCAACACATACATATATATATATACTTCTACATATAATTTTTTTCCCCCTTTTTTGACATAATGTCCATAATTCCTGCACTGGGTGCAGGTCCATGAGAAGACCCCCACGGATCTGTCAGGCAGATGGGTGCTGTCACATCCCACTGCTGCTTGACGATGCTGACAAACACATCCCAAGCTGCCTTCACCATGGTGCAGAGCAGGATGGCTCCCAGATTTAGGAATGCCATACATGTGCAGTGGCATCAAAAGACTCTTGAAAACTGGGTGAACTCCCCAAAGTCATTATCTCATGTAATAACCTGAAGAGTCTGTGTAAGGCTGTAGAGGTGCCATCTCAGGCTGGCAGGGTTCCAGTAGGAATATTTCACACTCGAATCCCTTTCCTTGGCTGCGTGGAAAGGTGGCCCATTTACTCTTCCACTACTCCTCTTAGCATTGTAACACATGGATGGGGAGGGATACAGAAGCACCACTTCTCTTCGGAGCCACTCAGAGTGTAAATGGGATGCACACCAAGCTCTCTCTGCACTGCAGGTCTTCACCAGGACTTTATACCAGCTTCCCACAGGTGTTTTTTGCTCCATGGATGCTGTTTTAGACACTCAAAGCCATCACGAGGTTGAAGTTCTGGGAGGGATTTGTCCCTGGTGTGACTCAGGGAGGGGGAAGCAGGGAGCTGGGTAGCCCTGGGAAGAGGGTGCTGCCTCCTTCAAGTAGGTGGCAACTGCTGGTTTGGCTAACACTGCCCCTAATCCCCACCGGTGCATCCTCAGGGCAACCAAGGCTTGCCAAGAGTTTGATACCAGCATGGCAGGAGGTAAGGCCATGGCTTTTTAACCATCCCTGGCAGGCAGCTGCCTGAAGCAACTACTTGCTTTCCAAAGCCTAGAGCTGTCCCAGCCAATGCATCTCCTCCCAGCTGGCTCTACCAGAGCTGGATACCCTTTCCAGCTGCCTGCAATTCACTCCTGCCAAAGTAATAATGGTTTCCTGCAGCAAGGGGTGGTTCAGAGTATGGGCACACAGCACCAATATCATCACCCTTGCAAGCAGGAGAGACCACCAGAAAATCAGGACCATATGGATGGGTAGGGGATAGGGAATTAGAGAAAGAACAGTCTGCTGGGGGAATTTCCATCCCATCATCTTCCTCCTGGCAAGCACCCCGGAACAGACAGGCGAGGCAGACGGAGCTGGCAGCCGGTATCTATGGGGAAACCGTGATAGCATGGGGCTGCCAACGTTTTGCTGCTTGAGGACTGCATGTCCAATGCACCCCTGCTTTATCTTGGGGGCTAGAGCCTGCAGAGCTGTGTTGGAGGATGCCAGTGGCAGTGGCACAAGTGTAGAGGAGCTGGCTCTGGGGACAAGGGTGCATTGTAGGGATCCGAGTAAGGAAACAGCCTTGGCATGGATTTGCCCATGTCCGGTTATCTCTCTGCAGAACCGGGAAGCCAAAACCAAAGTGGATGGAATGAAGGAAACAACAGATCAGGACTGAGATATTCCCAGAGAGACACGGTGCAAGCTCCTAGAGCCGGGACACGTGCAGGAGGCAGTGATAGAGACGTCTGTTTGGGACCAGGGTTGGCCATCTCCAGCCAGAGCTCCAGCAAGATATGGGGTGACACCTCTGCCTGCAGGAACGGCCCTTGCTACCACAGTACTGGTTCAGGCAGGGAAGAGGATGCTAAACTCATCTCCTTGTTCCCTTGAATTTCAAGGACTCTTGCAAATACCAGAGCATGAAGGTTTTGTGAATACAAATCACATGAGCACGCTGAGTAACTTTGTCAGCAGTTTCGTGTTAAAGCACTGGGTCCCCTCTGCAGTGGGCATTTCCATTCAACCTCCCCCTCTCTTCACTGCTAACAGTCAACTGGGCTCTCTGTTTAACTCGAGCTCGTGTAAGAAACAGTGAGAGGGTTGATTCCAACATTCTTCTTCTTGTCCCACCACGCACAAGCTGTTGCTACTTATTAAACATTTTAAAATCCCTGCTGCCAAAGTCCCCAGGAGACATTTCTCTGCCATAGTCATAAACGACTTTGCCAGCATGCTACTCAAAACTGCATTTCCCAGCCAATAAATACAAGCTCCAGAATGAGGAAAAGCAGGGTTTGGCTCGCTCTAATTTTCAGTGGTATGTCACTGGGATACTCTAACTACTTTTAAATTCAAATCAGCTTCCTAAAAATTAACTGCTTTTATCAGATACAGCACAGTGGACTGTTAAACACGTAGCCTCATGTACTGAAACACTATACATTTAATGAAGTTATGCCATTAGCAAATGTACAACACGGGTGCATTAAATCCACCTATAGAACAGCTCTATGTATGAGAGAGAGGATTGATTTTAGCTTTTCTCAATAGAGCAGGAGTCCCTTTCTTGGCTTTTGCTAGGTTTTTTAAACTAAAACCAGGATTTGCACACAAAAAAAAAAAAACCCAAAAGTATCTACTCTCATAACGAAAAAAAGACTGATTTTTTTTCCTTTCTTTATTCCAGTTCAGGAAGGAAGAGAATCATCTTGCAAGTTAATATAATCAGCTCCTTTGCCTCTAGAATCTACTTCTGCTCAGCAGGAGCCCCCCAGAAAAACCCCACTTTATGTCCCAAGTGAAACGTGAAAAGTACTTGTAAGGTCTCTTTTGAGGCACATGATTCGGACGGTCACTTTCGGAGTATCGGAATCAGCGTTGTCTTCCGTCTCCTTTCTTTCCAGGAAGAGCTCTCCAGCTCGCCGCGGGCTCCCCGTGTTTCGGGTGGAAGGCTATCTGTCCCTGCCCCAACTCAGAAAGGGTTAGGATGACACAAGTTAGCACAGACACCCATTTCACACTTCACACCTAAAGGACGGACGTTGAGGACTCCCCACTTCAAATTCCTCACATGGGGGGAGGGAAACTAAAAAACCCAATAAAAATAAGGACAAGAGACAGTAAATTTCACTGTGACCACACTACGGCAAAATATACCTTCTGTTCATTGCAAAGAAACGTGTGAAGGCCAAATTAAAGAGAGGGAAAAAAAAAAAGGTATGTTGCATGAGTTACAGTGCAACCGTGTTATTCCTTCTCTTTCTATTCTCCTTCCCCCCCCCTTCCCGCCTTGTTCAGTTTAGAAAAAGGATTGAGTACAACACAGTCAGGTTAAGTGGCCACAAAAGAGTAGCTGTCTTTGGCAAGAAGTCACCACATCGCCCCTCTCTGTCACCTTCTGCCCATTTCGCTCTGTCTCATGAAGTGGATGTTGTTGGCGCTGTCTGAGAGTTCGGGGTACTGCTCCACTGAGATCACAAAATAGCCGTCGTAGCCCTGTACCCGGCCCGTGTTTAGCACTTGTTGCTTCTCCCCTTCTGTCCATGAGCGAACACCCTCCTCCCCATCCCGCAATCTCTGCTGTTCCCGGGACCAAGCTTGGGCGACAGCGCGCTGTCGGGCCAGCTCCAGGACGCGGGTCTTCTCCTCGTCCAAGGTGGTCCCGTAGCGAGTGTTTAGACACAGCGCGCCGTACTGGAGCTGGATGTCCGTGTAACGTCTAGTCCTTCCACTTAGCACTGTGTTGATCTGGGACACCGTCACGTTCACGCCGTTCTCCAGGGTCCTCCGCCCGCCGCTGAGGCCCAAGATGGACAGGTCACCCTCCGATGGCCCTTGCTTAATGAAATAGTGCGTGTCCACCCCGTCGATAGTGAAGTGTAAGTTCTCCAGGTAATGGGCATTGTTCAGGATGGCTGCGATCCTCCGCCCATCCTCGTTGGCCACACTGATGATGTCGGTGGCCACGCGCCCGTCCTTCATGGCAAACTTGACTCCTTTGCCGAAGATAGAGCCTCCAGAGGCAAAGTTCTTGTTCTTCTTGACCTGGCGGCACCCGGCGATGCTGGAGCTGTAGATCTGCTCGAAGCGCTCAAGAGTGACAAAGGCCTTCAATTGCTTCTGCACTTCACACTGGACCCCCAAAATTGACTGAGCAGAGAGAAAGAAGAGAAAGATGTGTTAGAAAGAGAAGCCTGATGACTCAAAGGCATTATTAGCATGCTGGAGACCAGCAGAACATCTTGGTAACATCTATTAAGAAGCTCAGTTTTTTCCCTTATCACACTTTTTCAGATGTTTAATTCTTTTTAATGGAAGAGACATTTTGTCAGGGACTTTTCGTCAGGGACTTTTCATCAGGGACTTCAGTGATAGGACAAGGGGATTTAAACTTCAACAGGGGAATTTCAGGTTAGATATAAGGAAGAAGTTCTTGCCTGTGAGGGTGGTGAGGTGCTGGCACAGGTTGCCCAAAGAAGTGGTAAATGCTCCATCCCTGGCAGTGTTCAAGGCCAGGTTGGACAGAGCCTTGAGCAACGTGGTCTAATGTGAGGCATCCCTGCCTGTAACAGGAAGGTTGGAACTAGATGATCTTCAGGTCCTTTCCAACCCAAACCATTCTATGTTTCTACTATTATTCCCCCTAATACTCACTGTTTCAATAAACTGAACTGCATTTAATCTCACAGACTGAACGATGTAGGGGTGGAATAGGATTTTTGCCTCAGTGGTGTGAGGTTTACCATTTGAACATGCAGTTATGTTGTGCTCCAGTGTTCTTCACCTGCACATAAGAAATCATTCATCTTGTGGCCACGGTGCTTTATAAAAGACTTTCAGGTTTTCTGTGAAAAAGTCTGGAAGTATTTGTAAAGTTCTCTCTATTTTCACTTCACTTTGTAACTCCTTGTGCTACCTTCCAAAGCCCTGCATCACAGGTATGACCCTCAGAGTAGTCATAAACCTTCTACATCCCATTTCGACCTTGCCAAAGCAGGTTGTTCAAAACTCAAGGAAGGCCCTAAATCCAAGTCCTATTTCCTGCAAACGCTCTACAGTGCATCAGGGTCCCTGAGCTAAGTCTGGCCACACCTGATGCTTGAGTTTTGGTTTACACTGAAGCAAAACTGCTGAGAGATAACAGCGTGGATCATTTGCAGTCAGGTACAATACAAAGTCACTTTTGCTGTTAGTGTATAATAGAGCCAGCACACAGCAAGTCAGCAGCTCATCATTACTGCAGAATGCCTTTGGAAATGCTCTCATCAATTCATGGCAGCACAAACTTCTTACAGACCCCTCTCCATGAACAATCATTTGCTCGAATTCCACAAAAGCAAGAGGATGCTATGACAAAAGCTCTCCTGGCACTGCCAACGGCTCAGTTTGATAATGGAATCACATCCGGGATTAAAAACAGGCTAAAAATAGAAGTTTGCTGCACTCCCAATTATTTTGAGGAAATTTAACATCCATGAAGGATATGCCTTAAACCATCCACAAGCTAAAGGCTCAGATGAGAAGACTGCACCAGGGGAGGTTTAGATGGAGATGAGGAACAATTCCTTCCCCAAAGGGTGCTCAGGCATTGGAACAGGCTGCCCAGGGCAGTGCTGTTGTCACCGGCCCTGCAAGTGTTCACACACCGTGTAGATGACGCCCTCAGTGCCATGGGTTAGTGGTGGCCTTGGCAGTGCTGGGGAAAGGTTGGACTTGATGATCTTGAAGGTCTTTTCCAACCTGGTTGATTCTATAAATCTATGACTCTAAGACAATTCAGATGACACAGACATTTCAGCGTGGTCCTCTCAACTATGACTTGTAGCATGGCAAGGGAAAAGAAATAAACCCTCATTTCCACAGTGGCCATTTCCAGGGAAAGGTCTCAAAGCATTAAATAAATAGAGGATTTAGCATTGCAGCTCACTCAGAGGTTTGCCATTGGGTTTGCTACTAATTCAGGGTGGATGGCAGCCTGATTGGTACATGTTTTGATACTACAGGTATCACAGCCAACACCTTCCTCAAGCTCCATGACTGGGACCTTCTGGCCTGAGGTAATTTTCAATTTTCCACTTTATGGTCAATTTTATTTTATTTTATTTTATTTTAATTTAATTTTATTTTCTTTTATTACAATCTGTGACCCAATAATAGACTACTGGACCTTCCCTTGGCCTAGTTGCATACTGCCTTTGTGATACTATATGAACTCATACAATTTCCACCACTCTACTGTTCATCTGGATGCCATTTAGAAAGAAAATAAACAGCACCCACCCTGCTACTGGCAGGACTTGGAAGTTTAAGGGATTACACATGATCTAACAGCAATGGCTGTTAGATCATCTGTCTTAGACACTGTCATCTCCTGCCTGAGGACACCCACATAGGATACTAGGCTAACTGCCTTGTTGATGTCCTCTTGGCCTCCATCCAGGACGTCTCCTCTACACTGGGAAAGCGTTTCTCATGTTGCATGCACAACTGTAGGACTGGCACTGGTGCCAGTGGCTAAAACCAGTGATTGACCAAAGCCACAGAATTGGGAATCTCTTGACCTCCAGGCGTCAGGGACACAGGAAGTGGAAGGTTTGTGAAGTTGGGGGCTTGAACCACCTTAGCTGGCAAAGAAACTGAGCAGTTATCTGTCAATCTGTAACTGGTGGACAGCCCTTCAAGTGAGCACCACTGCCTGTATGAACTAGATGCTGGCAAACTACACATCTAGCACACATGGAGGCACTTACATCTACATGTCTAAGTCTTGAATTCACTCCTTGCTCCTAGAAGCTGATAATCTGAAATGTCATTTGGGCTCTACTGACAAGTCACCTAAATGGGTGGTGTTGAACATCATTTTTGACACTATGGGGAGCCCTGCTGGGGTACCAGTTGTTGCCCTAGACAACAGGTAATCCATGCTGTAGATATGAGGAAGTCCAGGAAACTCTAGAGTGTTAAAGGCCAGGCTGGATGGGGCTTTGAGCAACCTGGTCTAGTGGAAGGTATCCCTGTCCATGAGGGTTGGAACCAGATGATCGTTAAGGTCTTTTCCAACCCAAACCGTTCTAGGATTCTATGATTCTAGTATTCTATGATCTCAAATGGCATCAGCAACCAAGTTCATTGTAGATCTCTGCTGGCTATAATGGGAGCTTGCATACCCAGTTCACAAGCAGAGACCTAAATTTAGGTGCTTAATCAGGAACAAAATCACACCCCAAAGGGTTTTCCACTGGGGACTGGTTACAGGCCTTCTGGGTTCTCCCCATCTTTTGTCACATTGGGAAGTAGGAGATCAGACACATGCAAAGCTGTAATGCTGAATATCATCATCACTTCACTATTACAGTAACTAAACACGTCTCTATTATCTTGAAAATGAGCCCAGGATGACTTTGAAACAACTTTTTGAGTGCATTTCTTTGATAAACAAGAGTATCTGAGAACAGCACCTTTTTAAAGGAAAAGCAAACACATCCAACTGAAACAATAAACCCAACAAATCCAGGCACACCAGCGTACAGCTAGCTTGTGCGCTCTGCTGTGAATATAAAGGGGGTGGAGGCAAACAGATTATATGTAGTTAAAGAGGCAGTGTGTCCCTGACTTTGAAATTACCATTTCTGTTTCATTTTAGAACTCATTTTAATGAACTGGCAAGGAAAAGGAACAGAAAATGCTGCAATGGCATGTGGTATTCTCTAAAATAATGCTGCTGCTTTTAGCAAGGTATCTATAAAACCAGTTTTAGGGGAGGAAGCAGGGAACTCACAGTCATTTCAATATTTGTTGCTAGATATGAGTGACAAATATGCTGGGTTTGTTTTTCCTCACAGCTTTTTTTTAATCAGATGTCCTTAGGTGACATTTCACTTTATCTACTAACAACCCATTGGAGAGAAGAGAACGACCTTCATGATTTGTTCACTGCTGCACAGAGCTCAAGAGAACAGCACATTACAGAGATCTCCAAATAGCCTCTTGCATTTTGCCAGCACCTCTTGAGGATTTGAAATACCATAGCCAGATAGCATCATCTGTTGTTTTTAAATACTCCCTTCCAGTGTGAGACTGAAAGCTTTAATTTGCCACCAAGGATCCAAGATGTGAAATAAGTGAACATGTTTCCAAGTTTCTTTATATCCTTGTGCCGTTTATATCCTTGTGCCATACAGATAGGTGTTTCTCTTGCCACCATATGGCTTACAACACAGAAAGCCACTTCTTTAAAAGGCTTGGAAGTTATGATTTCTCTGAAATAAACTTCTTATTTACCCCCTCCCTTTCTGTTAACAAAACCACCCTTTGGGAATCAGCCTCTTCCCTCCATTTCACCTAGCCATCACCTGAAGAGAGTGAAGGTTGGACTTGGTGATCTTCAAGATGTATTCCAAACTAGTTAATTCTGTGACTTTATGATGAGTCCCCATTCACATGGAGACCAAGCACAGCAGCCTATCAAGCACCCAGCCATCAGCACGGCTGCACTTCATGCTGAGGGGCAATTGTCCTGCTTAAGAACCCGCCAACCACAAAGTGGGACAATGGAGGTGAGCTGACCAGCAAAGCCAGTGCTGTAGATGCTGTTTGATTAGCAATGAGTGAAACACTCTTGGGCTTAGAGGACAGGTCTCTCCTCCACCCTTCCAGTGTACACAGCTGCAAGGGGATAATGAAGTTGAGCTCATCAAGCAGGTTTCCATCTGTGGGGAAATAAGAGGATTTGCCTTCTTTTCTTGCTCATCTATTTTCATTAAGCTTCACAAGTTTAATGCCTTTGAGACTTCAAATCCCATCCCTGCATTGGATCCAGTAAAAACTGGCCACTACTTCTGCAGAACATAACTAGGGGCTGATGGACAGAGGTGCAGACAGCGTGATGGCCCAAGCCCAGGACAAAGCACCCTCAACATCAGGATGCTGTCCCTGAATGATGAACATTGGCAGAGCCAATCCCTCAAACAGATTGTCCTTGGGAGAAGCTCTGCCAGAAAGCACAGCCCTGCAGCTCACTCCCTGGCTGAGCATCCCAGAGCTCCAAAATGCTGTTCCATAAGGGATACCAAAAGCTGCTCCTCCAGCACAGCCTGGAATGAGCACTGCAGAAAACAGGAGCCTTCCTGGAGGCACAGTGTTCATGGGATGGAGAGAAGGGTAGTTAATAATACGATGTAGTTAACAATATAAGCTCCGACTCCAAAACACTCCTCCCTGCAAATAGAGTTGTTCTGGCTCAAGCAATTACCTGACAGTTCAACAAGACAAAAGAGAAGGGGGAAAAAAAAGAGGGAAAAAGAAGAAGAAGAGAAATTGGATTCAAGTACATCAGCTCCGCAATATGCCAGAGGTCACCCAGAGTCCCCTGTTGCCAATAACACTGAACTTGTTCAACAAACAATTTAGTGACAGCCTCATGGTCACAGAGAAGAGGGTGGGGGGAAAGTGCTGCACAACAGAGTATTGGATTTTAAATGTCACTGCAAAGCTGCAGGGGGTTAGTGCAAGGTTTATGACACGCTGCCTCTTTCTGAGCTGGTGGATGCTCAAAGTCAGAATTATCTCTCTCATCTTCCAGCCCCGGAAGGCAAGTACCAACAATGTTTTGGAAGGAGACGCTAGGGCCCTCTGGCTATGCCCTCTGAAGAGAAACACAGCAGCCATTTATGTGGAGTTAGTCGCTTTGCTGCCGTGGTCCTGTTATTCATTCCTCTCTGATAAAAGAACTGACTCAATCTGCTGGGCCACAGCTTTGATCTGTGAAGCCAGTGAAGTAGCTCAAATTTACTATGGTCTATCTGGGTATGTGACTCAGAGAAACCAGGGATTGGAAGACATGGAGATGAGAAAGCTGTGGCACATCATCCAGTGAATATCCCTGATTGCAAGCAGGATGGGCATTGTCCAGTGCCTTGTCCAGGCTCCTTTTCAATGACAAAAGATCTGGAGCTTACTCCATATGCTCTGAAAGATCATTTCACAGTTTGCTCAGTCTAAAAATACTGATAATATAATATTTATAAAAATATTATTCATATTATCTAAAATATTTCCTGTGCTTCCATTTACCTTTGTTTAATTCTGCCATTTGCTATGTGAAATTTTCCAAAGTTGTTGTTTTCTTTCACGTGCTTCATCAATAAATACGAGAGAACCAGCAGAAAGGAGAGCTGGGTTGTGTCTGGGAGCATGTATATATGGCTGGAAAGGCTGGGAGTGAACAGAACTTCCTGTGAAACATCAGTGTTGGTTGCGCACACAGGCTCAGGAGAAAATAGATCATGTTTTCAGGTATCATACTGTGAATGGAGTTATTGTATGCAAATATATGCTACAATATGCTGGGTGCCACAGAAAGGAAGGGGATCCTCCTCTATCACATTTGAGAGCCACTTGCTATCACAGCATGATCCTGCAAGCGTAGACTACAATAAAAATGCTCATGTTTTGTTGCTGTCATAACACAGGGGAAGGATATGAAACAGCCTGCAATGGTTAAATTCCACTTTAAACACTTGACTGTAAAAGTGACTCATCTGGAAGCCCCATGGCTATATAAAGCCCTAAAAGAGGGCAGGTCCCTGCATGGTCCTCACTGCAGCTTTTTGCTTTAAAAACCTGAAAGAGACATGGAGATTTCCTTTCTTTCTCATTGCTCATTCAAGCAGATTCATCTAAAGTGGGTGGATGGAAGAGGGGGGGATCCTTGGTTTTATTTCTAGCTCAGCCGCCTGCACGAGCAAGTGTCACTCTTCATCTCAAGCTGTCAAGTTACTTGGCTATTCAATAAGTCTAATAATAATAATAATAAACTAATGATAGAATAATGATATAATAATAATAATGATAACACCAATAATCACAATTTCTATTGCAGCTCTGTGAGAGTTATTATCTACTGCACATAAGGATTCAGAGACAATCTTTTGTGCGGTCTCTGAACGAGCCTTCCCTGTTTGCTTTCTCCTGTACAGCTTTGCCTAGGGAGCCTGTGCCACATCAGAGAGGAGGAAAAATCCTCAGGCTATTTCTCATTACAGAAATAATCTCTATTAGCATTTTATTGTTTAATCCAAAGAAGTGAGAAACAAAAGAGGAGTCTCTGAGCTCCAAAACACAACCGAGTTCTTGCGGCGTAATGGTTTTCAAGCATCAACTCAGCCACTGTAGCAAAAGGCACAGTTCTTTTTGTCCTCCTCTATTATAAAGTGATAAGGCTTAATATAAATCTCTTGTTGAAGTTGAAGCTGGTACATTCTAGCTTGTCCTCACCATAGCTATGAGGCTGAGCACCAAGGATGGGCTGACACATGACTATTCTATTAATGCACAGTATCTTGTTCATACCTCTGAGCGGTACCTTTTGTGGTTCGGGAAATATGACACGGTATTTTACCTTCCTGGTTTAATATATGTTCAGGACCTCAAGGATCTGCTGCAGGACAGTGAGATTTCAGTGAACTCATAGATAAAGAGGCTGGGAGGGCAGCTGGAATCAATTCCACTTCCTACTGTTATCATTTTATTGTGTTATATGTTAAATGTTATATCCTGATCTCCCCAAGCACGTTGGTGCTTCACTGCTCTTGTGATGTTTGAATACACAGCAAGCAGGAATTCAGCCTAAAGAGGCTCCAGACTAAACAGATGAGAGCAATCCCAGTATAAAACCAAGCTAGGAGACGAAAGAGTATCCTGAGAAGCAAATGACTTTTGCAAGGTCATACAACCGATAAGCATTGGGCTGGGAGTAACCCAGGGCTCTCAGATCCTGACTCAGTGTGCAAACCTTTAACAGTGCTGCCTCCATCTTTCAGCTGAATAATTCCCAACAGGAAGAGAAGGGGAAATGATTGGGCTGTAAAAGCTTTTATTCCTGCCAATTTAATCATTGAATTTTGTGCAAGTCTCTACTGAAACGGCTTGTGATGCAGGCCTGTTCTAAAAAGTAGGACACGATGACTTGGGATTAAACTCCATCAGGTAAAATGAAAGTTAACTCTCATCTAAAACTTCCTTCTGGTGAGACCCACTGCAATGCAGAACAGTTTCCTAGGGAAGTACTGGGACTTGTTAAGACATTTTAAACCAGACTGAATAAATTTCTAGCAAAAAAATCTATAGAAATGGATTCTGTATCAAGATTTGCTTTTTTCAAACTTCCAAGCACCCTTGGTGCAAAGGCATTTGAACTGAGCCTGCAGTATGTGATAACAGGACCTCTTGTGGGAGAAAGAAACAGGAACACACCACTTCATTGAGCAACCACCAGAAAATATCACAGCAAAAAGCACCATAGCAGAAAGGACCATAAAATGTGATTATTTAGTCAGATTTCATTGTTGTAATGGGGACTGAGTCACTCTTAATCTGCCAGTTTATCTGAGAGAACATGCTGATAGAGGGTTTTTAATAAAGAATGCAACTGGGTAGATTGCTGATAAGGGGGTGAGGTACAGTATGGAGCTGCATGGATCACCTTGCTATTGTCCCATTCCTGGGTTTTCATCTGGGTGTGGATTAGCTCATAGGACGGCTCCATCGCATCCATGTCTGGCTTGGGGTAGCCGGGGATGACGTTGTGTAGCTGGAACCCGAAGGTGAGCAGCCAACTGTTGACATCTGGAAGGGAAGAGAAGCATAAATAGATTATCTGATCTCTCCAGCAGGATTGCCCAGGAGAAGGCACAGAGGAGGACCCTGTGGTGCCTGGCACTGTAGCAGTCTGGCCAAAATGGCGAGTGTCTACTTTGTGTGAAAAGCACAAATCTTAATGGTCCTTGAAAGAACCATGTGTCAAAGCTGAGCTTTCCACCTCCAACCACAGTCCAATTCTGCATTTCCCAGCTCTGAAACAGAAGTCTTGGCAGTGACCAAATGACCGAAATCAAAGCCAATGCCACATCTACCCTTCATCAGCAGGAACCTGGCACTGCTCTAGGGTATGCAGGAGAAGCACAGGAACAACAACACACTAATGGAGGTTGAGATGCTCCAGCTGAACGAGAAGTGTTGTTCAGTCCTACAGTAATCTCGGCGACGATACTTCTCTTCCTGAGGACTCTCAAAGGGCCTGCAGGCTGAAGACTAAATATAGAGATATGTGAGCCAGAATACCAGGACATCCACGACAAACATCACAGTCATTTAGTAGGTGCTCATGGACATTTCCTCTGCTTTTTCCATGGCATTTCCACCTCAGTCCTGAGTTTCTTGGCATTTTTCATAAGAGGGTGTAGTTTAAGTATTAAAGCAATGTAAAGTCACATGTCATCTTTTATAGTGACATTTAAAATCAGCCTCCACACTACTTGCAAGGTACATTATAGTGAAAATCAGTGTATATGCCCCATCCCTGGCAGTGCTCAAGGCCAGGCTGGATGGGGCTTGGAGCAACCTGTTCTAGTGGAAGGTGTCCCTGCTCGTGGCAGGGGGTTGGAACTGGATGAGCTTTAAGGTCCCTTCCAACCCAAACCAGTCTGTGGTTCTATGAAAGCAAAGTTTAACTAATATCTGCTCCATGGGGTCTTAAGTGTTTGGATGTAACCAGGATTGTGTTGGTGATCACTCTGCTTCAAGCTGGACATGCAAGAGGCTTGATTTTCATTTTGCTAAACTCAATAAACGTTGAAACAATGTGAAAAAGGGATCAATTTAAATAACCAAATAGGCATCTTTGAATATTTCTTCTCTATTCCCTATGAGCCTAAATGAGTATTTTGAAGAGCTGGTCAAGAAAGAACATTATGGATGTGAGTGGCAAATAAGGCACTTCCAGATGACTGGAGAACCAGGAGCCAAACAAACACACTATCTATTGCTTGTTTTCTTACAGACCAAAACGTTGCAATTGGGCAGATGTCCAAGAAGCCCTTGTGACAATCCATGTGGAAGGAGGAGGATTTCTGTAATAAAAACACTTCTGTTCACTCAATGTACGGATTGTTTTGGAGTGTCTTGAAACAGAGAGGTTGGGGGGGAGAGAAAGAAATTAAAAGGTCCATTTGATTATTTTTCCTTGCTTACTGTTAAGCCAGCCTGCTTCCAAATCCTTCTCATCTGAAATAGAGTCATAGAATCACAGAATAGTTTGGGTTGGAAAGGACCTTAAGATCATCCAGTTCCAACACCCTGCCATGGGCAGGGATGCCTCACACTAGACCATGTCACCCAAGGCTCTGTCCAACCTGGCCTTGAACACTGCCAGGGATGGAGCATTCACAACTTCTTTGGGCAACCTCTTCAGTGCCTCACCGCCCTCACAGTAAAGAACTTCTTCTTTAAATGAAGACCTTTGATGTATGTATTGTAGACATGGTGGTCAGGAGAACAAAGTAAACCAGTGAAGGCTGGCATTGGTGCAGCAACCATATCCCAAGCACTTCACAACTGTTAAAAAGAACACAGAGAAGGGATGCTGAACAGCCAAAAAACATGTAACGTGTCTGAAAGATTCAAGACAGGCTTTTTTTTTGATACTAAACTGACTTTCAAAACATTTGCAAACAGGAGTTTGTTCTTTTTGGGAAGAGGTGTTGGACTATCCAGAACACACACAGAAAAAGAAGCAACCCCAAAACATGGGAGGAAGGTGTGGAGCTGAGAAACCAGAGGGGAAAATATTAATTTGCCAAGAGGCAGTGACAAGTTTTTTGACAGAAAAGTGCATTTCACGTCACAGAGGGTTTTGTTTTTTTTCAGCTACAGTAACCCTGCCAACACATTTCACAGTAAATTCATTTGAGGGCAAAGAAAAAGGGTGCTTAATGCAGACACATGTAATGGAAATGTCAGTTCAATCCATCAGGATTGCTGAAGCTGGCAGCAAAACTCTGCGCCATGAAGTGTACAATCACTAAAATGCTCATGTTTAACAATGGGCCTCTCAAAACATAAATACCTGCTTCTCTGCTCTCTCCTCTACATGTGCCTCCAATTTGTACTTATGAGCTCAGAAACCTCATCACTGCAGACCAAAGCACGTGTTGTTCGCCTTTGTCCTGGGTGCCAAGCTCCCATAAGGACATAAGGACCAGGATGGGGATAGAGGGACAAAAAGTGGTTCCCTGTGCCCAAATCTGGGCAGATTTGGTTGTGATGACAAGGACACTTTCGTCATGGGTCCTGCCCATGAGGTGCCTGAAAGCTTTAGCAGGAGGAAATGCCAGAGCAGCAGCTTTGCATCACGGCACTCATCCCATCTGGTTACCTGTTTCTTCCATGCACCACTGGGAGAGGACTTAAAAAATGTGTAGTCTTGAAAAGCTAAAAATAGAACTTTTAAGACCATGGAAAAAGTTATTCAATGCATATAAAATATTAAAGTATTGGATTTAAACATCTCGATTTTATCATCAGAGCTGGGTGGGAAGCTCTTCACCTGCACCAAGACAGGACTGGAAATTCTGTCTTGTCTTAACTTAAGCAGGAAAACAAAACTCTGACAATATGTCCTGAAGGAACTGTTAACAACTAGTTCTGGTGTCCTCAACATAAGAAGGACATGGAGCTGTTGGAGCAAGTCCAGAGGAGGCCATGAGGATGATCAGGGGCTGGAGCACCTCCCCTGTGAAGATAGGCTGAGAACACTGGGGCCGTTCAGCCTGGAGAACAGAAGCTGCGTGGAGACCTTAGAGCAGCTTCCAGTATCTGAAGGGGGCTACAAGGATGCTGGAGAGGGACTCTTCATCAGGGACTGGAGTGATAGGACAAGGGGTCATGGGTTCAAACTGAAACAGGGGAAGTTCAGGTTAGATATAAGGAAAAGTTCTTCCCTGTGAGGGTGGTGAGGCGCTGGCACAGGTTGCCCAAAGAAATGGTAAATGCTCCATCCCTGGCAGTGTTCAAGGCCAGGTTGGATGGAGCTTGGAGCAACCTGGTCTTGTCTGAGGTGTCCCTGCCCATGTCAGGGTGTTGGAACTGGATGATCTTAAGGTCCTTTTCAACCCAAACCATTCTATGATTCTGTGATTCTATGATAGATCAGTTTAAGGCAACAATTGCAAATACAAATCTTCCGTTTTGGTTTTGACTCCTTAATTTTTCCTTTCCACTTTTCAATCATTAGTTTACAATTAACTTGCAAAGGTTGAAAAACAAGAAGGAAGTTTTCTTCTAGGCTAATTCAGAATTTGTCCTTGAGGCAATTTTGAGAGCTGTTTACAACATTTCTGCTGAGAAATCTCTCAAGCTCAACCCTCTCCCATTAACAAATTCAGTTTTGACAAATGAGCGTTTTCTGATAGAAGTTATCTCAAAGCATTCCCTGCCAGCCTTAATTATCAGAGAGTGAGGCCATCACACAGGATCTTAGTCTGCATCTTTTGGCATATTTCACTTCCCTCATGGCATCAACTTCTCAGCTCTGGAGAAAACAGCTTTTCATTAAAAAAAACCCCAAACAATCTAATCCTTGTGGTTATTGCAGAAGAACCTGGAAGCACAAATCCTAATGGCTGGAAAACCAAGTGGAATAGAACAACCCAGGATTTATATTCTGTAACTTTTTTTTTTTTGCTATTAAGCCAATCTCATAACTTAGGGGAACACAGATATTGTTGCATATGGGAAAGTTGTGATAGATGTAGCCTGGGCTGCACCAAAAGCAGTGTGAGCAGCGGGTCGAAGGAGGTGATCCTGCCCCTCTGCTCTGCTCTCGTGAGACCCCACTTGCAGCACTGTGTGCAGTGCTGGTGTCCTCAACATAAGAAGGACATGGAGCTGTTGAAGCAAGTTCAGAGGAGGCCATGAGGATGATCAGGGGCTGGAGCACCTCCTGTATGGAGACAGGCTGAGAACATTGGGGCTGTTAGGCCTGGAGAAGAGAAGCTGCGTGGAGACCTCAGAGCAGCTTCAGTGTCTGAAGGGGGCTACAAGGATGCTGGAGAGGGACTCTGCATCACGGACTGGAGTGACAGGACAAGGGGTGATGGGTTTAAACTTAAATAGGGGAAGTTCAGGTTAGATATAAGGAAGAAGTTCTTTACTGTGAGGGTGGTAGGCCCTGGCACAGGTAGCATATTCAAAGAAGAGCAACATATCTCGTGAAGGGTCTGAAGCATAAGTCCTGTGAAGAGTGGCTGAAGGAACTGGGGTTATTTAGCCTGGAGAAAAGGAGGTTTAGGGGAGACTTTATCACTCTCTACAACTACCTGAAAGCAGGTTATAGTGAGGTGGGGGTCAGCCTCCTCTCCCAGGTAACAAGCAGCAAGACAAGAGGAAATGGCCTCAAGCTGCACCAGGGGAGGTTTAGTCTGGAGATTAGAAAGAGTTGTCAAGCATAGGAACAGGCTGCCCAGGGAAGTGGTGGAGTCACCATCCCTGGAGGTACTCTAAAGACGTGTAGATGTGGCACTTAGGGACATGGTTTAGTGGTGGCCTTGGCAGTGCTGGGTTAATGGTTGGACTCAATGATTTTAAAGGTCTTTTCCAACCTAAATGATACTACTATTCTAGGATGCTATGAATACAAGAAGGACATTTAACCTACAGAATAATTTTTGTATAAAACCTCCATACATAGACCTCATGTTATTGCCATTTAACAAAGTCCCGAGGAAGCAGTTCACAAGTTATGTCAAGCTGTGGGGTAGGTATAGCCTAAAACCTGGCTTTTGAGTCTAACCCACCTGCATTTATTGACTTTTAGTAGAAACTGTTAAACCTATGGTGCAGATTAACTTTGATTAACTACATGGTTAGTGTAGGCTGACTGTAGTAAAAGGTTTAAGCCGCTGTTGTCATTCTGCTAAAACAAATCTGCATGTCATTTGTTTAGTTACAAATAAATCTCTAGACAAAACTGTGCAAACAGAGCTGCCCCTCTACAAAGAGAAAGGTTATCAGCACATTAATTGGTAGCTAAACTTGGGATATCTGAGGGAATGAAAATCTGGAAGCAAAATAAAGAGAACACCAAATAAAAGAAAAGTAAACAAGTTCGGGAATTACCATCTCCATCTATGCTAATGAATTAAACATGCTCTGGATGTGGTGGTCAACTGACAAAAAAAAGCTAGTGTCCATTGTATTAAACATTGGAAAACCTCATGGTGACCAGGATACTAAGAGAAAAGAAACCTATTGTGCTGGTTTTGGCCAGGATAGAGTTAATTTTCTTCATAGTAGCTCGTATGGGGCTATGTTTTGGATTTGTGCTGGAATAGTGTTGATCACACAGGGATGTTTTCTCTATTGCTGAGCAGTTCTTACACAGAGTCAAGGCCTTTTTGCTCCTCACACCACCCCACTAGAGAGTGGGCTGGGGTGGGCACAAGGAGTTGCTTATGTGGCTTTTGCTTTACTTATTAAACTGTCTTTATCCCAACCCCTGAGTTTTCTCACTTTTACTCTTTCAATTCTCTCCCCCATCCCCCTGAGGGGGGCGAGGAAGCAGCAGTGGAGGGCTTAGCTGCTGGCTGGGGTTAAACCATGGCAAGCTTTTGAATATGTTAATGAATTTAAATGTCTTACCTGTCATGTAGCATTTGATATCCTGAGAGTTGCTAATGGGATTGTTGTTTTTGAACATATACAGGTTGAAAGGCATTATATTATTGCTACTCAGATGCTTCCACATGTCATGGTCTGGACTTGTCCACCGACCTGCTAGCACATCATAGTCTCTCCGTCCCATGTGGATAAGCTTTGTGAGGGGGTCATACAGTCCTCCGTGGTAGCCAATGATGATCTGGAAGTTGGGATTGGTGTCCATATAGATCTCCCCATATGCTGTGTACAGTATTTGCTTAATCATTAAGCCAGTCCCACTGAAGACAGCCAAAGGAGTGCCAATGTTATCACAAGCTATGTAGAACTCATCACCGCTGCTGAGCTCCATTGCAAAGAGGTGGCCTTGGAGGTCATAGTAAAGGGAGGTGATCTCGGAGCTCGAGTGGTTGTATAAGTGGGTGACCTTGGTTGGGTTGGTCAGGTCTGCGTAGAAGAACTGCAAGTGATGGCCATGGCTGGTTTTGCTAGACACTCTCCTTCCTAGGCCATCGTAGCGGTATTTCACACTCCATCCACTAGCTTTATTGTAGGCTTTGATGAGCAGGCCAGCTGAATTGTACTCAAAAACATCATTGCCCCTTTGCTTCAGGAAGCCATCCTCATCCATTTTGTACTGCACATCCCCCAGTCTAGTAATCCTATCCCTGAGGTCGTACCTGAGCGGTGTAAGCCGGGCGCTATTCCCTGGACTCAGCAAGTGGAGGTTTCCATTTAGGTCATAGCTGTAACGCCAGAGGGGTTTGTCATTGATAGACACTGTCTGCAACTGGCCATCAGCATCGTATTCGTATGAGTACCTAGTTGTGTTGGCATAAGGGCCAACCTTCAGCTCTTTCTTAACCACTCTCCCCATGTTGTCATACTGCACAGTCATCCAGTACATGAGAGACCGGAATATCTCATACTGGACCTCCTTCATCCTGCCATAGGCATCAAAATGTTTAGTGTGAGTCATGACAGCAGTGGTGATAATCTGGTTGATATCGTAGTAGATGACTCCAAATTTACCAAATTGCTCAGTTTTTCCTGACACATCATCATACCTGTAGAGATCAATGGGTAAAGGTGTCTCATTGATGACTGCTTGCATGCTGGTCACCCGAAAGCTGTTGTCATAGTTGTAGTCAAAGCGGGCATTCACCATGCCTTCCTCAGTGAAGCGGAAGATCTGCCGATCAATGAGGGGCCCGATCTGCCTGTATCTGATTGTACAGGTGAACCCTTCATTCTGCAGGTTTATGGTCTTCAGCATGCCAGCAGTTTCATCATAAGTGAAACTGATCTTTGTGGTGTCGTAGAGCATCTCGGCTAACTTGGACAACTTGCCGTACTTGTAGATGACCCGTCTCCCTGTGCCCAAGTACAGAGTGTGGAGGAGCTGCTCATCCTCTGTGAAATCCTGAATGACCGAGGCGTTGCCTTCTGGTGGCCTGTAGATGTTCCTGTAGTAACCAATGGAACGAATGGTTTCTAAAGTCTGCCGAGCAACATTGGGCATGGTCACCGATGACAACCGGTCGTTCTTATCAAACTCAAAGATGTACTGTCTCTGGCTGTGAAGGAGCAGCACCATGGACTGGATGGGAAGAAGAAAAGCACAGGTTATAGTCCTGGTTTTCAGGCAAAACGCTACTAAACTCTCACAAAACCTGCAAAATTCTCTAATCCAAAGAGCAGGGTGAGTGAGATACACTGCACTCACAGGGTTAAATGGTGAGAGGTGTGCACAGCACATCGAGTGTCCTCAAGTAGGAGTGGGTCACAGGAAGGTCTAAGTTCAGAATGCTCAGTTGTTTCAATCAATACCCTGTAGCTAGCTGTCTCTACTCAAATTCCTTGTGCCAATAGCTTTTACACACTAAATAAATACAATTGGTAGAGCTACTTAAACAATGCTTCAAAAAGTATCCCCTGACACCTTCCAAAGCCTAATTAATTCACTGTGTCTCCATATCTTCTATTACTCTCTTACTCCAAACTTCTGCCTGCCTGCTTATTTGTTCTGGGATTTTTTTTGCATATAACAAACAATCCACATGGCTGTATAATACAAGGAGCAAGTCAATATATTTTGCTTTTTAAAAGTTATGTTACTGTAGTTTCCTTAAACTATTGTAGGCATAGGCCCTGTGCAAAACTCAGGAATAGAACATTACAGCCCCAGGTATGCTGCACATGGATCTATAGAACACTGGGCAGTGTAATGATGAATGGTAGTACCCGGAAGGATTTAAGTCCCATGCCAACCTACAGAGTGCAGACTACGGAAAATGCTGCAGTGCGGTACAACAATCTGCCTGGATTCATGCCTCACACTTAATTACATGTATTAATGTATTAATTACATGTATTTCCTACGAAGCAGGAATGGGCCCCTCAAAGAAGGCAGGATGTCAGATTGTATGGGTTGTTTTGACATGGAAAATCCTATTGGAAATTCCTACTGTTCACTCCTCTGACTTCACCTGGAGATATTTTATATTGCAGCTAGCTCAACAAAGGAATGTTGTGCTTAAAAAATCAAATGCCAAAGCTTCACAGCATTAAGACAAGCTCTCAGTGTGACTGGGAAGAAACTTCTCAGGCTATTTTCAACTGCTTTTTGGTGGTCTGGCATGAAAGTTACTACGTGCACCTTAGCGTAGGCAGAAGAGGAATACTGGACCATAAGAACCATAAATCAGCTGATGTAAAGGAGCACAGCTCTACTAAAGTCAAAGGAGTAAAGCCCATTTGCACCAAACGCGCCATCTCTGACTGATAAGAGGATTCTTACCTTCTCCAAGTAAGTGTAACTCCATGATTTGCCATCAGCAAAGATCCTGGATGTAATCCTGCCAGACTGATCATACTCCATCCTTTCTGACATTGTGCCCCTCTGAATCCCTGCAATGTGTCCTCCTGGGGAATAGGTGACGTTGACCCCATTCAGTCTGCTGCTGGGTGACCAGAGGCTGGGCCTCCCTGCCTGGTCGTAGAGGATGCGGAGCGTGAACTTGCGGTGGTCGTCATAGATCTTCTCTGTCCTTGTCACACGGTCAAAGTCGAGGGACAGCAGGTTTCTGTTGTGAACCTACAGGAAAGAGATGGAGAATTAGGAAGCTGGAAAGAGTTTAAGCTACAAAGACTACCCTTTTCTTCACCAAACACCTCTTTAGACCACACTGGTGAGCATCCATCTGTTCATTGCCTCTGGATAAGAGGCAATTTTCAAAGCAAAGACTTATCATACATTGCTTCTGTTGACTTCAGTGAGGAGAGAGGCAGAAAAACAAAGTACTCCCAAAACATCACCACGGTGAAGGAATATTGCTCATACCCCAAACCTAGCCTTAGAACTGCTAGAGCAGATGTGATTATAGACCTACAGAAGATACAGTGACAACTGATTGAAAGGAATATTTGAGAGGTACTCTGCTTATCAAACCTAGGTTATATAAGTCTTGCTGTCATGCACATCAGAAATAATACTTGTAGAAAGAAGATGGATGTTGTCAACATAGTGGAAATTAGAGTTTTTCTCTGAGTTCATATACTGAGAGAACATACTGCAGGCACTGGAGGTTGAGTCTTTCCCCTGAGATGAAGTATGGAGGCCTTGACCACTGTGGATGTTACACAGAGCAGGAACTTTTGTGTGAGAGCTCATTGTCCTGAGGTTATTCGGTGTTGCATAATTACACTCCTGTTACCTCCACTGCCTCTGCATTTCCAAAGATCAAAGGTATCTACTTCAAAGCTAGGAGCAGGAATACATTCTGATTCAGGGACTGTAGCACACAGCAAAAGAAAAAGAATCTGATAATACAACTTGTGTGCAAGGAGACTCACAAAGAAACCACAGCAGCAATTCACTAAGCAAGGATGAAAACCCCACATTCCCAGTATGAGCTTGCCAGTGAAGGCAGCTCTTTTGCCATCCCACCACTTCTAAACCTCTTTCAGCTGCTGAACCTGTTTTTTCTAGAAAGGTGCAGATTCTTCCTGGATGAGTTTCAAACTCCCTTTGCAGCCTTTTAGCTGCAGTCAATAAACCAGAGTTTGTTGCTTGCTGCAAGGTCTTCAGACCAAGTTAAAAACACTGCCTTAAGCCCCTCTGGGTAAGGCCAACACTCCTGACCTGAGCACTGTTCTCAGCCCTGGTTTGGCTTTGATCTTAGCCATGGCTTTAGGGTGTATGATTGAACTCCCACTATATTTTGAGGGATTTAGGAGTACCTGAGAGCTAAACAGCAAGAGAAAGGATAAGGTAAGAAGAAAGAAGGGGTTCCTTGGCCCTGGAGGAACAGGAGAGGGAGAGGCAGGACCACTGCAGTGCTTTTGTGCTGTGTGGGTAGATGGTCCTTTCCAACCCTGACTATTCTGTGATTCTATGATTCTATGTCTGTGCTGAAGCTTAGAGACACCACAACATTGGAATTCAAAAGAGCATCTCAGGAGCTGGGGAATCAGTGCCATGATGTAATTATGAGGATGATGTAAGAGGAGGCAAGTGCAACAGTGATTTTCAATTAATGAATAACAATGGTAGAAGGCGGGCATGACTCGAGGGAAGAAGTGTTGTGGAAAATAGATAATGTTCTAATTAAATATGTGTAAAATAGAATGTACATTTGTGATGGAAGAAGGAATCAGCCAACAGCCCGCTGTAACAGGTGAGCTGGAAAATAACTACAAAGCTATCAAGACTTTAAGTACAGATGCACACATAGAACTAAGAGTGTTTTGGTATCTTGTAGGTGCTTGCTGCCCTAAATAGGGAAACAGAAGTGGCAATTGCTTGCAAAAAAAGCAAAGCAGGAAGGAATAGCATCTCTGCCTTCCACCTATTCACAGAGCAGCTCCAGCCCAGCAGCTGCAGCTTCTTCTGCTCCTCGTCTCTGCCAAGAGAGCTGGAAATAGCTCTTCCAGGGTTGGGATTGTCATACAGGCTGAAAATGGTCCCCTGACCCATGTGCCAGCAGCAGTGCCATTCCTCTGTTGGAAAGACCAAATAACAGGTCGCTGGATGGCTCTTAAGCTCAGTCCAAATCTCTGTAACCCATTACCAGTGCCCTAAGTAATTTCACTCTCCCCACGCTCTGGCAAGCGATTTCTGCAGGACTAGTTGGAACCAATATACCTTTTCATGAGATTTAATGATTTGTTTTCTCCTGCTCTCTTGGTGCAATGTCTCTTCTTTCCCAGAAATGCTGCAGTGCCAACAGCCACCCCTCAAGGTGATGGGCAACATGAACTCTCCCTTGCTGGATATCCTCTGAACAGGGCCTAAATCTTTTTCATCTTTGTTCAATGGCATGTCTTGAATTTTCTGGGAATTTTCTGCAGAAGAACGGAAAGGGCTGCAGGCTTCAGTTCAATAACCATGTGTTACGGTGAGCTGCTAAATAAGGTGCTACATCTGAGACCTTAACCTGGAACAGGGTCTGAAAAGCTCCTGCAAAATGCTTTTGCCCCTCAGAGCGTTTGACAAGGTTTGTGATCAGCACAAGATTGAGACAGGGTAAATCTAAATCCACAGTTCACAGTGTATTTGATATCCCTCTATAATGTGCGAGAGACTAAATTTAACCTCAGACTCATGTTCCACAGTACTTCGTTCAATCCCTTAGCTTGCTCTGGGAAAGCAAGAGCATAATCACACCATTGTCTCTGAATTCTCCAGTGCTTCCTATGGAGCTCCTTTAGCTTAAATGATAATTAAACACCATGCCCTGATCTCTCTGGAAGCACAAGAGCACAGAAAGGGAAAATTTCTCTTGAAAACACTCTGGCAACCTTCAGCAGAGAAGGGCAAACAATACTTTGCAATGAGAACTCCCAGAGCCAACAACATCCATGTGATAAATGGTTGCCTACAAAGCAATTTCCCCAGTGAATTGCTAAAACCATTGGGGTGAGCATCTCCAGACCTCAACACCTTGTGGAGATGATGCTGGGCTGTCCTCATTAGTCAACACACCAGGAATGGTAGCAGCACATCCCTCTCTGGTCACGTCGGTCCAGGAGAGTGTCTGGGACACTAATTCTTGATGCCACCATTAACCTGCTGCCAAGGTCTTGGGAAAAACGAAGTGACTTACAACAGGAGTTTCCATGGTTAAAGGAATAAAAGAGCTGAGCCAGCAGCTCTCTTTCAGCTGTCCTATTTGCTCCATTGTCAGGGATTATTTTATGTCCTTCTTCGTTGAAAGCCTCAAGTTTGTTTAAAAGGAAGGAGCTCTGTTCCTTGGAGCCGAATGCTCCCACTGCGAATGGACCCTGTGCTGCTGTTGGCCAGTGATGGGTTGAATTTGTAGCCAGCCAGTTTATGGAGATATCTCACTATTGGGTGGGTGGATCAGAGTATCACAACTTTGCACGGGGTGTGTGGGATAGGAGAAGGGAAAGCAGCTGCTTTAACATGTTTGTGATGCTTTACAGCTGCCTGGCCAAGTGCTGGGCCAGGTTGGGATTGGAAAAAAGGCATCAGGTCTGGCCTCTTTCCCTTCATCCATGAAGAAGTCCCTGCCCTGTGCCTTACCCCTGCAATAGAGCAACATAGGCATTGTATTATTTTCTAGGGAGGGTCAAGAAGGCAGCTGTGCAACTGGTCTCATCATGCTGGGTGCTGGTTGAGTTCATGGCAAGAGGTCATCAGTCCCCAAGAATACCCTACAACCATGGGAGGAAGGACCACAGCTCATAAAATATGGACCCACGCGATAGCAGAACAAAGGCTGCTGGTTTCAGGGGAACTCCCTCTTTTATAGCGACCAGATCCTGTTCTCCTCATCTCAAAGGCTTCATAGAATGATGCTGCAGCCTCTTTGAGCATGTTCTTTCCCCATGGAGCACCATGTCTTTGCTGCTGTCTCATGTGAGCAGTGGGGGTGAGGGGAGAGGGAAAGCAGTGATTTACTCACATATGGCTGAAAATGATAACATTTCCCCAAATGAACAAAAACATGTTGAACTTAATTTCCCTCAGCTTCTCCCTTGCCAGGGAAAGCAGCAATTACTGGGATGAGGGAAGAGGAGAACATGACACACAGAGCATGTTAAATGTCAGGCAATCCCCAGGGAGGCAATTAGCACCTTGCAGGTTTATGTCTTAGGGGTGCAGATGCTGCCATGCAGCTACAGACAGGCAGCTTAAAACATCTCGTACACCCTCAGCTGTTTTGAACCCCTGAACAGAGCCATAACTGAGTCCTTCAACCATGTAAGATGCTCTTCTGCTTCCCTAGAAGGGTCCTGATAGGCTCAAAAAGTGAATAAATGCTGGCAGACTTATAGGAACATCAGTAACTAGCCTGAAAACTCATTTTGCAAGTGTTTTTCCAACTGTAGGACAATATAAAACAAAGACACATTCTGTATTTGAATCCACTGTGAGAATATGTGAAGATAAAACTGACGTGGGCAGCTGAGCTGTGGCTAAATGAATGGAAACTGCTTTGAACACCAAATAGCTGTGACAGATTTCAGAAGGGTCTCTCCTTTCAACAGAAGACCTGCCCGATCATTTCATTGGTTTTTAAAAGAAAATAGAATTAAAATACCCAAGATAAATCAAACCAAAGGGATCTGCAGGTATATATACAGCAGTTCTCACTGAAGGAGCAGCTTCAGCTTTCACTACTGTTTTCTCCTGATAGCAAAATATGAGGCTGTTGAAACAAGGGCAAAAGAGCAGAGGCTGGGCTGGGGAGGGTGAAGAGTAATACTTGACAAGTGTGAGTGTGGAGAGGTGGGAGAAATCACACCACGATGGCAGGGGTCATGCAGCAGGGAATTGGGAGAGGTGAAGAGCAAGGACTGGGAAACATATATCCAGAAACCAGATCATTAACCCTAACCATTCTGTGATTCTATGATTAATATTTGCTGCAAAGCTGAAGTGCAACTGAATAGCTGCAGTCCTTTTGCTTGGTGGCATCGCACAGCACTAAGCATCTTTCTCTGAGGGTCTGAATTTGCCAGGTGCTGAGCAGCTTCCCAGGAACCGCTCATCAACCCATGACTGGGACTAGCAAGGTGCAGGGTGAGTGCACAGGACTTTCTATGACAAGTTACCAGCCTTGCCAAGCAGTTAGCAGGGGGAGATCTTTAAACAGCCCTGACAAGTCTGCGGTGCATTGTGTGGAACAAGGTTTTCAAAACACATCAGTCTCAAGCACTGAAAGGATCATCAGGCTGGAGCTGTTTGTAACACTTCGGGGAACAATGACAATTGCAATGCACTGCCCTGCAAGCCCAGCTCAAGTTCAACAGATCAGCAAGCATCAGGAATCCAGACATTATTCTGAGGCTTCCCAGTGAAACATAATCATAGAGTGGTTTGGGTTGGAAGGGACGTTAAAGCTCATCCAGTTCTAACCCCCTGCCACGGGCAGGGACACCTTCCACTAGAGCAGGTTGCTCCAAGCCCCTGTGTCCAACCTGGCCTTGAACACTGCCAGGGATGGGGCAGCCACAGCTTCTCTGGGAAAAGTCTGTGCCAGCGCCTCAGCACCCTCACAGGGAAGAGCTTCTGCCTCAGAGCTCATCCCAATCTCCCCTCTGGCAGGTTAAAGCCATTCTCCCTTGTCCTGTCCCTACAGGCCCTTGTCCGAAACCCCTCTCCAGCTTTTTTGTAGGCCCTTTAGGCACTGGAGCTGCTCTAAAGTCTCCCCTTAAGGAGCCTTCTCTTTTCCAGGCTGAATAAGCCCAGCTGTCTCAGCCTATCCTCATGCTTAGAAAGCTTTTGGTGCTCAGGTTTGTTACTGTTAGCAGTAAGGTTAGAAAATACCTATACTAATTGGTGCAGTATTTTATAGTTATTATCGTCCCTTGCTTGCTTAAACAGCCTGACATGATGGTTAAACCTGTGGTTGAACCAGAGGTTAACTTGTGGTTAATCATCGTGTTATGGGAGATCACACACTCCCAGTGTTGCAGAAGACTTGTAGGCAAATCAGCAATCCTGTGATGGCTAAGAGAACATCAGCACAGAAAGATATATTCAAGTCATAAAGGCTCTATCACTGGCAATGAACAGCTAGTTCTGTGTCCTGCAGCCTCATCCCTATTGCAGACAACACAAGCCCTATGCCTTTCTGTCATGAGACTGGGAACTGATGAGATGGGAAGTGGAATCCAAAATGCTTCTCACTTACCCTCAGCCGACGTCCAAAGACGGTGACCTGCCCTCTCGCTTGCTCCTTCCTCTGCCTCCACTCCACGAGATTGAGGCCGTTGTCGATGGGCAGGGTGACGTTCCTCTTCCCCACCGTGGGGTTGACAGTGCCAGCCAGCAGATGTGGCTCTGTTTGCAGGGCTACCTCCATGCCGTTAGCGAGCATCAGTCTGAGAGAGCCATCAGCACCGATGTAGTAGCTGTTTCGAACTTGGTCTGAAGACAGAAAAGAGATCTTTTGAAACCCAATGATAGAGCCCCAGCTTTTCATTTACCCCTCACCCAAGCTTCATCAGCATTTCTGATGGTTGTCACCAAATGCACTCTGTCACTCACCTGTCCTATTCACAGTGAACAGAACGTTGGTTTCATCAGTGATGGACAACCCCATTTTCATTCTGATGAGGTTCTGCACCTCAAATTTTGCAGAAAGGTCTTACACAAGTTAAAAAAGGCACCAATATAAAATCCACGTAATACCCTAGCAAAGGGCACAGCTTCAAACCTCTTCCTCTAGGCTAAACCACTGGGTGGTGAGATATGTGTTTTAAATCACAGTCCGGATGAAAACTTTCCACGTTTTTATATCTTCAAGATCCCAATTCCACCACAAGAGATGAAAAAATGAGGCCACCTCCTTGTCTCACCAGTGACAGGAAATTGCACAGCGAGTTAATGCTCACCAGTTCCCCAAACAACAGCCAAACCCTTTCACCTGGGAAGGCTTTCAGGAGGCAACCAAAGTCCTCATGTTTGGAGAGAAAGCAGAGGCACTAAGCTCCCACACATCTCCATACATCTGGCCTCCGCTAGCTCATGAAAGATCAGCAGAATTTGTGGCCAGGATTTGGGACTTCGGGAGTGAAAGAGAAGAACTATATCTTTTTCACATCCTTCAGGAATGAGGCAGGCTGAAAGCCCATCCTTTGAATCTCCAGCTGGCATTTCTCTCTGTAGAGAGGAGCTCATGAAGGGTAAGAAAGCATAAGGTTTGCTCAGTGCGGAATGGCTTTAAAAGCACATTATACAAAGACTGCCTTATCTGAAGCTCCTCAAGAGATGGAAAATATCACCATTTCTGTCTCCCAGGCTGCCATAAGTACCTAATTGTGAATAAAAACCCCCATTAAAAATTCATGTCAATTGTTTTTCCATTCTGAAGCAAGTTGAGTTTTGTTCACTACTTGCTCTGCCATAGCACAGCAGGAAACGAGATCACAGCTGTATTATCATCTCGCCTGGACAAAACAGATCAGCAAAGAGCACAGTTTGGTATTATTAGGAAAGGAAACCTGAAACCAGTTGGTCTTTTCCTATAGTGAGTCTGCTCCTGCTCCTGTTGTAGCCAGCTGGAATCTTGCCTTACCAATCTCAGCAGGACCACAACTCACTGTACACAGTAGTAATAGTGTCAAACTGTGGTGGCACTGGATTTTGCCACTATAAACATACAGCAGTGACCCATAATGTAGATCCAAGTATTGCAGCTATACCACTGAGTAGTGAAGTTGGTGGTCTTTTGACATAGACTCCAGCAGGATCAAACCCACTCCATGCTTGGCTCTGCAAATGGAGAGAAGGGGCTGTCACACTTCCCAGATGCTTGGTTTGGTGAGAAAGTGGTAGCAGATGCAGTTTATATCGAATCAGTGAAAGACCTCTGCACAGTTAATATATTCCTTCCAGGAAACAGGGGAAAGCTTGAAGGTCACCATGAAATTCACTGGACATGTGATGTTCCCTTTGTGTCACATAAGCAGCATGGAGGGGTTATGGTGGATTGTTACCAGCAGTGTGGTACAGCGTGGGGAATTTAAACCCTCTATGTCCAACATTATCCCAAGAGAAGACTCTTGCCTGGCTTTGGAAGCCATTTCTCAAGGGCTACATGAAATCCAGGGGCCACGGGATGTGGTATTTTATGCTGCTTTGACTCTAAGGCCCTATTTTGGCCTTGAACAAATGCTCACTTTGCCATTAGTCCAGAGGACAAAATCCCACAGAGGTGCTGAGGTGCCTGTGAGCTGTAGAGGCTCCTAAATCCATCCTACAGGAATCCATAACCTTCTGAAAATGCCTTGTCAGATCTCACCCATTCACACTGTGACCCAGGTTTCCTGAGAGGTTCACCAAGGATTTGGGAAAGCTGGACAGAGCTGTGAGTCCAGAAGGAACATGCATGAGCAAAGGGAATCTGAAATATGCATTTTGCTTGAAGAACAACGGAGAGGGCAAGACACTCACAGACCTTTAGAATGGCTCCAGCTCCATCCCTGGAGAAGCACTTGGAAGGCAAATTACATTTCAGCTGTGCTCGATACATCCCTGGGTAACTCTTGCTTCAGTTTCTACAGCGCTGCCATGAATAAACAGCTACCCTAGTTTGGGAATTCACAGTCCCTAATGCCTGTGGGAAAGCCAGCCTCAGCAGGTCACAGGCCACCTCTGCTGCAATGTTATCCAGATCATCATTTTAGAGATAAAGTGAGTTTCTTTAGATCCAAGCATTTCCATAATTGTATACTTCTAAAGATAGTTAAGGTGTTTGCAATACCACATGTCCTGATGGTAAGAGTGGCCCTGTGCTCGAGGGCAGTACAATGAGGTAATTGACTGTGGCACCATTATCTAACTGTGCCTTCAGCTCCGGGTGTATAAATCACATCACAGTCAATTATGTCTCTAAACAGCCCCCAACAGTGGGCTCTATTGCTTAATTAGGCTCTTGAGGTGAAGCCAACCTCATGCCTGTGCAGTTGCCAGATGTCTTAATATGAGTGGATGGATGGGGCAGGGTAGAGGTTGGATCTGCTTTGCAGGCTAGAAGTAAAGAGTAAGAAAGACATTGTGTTCCCTCCAGGAATAGTGAGGATGGCTTGAAGGGGCTGGCACCCTCTCACTTGCCCTGTCCAGAGGCAGGAAAAGCAGTGTTCAGGCACAGCAGGCACTTGCTTTTAGGAAAAGAGAGAGGGGAGGGATATATGAGTGATGTGGGAACAAATGTGACTCTGGAACACGTTGGTCTCACTTGGAGCACTTCGTTCCTCACAAGGGGAAATGATGTTTGACACTCCATTGCCATCAGGCACAGGCTAAGAGTGAATGAGAGCTGGGGAGTGAAGAAAGCAGTCTGAAAGTCTGCTCCTTTTCTCCAAGCCCCAGGGAACAGGAATGATGGCTCACCCTGACCCTAAAGAGCCTTCAGAACTTGGAGCTCTAGGTTGGCGTGGTTTGTGCACTACAACTTCTGCTCCTACCAGTATTTCAGCACATTTTCCCCCTGTTATTAATTCCTCTTTTACTTCCCTCTTCATCACTTTTCCTCCGCCTCATCAGTCCTCCACTTTCCCACTTTCCCATCACCAGCAGAACTGTGCTCATTTCCAACAGCCACAAACTGCTCCCACCAGCCCTACCCTGGCTGCCTATCTCTCTTTGCTCCTTTGTGCCTCTCCACACCAGCCCTTTAGCTCAAATACAGACCTTCTGAGGACAGAGATGGTCATTTGCCTGGATGCTTCCTTCTGAATGCTTGAATAGCCAGGGAACAAAGAATCACAGAGGTCCCAGCATCCAGCTGGAAACCTGTTCCAGGATAAGAGTAGCTGCTAAGTTGGAAGCCATTAAGAGAATGAAGCAAAGGGGTAGGCTGGAAGTGCAGCTAGATTTATGCAACCCTTTTTGTTATAACAAGAATGGTGATGATGATGGAGGACTGCACGGCAAGGGTGCTGGCTGAGAATGAAGCAGAAAACAACTGCAGAGCAACTACAGAGTGAGGGAATGTGGCTAAGTAGGTGTGAGTATGCATCTGCACCAGCACGTAGGGGTGCTGAGGATGCAGGTGAGGCAGGTGAGTTTTGGTGCTGGCATTATCAAGATCATGCCTGTTTCGTGATCACAGAATCCCAGACTGGTTTGGGTTGAAGGCACCTTAAAGCTCATCCAGTTCCAACCCCCTGCCACAGGCAGGGACACCTTCCACTAGAGCAGGTTGCTCCAAGCCCCTGTGTCCAACCTGGCCTTGAACACTGCCAGGGATGGGGCAGCCACAGCTTCTCTGGGAAAAGTCTGTGCCAGCGCCTCAGCACCCTCACAGGGAAGAGCTTCTGCCTCAGAGCTCATCTCAATCTCCCCTCTGGCAGGTAAAAGCCATTCCCCTTGGCCTGTCCCTGCAGGCCCTTGTCCAAAGCCTCTCTCCAGATTTCTTGTAGCCCCTTTAAGGCACTGGAGCTGCTCTAAGGTCTCTTCTTAAGGAGCCTTCTCCTCTCCACGCTGAATCAGCCCAGCTCTCTCAGCCTGGCTCCACAGAGGTGCTCCAGCCCTTGGAGCATCTCCATGAACTCCTCTGGACTCACTCCAACAGCTCCATGTCCTTGTTATGTTGGGAACCCCAAGATGGATAATCCATTGTGTCCAGCTTGGCTGGGAGAGGGACAGTGGCCAAACTCACCTTGGAGCAGGGTGTAGAAGGCTCCTGATGCTGACAAATTAGTTGTTATTGTAACATCATCCTTGCTGGAGGTTTCCACCTGGACGTGCACGGAGCTGTCAGTATCGCTGCGGAAGCTGCTCACTTGGCCAGTAGGGAAGGTCACGTTGGTCAGGCGGCCGAAGCTGTCGTACCTGAAAGGGAGGATGGAGTGAAGTCAACAGCATCAACAGGAGTGGGATACAGGAATCATCCTATAAAACAGAGACCAAGTCTTGAAGTCTTCACCCAGATTTTTCCCAGAGAGAAACACATTGTCACTGTCAGACTGTCTTGAATTTTTGGCTTCATGAGAAGAAAATCACAGCTTTTAGCTGAAGAAAATCAAGCACAGAACGGAAAATGACTAAATAAGCATTAGCCTGTATTTTAACAACATTTCCCCCATACTTTGCACTGTGTTTCTTTATAAGAGTAACTTTATTTCCTATCCACTGTTCTGTGACTTATGGAAAAGCACTGGCCCATGCACCCTGTCTAGAAAGAACTAGGAGTTTATGAAGGCCACCCACTGTTTTCTCTAGTTGTGTCCTGAGCTCTTCAGCATTTTTTTCCCTTATTTTAAAAGCTAATATTAAAGTAGCAGCAAGGACCTGCCAGATTGTCCACATCAGAGAGAGAACTGTCCTTTGTGAACATGGTGTAGAGCCCTGAGTGCAGCTGAGACCCCCATGTCCACCTTATACTGTTCCTAGCACCATCTGGAAGGGCTGGTTTAAAGGTGTTATAAAGCAGCTCAGTTTTCACCCCTGCTGTGTCCTTGGCTTTTCCAATGAGGGAATCAACATAAGCACCATCTGGGATGGCTTCTGTGATGTGGACACTCATGTACCAGGACCCAGATGAAATAAGCTGCATACATGCAGGTCCCACAGCAGTTAACAAACTGGGGGGGTATTTATCAGTAAAAAAGAGGAGCAGACACTTGTGTCTAGAGGCCTCCTGAGCCAACAGAGACAACACACCATCCTGCCTCCCATTTGTGGCACTGCCAAAGTGTGCCTTTGGATCACAGACTGAGCTCAGAGCAGAGGGTTGGCAAGGGACCTGTGCTGTGAGGCTGTTGTAGACTGAAATGGAGAGCAGCAGGATGCTCTACTGGCTTATCTCTGCAGAGCTGTTGGATCTTCAGATGAGGTGGACCTTCACGGGAGGGATATTTAAATAGTTTTGGAGAAACAGGAGAAAAAAATCCAGCAAAAGCAATCAGTGGTGTTTGACTTCTTCCAAGTCCTGACCATATCATTTAAGAATGATTTATATGATATATAAGAAGATCATATCAACCAAACATATCACTTGGGGATGGATAATATCACAAGTGAATGGGTGGGTGCATGGAGAGGACTCATTCTTCTGTGTTACCCGTTGGGAAGCCTTTGATGGAGCACAATGTCCAGTGAAGGCACCATCCCTCAGAATTATAAACTAATCATAGAATCATACAATCACAGAATAGTTAGGGTTGGAAAGGACCTTAAGATCATAATGTAAATGATACATTAAGGATAACAGCTTAGAAATAATGATCTAAGAGGCAAAGCCCCTTCAAAGGGTTAATTTAGAAGAAGGGAAACAAGGAAGTCGGAAGATGTCACCCTGACAGTGGTTGTTCTGAAGAGGATTATAATGAATTGCTCATCACATCTACTGAGGATGTGACAAAAAGTAATCAGCTTGAGTGGAAACAAGGAAGTTTCAGATCAGAAGCTGAAGAACATTTTCCAGGCCCATGGTTGCTCCAAGCAACAGATGCAGCATTGGAAATCCCATTGCCCAACGCTTTTAAGGATAGGGGAGAGAAATGTATTAGGGAGGGACAAGATGTAGTTGATCAGACTTTGGAGGGAGTAGATGGTTGTGGAGCTCTTGATCCTCCTCTTCAGAATTACTCTGAGGTGGGGAATAAAACCCCATCTAATAACAAAAACCCCTAAACAAACAAAATGGGAAGGGAAGGGGAAAGGGAAGGGGAAGGGGAAAGAAAAGGTGAAGGGAAAGAGGAAGGGGAAGGGAAAAGAATGCACTCTTAAACTGCAACCTATGAGACACCAGGAGCAGCCATTGGACTGACTCTGCAATATACAGCAAAAGACAGTCATCTCCTCTTCCATTCTCAATCCATTTCCAGATCTATATACAATGCTTGTACTTCGCTTTCGACAATACTCTGGCAGCGCCTTAGTGTGAGGAAGGGCTGGTTGAAAAGTTCATTTTTGCCCAAGTTTAATATTTAGTACATAGTGACTAACTAAGCAGGTGAGCTCATTGCAAATCTCTCCAGCCCTCGGGTTCAGAGCCACCATCACGTGGAGCTTTTCTTGCCCATTGAGCAGAGTGGGAGGTAGGAAGGCAGAAGAAAGCATTTGGTCCTCCATGGTGTCAGCCTATCAGTCATGGGATTATCCAAGCATGGGGGACAAGGCAGCCTTGCCCTTTCCCTCCAAGATCCTGGCAATCAACCAGCCACTTGTGCAATGGAAAAGAGAGAAGGAAAATAGAAAGGCATGAATTCAGGACTGCATTGCAGGAGTTTGGCAGAGACCAGTTAAAGCTTTTCCAAGCAGCCAGCAGCACACAGCTTGGATCTGAGCTGAATCTCCTTGCAAGAGCCAGGACTAACGTGCTCTCAGCACCAAATGCTTTGCTCCATGCTTGTGGGTGTCCTGTTTGCACTGAGATGGTATGCGCTTTGATTGCGCTTTCTCCACAGTCACCTGCACTTCTCCTCCTAAAACAGTGAGTCTTAGCCTGAAAACATCACAGGTGATGATATCTTTACCCCATCTGCTGAGACAGGACACAAACGACATGATTTAGTCTCCCCCTTGAGCTGAGAAAACATGGTTATTGCTAAAGATGTGTTGTGTAACACCCCAAATTCTTTCTACCATGACATTAGGAGTCCTATATATAAACCAGTCTGAACTGTAAAGGTAGACCCAGACCTCACATGCCCCGAAATTTAAGGAGGATGGATGTGAATTTGGAATCTTGGTGGCAACAGCAGGACTTATCTATATTGCTCGATTTATACTTTAAATAATGAGCTGCTCCTGAAAACGAGCCTGATTCACCTCTTAAAAGTCATGGCACAAAACGACATGTGCTGCACTGAAGTGGTGAGTTTGGTGTAATACAGGTGTGAGTGTGAAGGGAGGTCTGTGGATTAGGGAAAGAAGGAGAGCAAAGCCAGGATGAGGGCAGAGAGCTTGTCCGTGTGAGGGACATGGGAGCTATTTCACTTAAGTGTTGAGTCAATGTCTTGTGAGTCATGTTTTATCCTAATTGAATGACACTCAGCACCATGCTGAGAGTCACCAAGAAACCTGTGCTCTATGCAAGCCCCACTTTGGTGCTCCAAAGCAAGCCTCAAAAACCTGCGGATGCCCAGTTTAACAGCCCCAAGCACGAAACAGTGTGATGGTGCTAGCCCTCTGCACACACATTTCTCTTTTAAAGTCAAAATTGCTAAGTACAATACATATATTTTACACAGTTACATTTTTACAGCTGTACAAAACTTACATTACAGGGCAGAACTTCACCAAAGGCAAGGACTTCCATTTGGGACTTTGGATCCTGAAAACCAAGGCTCTTTTTGGGCCAGAACAGTCTGGAATGGTGTGCTGGGATTGGTTTAAGATGTCTGCACATGTACATTAGACTTTCGGCACCTCTTTAGTCACCCCATTAGCCTCCATCACAAGTAACCTGGACCATCTGTGTTTTCTGCCTTTGCAAGAGCTGCTGCCCCTCTGCCAAGCAGTGAAGAAGGGACTTGCTTTGGGGGTGACAGCTCCCCTGTTTGCAGCTGTAAGAAGGTCATGCCTTACACAGGGAGAAATGGGAGAAGGCAGCACAATTACACTGTTCCAATTTCTATTATTATTTTTATCTGGCGGCAGATAAAGTGTAAAACACCCATGTCCAGAGAAAAACTCCTTTTAGCCAGCCCAATGCAAAAGGAGGTGTGGGAAGCTGGATAGCATGGATACACATAGCATTTTCCTCTTGGGAAGCAGTTCCTTTTCTCTTTTGCTCAGGACTGGAGCATTTTCCCCTTTTCCCTTCATTTAGATCACACAGCACATACCTGATATCATCTGTCACATACTCCCAGTCTCTCTGGATGTATCAGCTTGAAGGCTTGCGCACCCCAAAGAGATAATGTGCTTCATGAGTTAAATGAGGTGGTTCCTTCTACCTCTGCTTTCAGCCCTATAAAGGCATTTCTAGGGCACACCCTCAGCTTGGAGAGGAAGGCCAAGTTCCTGGTTCTTATAGAGCTGCAGGTGCGCCCTGGTATTTGCAGTAAGATAAATCTCTCCTAGTCACCTCATTTTGCAGCTAAGCTGCCTAGGCCTCTTTCCACAGTGTCGGGATTTAGGAGTTGGGCTGGTTTTCATCACAGCCCAAGACTTCTGTGTTCTCCAAATGCTCTGAAAGCACCAGAATTAAGGAATATCTGAAACAGGCGAGTGCGCACAGCAGCCACTACGAGCAATGAATTCATCACCTGCTAACACAGCTGCTGCCTCCCATTCAAACCTGCTGCAGAGACTCAGCACTTACCATTACAGTGGCAATTATTAGGCCAGCAAAGGGAGCTGTTGCCATCCATTCCCAATTGGAAACGTATTTAGCTAAGGTTCAATGCACAGAATTAAAATGGTATTTGGTGCTTATGAGCCCTAATTGTAAGCTTGTAAACATTCAGAGCTTTCATTTATCACATTACCATTGTGTAGTGACCTGGGCCTTGGGAATTAAAAGAGAGCATCCTAAGTACCGTCTATCTATTCAGAAATCAATTCCTTGCCTGAGTCTCTGGGTTTCCTCATTTTAGCTTTTTCACATTTCATCAGCCTTTTATAACTACAAGATCAGAAAAAACCCACTATAATAATATTGCATTTAGTGCCAAAGCGTCCTTTGCAAACTCTATTTTGAATATGATTATACAAATGTGCACCTACTGCCTCCTCACGCATTTTCAAACAACATTAAACACAACATTAAAAATGAATCTGTATGTATGGAGGCAAGTGCTCTCCCTAATGACACAAGGTCAGGTTACAGCCGCCATCTGCAGAATCTTCTGACTGCCCAAATGAGGAAAATCTCTCTCCAGCTTTTATGATACTCGTAGTTCCCTCGGTTCTTAACTAAACTCTGACACCAGGCATTCATTTCAGGCCAGGCCAATGGTTCAAACATGACCTCACAACTTAGTGAGAGTACTGGAAAGATACTATATTATCATGGCACTTACTGGATTTTCATTGTAAATTCCTCAGAGGAACAATAAGAATCTTACTATTTTACCATGAAGAAACTGTGGAGCAAAGAAATCTCAGAATCATAGAATAGTTTGGGTTGGAAAAGACATTAAGATCATCCAGTTCCAACCCCTGCCATGGGCAGGGATGCCTCACACTCGACCATGTCACCCAAGGCTCCGTCCAGCCTGGCCTTGAACACTGCCAGGGATGGAGCATTCACAAGTTCCTTGGGCAACCTGTGCCAGCACCTCACCACCCTCACAATAAAGAACTTCTTCCTCGTATCTAACCTGAACTTCCCCTATTTCAGTTTAAACCCATCACCCCTTGTCCTATCACTACAGTCCCTGATGAAGAGTCCCTCTCCAGCATCCTTGTAGGCCCATCTTGCTAAAAGGAAACGGAGAGCAAAAGCCAAAGGTGTTTCTCATTCCACAGTCCGCTGCAGGAGCAGAAAGAGACTCTCACTTGAATGACTAAACCAAAGACACCACCAAAACTCAAGTGTATGACCTGAGATATCATCAGGTGCTAAATGGATGTTACTAATGCAGGCAGCTGGCTTTTCTCAGAGTCAAGAAGTGTCTGCTCCCATGAAGGTAATAAGCGTTATTTATCTCTGGGTTTGACTAAAAGAGAACAAAATTCAAATCCTTTATGCCAGCTGCAAGGCAGACAGTCTGCATCTCACCTTGGGGTAGATGCTGACCACAACACCCAGTTCTGGTACCCCAGTTGCCCAAAACCAGGGTACTGCTGGTACTGGGATGGGACCTCTGCTGAGTCCTGGGGGTCACTGGGAAGCCATCCAAGGTCCTCCTGCATGCTCAGTCCAGCTGGCTCCTACCTTCCACACATTACAGTGTGTGAGGTTTGGCAGAGCTTGGTTCTCTATAAAACAGCATCCCATGTTATGGGTCAAAGCTCCCCTCAGCACCCACCTGACGATCTGGCTCCACAAGACCCTTTTGCCCTCCAGGCAGCTGTGAGCCACATCTTGGGCAGTCCATGAAAAGGCTTTGAGTTTCTGGGCTTGGCTGGAGTGGTGTGAAAGGATTTAATTCCGTATGGGAGGAGGTGACCTTTGAAACTAATTGGGCATGCAAAGGACCTAAGCAAAAAGAGCTTCATCTGGGCTAAATAACGCAGTGAAGGTCTGACTTCGGCTCAGAGGGAAATGGAATTAATATACAGTGATACCATCTCAATGAGCTAATCAAGATAATTGCTGTATTCTTGACTTAAACAAATACATTAATAAGAATTCCCAGACTCTGGAGCAGACATAGAGCAACTGCTTAGAAACTTTATGAAAGCTGGTAGCAATTTTATCAGGTCGAGTGAGAAAGCAGCAACAACAAAGAAGCAAGAAGTCACATACCACCCTTTGTCTTTGACTTGAGGAGTGGAAAAACAAGAAGCTATTCCCCTGGCAGAGTTTCCAGATCAGCTTCCTTTGCTGCTGATTATCACTGTCACAAGTTCAATGGGAAAGCAAGTCTTTAATCCAGTTACTGGACAAGCTGAGCTGCATTGCATTAATTGACAGCAAATGTCAAGCTCTCTGCGGAGGCAGAGAAGGTCTCTATAATGCTAAAACGCTCAAAGAAGTCCTAGATAGGCCTTTGGGACAGGCTAATTACTGCAGGAGCGAAATTTCACTCTCAAGGAAAGGGAAACTGCACACCATTATACACTGAACCTTACTCAGCACTCAACCCAATAAAGCAGGATTGTTACAGCACGTTTTGGTGTGGGATGTGTGAAAGAAGAGCTGGAAGTGCTGTGAGCAAGTCTGCTGCTGCCTGATGACAGCACGTGTCTCCTTCTACTACAGAAATGAAGGGACAACAGGCCAGTCCAGCCTGAACTCTTGGAGGACCTGGATTTTCTGGTGTGCCCGGGAGATAGACCTCCAGTATCACTGTATCTCACCTCCTTCTCTCCTCTCCGGAATCACAGCAACATTCCCATATGTCACAGCTCTTTGCAGCCTTATGATAAAGGCTGAGAACAACTCAGGTTGCCTGAGCAACCTGGTTTAGTGGAAGGTGTCCCTGCCTGTGGCAGGGGATTGGAACTGGATGAGCTTTAAGGTCCCCTCCAACCCAAACCAGTCTGTGATTCTATGATTCTATTAAATGCCCTGGTATGAGCAACGACTGAAGGGGAACTAGAGATGCTGTATGTGTACACATGTAGTGTGGCCACTCCTGCTCTTCCATGTTGGATATCTGGTTTATGGTACTCAGTGGACAGTCAGGTAAAGGTAAACCTTAGAAGGACATTCTTCATGGGGCCACTAGTGAAGTGTAACCTTGTCAGCTGAATTTACCTTTACTCTTAAGTTTTTAAACAGTGGTGCCCAGCTTGCCCTGGCCTATAAACAACTATTATGTTCTCTCAACTAGTACGTTTCTCCTCAGAGTCAGGTTTCATGTTTTCATTCCTTGGCCACAATCAAAACAGAAATAGAAGCTTCACTTGCCCCATCAGCCAGGACTGGAAACTCTGAGTAGAGCAGTTACCAGCTGCTTGTGATCACAGGGTTTATCTAAATCACTTAAACTTAGAGTAGATTTCCTGATGTTTTGATACAGAAACTAATAAGCTAAAGGTATTGAATGTTGATTTGGTTTACAGCATCTTCTTCAGTTTCTTGGATACCAAGAACTTATATTTCATCCTGCCACGCCTGCATTTATCCCTGCAGTTCGTGTTTGACTCATGCAAATCTTCTGTCTGGTAGAGAGTATATCTTAAGAAAGACGTCTAGAGTCATGATTTAAGATACAAAGATACAATAGTGGATGGTCACTCCAACAGTTAGGCAATCTCAGCCTTAAATATCCTGCCTTCCTGTCAACTGGAATGTCTCCAGCTTTGCTTTCCAGCCCCTTACCCTTCTCAAGCCTTTCTGTGCTAGATTGAGAGTCCCCCTGTAGGTGATAGTTTTGTGCTTACATGCTGTGATCTAGACACTTCCCAGTCTTCTTCATGTTAAGATAAATAGATCTAGTCTCTTAGTTCTCCAGCAGAAAGCATTTACTCCCCATGAATGCATTTTGGTAGTGTTTTTCTGCAGAGCATTGAATTTTCACTGTCCTTCATAAACCGCAAACATCGGAACTGACAGTATTAGTCTCATTGATGCTCTGCAGGGATAAAATCAGCTTCCTACTACCCACTACAAGAAGAGTGGGATGAGTAAACGTGTTCATTTTATTTGTCCATCCAAGCAACAAGTTTGACAGATTTGCCATGGAATTATGCTGAGGACGACACTGAGCGACTTGATGCTTTGCTCACTACAACCTCTAGAGTCAATGCTCAGCCCAGTTCTTTAGATGTGGCCTGTTACATTTGTACCCTGGCATTAGAGGGTGTAAGAACATATTTTGTTTAATGAAACCTTCTTTATCAAGCAATCTAAGTATCTCACCTTCATTTACTGATCTTTGCATTTTAATGATCTGATTTATATTTTTTTCCCATATTACCTATGCATAACCTGGGTAGAATCAATCCCTGCTGATTCACCTGAAACAATCCCATTGGATCATAGAATCATAGAATGGTTTGGGCTGGAAGGGACCTTAAAGCTCATCCAGTTCCAACCCCTGCCACAGGCAGGGACACCTTCCACTAGAGCAGGTTGCTCCAAGCCCTGTCCAACCTGGCCTGGATGATTCCCTATTGCTGATTACCTTTGAGAGCTATCACAGAGCAAGTTCTTGAGCCATTTGATGTGTACTTTTAACAGCTGAGAAGAAGAGCAGACTGATTTGCTTTCCAAGTCCCTAGCGGACAGGTTAGGATAGGATAGGATAGGACAGGATAGGGTAGGATAGGATAGGATGAATAGTGATAATCTCCAATTCAAGCAAGGAAGATTTAGACTGAGCAGATAAAAAAGCTTTCTAGCCATAACAGTAACATAGGTAAATACATTGCTATCACTAACAATATTTATGAATAACTTAGATGACTTTGATAGGATCCATTTGACCAAATCATAGACATCTGCAGTATAAATATCCTGAGCTAATCATTCTGGACTACCTTTACAGAGAGAAACCTTCAGAATTCAACTCAACTCGTCTCCTAAAGCAGATACCTGACATAACTCATAAGAAACTCACCTTCAAAGTGCCTGCTTCTCTATTGCCTATAAAAGGAGGCTGAGGTAACTAATTCAGATATAGACTTTTACCCTGTAGTTCTATAAAGTTGCATTAGAACCTGCCAGGAACATTTAAATGGAGATAACTGATCACAGGTTTGGATGAGGTATCTCTGAAGACACATTCCCAGTTCTGTTTTCAGTGATGCTGTGCTATCATCTAGTGCTCACTTGCTCTAGTCGAGATTTCCATAGCCCAGCCACTGGAGAATACTGTCTTCCATTTAGTTCTAAAAAGCTTTCTTATGACTCTCCTGAAGTGCATAAAAGGACCAGAATGATGACTTTCACAAATGCTCTATTTTGTTAGATAGCAAGAAATAATGGATCACTGTTATATCCACAGAGAAAGTTGGATTTTAGCTTCTGTCTTGTTTTATCTCCTTTATATTTCAGTCACACTTTTAAATAAAAGATTATGTTTGAGGTGTAAATCTGACCGTTATTAACTGTAATGTTTAGTTTGCTTCACTGTCCATGGCTACATCTGTTTTCAAGCACAGGAACTATTGGGTTCTTTGCAAAAAGAAAATACCTCCTTAATTCAGCACAATGGTCCTGACAATATAGCAGGCTTCCACTTCTACAGAGAAAAACACACTATCTTTCCTCCCTAAAGCCTCCCTCAAGCAAATTCACTGTGAGAGATGGAAGGGTATTAACTTTGATTCACTGAGGAATATTGCTATAGTAATTGCAAGCAGAACATTGATGGAATGCAAATAACCTTTCAAAAGATTCATCACAGAGTTTCCATCAGTTCTTTTTGAGGCAGGAGCACTAATGGTGAGTATTAAGCAAAGATATTTGAAACTGGGCCTGGAACATTTTAAAGAAAGACCCAAAGCAAGTGCATGTCTAACACAGGAATATGTGGGTTTAGGCAGCTTTACTTCCTTCAGTCTCTTTATTTGACAGCTTTTTTCTCTGTAATCTTGGGAACTGTCTATTCTAGCCAAATTGGACTCTTACAATGGGTCTATTATTATGGTAGCTGAACACTTCCATGTAACCACTCAAACCATATGGGAAATTATGCACTAAAAGGAGTGTTTCAAAGAGGTTAGACTTGAAAATATAAATGAAACTGAGGAAGAGGGAGGTAAAAGGCTTCTCAACAACAGGATGAATTTGCAGACCCTCCTTCTAGGTGCCCTTCATTCGGTTATCTATCTTTTTCCCATTTGAATCAGAAATGTGCTGTCTTCATGGTAGTTATAAGCAGGGAATTCCTAACAGTAATACAGAGAAGAAGTACAAATCTTCAAGCCACTGCAGTCTCTGGGTTTTCAATGCATCCCATCTTCTCTCTGCTCAAAAACTTCTTTGGGGCAGGAATGGTCTTGAACAGTTCTGAGGCTATTTTTAAAGCTTAGTGAGGCCAATGACAACAATAGAGATGGAGCAGCCCATTAATTACAGACTCGTTTTCTGAGCAAGCTGTCATCAGTCATTGCCACTTGTCATTCTACATCAGCCCTTTCAAAGAAGCTTGAAAAGGACACTGCAGCTTGGGAAGGAGGTGAAAAGCTGCAAAAAAGAGGATCTGATGGAACTTTCACACTTCCAAAGCTTTCAAAGCCAAGAAAAATTCTCTGACATGCAACCTAAACACTCAGTCCTGACTGCATGTAAGGAGAAACAGGTGTCCAAATGACTCAGCTGATTTAAAACTCAGCAGAAACTCTGTCTGACTCTTGACTTGATAAAGGGAGGTTATTCAAATTCTAATGCACTTATTTCCAGTATTTTGTGTTTGCGTGAGATCCAATATTCTCTGTTCTGGCCATTTTATTTGGACTATAATTCTGTCCAGGGAATTAAATTCTATCAACCTTTCATGGTTCAGAAAGCACAGAATGAAATCAGCAGCACAATATTCATAATATACTTACTCATAAAACGTTGTCCAACCATTTTCATTGCTTTTAGTGGCAAGGAGACCAGAGTTGCCGTGGTAAGTCATCATGGCCACTTCATGCCCCTGTGTTGTTACACTCTTGAGTGCACTGTTGGTACCAATTGTCACCCAGTAGACTTGGCCATCAGGCACCACCAGCCAGAGGGGCATCCCTGTGGAATCTCTTCGGATATTGACCAAGTTGCCATTATTGTCAGTGATCAGGGTTATATCTCCATCTCCAGAGTAAGTAAAATTGTAAAGGTAATCTCCAGTGGTAAGGCTCTGAGTATAAAGGTGCTTCCCACTGGTGTCAAACAAGTAGAGTTCCTGGTCTATGGGTGAGGATAACTCATATAGGTTTTGTGTGTTGAGGAATGGTTTGTTTTTCCGAATAAAGCGGATTCGGATATTCCCAAGATCAGCAACATACAGCTCCCCATCCGCACACACCGCAAGGGAGGATGGCGCATTGAGTTTGGCATCCTTGGCATAGCCATCATCCCCTGAGAAGCAGTCACAGTTAGCATCGTTCTTGCAGTCACAGCTGCTTGGTGCACCAGCAACGAGGGATATCTCACCACTGGTGGTGACCTGCCTGATGCGGTTGATCTTCTTCTCATCAGTCTCAGCAATATACAGGACCCCGTTATGCGAGACAGCCAGGGCAGTGGCAGACTCCAGCGTGGCATGGATTGCCACCTTGCTAAGGAGGAAGTGATCCATGCCTGGCACTTGGCAGTGCATGGGCCTCCCTGCCACGATGCGCACTTGGTGGTTCTCAGATATCTGTAACACAACGTTATTGTCCAGGACGTAGAGTGAGTTATCCATTGGATTGACTGCCAGATCCGTGGGCCATTCCAAACGAACCTTAATGGTAAAACAGTACAAGGAAATTATTATAGCAAGACCCTTTTTTATGGCATAATTGTTATAAACCAATCACAATGAGGATGTATAAATCACTCGCAATGAGGATGTTTCAACATGGATTAAAGAAAAGAAAGGGTAAAAGAAAACATAGCTGCTTGATATGGTGGCCATAGCAGACATGACCCTGACTGAGGGGGCTTAGCTACTGGTCATGTGTAGTAGATACATGTGGACACTCACACTCCACATTGCAGCAGTGGTGGGAGCAGGGTGATGGACAGAGGTAGACCCACCTCAGCTCTTTCTTCACCTTGGTATGTGGTGTCAGGGGCTGTGGGAAGGGGCATCACTGCCCAGGGAATGCAGGAGTAAACAAAAAGATCTGAAGATTCATAGAATCCCAGACTGGTTTGGGTTGGAAGGGACCTTAAAGCTCATCCAGCTCCAACCCCCTGCCATGGGCAGGGACACCTTCCACTAGAGCAGGTTGCTCCAAGCCCCTGTGTCCAACCTGGCCTTGAACACTGCCAGGGATGGGGCAGCCACAGCTTCTCTGGGAAAAGTCTGTGCCAGCGCCTCAGCACCCTCACAGGGAACAACTTCTGCCTAAGAGCTCATCTCAACCTCCCCTCTGGCAGGTTAAAGCCATTCCCCTTGGCCTGTCCCTACAGGCCCTTGGCCAAAGCCCCTCTCCAGCTTTCTTGTAGCCTCTTTAGGCACTGGGAGCTGCTCTAAGGTCGCCCTGGAGCCTTCTCTTCTCCAGCAGGGGGATTCAAGAGGATTTTCCCTTTTCAAACAACTCTATCCTTTTTAAATTGGTGGAGCCTGGACCTGGTAGCAGAGAGCCAGGACTGGGAATTTTGTTGTGTGAAGTGCTATGAAATCAATCAAACAAAAGAGTGATCCTTTTACTAACGGATTTTCCAGACATGTGGCCAAGCTCCTCTGGGTAAATGGCAAGAAGGGATAGACACAAAAGTGGCAGCCGTGTCAGCATGTGTGTGTGCCTAAGTTATAACCACAGATTTTCTGCTTGATGCTGCAAAAATGCAAAATAGCGATTCCCAAGAAATTCAGGCAATTTCAATTCAGGGAATAAAATACTCGTATCTTCAGAGTGGTTTTCACTTTGCCTTTTTAGCATAGTGGAAGAATGTTTAAGCATTCCTAGTTCAAGCAATAGTGACACATCACAGTTCTGTTGCCCAAAAAAGTTGTGAATGCTCCATCCCTGGCAGTGTTCAAGACCAGGTTGGACAGAGCCTTGGGTGACATGCTCTAGTGCATGGTGTCCCCGCCCATGGCAGGGGGGTTGAAACTGGATGATCTTAAAGTCCTTTCCAACCCTAACTATTCTATGATTCTATGATTCTACACTGATAATCCATAGACACAAATAAACTGAATAAGTGACTGGTAACACCATGAGTGAGTGAGCACTAGAAGGTCTCCAACTATACTTCTGCAGTACACTGTCTTTTCAAGTGAGTCTACTCTTTTAGTTGCCAAAGCCAAGAAAGATTTACCACCAGAATCAGGGCAACTTAATTATTTTAATAAATATATGTAAATTGTACATTTTATAAGTTATTTTATTTTACTTCAGGTTTACATAGGAAAAAAAGAGTCAACATTGTGCCGAAGGCAACCAAACAATGCTTAAATGTTTTCCTGATGGTGCATCTTCCCCTTGGTAGAGGTGTGAAGTGTCATTGAAAAAGAACAACTGCCTGCACCCGTCTGGTTTTAATCTGTACCTGACAGCATAGAATAGAATCACAGAATGGTTTGGGTTGGAAGGGACCTTCAAAGCTCATCTAGTTCAACCCCCCCTGCAATGAGCAGGGACATCTTCAACTAGATCAGGTTGCCCAGAACCACATCCAGCCTTGAACACTGCCAAGGATGGGGCATCCACCAGCTCTCTGGGCAACCTGTGCCAGGATTTTACCACCCTCATTGCAAAGAATTTCTTCCTCACATCCAGCCTGAATCTCCCCTCTTTTAGTTTAAAACCATTCCATGATTCACTCTGGGATCTTGGCACACTCAATAAGGATGTGAAGTGCCAAGATCTCCCTGTTTCTTTGTTTCAAACCTTCCTCTCCCACCATCCATCTTAGTTGCTGCTGCTTTTCATTTGTTTGAGGTGACTAAGTTTGGGGGGCCTGGGGGTGGGGTGTGTGGTGTATTTTGCATCTATAAATGTTATATTTGCAACCTTATTTGAAGGACGAGATGTCAGCAAGCTCAAGTCCAGTAAACCATCTCTCACTGCGATTTTACTCAAAACCAAGAACAAGAAGAGACCAGAGGAACATGGGAGATTCCTATTTTTAAAGCCTGGAGCTGACATCTCTGCTACAGCCGTGGTTTACTTTCGGTGCTTTTATTCATGTTTGAATCCTTTTCAATATTTTATTTTATTTTATTTTATTTTATTTTGTTTTGTTTTGTTTTATTTCGTTTTATTTCGTTTTATTTCGATTTAGTTTTATTTTGTTTTGTTTCATTTCATTTTATTTTATTTTTGAGCATCAGAAACAAGGTATTTAGTTCATTGAGCCTTCTAATATCTGGGCTTCTGAAGCTTATTTTCATGGCTAAGCAGCTGTTGAGCTCTTTCTACTCCAGTTCTCTGTTTGCAAAATCTGCCTTTTCTCAGCTCCTGGCCTATTTTAACCCTTCCTGTAGTCAAACATTATAGCCTGTGGTTTTCTCTTTAATAATGCATGCCTCCATCCCTTCCAGTGGTCTTTAAGCTCCGCAGCCTTGAGTTAGCATCAAGAGCAGAGTTTATTCTGAACTGACAAGGGAATCTTCAATTTCTTAAAGACCATCCCTCGTCAACATTGGCAGCTAAATATTTCATGTCCTCATGTCCCAGGGAGCCTCATCAACCTGACAGAAAAGACCCTTCTAGCCACTGTAAATGATGAAAAGCTATTTCTCAAGCTGCTTTTTGGTTTGGGTTTTATTTTGCCTGATTTGGGTTTTGGTTTGTTTTTCTTTTTAAGTTAAACCTATCTTTGGTGCATTTGTCCAGAAAACCAGTGGTTAATCTGCCCATCTCAGTACAGGTTAATCTAAAATTGGCTCCTGCCATTTGATGAAGGGAAAGAAAGTCTTTAGCTGGTACATTTTAGCTCATCTCAGATGTATTTAAACATGACAGGCTGAGAAAGTTGGGGCTGTTCAGCCTGGAGAAGAGAAGCTGCGTGGAGACCTCAGAGCAGCTTCCAGTGGCTGAAGGGGGCTACAAGGATGCTGGAGAGGGACTTTTCATCAGGGACTGGAGTGATAGGACAAGGGGTGATGGGTTCAAACTGAAAGAGGGGAAGTTCAGGTTAGATATAAGGAAGAAGTTCTTTACTGTGAGGGTGGTGAGGCACTGGAACAGGGTGCCCAGAGAAGTGGTAAATGCTCCATCCCTGGCAGTGTTCAAGGCCAGGTTGGACAGAGCCTTGGGTGATATGGTTTAGTGTGAGCCGTCCCTGCCCATGGCAGGTGGTTGGAACTAGATCATCTGAAGGTCCTTTCCAACCCTAACTATTCTGTGAATCTATGATTCTATGATTCTATGACATTGTCATACATATAAGCCACGTAACTGGCTATAAAATAGTTTTTAAAGCCTGAATCCACCATGGTCTTGTGGTAACTGCCCCTGAAATTCAGCTAAAGAAAATACTATGCCTGTAAGATGAGAAACATACTACAAGATGGCCTTTAACCATCAAAATTTGCTTCTATAGAAGGCATGAGGGCTTTTAAACTGATAATTTCAGCTTGTTCATAAATTGCGGGCAGTTGGAACCAGCTGCAAAGACGCAAGAATAATCTTTTCAAATTAGAAGGAAAAACAAGAAGAACAGATTCCATATGGGAGCACGGAAATTATCTAGGTAGTTACAAAAAGGAAACCCCATTGACATCTATTGTGGCTGAATAACAGTACTTAGCCCTCCAGCTATGATCTATATTTTCATAGGAGAGGGCAACATTCCTGTAGCCAGGCAAACAACAAGTGGCACAAAGGATTCAAAGGACACCATCTCTAAACTGGCACAATTTGACAGGTTGGCCAATGCCCCACAAAAGCAAGTGCTGGGCTGTAACAGATTTCTTTTCTGTGCCATCCAGAAGTAAAGCAATCATCAAACTGAGATTTTTATATTCTCTCTTTCTTTTTCTCTCCACCTCTAAGCAGCAGGACTTAAAAGCCCAGCATGATGGTGGCTGCAACCAATTTGCAATCTGATGCAATTCAAGATTCTTGTTTTCCTGCTGTTGCTAATTTTGGCACCACAGCCTCCAATCAGTATTTCCTAGATGTTAATTTGATTCAGGTCTAAAATTGTGCTGGGCCAAACTAGGATGGGGGGAAACAAAGAAAAAAACCCACGGTTAGCTAAGTTGTAACAACAGACCATGGCACAGAGCCCTAGTAAAATGAGCACTGCTGCCTGGTCTTTATAGTCTAAAGCAACCAGTTTCCTGAGAAGTGTGCCTAAGGGAACCTGCCTTCCCAGGAATCTGTGTCTCCCTGATTGGAAGTGCTGAAAGAAGTCTCTTCTGTGGCTGGGACATCTTTAAAATCTCAGAGATGTGTGAGTTCACAGACATCCTTAGGGTTGGAAGGGACGTCTGGAGATCATCTAGTCCAACCCTCTGCCAAGGCAGGGTTACCCAGAGCAGGTTACGCAGGAATGTGTCCATGGTGGGTTTGGAATGTCTTCAGAGATGGAGACTCCACAACCCCACTGGGCAGCCTGTTCCAGTGCTCTGCCACCCACAACGTAAAGAAGAATCATAGAATCATAGAATGGTTTGGGTTGGAAAGGACCTTAAGATCACCCAGTTCCAACCCCCTGCCATGGGGAGGATACCTCACACCAGATCACGTTGCCCAAGGCTCCAGCATGAGGTGAAACTTTTTGTGTTTTGGTTTATAGCCACTGCTCCTTGTGCTGTCACTGGGCACCACTAAAAGGTCTGGCACCATCCTCCTGGCATCTGCCTTTGAGATATTTATATGCATTAATGAGATCCCCTCTCAGTCTTCTGTTCTCTAGACTAAACAGGCACAGCTCCCAAAGTCTCTCCTCATAAGACAGATGCTCCAGTCCCCTGATCATCTTTGTGTTAGGTCAGTTAGGTCTTTCTTTCAGTCTTTATAGGATCTTTCTTTTTGACCCAGTCATTTTCACACCATAAAATATGTAGAGACGTAATTCTCCTTGAGCCCTTGCCCTTTTGTCAAACAGGGGGAGGCATGCAGACATGCAGATAGGGTGAAGGCATAGGTTTCTGTTTTGTAGAAACCCAACCAAAACACCATCTTACCTGAGAAATGTCCATGACAGAGTCACAGCTGAGAGGCCGAGCAGACGTCAAGTCATTGGAACCCAACACTGTGGAGATGATCCCATTCTGATCAATCCTCCTGATCATAGTGCCATCCACAAAGTAAATCAGCCCAAACTTATCCACGGTGATGCCTGGGAAGGGCAAAAAGGGGATAGTCAGAAAGTAATGGCAACCTGACAATTATGGGATGAATAGAAGTTGGTGTCCAGTTTGACGCTCATGAAAGAGTGAGGTTGGGAGCAATATATTTTATGGCATTCAAAAGGGGTGAGATGAGAGTTGGACGTGGGTACTGCTGGTTACCAGAGGCTTTGACCTGGCACCATTCATGGAAGGCACTTCCAACTGGCACATGATGCCATTTAGAATTCCCTACTCACTTATGGAAAAAGGCATGGCATTTGGTCAACCACTGAAAGGAGAAGGTTTTCTAATAGCTACATGTCTTGCATGTTCAGAAACATGGTGTTATTGCTCATGGTATGAATATTAAGCCATGCACACGAACATGTGACACTGGTGAATCTTTCAGAAATGGAGATGAGAAAGGCTGTGAAAGATCCATCAGGTCAATCAAATTCCAGGTGGATAAACGTGGAAGGGTTTTTCTTAGAACAATCCTATTAATCTATATTATTTCATCTGTTTCTGAACTCTGCTAGGTGATTCAGTTCACTGTCCAAACCTCCTTTGTAGACATACTCCTATATGTATACTACAAAGTATGTCTACTTTGTAGGCATACTCCTGTCAGCGGGCTTGAGGTCTGCTGACAGCAGTTACAGAGTGCTGATTCTCGTTTCCTCACCTGCAGACCTGTGCCATTTCACTTCCCCCTAAGCATCATTTCTCAAGTGCTTATGTTAGCACAACCTCCTTTAATCCTCTTTATCCCAAGCTAGGTATACTCTGCATCTTCCATCAGAGGATTTCATAGGACTTTACACTTACTAATTAGACCTCACAGCAGTGTGTGAGTGTGATCATCCTAATTTTACGTATCAGGAAAATAACAGATAAAGCCATTCTCACAAGGTCACAGAGAAAGTCCATGGCTAAGGAAGGAATAAAAAGTTAAAAGCCCCATTCACCTCTCTTTTATGGTAGTATAAATTAAAAATAACTTCACAGATACTAATAGAGTCATCCATCTCACCTACCCTACGGTGGAAGAATTCTGCTCAGTGTAATATTTGAGGGTCTTAAAGACACTAAAAGAACTTAAAGGAACAGTAAAAGAATGTAGAAGCCTGTAACACCCTTTTCTATGCAAGCAAAAATTCTGCTTGGGATATATGAATATTGGGATCTTCCTGTTTGGTTTCTTTGGCGAGCAGGGTAGCAATCGCTTGGCAAAAAGCAGACATCTTCATTGTGCATCCTAGCAAGTATCTGGAGCTTTTCCAATCAGTGGAGAGCAAGACCTACTTCTAGGGTGCAATTCATGTCACCCTACAGCAGATATCCAGAAGAGATTATATGAACCCTGCCAGAAACACCTTTTCCTCCCCACTGACTATAAAAGCAGAGTACAGCAAATATCTCCAAAGGAAACATTTATAGTGCAGACAGATGAAATTAGTGAGATGAATCATCACTCTAATGTTTTTTTGGCTGTCATCACGGTGACAGAAATGATGGGAAATCTGTTTCAGACAGAAAGCTTTGAGACTCTTCCTGAGAAGCGATGAGACTTTGTGTTTCTCCAAAATGCTGTTTTACAGCCAGATCCCCTTGTTTGAAACATTTACCCTCCGTCTCCATCCACTGTGAGCTCTGCTGTGAAGTACAGATGCAGCAGTTCACAGATCAAATATTTCAGAGTTACATGTGGCAGGGACTAATCCCCTGATTGCTTTGGCAATTAAAATCATGGCCTTCAGCCAGCACTGTAACTACTGCACGGGCTAGAAGATATGGAGGTGGATGATATGTAGAAAAACATATCACATTTGGTCACACAGAAAGCCACAGAAGATAATCTAGCCTGGAACTAATGGCAGGAAAACCTTAGGACTAAGTCATAGCTTGAGAGAAAGAACTTCCCCATTGAGCTGAGGTGAAGGAAGGGATTCAGCCATGGTTGCAACCTCTGGATTCAAAGTCAATTAGGAGTCAAGAAACTGAAGTTTCAGATCACTGAGTTGAACAGGAGCTGTGTATTTTATGCTAGGAGGTAAAACTGGCATTTTCCTTAGTTCTTCACAGCATCTCCCTGTCTGAAGGGCATCATTTTGACCTGGATTGGATATTGGACCATCAAAGCAATGAGGTTTCAGAATAGCCTCTAGGGCAGTGAGGAAAATTACTTGCTGCTTTTAAGATGAAGTTCATTAATTTTGGAAGGGATTACATGGCAGAATTGCTGAGATAATGGATGACAGGACTAAATGACCCAAAAGATTGTTCCTAGTCCTACATCCCAATACTTGTGTTTAAGTCACGCTGAGATAGGGCTGATTTTTGCAGGACCATGAAACAAGAACCTCGAAGAGGAGTGGAAGGTACCTGTTGTATATCTGAATGCTATGGGAGCACTGGTGGAGCACCACATCAGTTGCACAGCAACTGATCACACATCAGTTGCATCTTAGCACTTTGTCTAAAGCCTGCAGAAGGATCTGGTGGTATAGGCAACAATATCTCACTGGTATCCATGGCTTTCTGCAGATTGTCTTCACCTACCATGAGATCTGTCAGCATTGTACCCCCGTTAGTGCCCTGTTCAACGAGCCATCCAGGATATTGGTACATGTCTCCTGTCACTGGTGTCTGCTGTTGAAGCTTACTGCTCCTCTAATTGAATGGCAAGTTCTTCAATGTTTGCACGTATTTGCTTGACAACCAGGAATGCAGTGGAGCTCTTTAAGCAATATGGTAGACGTGCTTTTTCAGAAGAGGCATGATAGAAGGTTTAGTTGATCTTAATTGGCTTTTGTCAAGCACAAGAAGCTCTCACCCATTCCTAGATTCACAATGAGCATTTTTCAGGGCCCCTGTCCATTAGTCTGTGTGACAGGCCAAAAGCCAGTGAAGGGTGGCAGGCTGCATAATGTGATTTTAAATGAGGCAGAACTTTCTCTCTTAGCTAGTTCCATATGTATTGGATTGCACTTAGCAGCAGCTTGTGCTGACAGTCGATCAGGGTGCTCAGTGCTGGGGTCTGATGGCTGATCTGATTAACCAGTTACAGTAATAATAACCTGTACGTACTTTGGCTCTCGAGCCAGCTCTGCTCAGTTGACAGAGCACACCTTTAGTTTGCATTCCAGCTTAGACAAAGAGCTTGTACACCCGAGGAAGTTAAAGGGGGACAGCAAAGTTAGCACTTATCATCCTACTCCAGGGCAACCACATGTGCATGTGTTCTTATCACAGAGCACTTCTCTGCTTATCCCTCTTTCACGGAAGCTAAGCAATCTCAATTGCCTTGCAGTTCCTAAGATGTTCTGCAAGGTAACAGCATTTGCACTCTGTCAAAGCCCGAAATTCCCATTTGCACATGCTCCTCACATGGCAACTGCTCCAATCCCTTCCTGACTTTAGCTGATTGCCTTGGAATCAAATCTAATTATGGAGAAGGAGCCCTGCTCTCCCACAGACAAGTGTCTTTGGGTGGATGACTTCTGCAGGGTGGGAAAGAAGCATCTCACAGTTTCTTTGCAGCAGATTATAGAGGTTAGATTGGACTTTTCTGTGTTTCCTCCCTGAAAATGGCACAGTTCCAGCACTGGGAGCTGGCTCCTGCAAATGGGCACAGAAACGGGTAATTCACGTTACTCACATAAAGCCAAAGGCCTTGGCTTGCTTTGGCAGAAGGTTGCTCTCATGTTTCCATAGGAACATAAGGGAATTAAAGGTTTTCAGCACATAGCTCTTAGTTTGATCTCACAGTTACTGAGAAAAAACATCTGCTGCCACTACCCAGGTAGCATTGCAAATTCAAACTTTAAGCTCTGAGATGCAAAATCCACACGTTCTGAGATCATGCTCCTCCTGTTGGGGAGTCGGAGATCCCATAAGGAACAAGGGCTTGTAGCACGGCGTGCATCACACCAGTGAGTTGTGCTGATAGGAAGTTGTGACGTGATGACATTTGCTTGAAATGTCAGGACCTTGTAGTGTGAGGAGGTGACAGAACAACGTCACGCTGCAAATAACTACTGGGACACAGTGGGTTTGTTCTGGAAGATGAACTGCAGAAAGCGGTGGCATCGCACTTGTAGCTTTACTTAGTCTTTGCTTAAAAACTTTTAAGTAAAAAAATAGGTGCTAAAAGAATCCATATTTAGAGCTTTCTTGTCTGGCTGGATGCTGAATGACTGAGTGATAAAATGGCAGGTGAAAATCAATAAGTATAGAGGAATTCGCAGGGGAAGGAGCAAGCCTAACTACTCATACGCAACGACAAGCTGTAAAACAGCTCACAGGAAAAAGATTTCAGAACTCCTATGAAAAGTTCTCTGCAAAGATTAGCTTTGTGCTCTGCAGTAGTCAAGGAGGCAGCTAGAAGACAGCAGTGGATGTGGGAAGGCACAGAGAGAAGAGAAAACTGTGTTCTGGCCCCAAAAAGACCATCCTTTTGCATGCTGTGGCTGAACAACTTGTGGAAATGATTGGCACAGGATGCCTGGAGGGACAAAACTAGGCATTCAGATTGGTTTCTAGACCAAACGATGGTGGCATCTAAGCACAGGTCCAGGTGAAACCTCTTCAGAAAGTCCCCTAAATGTCGATGACTAGAATCTGGAGTGTTTGCAAGGAAAGACCATGCTATCATTGCTCCTTTCCTTATGTGTCTGTTCTGGCCATGGTAAGAGACAAGATGTTTTGTTCAATCAGCCTCTGGTCTTCCCAGACACTATTTTTTGACAATAAAAACGTTAACAGCTTGTGGAGGTGGAGTTTCTTCTTCTAATCCTGTCGAACTCATGAACACTTAGTGAACAACTGAGATTCTGTTTACACGTTCAGCAGGACACAGCGAAGGAAGCAATCTGTCCCCAAATTAATTACTTCGTTTTGCATTGTTTTTGTGGTGCTAAATGAATTAGATGTCCCCCCACATAGACACACACACACACGTCCCTTCTGAAACCTTCTTCCTATTGTGTCAGGCTTGTCACTGCAATCTCTCTTAATTGCAGGCTCCTTGGTAATTTCTCTGCCACAACATTTTCCCGAGGAGAACCACTGGTGAGTGCTCAGATGAAAACAAATGCTCTGACAAGCTGGAGTTTTAATTTTTCCTTTAGATTGCTTGTAGAAGAGGATCATTATTAGCAGATGATAATTAGAAAGCAGTAACACTTTAATTTGCAAGGATATATTGAAATTCATTAGCAGCTGCAAGCTTCGCTGTGCTTTGTGGCAAGTGAATTGGAAGTATCAGACTGGGTCCTAATAGCAATAAGAAATGCCCTGACCAAACAACTGCCACTACTATTTCAGCTGTTGATTTACCTCTCCTGTATTTGTATAGCCTGGCTTTATCAGAGAAGCCAAAGACAGGGGAAGGATGAAATTCCTACGGTGGGCTGTATCCCTCCTAATATCTTGTCTAAACTGATCATCTAAAGGCAGTTCTCTCTCGTTCAATGGAGAGAGACAAGAACCTCTACCCAGAAGGAACTTCAGAGAAATGTATTGACAGGACAAGGGATAATGATTTTGAACTGAAAGAGGAGAGACTTAGATTGGATATAAAGAAGTATTTTTTTTGTTACAAGGGTGCTGAGGTGCTGGCACAGGGTGCCCAGAGAAGCTGTGGCTGCCCCATCCCTGGCAGTGTTCAAGGCCAGGTTGGACACACGGGCTTGGAGCAACCTGCTCTAGTGCAAGGTGTCCCTGCCCATGGCAGGGGGGTTGGAACTAGATGATCTTAAGGTTCTTTCTAACCTAAACCATTCTATGATTTTATGTCCTTAAAATACAGAATTATCTTCAGCCAAAAAATTACCATTAGCCTTAAAAAGTAGAGTCCTGTGAAGAGTGGTGAGACTTGAACTGAACATCCCAAGTCCTTCCCCGGCCTGCTGATATCTCTATAGCTACAGAATAGTTTTCTAATCTCCTCTGAGCATTCACTTACGAGTGTTTATTCCCCTGCCAAGACAGGGAAGCAGAGGGTAACCTGAGGACTACTGGTTACTTGTACAATGAATCGCTCCTATTTTGAACAATTATGAAATACAATCACATGAAGAAAGAGCATCTGCTGGATTCTTCTGCCAGGATGAGCCGCTGTGAAGGCACAAACAATGCCAACGTTACGCTGTCAGTGTGAGTTTTCACTGTTAATCATTTATTGAGGTGAGTGGGAAGTGCTTCACACCTGCCAAAGCTTTTGTCTCAGCAGACTTTGCAAACTCAGGCTGGAACCAGATCAGGGAGCACTAATTGAGAATTTTCCATTGGCATTGTGGGCTTTCTGGATTATTATTTTCTTGTTGCCATTTTGCCTCGTGTCATTTCTTCTTTCACCCTCAATTTACTGCTGTTTTGTGGGATTTCAGAGCTGTGAGGAATGAATGCATGCGTTTTGCCATTATACGATTGAGGTGGAAGGGCGGCCTCCTCAGAGCTTGAATTGCCAACGGATTTCAGTGTTGAAAGCTTTGAACTCCAGAGCTCTGTTTGCTATAGCAAAGCAGAAACAGAAGTCATAGAATCACAGACTCATAGAATGGTTTGAGTTGGAAAGGACCTTAAGATCATCCAGTTCCAACCCCCTGCCATGTGCAGGGACACATCACACTAGACCATGTCACCCAAGGCTCTGTCCAACCTGGCCTTGAACACTGCCAGGGATGGGGCAGCCACAGCTTCTCTGGGCACCCTGTGCCAGCGCCTCACCACCCTCACTGTAAAGAACTTCCTTATATCTAACCTGAACTTCCCCTGTTTAAGTTTGAATCCATCACCCCTTGTCCTATCACTCCAGTCCCTGATGAAGAGTCCCTCTCCAGCAGCCTTGTAGCCCCCTTCAGACACTGGAAGCTGCTCTGAGGTCTCCACGCAGCTTCTCTTCTCCAGGCTCAACAGCCCCAATGTTCTCAGCCTGTCTCCATATGGGAGGTGCTCCAGCCCCTGATTATCCACGTGGCCTCCTCTGGACTTGCTCCAACAGCTCCATGTCCTTCTTATGTTGAGGACACCAGAACTGTACACAATACTCCAAGTGGGGTCTCACGAGAGCAGAGTAGAGGGGAAGGACCACCTCCTTTGACCTGCTGGTCACTCTCTTTTTGATGCAGCCCATGGTACAGTTGGTTTCTGGGCTGCGAGTGCACACTGAAGCTGGCTCAAAAGTCATCAAAACCTTGAAACATCCACCCGTGTAGGGAAATGAATAATATTCCTCTTATCTTGTACAAGGGAGACTGGAGGAACAACAAAAGTTGTGGGGTGGTTTTTGCTCTGGTTGAACATGAAAGCGGTGCAGAAAATTGGATTACAGCTTTCTGGATTCCCTGATCTCATGACTCATCTGCCTGAACCTCTCTGCCCAACTCATTTCATTTCCTTTTCACTCAGCCCCCTCATTTCAGTGAGACAAATTCTACACTGCAACCTGACCATGGGTGGCTGTTCCCTTTCTATAGCTGTGCCTCCGGCAATACTTTATCCCAATATAATGGTCACCTCACGGGAGCTTGGAGTGCTTGGAAGCCATGCTGGGACCTTTGAATATTACAAGGGTAGCAGTTTGGCTTTCAGTGTTTATTGGCACAAACCAGGTCTCCTAAGGTATATTTTGCTGCATCCTGCCAAGAAACAGCTAACTGACATGTAACCAAGAAAGAGATTACAACTAGAGCTGACACAAAAGGTCACTAAATCAGTTTGGGTTTCTCTGGTTCAGTAACAATAATGTCATCTCTATGTCAAGAAAAAGAACTTCCTGAGACTCACGGAATCATAGAAAGCTTTGGAAGTGTGAAAGTTCCATCAGATCCTATTTCTCACAGCTTTTCACCTCCTTCCCAAGCAGTGTCTTCTATGAGCTTCTTGGAAAGGGCTGATGTAGAATGACAACTGGCAATGACTAATGACAGCTTGCCCAGACGACGAGTCTGTAATTAATGGGCTGCTCTGTCTCTACTGTTGTCATTGGCCTCACTAAGCTTTAAAAATAGTCTCAGAACTGTTCAAGACCATCCCTGCCCCAAAGAGGCTTTTGAACAGAGGGAAGACAGGATGCATTGAAAAACCTGGACATGGCAGTGGCTTGAGGAGTTGTACTTCTTTTCTGTATTGCTGTTAGCAAATCCCTGCTTATAACTACCATGAATCATAGAATCACGGAACTGTTTGGGTTGGAAGGGACCTAAAAGCTCATCCAGTTCCAACCCCCTGCCACGGGCAGGGACACCTTCCACTAGAGCAGGTTGCTCCAAGCCCCTGTGCCCAGCCTGGCCTTGAACACTGCCAGGGATGGGGCAGCCACAGCTTCTCTGGGAAAAGTCTGTGCCAGCGCCTCAGCACCCTCACAGGGAAGAGCTTCTGCCTCAGAGCTCATCTCAATCTCCCCTCTGGCAGGTTAAAGCCATCCCCCTTGGCCTGTCCCTCCAGGCCCTTGTCCAAAGCCCCTCTCCAGGTTTCCTGTAGCCCCTTTAGGCACTGGGAGCTGCTCTAAGGTCTTCCGTTAAGGAGCCTTCTCTTCTCCAGGCTGAACAAACCCAGCTGTCTCAGCCTGGCTTCATAGCAGAGTCTAGCCAAGAATAGAAACAACAGCTCAGCTGTTTATGTCTTGCTACTCTTTATGAAATACCTCGTTAAAGGATCCCCAGGTTTTGCTGAGGGGTTGCTTTACAAAAACATTGGGAGAGGCTTGGAAATTGTGAGGAAGGAGGGAGCTACCACTCTCAGATGCAAGGCAAAAGGAAACCTGCAGCACATTGATGGTGGAGCCAAGAACATCTAACTCCTTGCAATCCCAACAGCTGGGCAAGAAGACATACGACAGGCAAAAATGCCAGATTCCTAAAAGCATTCCTGCATGGGCATCCTTGCTCCTCTTCACAAACACTGCAGAAGGTGTGTATACTAACAGTGCTCCTACCTCATCTCTATTCCAAGGAGCTGTGGACAGCTGGGAGGAGCGACATCCTCCATATGCAGAGCTTGTTACCTTGAGACTGCCAGACTGAAGTCTTGGCTCCACACAGGACTGCATATGTTTGGCTAAACCTGTTTTGCACAATTTAGTTCACAGTCATGAAGGCTCTGTGATGCTTTTATGCTGATGTGACTGTGCTTTTATCACATTTAAGAAAGCTAATCAGGAGCCAGGTGAAGTCACACTGAATTAAACCATTCCCACATCAAAATTAGTGTCCACCCCCCGTAGGATTTAAGCTGGATGCCACGATATATAATGTCAATGTATAAATCTCAGTATCTCTGAGCTGTATGATGGTTTTGCTGTTATTATATAGATGTTATTATATATATTATACATTATACAGTATATATTATATTATATATTATATATTACATATTATATATTATATACATTATGTATTATATATTATTTATTATATATTATATATTACACACATATTATACATATTTTTTTTTATATATATATATCTCTGCCTACAGAGCTTTTTATTTTTTTAATGCCAAGAAAGCCTCAGTGAACTGAACCTAAGTGAATCCAGTCCAGATTGGGAAGGACCAAACACTGTTATTTGGTAAGGAGGAGTAGTGGCTAAGTGAGTATAAAATTGATGGGTGGATTTATTCTATTGCCCTTTTGACATGCGGCCATCATTACATCCCTCTGATTTGGCACTCCCCCCAGCCACCTCAATAAGAAGAACCAGGAGCGAGGGTGAGACATACCCACTTATTTACAGAGGCAAGCCCTTAGGATGTGTTTGTGGGTTAACTGGGGAAGGTTTGTAAAATCCAAGGGCATTGAAGCATGACTAAACAAGCCCCTTCCAAAAAGACCCCTTTAGAAATGCCTGTGGAGAAGCAGCAGTCTCACCCCTGGGATTTGTAAGGGTAGCATCAGTGCCTTTGCCTCCATCTCCGCAGCGGGTATCATCGAACGGGAGGCACTGATCCCCGGTTCCAGCCAAGACCTCGGAATTCTTCACAATGTCTTTCACTGATGTGGTTGACTTGATTTTATAGATACGTCGGCTGTTGGTGTCGGAGAGGTAGATGGAGCCAGTGATTGGATCTGTGGTCAAGTAATACTTATGGGCTGGGCTGTGGCTGAAAAACAAGGGTATGATGTTATTATTTCCTTGGATGATTTGTTTCCTTAAGTCAACAGGCAATGCAAGCATTCTAGAGGATAAAAATGCACAGGGCGGGCGGACAGACTGGGAGAGTGGAGCAGTGCTGTACTGGACAATGTTAGTGCACAGTGCGTTACAGCACAGGGTCCTGAGCTATAGCTGTTACCAATCCCTGTGCTTGGGGTGATCTCTGGCATGGAGAGCAGCTACCAAAGGGAAAGGCTCTCTGGCTTTAGCCAAAGTCATGCCAGGAATTAGCAGAGGTTGAGTCCAGTGCCTGAGTTTGCTTAATTTACTTAATACAGACATAGTGCTAAAACTGGTGTTAGTGCAGTGCCAGAATGTGAAGGGAAAGCACAGTACATGGTACACTAGGGGCAGAAAACACAGGAAAAAATAAAGTTGAAAACAAAAATCTGCCCTCCCCAGAAAGACCCCAATACAAAACCCCAAAGCAAACTCCCCAGTATAAAGCACTTGAAGATGTACTTTTCAAGGTCACTGTATCAAGGTTTATGTGGTGCTAGTGCTGACTCCAGCAAAGACTCTAGAGTCCTGTCCTGCCCTCGTGGAGGTTAGGGGAAGCCCTGCCACTGAATTCAGCTGGCTGGACCTCAGTAAAGAGAGAAATAAAATGGTTCTTGGAGTGCCACATTTTGTCCTAAGTCAAACATGAACTAGGAAGAGAGCTGAGGAATGTGAACATGAGTCCCCTGTTCAACCCTACTCACTCACTGCTGCCTCGAAAATCATAGAATCATAGAATAGTTAGGGTTGGAAAGGACCTTAAGATCATCTAGTTCCAACCCTCTGCCATGGGCAGGGACACCTCGCACTAAACAATGTTGCCCAAGACTCCATCCAACGTGGCCTTGAACACTGTCAAGGATGGAACATTCACAACTTCCTTGGGCAACCCATTCCAGTGCCTCACCACCCTCACGGTAAAGAACTTCTTCCTTATATCTAAGCTAAACTTCCCCTGTTTAAGTTTGAACCCATTCCCCTTTGTTCTGTCGCTACAGTCCCTGATGAAGGGTCCCTCCCCAGCATCCTTGTAGGCCTGAGAAAGGGTGGCTGAGAGAAAGGGCTGAGCAGATAGGAAAATAGTTTTTAGCTCTCTAACTACGACACTAAATGAGCCCAAGACCAAAGAAATGAATAAACCAGCAGCCACTTTATGGAAAGCATTCAATGGGACTGGCCAGAGAAACAACCAGATGAGTTTAGACACAATTTTAATCATTGTCTTTCAAGGATTCTCTCTATAGTTTAATACTAAACTTATTAACTGTCTTTATTAGAATTTACTACTAGTGTGTATTGAACTGCGTCTCTTCTAAGCCTGAAACCAACGTATTAAACTTGTAACACCTGCTGCCCGAACACAGGTCTCCTTCCTTCTATGAAAGGCTAAATAGTAATTAGAACTAGGATGAAAAAGTCTCTCCTTTCTCCAGAACACCTTCAAGCTGTCTAAACTCATCAGGTTCCACGAATTCATAATAATCATAGGGGCCATAGTTCACAATTTCCCACTTAGTGGAATTGTTCCAGGAGAAGCTGGTTAGAAACCTGAGTGTCGATCATAGTTGACTCTATCCCTCATAACAAGAATTTTCCTCTCTCTTTCAACCTTTCTGTTAGGAAAATTAACCCCTCTTCAGACACTATGGAATTATTCTCTGCTTAAAAAAGCTCTAACTTGGTTCTTCATTTGAATTACTTAATACTTTTGGAGGGGGAAAAAGCCTCTCTGATTTATTCTGGAGTATCCCTTGTGATTTATCCTATTAAAGTCTGAACAGATTTCATCTCCACAAATGACACTGATTCTGGCTAAATAAAATGCTCTGACCTTCAAGACAGCTCCAGCCTGACAGTTCAGTCTCCATCTGTATTCCTTCCCAATGACAGCAGGCTGGGAGGGTATTACTTCATTTACCTGCATGTCACTCACACTAAGCAAGTGGCTTCGAGCCTGGTGGAAGAAGTTCCCTGTGGGAATCCATCATCCATTCTGATCAGGGCCTTGCGTTTTCTGCTGACTGTCCTAATAGAGCCCAGCTGAATGTCAGTCAGCTTTTGAGCTGTTCATAATCTCTCTTTTGCATGAGAGGTGGACAAGAGGAGGATGTTTTTAATGGCACTTTGCAATTCCTTAGCATCTTTGCCTGGAAAGCACAGATAGCTTTCACTACGTCTTACAGAGGGCCATTTGCAGATGGACAAAGGCAGCTGACTTTCTTAAAGAGGGAGAAAAATGGTGTCAGAACTGGAAGTTCCTGCTCCCCTCTCCCTTATTGGTTTTCATAGCCTCACTCTGCTGTATTTTCTTATTGATTATAACCTTTTCTAATCCCAGCTCCTGCGTAGAATGGACACTGAAACAAATGCTGATTACTTCTAACCACGGATCAGAGAACCGGGTAAAAGCAAAACATTCATCCAGCAGAGAAGCTGAATAGTAACTAAATTTACTAAGTAAAAACCTGCCATATTAATACTTTGAGTTGCTGCTGGTAACCCAAATTTAGCTTTATTAATGGGGTCTTGAATATAGCTGCTGCAAAAAAGTAGGTGTGAATTCAAAGTTCACAATCACTAAAACATTAGCACTGACTGGTTAAACCTTTAGTCTGCTTCATAGTTGGATGCCAGAGGCACACACACCTTGAGCAGCAAATGTGCCTTGTAAGAGGTAGGGTAGAAACTCATTTTGGTTAACCTACCCATAGCACAGTACTAATCTTGGGTCACTTGGGTCTGGATTTCATCCGGTGAGCTGATAGTGAAGCTCCCAAGACATACAATTACCTTTCTAATCCTAATGTTATTCATGGTATGGGCACCCTGAACACACAAACTATATCTTGTCTGCTGCATTGCTCTGTGCGAGTAATAGGAAGTGCTGGTTCATTGTTATCAGCTAGATTTCTTATTTTTGCAAGCATGGCTTATCATGGTCTCCTACACCCTGCTCCATGCATAGGTCTTTGGTGGGTCTCCTGGGATAGCATAGGCAATGAAGTATTTAACCTGGAATGCTTTGGGAGGGTAAAATACAAACTGTTAAGGATTGTCAAGCTGCCTCCGCCAGCACTTTTCAACATTGTATTGGGAAGATGTCACACTCTGCCCTTGCCCAAATTGCAGCGTTATACACTGGAGCTTTTGTTTACCACTTTGAGATGCTTCAGGATGAGAGATGCTAAATAAGCACACATTAGTAATGTAAAGGTCCCAAACTGCTTCCCTTCACCTGTGATAATGCATGAGCACTGGAGATGGGAACACTGGGGCTTTGCTTTTTATTTAAAGCCACAATCAATAGGCAAATCCAAGTGGTAAATTGGACTGAACTGAACAAGTAGTGAAATAAATCTGCCTGGGGCAAAGCGAGAAGCAGCAAAGAGAAGATTCTTTTCCCTTTCATCCTCTATCATCGCTCAGTTAGATAACAGATTGAAACAAAAGACAGGACTTCTTACTACTCAGAAGACTTAATCAGTTACAGTATTTATAGTCTTAGAGTATATATCCCCCACATTGACATTGCCACCACTAGTGGCTGTGGGTGAAGAGCTCATTGGCCATTCAGAGTGTTTCTTTAGCTATTAAAGTTCTTTATAAGAAACTCTGAGCATTGTATTGATATTTGAAGCCCCTGAAGCAACAAACCCAAGTTGCAGGGTTGGGGTGGGCTGGTCCCCAGCCAAGAACAGACGCTTTACTGGGTATTAGCATGATGGTGTAGTCACGGGGAATGAGGACAGCTTCATAAGCAGAAGTTCTGCAGCCCCAAGTGAAATGGAGGTGATATTGCTTCCCTGCATGATGTGATGTGCTGGGAAAACACAGTGATCCCAGTTGTTTGGGGTTGTATGGAGTTACATATATGTTCTCCCATACACCTGCCTTGTCCCCTTCCTTTTTTCATTCTTATTCTTTGGACAGGATAGTGCCAGCACTATGGGGAGCTCTGAAGATAAGAGATTCAAACTCCATTTTAAAGAGCTTTACATGATTCCTTACACACAGGCATAAGGAAGGACAGTGATAAGTTGGGTGAATAAGCAGACATACGACACTCACCTATTGCTTCTGGTGTACTACAATAGAGGCACAAGCTTTGAGCAAAAGTTGATATTACCCCCTTGGGCCCATATTTTGGAGGAGTCTGAGGAAGGAACGTCCTGCTCCAGAGTGGGAAGCCAGTCTTTAAGGAAAAGGGAGATGGTCCCTGGTGTCAGCAGGTTGGATATAATATGCCAGCACAGTGGACTACACCTTTTTATTGGCTTCTGTTCAGTGCCAGGGGATTCATCTCACCAAGCTTTAGATGGGTACAGGGTGGATGCTTACATCTGAACTCACTGCCTTAACTCCCTTTATAGGCAGTGGAGAGAAATAGCATCTTTAAGGGGATGATTTGGCTGACTTGCTCTAAAACATTTATTCTACAAGATGAACTGCACCTTAGTTACCCAAATGCAGGGGCATCTACCACCTACTATACAGGACAACTCCTGTTAATGGCACCAGCATGGCTCTGGCTCCCACAAACAGGAGCAGTCACAACACCAAAGTTAGTTACCCATCACATCTGATCTGAATAAACCCCTGGAGCTTCTTTGCATCTGATGTGTCTGTTTAAGGACATGAAACCACCTCTGTAAAACCTCTGAGCTTTGCTGCCCACATGCATTTGTTGGCGACTAAAGAACTATCAAATTCCTGCAGCCAAGTGCTTTTTGTTGAGCAGGGCTGTGTTTCCATGGCTCCATGGGAAGCACCCTGCAGCTCACAAACAGAGGATTTTATTATAGGTTGTGTGAGGTACTGGTCTTTTTTTTTTTCCCCTGGGTGACATTCAATAGATTAATACATAAGGAGGCCACACAGTGCAGTGAGCTGAATTTACACTTGGCCTTTTAGTGTTTTCAGTTTGTGTGCAATGCCCAAAGCTCTTAGTGTCACAGGCTGGATAACAAAACTTCATAGCAATGCCATAAGCCAACCCAGGGACTGCAAAGAACTTTTGATCTGATCCCAGAGCAGTTTTCTGAGATACTTCTTTGCCACTAATTGTAGATTTCTCTCTCTAAGGCATGAATGGAAACAAGAAAGGAAGAATATATCTAAGTATGGCCAATTTTTGTGTATTTGCAAGGCAGAAACGCCTCAGTGCCCTCCATGTTCCTGCAGAGAAAAGATAACGAGAATTAACTGCAAAGTTTCATTTCTATGCTTGGAAAGAGTCGTCAGCTTCTATAAGCCCATCTAGACAGGTCCATACACAGACACACTGGAGCTGGCTCCTATTAATCTATTAGTGAATGACAGATGGGTGTTAACCTGGGAGGCAGCATGATTTGGTGATGCTTTTTGGCCTAGCTAATGTCCCCCATATTCTACACACAGCTATGTTGGAGTTGTGCTGTGCTGTACAGCCAAGCCTCTTAGCTGGTAGCTCCAGAACCTCAGGCTCACCACAGGCTACATAGTGGGTAGGAATCCTTTCCCCTGAAGCAAGGAAGCTTTTGCATATGGACTGCAGCTTTTCCAAGCCACTAGGATTCAGTCCTGTGGATCTCACCCTTGGCAACTGTTGCCTGTTAATGGTGTCAAGCTTAGGACCTTCTGGACCTCAGAGCACTAGAGCTAAGGCTACACCGACTCATTTTTCCCTGTAGCTCAGGAGTGAAGAGGCTTCCTAACAAGAAGTATTACGGCAAATCATAGAATCATGGAATAGTTAGGGTTGGAAAGGACATTAAGATCATCTAGTTCCAATCCCCCCCGCCATGGGCAGGGACACCTCACCCTAACACAGAACTGATGTCAACACTTATGGATCGCTCCCCCTTAATGCAGTCACAGTTGGGAATATTTGATCTAGAGTTCCTCACCTCCTTCCTCCCTCACTGGTCCCCTTTGGATGCACTGGAGCAGGCATGTCTGGGCTTTCTATCATTTCATTCCTTAGTCTTTAGAAATTGCCTGAAGGCTGTGAAATCCTGCCAACTTAGTAAGGCTCTAGTGGCATCTGCAGCATTTGTGGCCAGTCCATATATCTTCACTCAGTTATTGCCTTCATACAGAAAAATTCCTCTAGTAACAGCTATTTGGCTGCTGCCTTTTGCTGTCAAAGCAGGTGCAGGTTAGTGGCTGTGTATTTCTAGGGCATTAAGGATACAACCTGGCTGTTCCAAAGAGAAATGAGTTTTTCTATTGCCTTCAAATGATGTGAAAGAGGAGCTGGGGGCTGCAGCTCAGCCTGATGAAGACAGTGCAGACGTTCTGTGTACCGACCTCCCAGCCCTGCTAATAGATGCTTTGGGCCAGTCCATTATGCTGTGGAAGCTCAGCCCTTTATTAATGTTTTGGCAAGAAGACAAAGAACCAGTTTCTACTCCATTGCATTTCCAAACATGCAGATAAAATGAACGTTTCTGGGTTTGCATAGCCTCTATGAAGTCAAAGAAACCGTAAATAAAAACCATCTAGCACGAAAAATCCCAAATGCAAAAAGAAAACCATATATATATATATGTTTGTGTGTATATATATATAAAATAATCCCAACTCCACAGTCTAAGCTTCTAATTTAGAAAGCAACCAGGGAGAAGGATGGGAAACTTGTCAAAGCCAGAGCAGTCCTTGCAAACACAGATAGTGACAGGAGGTTGACATCTTCCAGAATGCAACTGATTGGATCAAACCCACTGAAACTCCAGTGAACCCAAGTGACAAATATTCTTAGTGACAAAGCTCCAATTTAGGAGTCTCTCTTTCATCTTGTTTTCTTGTCACTACTCTTTCTTATTGCATCTCCTGGCTAAGGTTCTGAGTTGCACTATCTCCAATCTGAGCCTGGCAGACTTTCACATGCAAAAGCTTTGTATGAAGAGCTCAGACTAACCAAAAGTAACAAAAACTTGCTTCTCTAGGTGGGTGATGCTGGGGTCTGACCCTTCTTTATGCCTGTTAAACTCCCCAAAACTCAAAAGAAAAGCATGTCACCATATGAGAATCATTTGCCCATCCTACCTATTCCAGTGATGTGCATCCTGACGCTGTTCCCATTTTACTTTCTTGGTTCATTCCCACCTATTTTTCCTTCCACCCTCCTCCTATTGTTCCCCTCGTGTCTGTACTTCCCCTGCCAACAGCTATAACAGCTCAGGCAGAAGTCTGTGTGACTCTGCTCTGTGATTAACGGCTCCCAGTTCTGCTGACTGATTGCATGCGCCAGTTTTAATCACGCCAGCTTCATTTGCTCTTGAATCATCTGGAAATGGCACTTGTGGATCACTGTGTAACAACATGCAACGAGACAGGGAGTGGCAGAAGAATTCTCTACTGGTTGGCTTACCTATGTCTGAAATCTTTATTTCTGACAGAAGACAGGAAAGCAGGGAATAGAAGAAAGAATGAGGTGTTAGCAGCTCAGTTCGATGCATTATTAGCAGATTGAAAACTTGACAGTAACTGTATCATACAATGCAATAATAAATAAAGACTTAGCTGGAATGACACTGATATATTTTATATTGGATATTACTTGGCAGTGAGCTGACTTATGTACCGCTGCATATCACAAAGGAAGTGTGATCTCACCTGCTTGCAGTTACTCACTTAGGCAAGAGATAGGACCAGGCAGACTGGATCATTCAGAGCGGTACTGAGCTAAATATATGCAGATATCTTTACAGGTTTTTCCACTCAGTCAAAGCAATACCTTGTGTGTGACAAAGGTAACTTAATAGTTATGGGTGGCAGCTCATTGCCATAACCTCATGAACTTTAGCCCAAACGACTGAACTAATGCTGAGCTGGACATTTCTCATGCGTCTATTACATACCGATCTGCTGTTATCTAGAAGCCACAGTGCATTTGCTTTTCTCTTCACAACAGAACACTACACTCAAAAGATGCCCGCCCAAACAAAACCCAGCACCCAAACATTGAGGGTGTAAATCTCCTAGGAGATGCTGATTTGAGAAGACACAAGCAAACTCCATTCAGTCCAAAAGCAATGGCTTTCCTCCATAGCTTAGTCAGCTGGCATCTGAACCCACTTAGTTTATAGCACACCAGAGTGAAGAAATGTTTATTAGATCCAGTAACCTAAGTGTTTGCACAGATGAAGCAGCAATCGTTCCAGCAGATTTAACTCTGGAGTAAATTTCACTCTGTGGCTCTACACAAAAGCCAGCAAGGCCACTCTGTAAAGGCTTCCAATTTTCTCTTTCCCAATGAGGAAATGCTCTGCAAAACCTCCGCTGAGTCTGGTATTTCCACTGACAATGAAACAGGGATTGCATTCTCAAAACTATACTTCTGGGAATGAGATATTAATCTCACTCAGTTGCACTAGGATTTGGGCCCCAAATCACCTAGGCTCTTCTGAAAATCTCACCTTTGGTCATTAAAATAACTTTCTGGCACTGGAAGAATATTACGTTCTTTAACATGGACCAGGTCTGAAGATTTGTTGCAGCTTCCCACCTTACAAACATGAGAGAAACGATGTTCTCATATATCACAATGGAATAGCAAGAGTCAGGTTCTTGCTTATTGACTCAAAAGGTATCCCAGCCCTCTGAGAGGTAAACAGCTCACTGTGGGCTTCCTAACTCAATGACTCCTCCTGATTCCCTTATTGCCCTGTGAGCATACCAAGACAGCTACTCTGTATGTACCACCCTTGTGCTGACTGTCTGGACCTTGTTTTCTCATACACCATGATCTAAGACTATGGTTCTGAGTGCCAAATAAGACCTTCAGCAAGGTCTAAGGACTCTGGAGTGTTTGTAAATGAGGGACTAGTGGGATCTTGCACCAATTTTTCTGCAGATCAGCTCTTTTACGTGGCCTTGTGGAAATACAAAGCAATGCTGTATGGGACACTGCTGCTCTAGGAAACTGTGTAGTAAGCTTCTACATGGCAGTCCTTGCAGAAAAGAAGCCTTACTTCTGTCCTTAGCAACCAGGACGTTAAACGTGACTAGAGCAGGAAGGTTCCTACTTTCTGGAACATTCTAATTTTCAGGCCAGGTCTTGAGATGCAAATAGGAACGTGAACCTTCCTACCATGCTAACCTCATATCGACCTCTCAGGATGTTAGGTTGGGCCCTTCAAGCAGAGAAGACTCATTCAGAAACACTCATTTAACTCTACTGACTTTCCTGGAGTCAGTCATGTCCAGCCACACAGAGCCCAGAATGAGGCCCTGGTGCTTTGAAGTGGGTAATTGTATTTGTTGTGGAAATTACAGATAGTAAAAATATCCCCAGTGAAGTCAATTTGCAATTTTCAGTCACCATTTTCTTAGAACTTGTGACAAACCTTTATTTTTCCCCTCTCCCTCCTTGTTTTTAATGGATGTTCCTTCCCCATCCTCCCTATTTCTCCTAACACATATATTTTCTCCTTTGTAATTTGGAGTTAAAAGGAGACACTTCACTTCCTTTCAGGTGATCCACCTATATTTCTACCCTGACACTGCTGTTCAGTCGGGAACTGAGGGGGGCTGATGAATTTGTCTCCATGAAACACATGAAAGACCCAGCCTGTGACTGACTCGAGTGATCATCCTGTCTTAATTATGAACGATCATCTGCCCTGATTAACCTCTACATATCATAATCAGTGCTGTGCCCTTCCACGTTTAGGTCATCTCTGAGGCTGACTGTTAATGTTAAGGATTCCCACTGGTTTCTAGCTACACAAAAGGCAGACTTCAACACAGTTTGACTTAGCAGCACAAAGATGTGCCAATATTTTTGGGGTGTGATATATTTCTGTGTTTCCCTGGTGTAAATCAAAGTCAGCAGAGTTGCAGAAGAGGCAAATCTGGACAGCTTCCTGATTTCCTGTGGGGTTTTTAAAGAGTTTTGCTCATTTTCCTTTTGGATACATAAGATTTCTGCAGAACTTAAGGGCATAATTATAATGGGCACATTCAGTAGAGCGTACCTCAGCTCCAGTATGTTGGTGACGTTGCCAGAGGGAAAGATCCTTCGGATGTAGTTGAAATCTCCAACATAAAGACTTCCATCAGAACCACATGTTAGGGCAACAGGAGCCAGGAGTTTGTTCCCATCTGCAAGACCATTGCAGCTTGGACAAGAGATGCTACGTCTGCGGCCGTTGCCCATAATGCTTCCAATTACAGGCGGCTGCTGGGAAATGAACTGGTTTTCCCCGTTTCCTTTATGTAAGATGCCTAAGGAGAGAAAACAGTAATGAGGACATACAAGAGAGACAGGGAAACTGAGACCAAAGGGAGCACACACTGGCAATGCTGGATGCCAGAAGGGGAATTTGTCAAGTAGCAAAGGAGGTTTATCATCTTTCACAGTGTTGTTTTGTGATGGTTTCAAATGAGGAGCCCCTTATCATTACATTTTTGGCACAACAAAAGTATTTTGGGAGAACAAGACTGCCTTTAACATTGAAGGAAATACACTTTTCAGCATCTCATGAATTTTCACCTGCCCTTTCTGTCCCTGCTTGCCCTGTAATTTGGAGATTACCAGGTGAAAAGAAATGGCAAAGCTCATGGAAAGATAAGAGACAGGAAGACCACGGTGCATTCTCTAGAGAAATGTTTCATCTGCAAAGCTTTAGAGAAGCTCTGCCGATGTTCCCTATAATACTGTTTTCAGCAGTGATGTGGGCTGAATTAAATGTCTGCACCCATACCACAAAGTGTTTCTGTCTTTCGAACATGTTCTGATCAACTTCAGTCTTGAGCAGCCTTCGAGGACCCTGACACCTTTCATCTTCCCTCATGTCCCGTGAAGCCTCTCATTTGTACAAGTACACTTGCACATTGGAGGATGTGTCTGGGTTGATTTATGCTCAGTGTAGGTAGGTCCAATCTGAATAGGCTTCCCTTTGTTATCTTAGGAACACTTTCCTTGTTAATACCCTTCTTTTAAGACACTTCAAGTCGGACATGCCAACATTCAACTACTTCATGATGGCCAGCTTGTTTCACATTTACACATACCAAATTCCTTCTAAATGTACAATACTAGAAATAATATGTTAGGTAAATGTATGAGAGGGTACATGTACCAGTCAGGTTTTCTTCCTTTCCTTCTCTTGAATTCTTAGTGATAAGAAGCAACTAAGCCTTGTAATAGTGCATAATTCCTGTTATGTGTTACAGACAACCTACCACTTTGTATGTTGAGGGCATGGTGTTTATCCAGGGACCATCCTCCAAGTTTGGAAGCATCAATTTCATAACCCTGAAGCACAGCTGTCCTCTTCTCCCACAGGATCAAGTCAGGACAGGATTCATACTCATAACCTACTGAAACTAGGAACAAAAGAGGAACAAAAGACCCGCCCCCCCCAGATTAGTAACCCAGAAATGTACAGTTTCAGCACACACAGAGTTTCAACTGGGAAGGGGTAAGAGCATTTCTACAGGCAACTGCCAATGCCATTTAAATGTCCTCAACATAATGCAGAGTCCTAATAGTTTTCCCTTTAAAGGCCATCCTGCATTTAAAAAGGTCAATGCAGTTGCAGGTGTTGGGCAAATGTGTTAAATATTTGAAAGGCACTGTTTTAGAGACATATTTGAAAACAATGAGTATTCCAGAGTGTAAACCGCTGCTGGACTCTTACGTGGAGCATTTTACTCCTATCTACTATCTTTGATCAGACTGCATGTCAGGAACTTGCTAAAAACCATGTCTTTTCTTGGAAAGTAAAGACTCATCCAAATGATGCATGGGGCAGCAAGTCCCTCAGAGGCAGTAGTCTTAGGCCAGACTGACTTGTGGTCATTGTCATTGTCAATAGCATTTGCTTGCCATGATGTCTAATCAGAATCTATAAAGAACACACTGGAGTTAAGAGTAAGATGATGTCAGTAAAAGGAAAATCATGTTTTTGACAGAATAATGACTCTTCATGATCTTCTCAGAAGAAGCGGGACCAGTCTCATTGATCTGCTTTTCTTCTGCCCTACCCGATCTTTTCAGCGCTAACAACTGAAGCAGAGCAGAACTGCAAGTCCTACACAATGAAAAGCAATTACATAGCTCATTTTTTTAACTAGATAAAAATAAAGGTCTGATTTTACAAGTTTCTCAGCCTCCTTGAAAAGTGCTGAGCTCTGAGTGAACTCAGGATCCTGCATCAAATACAGCCTTTGGCAGCATCAGACAGTACCAGAGAAGATGCAATTTAGGAAACAAAGGCTTGATATTTTCCACTGTTCTAGAGGTGGAAATCACTGAAAGCCTGAATGCTGATGTCCTCAGACCTGGTTGAGTATTCTGGGGGTGCAGAGCTACATCATGGGGCATTCCAGGACCCACCGCTGATATGTAAACGTAGCTTTTCAGAATATACTACCAGGACATGGCTCCCAGCGTGGACTCCAAACTGGGTAAGGCTCAGCAGGTTGCGCAGCCTGTGCAGGGTAGCTGAGCCTGAGTGAGAGGAAGGCACTTATTCTTCTCCTAGAAAACAAGCACTCCACAGCTCCTCTAAAAAGACTTATCTTCAGCTGGGCTAGAAGGCACCAGTGAACCACCCTTCTGTCAACAAGAGCCCTACTTGCTCATTTGGGATCTCTCCCATTTTGCTGGTACCATATTCTTGGCAGTCTGAAAGGTCTAGTCTTTGAAGACCTGTAACTGAATGTCCTTTGATTGTTGATCAGATGGGAAGCAATCACTGCAGAGCTGCATCACCCCTGCTCACTGTACTCAAAGTACGCTCTTCTCTCCATCACCATCACACAGGGGTCACTGGGTGAGGTCTGAGATGGAAGTAGGAAGAGGAATGAAGTGTGTCTGCATTCATCCACAGCAAAGCTTCCTGCCCCACCATGGACCTCAGCTTGTGCCCCTGCAGAGTGAGTACCACGGGCCACAGTGCTTCGTAATGAGGATGTGGCACATTAAATATGGAGAGCCTTCCTATCTCTGCCTTGCAGCTTCAGACAGTCTTTTGCAGATGTAAATGAATGCACAAGGTATGAGAAAAGCATCATGCCCCAGTCTGGGATGGTGTTCTTGAATGGGTAATGAAGGGGAAACTAAGATTAGAGCAATCCTGAAGGTCAGGCACAAGGAGGAGTGGAGACAGGGCTCAGCTCTAGGCATTTCTTTCAAAGCAGTGCTGACAGCTTTCGGCTATAGACGACAGGTAGCCAAATGCCTCTAGTCCCAGTTCATTCCTTCTGTATGAATATGACGGCAGCAGCTCAGGATGTATGTGCTGGGCCACGAGCCAGAGAACAGAGAAGTATTCATCTGTTGGGGAAACGTGTGCTGTCTGAGCAGCTGGGCCCAATCCTCTCCAAGGAAACAGCAGTGAGCCAGCAGGGACCCCTTTATGTGTTAGCAGTTGGACATACCGATCTGATAGAATTAAAGCTGGCCAGGGACATCAAGGACAACAAGGAAAGCTTCTATAGGTACGTTGGTAATAAAAAGAAGACAAGGGAAAATGTGGGCCCTGTCTGGAAGGAAACAGGAGAGCTGGTTACTCAGGATATGGAGAAGGCTGAGGTACTCAACAACTTTTTTGCCTTGGTGTTCACTAGCAAGTGCTCCAGTCACACCACCCAAGTCACAGAAGGCAAAGGCAGCGACTGGGAGAATGAAGAAGTGCCCACTGTATGAGATCAGGTTCAAGACAATCTCAGGAACCTGAAGGTGCACAAGTACATGAGGCCTGACAAGATGCATCCGCAGGTCCTGAGGGAACTGGCATATATAGTTGCCCAGATTTAGACTAGATTTAACAAAGGAGTTCTTCCCTGTGAGGGCGCTGAGGCGCTGGCACAGGGTGCCCAGAGAAGCTGTGGCTGCCCCATCCCTGGCAGTGTTCAAGGCCAGGTTGGACACAGGGGCTTGGAGCAACCTGTTCTAGTGGAAGGTGTCCCTGCCCGTGGCAGGGGCTTGGAACTGGATGAGCTTTAAGGTCCCTTCCAAACCAAACCAGTCTGTGATTCTATCATCTAGGACAAGGCCTGTGTATTGCCACTTAGCTGCTTCTAAAAAGAGTACAAGTGCTGGGATCACTTACCAAAGGCTTCTGAGAGCCCATACACCTTCTGGCTGTAGACGTCTGTCTTGTCCCAGATGAAGTAATAGGACAAGTCTGGAGCTGCTGCAAACCACTTTCTGAAGAGGCGTCCCTCGACGGCCACCATGAGGTGGACTTTCATGAGGTTGAAGGGGATGGTGGGGTGGGTCATGCTGATCCTCAGGACTGATTTGTAGCCAGCTGTGCGACTGCTCAGGTAACTCACTTTTATTTTACTACCGGAAACATTAATCTCCTCCTGTAGAGCCTGTGGAAAACCAATCCAGGAGGTGTTAAATCAGCAATGAGCAGACAGGAAAAGGCAGTAAAGCTGTAATTTATCAAACACACCTTTATAAAAGCTCTGTAAGACATGTCTAAAAAAGCACCCCTAGTAGGCGTCAAGTATGAAAACATATATGTAATTTATAGGATTAGTTGTGGAAGCAAGGAATGCCCCACTCTTTCTCCATCTTTCTTACATGGAACAACGGGAGACCAAAGTATAACGTTAGTGTTTACTACAGGACTCACTGTCCAAAGGAGTCCCAGCACCCATGGTGAAAGGAGATTTGAGTCTGAGATTATTCCAGCCCATCAATTTAGCTCCCATTTTCTGTCTTATTCTTCTAGGTTTCTATGACTGCTATTTTTTGTCTCCTGGATTCTTCTTCCCAGTAAAATATCAAGCCCTACTTGGCCTATATCCTTATGGATGTTCCCCGACCCCAATCATAACCTGCCATTCTCTCCATGTCATTGGTTAATCTTGCTTCCACCCTCTCTCCTCTGACTTACCCATCTCTCTTTCCTCAAAACTGCTCCTTTCCTACCTCACCTCTGACCCCCTTTGGCTGATCTACCTCCAGCCTTTTCTTTCCTGTGTTCTGATCATTACTTTTTTTACCTCATATTTGCTCCTGCTTATAGAATCATAGAATGGTTTGGGTTGGAAAGGACCTTAAAATCATCCAGTTCCAACCCCGTGCCATGGGCAGGGATGCCTCACACTAGACCATGTCACCCAAGGCTCTGTCCAACCTGGCCTTGAAAACTGCCAGGGATGGAGCATTCACAACTTCCTTGGGCAGCCTGTGCCAGCGCCTCACCACCTTAACAGTAAAGAAGGTGTATCTTCCTTATATCCTTATATTTAACCTGAACTTCTTCTGTTTCAGTTTGAACCCATCACCCCTTGTCCTATCACTACGGTCCCAGATGAAGAGTCCCTCTCTGATGTCCTGGTCCCTTCTTGAAATTCCTTCCCATTGACGTGTGTGATGAAGCTCTTGGCCTGACCATCAACCCCTCTCCTTTCCCTTGCATTGTTGCTTCTCTTCCTTTTCCAAAATTCTCTATATTCTAGATGAGCTGCTTCGTTTTCCCCTCCAGCCATGACTGTGGATGTTTCAAATTGATTGGGACAGTTATCTCACAGGTGTCTATTCCAGTACAAAGTTTCACAAAACACTGGAGAAACAGCAGGGAAAGTTCTGTCTGCCTCTGTTCTGCTTTTAGAACAGAGAAGTCTCAGTAAAGATGGGATTCTCAGCTAATTTACTTGCTAAAGTATAACCAGATCTTAAAACTTCTTACATTTTTAGCTGGAGCAATGCAGGGAAACTTTCTGGAAGTCATCCCTGACACCATGCAAAATACTGATAAAAAAGGGCACTTCTTTCTTAAGTCTTAGGAGAAAAAGAATTAGTTGTCACTTCCCAGAAAATGTCACTTTTAGCCAAGCACCCAACATGGACATTTTCAGCACAAGCCAGCAAACTGTTGGCAAAGTTTGAGAGATGAAGGTAGAAGCTTTGCACTGAGCTGCAAAGGAAAACATGGTCTAATAGTAGGATGTGTCAGAAGGTTGCAGCTGGCACTGTTCTCTCCTGCACTACTTCTGAGATACTTCAGTGTGCTGGACACTAAATAAGCTGTGAAAATACCTCCCCCTAGCAATAAACAGCTTCCATAATATTAAGGGCATGGAGGCTTGAAGGCAGGTGGGTCAGGAGATTCACATCCTGGTGTTATCCAAGCTACATGGTGCCTATACTCAACTCCTCCTACGTGGGACCAGCAAACTGCCCTGGCATGACAAGTTGCTGGTTTCTTACAGGTTTCGTGGTTAGTGTTATCAGTAATGACAAATCTTGTTATCTGCCCCCTGAAAAGACCTCTTCAAAGCTATTACCCAAGGCCCAACACTTGTTCAAGTGATAACTTACAGCTCGGAGTGTTGCAGCACTTGACAAACGGACACATACAGAAGTTAAAGCGCTGTTCCACTGTGCTCATAAATATTTACTTCCTCTAATGCAGCCTTTTCAATTTACATATCTCAGTGCTTAAGAGGCTCCAAAATGACAGAACTGGGAAAAACCCAGGATTTTTGAAGTGTATTTTATGAGCTCAGCAACAAGCTGGGCAGGGACTAGCCTCAACCAGAGACCAGCTGAGCCGAGCTGCAGTAAAGGTGGTCCCTTGTATCAAATCTGTCTTCATATGTAATCCCTCTAGGAAAAAGCCAGGCAGAAATAATTGTCATGGAGTTACTATTTGCAATGTCTGGTTCAAATCCCTGTCAGAAATAATTATTCCTTTCTGTCATGATCTGTCTCTGCTGTCCGCTATTCCAAAGGAAGGGTCAGCACTGCAGCACCAAAGCGCTGAGCAGCACAAGGAGCTGTGTTTAAAGGGTTGAAGAGAGGATTCAAATGGTAATTCAGATTATCCAAAATGCATTTGTACCTTGCAAGTAGTGATAAACTAGCAACAAAGCAGGGCATTGGTGGGGGGAGTATAATCCAGTAGGATGTTGGTGGGAGAAGAGGGGAAAAATAAGCTTTAAAATACTCTGAGTGCACCAAAAAGTAACAACAGCTGAATTGTGTCCTTATTTCTACTTGACAATTGCTGTTTGGCCCAGATAAATGCATGTGGTGTGTTTGGGGTCCTGGTGAAAGATAAGGGCTCTTGGAATTCATTGAAGCCTAACCAATATAACCCCTAAAAGTGGTCCAGCCACCAGGCTGGTCAGGCAGAAGAACTGGTTCTTCAGGCTTACTAGGGATTTTCACAATTTAGCAACTTCCGTGTCCCCTTCACTTCTGGCTGTTGATTTATGCTTGTGCTAGTAGCAATTCTTCCCCTCTTTGCATGAGACAATGTAGAAAACCTTATTTCTGTGTGCTGGGTTACCCATTTCTCTTACAGTTACTCTTTGCCTGCCAGCAGACAAGGCAAGGAACACTCACTCTTTTTCTTCTAATATGATGCTTAGAAGGAGTACTGAGACAGAAAAGCATTTGGAGTCTGATTCAGGGGCCTTAACACAGACATATAGTGCTTTTGAGATGTTCTATGGTATGTAAAACCTCTGTAAGTGGATGACAGATCTGACATGGACCTTCTTGAGATCTCTGCCTTTCTGAAGCTACAGCTGGAGGCCTGAAGGGACACTTCAGGGCACCTTAAACGGCACCAAATCTGCCTTCAGGCACCCAAATCAAACACATAAAATGTATTATTTCGTCTTCTGAATACATCCAAGTAGAGGACACTGCACCTATTTGTTGGAGCTCATGAAGCTCCTATCTGCCCACTTGTCAAAACCTCTTTCCCAGCCCTGCCATCCACTTGGCACCTCCTCCCACCCATGTGCTCATCACCTTTTGCATTTAACATTTCTCCACTGAGAACTGTCTATTATAAAATGCAGCTGCAGATACTGTCACAGAGTCATAGAATCACAGAATGGCTTGTGTTGGAAGGGACTTTAAAGCTCATCCAGTTCCAACCCCCTGCCACGGGCAGGGACACCTTCCACTAGAGCAGGTTGCTCCAAGCCCCTGTGTCCAACCTGGCCTTGAACACTGCCAGGGATGATCATTTAGGTTATTTTTTATTGTATGTATATCCAGTTTAGGAATGAAAAGTAGTCCATTTATGGACTGAAGTACAGTAAGGACTCTGCCATAAATCAGATTCTGTTGTATACTCCTACACCACAAACTCTGTTAACTTTCAGCTGCCAATATTTGAGGTCCAATACTGCTTTACAGGTTTTAGCTCTATCATTTGGCACGGGGGAAAAGTACTGTTGATCATGCATGGGATTCATCTCATCTAAACTTGGTTAGGAGTCTCCTCTGAACTACTCTTCTAAGGCTCTTCCTGGCAAGCAGGCAGAGATAGGCTCTTCAGAAGGTTGGTGTGGCCACATTAGCTGAAGAGTGGGATTCAATTCCAGTTTAAGGCATCTAAATTCAGATGTTGACATGTAAGTGTGTGAAGTGAGGTGGGCGTGTACGCATCAATTATAGTCAATGGAGATCTAACTGATACCATCAGTGGGAACCAGACACCTTCAGGATGGTCAGCTTAATTGGTCTGTAGGTTCCATTAATGATACTGATTAGATTTCTGTCAGCTTTAATGGGAGCTTGGACACCTACCACACAACCAGATGACTGTGCATGAACATCTTATTTAGGTGCCATAGTGCCAAAATTACTCCCATTAGGTCTTAATTAGACTCCATAACTACAGGTGTCTGGTGCAATTTGGGATGTCCAAGTTACCTGACATTCACAAGGGTTTGGAAGATATAATGCTGGACACTGATAGAGGAATCATTCTGGGTTGGCAGTTGGAGGCCAAGCAGGGTATCTGCAGGACATTTCAAATGGCACCAAACATCTGTGATGAAGGTGGTGAGACACTGGCACAGGTCAGATGCTCCATCCCTGGCAGTGTTCAAGGCCAGGTTGGATAGGGCTGGGAGCAACCTGGTCTAGTGGAAGATTGGACCATGGCAACCTCCTCCCCCATAGCAGGGGTTTGGAACTGGATGAGCTTTATGGTCCCTTCCAACCCAAACCATTCTGGGATTCTATGATCTATAGCCATAGCCATGAAACTATCAAACCATTGCTTATGATCTACATCCCTGGCTGCTTTCACAGCGATAGACACATACGCGCTCTTATTGAAGAGGAGTTTTAGAATGTTTTAGTTCAATAGATATAATTAAGTCAATCTAACCCGTATCCTACTAAATAATGAGTGAGGTTATTATTATAGTTGCACTGTGTCAGATACTTGCTTCTTTCCCAGGCAGCACTGAACATTACCTTCCATGCTGTTTGTTAGTTTAGGAAAAAGAGATGTGAAAATCAAACGAAGAATTTGCACTCTGATGGACTTTACAAGATATACAAACTTCATTAGGAGTTACGCTGGGACAAACCCAGTGATTGTAATTGGAAGTTAGTGTGAGAAGGGAGCACAAGATTTGGTGCAGAGGGAAAGGTAAGGAGACAACTAGCTTTATGTGTTGCTGGGTTCAGTACTTGGTGTATTAAAATTAGAAGATGCCAAGTTGCTTCTTTCCTCATTAACGCTACTGCAACCCCAATGGGGTCAAGCAGGAAGCACACAATTTTTCCCTACACTTATTATTATTTCTACCTTGGCAGACTATTACTTGTCACTAAAAGCAACACCCAGGACATGCTCTGTCCCTGGCAGTGCTCAAGACCAGGTTGGATGGGGCCTGAAGCAACCTGCTCTAGTGGAAGGTGTCCCTGCCCATGGCAGGGGGTTGGAACTGGATAAGCTTAAGGTCCTTTCCACCCAAACCATTCTGTCATTCTATGATTCTATGATTCTTTGACACGCCGAATGCTGGTGTCTACAACCCAGGGAACAACATGGCAAAAAAAGGAAAGCTTAAATAATGTTGCATCCATGTATTTCAACACAGTGAGTGTTTTTAAGGAAAATGGATAATTCAGTTGTTTGTCTCATTCAGTTTAAAACCCAACTTTCCATTTGGCAAAATATTTTGAATCCACAGCAGGTTGTTTAAAGTACTTCACCTGACTCACACTTCCTTAAAAAAGGAAAAGGGGGATGAGGAATTAAAAGTGACCCTCTTGCTTTGCTCCCAAATGTCATGAAATGCAATCAAACCCCGGGTGCTCCACAGGCTGGCTGGTGGCCAGCCATCTGCTGGCTGATTGCACAGCTCAGCAGCTTTGGAGAGTGAGGGGATTGCCTTCAAACCCTGAGAAAGTTCACACCCGATACTCCACCATTGAGGTCTGTAATGCCCAGTGGGTGAAATTATCTCCCCAACAGAAGAAAGGCATTAGAGTCTAAGCGACCCATAAGCCAAAAGGCTGCCCGAAGGCTTGTTGTGGGTCACATAAGGGTCCCAGCCCACCTCATGAGGATGAGAGGTGAAAGCAAAGCAGAGCCAAAAGAGGTTTTTGCTGTTGGCCAGAGTGTTTTGCTTCCATCTCTGAGGGATAAGGGAAAATAAACCTTCTGTGTGTGCTTGTAAGTGAGTGCTCCTGGCAAACATCTGAAAAACAGCGCAACAAACATGGAATGCTTTTTAGGAAAGCAGGGGAATAGTTGTGTTTGTTTTGTTCAAAGCAAGCAAAAGAAGAACAGAAAGGAGTTTTTTTCTCCTCAGTTCAGATGGTTCATACCTGGATTTCAGGAACAATAGGACCCTTCTCTGAGCAGGAACTTGCAAAAGCTGTCAGTGGAGATGGGGAGACCACAGGGTTGGGTCGGGCGAAGTTACTGAGGTCACAGCTTGGGATCTCATTCTCCTCATGCCTCATGACGATGGTTTCCATCACGAAGAAGCGATCCCATGGCAGCCACAGCGTGTGCTCCTGGGTGATGAAGGGAGCCCGCTCAAAGTGCAGGATGATGGAGATCCCACCAATGGTCACAAGATCGAAGCTGTTTTAAGAGAGGGAATACAAAGTTAGTGCAAGCAGCATCCCATCTGTCTGTAACAATACCCTAGCAAGGATTCCCAAGGAAATCACTGCAAGAAACATTATCAGCCACATTTTACAAGCCTAAAACCTACAGCCCAGGGGAACTTTAGTTAAGTAAGAGCAAGCAGCAGAGGCAGGAGTACAAACTCAGCTTCTTTGCACGTGTCTTCATGTATATTAAAACCATACCCATCCTTTTGTTTTCGGAGACAAATGTTTATCTTTGTTAGTGCTTTTCTGGTGTTATTTGACCATACATTTTCTTCTTTCTTTTTAAAGTATTCATGATCCAAACCCAGTCACAGATTGGATCAATTCACACAATGAAGTAAACCATTTGGAAAGTGGTTTCTCTGACACACCACCATATAAATTGTCTTGGCATCACTGCTAACCTGAATAATACCTAATGCAACCCAGGGAACATGTGGAGCCCAGTCATGGACTGAGCCAGTGTACCAGGCACGGGGAAGAAACGAACACCATGCAGGCAGCCTCTGCACCAAAGCACTCAGTGTAGTCCTTTGTGACTCTTAAGCAGTTAGAACAGGGCAGAGAACTCACTGCCTGTGGTCTGCAACTTCGCCCTATGCTACCTCCAGCCAAAGGGGCTTTTCTGCCTGTGTTAGGGTTGGATAATATTATGTCAGACCTCCAGAGTGGTGCGAAAGGATGTTACTTTGATAAAGGAAAATATTCATCCCTGGGATGTAAAGATGTTGGGATAGAGGTTTGTGTTTCTTCTTAGTTTTGCATTTAAACTCCACATCTTGCCAGAGATGGAGATTGTATGAATTACAAGATGTATCTACTATGTATAGACTCAAAAAGGAGGCGTTAACTGAGAAAGGAAGGGATTTCACCACAATGTGAAGATCTCTCTGTTTTGCTTCTTTGTGCTTCTTCTCAGCATCTATTCAGTTGCAATGCCAAATGTGTGTTTCAGGCAAAGAAAGTTTTCCCATCCTTGCTTCTCACTTTCGATGCTTGGCGCTAATGTATGACAGTCACACAGCTTTGAAGCATGTGAACAGGCTTGCTGGCTTCAGCAGAGCTCCTCATGTGCTTAAGTACTTCTCTGTGCATGAGAACTAGGATTTGAAAGCACTCTGACTGCCCCAAGCCAGACTCAATGCACCTTGCAATCACAAGGTAAGAAAGAAGCTGAAAGAAGTATTTAAAGTAATTTTTAAATGAATTATGAAGCTTTCAGATCGGCTGCAAAAATCCCAAAGGAGCAACAATGGATCTGAACTATTTCTCAAACCCAAAATCTCTGGCAAGCAATCATACAAGAACAACCTTTTTTTTTTCTTTTATGGCTAAGAGACTGAAGAACAATTTAGCAAATGTAATTATGAAAAACAAGTCATTCAGGAAACAATGTGAAATTGAGTCCATGGGAGGGAGTGGAAAGCATTTGAAAAAGCTAAAGACATGTTTATTCTATCACTCAAGTGGGGGCATCAGCTTCCCAGACCTATGGAGCTTGGCTTGCAGCAGCCTGATGGAGGAACGTGCTGGTCCTTGCCAGCAAAGCTGCTCAGCATTTGTACTTTGATGAGAACATTTTTAACAGTCAATTAGCATTTGGCAAGTCCTTCAGCTAGGAGGGAGAAGCTTGCTCTGCAGGAATCTGGGCACTGAAAGGGGCAACGGGAGGGAAGAAACAAACATTACAAATGATGCTCAACAAGTTTTTAGGCAAGTGGGAAGAGGGATTTTTATGTGGAAACGCCTCCGTTTCACTCCTTTGTGAGAGGTTCTTGGCTTCGTTGAGCTTGGGGCAGGAATGGGAACCTGCTGGGGGCAGGGGGAATGACCTTGCATCTCCTGCATCCCCAAAGCAGGATGCAGAAGGGAAAGCACCACCTCCATGTCAGGCTCCAGCAGCTGTGAAAACAGACACAGGGCAGTGATTTTTTAGCAGCCTCTGTTGTTATGAGCCTGTTTTCCCAGAGTCACAGGGTGCAGCTTTGAAGTTACCTTGATGAACTGAAGGAAAGCTAAACCCCAAACCAAACAGAAAACCCCAAACTGAAAACACCTTCCTCCCAGCTTCTCTTAGTGAAATTCAATTTAAAAAGAGCATCTTGGGATTGAAGGAATGAGATAACTTCATTTCTGGTTTTGCTGCTGATCTCTGATGTCTTTTTTATCACTCTGAAACAAATCACACTTGTTGTACAGTCATATTGTTCTGTTTTGCTTAAAAGACTCTGGAGAGACAGGCCAAAGAATGAGATTCTGTATTTATTGACAAAGCAGGCTCAAAGAAAAACACCCCACAGGAAAGTGTAACCCTTTCTCATCTCCTTGCTCTGGAAGCTTACGGATTTGGTCTTTCTGAGTTTCGGCATGTGATGGCAAATACACAACACTGAAAGAGTCTGGAGACTTTCCTGCTGTTATTAACACCATGCCTACAGCCATGGGATACTGAGGACTTGCAGCCTTTATAAACTACCAAATTTAATTCAAATTTGATTCAAATTTAATACAATTTGAAGATTTAAGAATATGATCTATAACCCAGTATGGGTACTTTGATCCATCTACTAACTTTGCTTTACAGAGAAATGCATACAACAGAGTGGTTTGAGCTGTCTTCATTTTACCTTCATGCCTTCTTAATCTGGCAAAAGGTTGTTCCCCAGTAATTAGGCTAAAACCATGTGCAAGCCTTGAAGTTATCAAAGCTCAGACTAAGTAATATGACTTAAATGGGACCAGGATTAGAGGCTCTATGTAAGTACTGTAATAGGAGAGAAACCTACTTGCAGAGACCTGGAATGTGCTGAACCCACTTACAAGGGTGAACAATTCAGCTCACTGTAATTCTAAACCTGAAATTTGACTTATGATGCTCATTTGGAAACTTGGTCATGCCAAAAAAACCCACCCCAAAACCCCAAACCTGAAGCAACAAAATCAGCTTAGGAACCAATCTGGCTAAATCAATACAATCCTGTCTTTAAACTCCCTTACTTTAAAACCACATTTACTGCCCTGCTATCAGTAAACTGATTTGCTAAATCAATTTAAGGCAACTCAGCACATGTTTTCAAGAATAGATATTCTATGGTGAATAGGCCAGATAATAGAGTTTTATGCAGTTCTTCTCTCATAACCCCTAGAACAAGGTAACTGCTTGCATGTGTGCTCCCATTTTTCCTCCAAACCAGAATGACACTGAAGATGATCCAGGTGACCCGAAGTGACCGTGCACTGCTATGGACTGGGGATGCATGGAGTCTGCTGCTGTAGCTCAGGAGAAACTCCTTCTTGCTTAAGAGCATCCACTTCTTAAAACAAAGTGACTCAATCACATGAAAGCTGTGCTGTGCAAAAGCTGATGAGAAGTTCTGCTCTATTCAGAAAATTAACTGAAACCCATCCAAATGCATAATAGAAATTGGAACAGTAATAATTCTTTACATGATTTTGAAAGTGCTTTACAAATACTATTTAATAAATGCCATAACAATCAGTAAGGAAGACAAGTAAGTGTTATCTCCCTTTCACAGGCTGGTTGGCTTGGCCTAGGAAGGTTAAGAGATGCATCTAATGCTAGCCACTACATCAGCAGGATTAGAAATAAGGGATGTCGACATCCTTTTCTGCCCTGACAGTTTTAGTGTGAATGCTCTTAAATACTTGAAGGCAATTTTTAGAAGACATCACCACTGAGGAAGTAGCTGGATTTTGGTGTTCTTTAAGAGAAGGGCTTTCACTTGTCCATTTATTACGTTCAGAGTACACATCACTATGTACTCCGGAGGTAATAATTCCAGAGACTCAGCACTGCAAGTAGACAATTTGTTGGACGTTGGTCATGCACCAGATGTGCACAAGGACCCTGCAGAAGCAGACTGGTTGGAGAGGAAGGTGGATAAAGTGAGCTGACACCACGCAGTCTGCGGTTAGACTGACCACCAGCAGCTGCTGACAGAAATCCCAGCTTTGGGATGAATCCCTCTTGGTTGCAGATTCCCTGCTCTAAGACAGCTGATCTCTGTCATTTTTATTATTTGGAGCTGAATGTCTGTCAGGGACTGAGTCAGCAAACTGCAGCAGTGAAGCTCCTTGAAACTAATTCAACTTCTGGAGGCTGGCAGCCAGCCCTGAGGAACCAGCAGTCCACTGAAGATTGGTGGAGCATACAGATGCTCCAGCTGCATCGCTTCCTGCCCCAGGTCCCCTGCTCAGCTGGAGGCTGTGAAAGATGTGGCGTGAAAGAAACAGCCCTAGCTTGAACTGCCAGTAGAAGTATAGAACCATAGAATCCCAGACTGGTTTGCATTGAAGGGACCTTAAAGCTCATCCAGTTCCAACCCCCTGCCATGGGCAGGGACACCTTCCACTAGAGCAGGTTGCTCCAAGCCCCTGTGTCCAACCTGGCCTTGAACACTGCCAGGGATGGGGCAGCCACAGCTTCTCTGGGAAAAGTCTGGGCCAGCGCCTCAGCACCCTCACAGGGAAGAGCTTCTGCCTCAGAGCTCATCTCAATCTCCCCTCTGGCAGGTTAAAGCCATTCCCCTTGGCCTGTCCCTACAGGCCCTTGTCCAAAGCCCCTCTCTGGGTTTCTTATAGCCCCTTTAGGCACTGGAGCTGCTCTAAGGTGTCCCCTTCTCTAAGGAGCCTTCTCTTCTCCAGGCTGCCCCAGCCCAGCTCTCTCAGCCTGGCTCCAGAGCAGAGCTGCTCCAGCCCTCGCAGCAGCTCCGGGGCCTCCTCTGGACCTGCTCCAAGTGGTCCACCTGAAGATTTGCCTGTCACCACCCAAGAACTAGAAAGAAATTGTTACTCAAGTATGACAAAGGTCTGGAACTCAGACATCAGCGCTCACTTCCCTGCTCTGTCCCCATTTAGCTTACTGGTATGTTTACAATAAAGCCCCTCAGTGCTAGGTACAGCACAACTGCAAAGCAAAGAGGCATCCTTTTACAAAGGAGACCACTGGTTTTTGTGGGATGCCTCTTTATTACCCAGATTTCACTGTCATGTCATCCCAGAGGTGGGCCATCACTCAGAAATCCTCTCAATCACCATTACTGTTACAGTAGGTGCAAACACCCCTTAGCATGAACAAGGCAGCATTAAGCACACATTGCTAGGACATGTTCCTCTCTTTCATTATAATTCTATCATCTTTGGCCAAATCAAACCTTTAACGAAAGTCGTGGATCGGAGAGGTGCTAAAATCTTTAAGTCCTCTCCCAAGCACTGATGGTTAGTAGTCAATACATAGAGCATGTGCAGCTGGATCCCCTTATGTTCCAGTTTTTGTTCTTAAAAGAAAAGGAGCCAATTAGCACTGACAGACAAAAGATAAGATGAAAGACATTCCCAATTTGCAATGCTTTTGTTTTGGTTGAACGTGATTGCTCAGATTTTAAGCACTTGCCTCTAACACAACCGTAATCTTAATGACTTCTTCCTAATCATTTCAGCGTGAATTAGCAAGAATAGAGCTGTTGGGAGCAGGAGACATCTTTTCTTTATGTGCATGGGCACTGCACTGCCCATTTGTTGGCTAAAGATGCTTGGTGTTATCACAAGGTTAATAATAATAATAATAATCATATAGGCTATTTCAGTTAGAAGAGACCTATAATGATCTGACCAATTCAGGGCTGACCAAGTTAAAACATGTTATTAAGGCCACTGTCTAAATGCCTCCTAGACAGGCTTAAAACATCAACTACCCCTCTAGGAAGCCTGTTTCAGTGTTTGACCACCCTCTTGGTAAAGAAATGCTTCCTCATGGCCAGTCTAAATCTCTTCTGGAGCAGCTTTATACCATTATGATATGTCCTATCACTGGATATCAGGCAGAAGAGCTCCGCAGCTCTTCTCCACTTCCCCTCCTTCAGGAGCTGTAGAGAGCAATAAGGTCACTCCTCAGCCCCCATTTCTCCAAACTAGACAAACCCAAAGTCCTTAGCCGCTCCTCATAGCACATGTCTTCCAGCCCTTTCACCAGCTTTGTTGCTCTCCTCTGGATGCATTCATGGACCTTCACATCCTTCTTAAACTGGGGGCCCCAGAACTACACACAGTGCTCCTGGTGAGGCCACACCAATGCTGAGTACGGTGGGAAAATCCCCTCTTTTTGACCAGTTGGTTAAGTTGTGTTCGATGCACCCCAGGATGTGGTTTGTCCTCTTGGCTACCAGGGCACACTGCTGACTCCTATTGAGCCTGCTGCTGACCAGCACCCCTAGAATCCTTCCTCCAGTGCTGCTTTCCAGCCACTCCTCTCACTGTTTATGCTTGTGAATGGTGTTACTCCATCCTAGGTGCAGAATCTGCCCTTTTGACTTGTTAAATTTCATCCCATTAGTCATAGTCCAATGCTGCAATCTACCCAGATCCCTCTATAAGGCCCTCAAGATAGTCAAAAGCACCTCCAGTTTGGTATCATCAGCAAACTTGCTGATGGTGCATTCAACTCCTGCATCCAGATCTTTGATAACTATATTGATCAGAACTGGCCCTAGATCGAACCCTGAGGTTCAAGGAACACCAGGAACACCACTCATGACTAGTTGCCAGCTAGACATAGCCCCATAACAATAAATGCATCTACATCTTCAAAAGGCATCTGCAATAAACATGTTCTTGGAAAGAGTTTCTCTTTAGTGTTGATGGTAATAACGTTGTAACTGCTGCTTGAACACTGTAAATCCTATAAAGACACCCTACCTGCCGTCTTGTCTGCTGATTGTGTATCCAAACGGAGGATTGTTGACAAAGCTGATGTTCACTCCAACCAGAGGGGTCCCATCTGCCGTCATCACCTGGCCTCGAATCACACATGCATGTCTGCAAGAAGAAAAATGACAAGAAATAGTGAGTTCTTTGTCAAATTCAGGTTTTTCCTCTACTTCTGTGGCTGGGAATTCCTATGGATTAGAAAGCCCAAGCCATTATGCCCTGGAAAGCTGGGAGACATGCTATATGTCTTGATGGTAGGATGCTGCTCTTGGAAACTTTCTCAGGAGTTGCGTAAGAACATTCGATACCTAAAATGAGGTTTATTTTTATCCTACTCTTTAAAAGCAACTGCAGCAGCACATGCTTCATTAACTCTGGACTTCCGTAGGATTCACAACATGACACTGGAGTTTGCTGCAACCAAGTTTCAGAGTGTCTTGACAATGCTGCCCTAATTAAAGGCAAAGCACATTTTACAACCCAAGAGAACAGAAACCTACCAAGCACTGCAGGGACATATTTAAGGCACAAAAGCCACAGAATCACCCTGACCAAGGCTTGACAGCTCATTTCTTCCACACTTGGGCAAACCATGACAGATCATTTGCCAGGTTCAGATAGTTTCCTACCAACTGCTTGGGAAATGCTGACAGGAAGGGCTTTTTCTTCCCAAGTTTGGTAGATTGCACTGTTTTATAGGCTACATCTATTCCAATTACTCTATGCTCCGTAATGTGCTCTTTTATCTAAGGATTTCAAGGATCTTTACAAACATTGATGAATACTGCAAGATAGGTATTTTACAGAGAGAGGAAATAAAGCATAGAGTGATTTTCAGTTGTCCAAGGTCAGTCAGGAAATCTACAGTAAAGCCAAAGACAGATTTTCTAGGTCCTTATTCCAAAGTCTGTTTCCAGACCTCTAAGTCATTGCTACATTGCTATCTCAGGAGCTTCCTACAAAGACAAAGCATCACATGTCTGTGAGAGCACCTGAACTCAATTTTTGGCTGAAGGTAACTATTTTTCTGAGCAACACCAGCAAATCGTAGTGTCAGTGTGCCAACGGGAGCCAGCGAGTGATTTCCCTAACTCCTGTCCTGCTGGAGAGCAGGGATTGAAAGCCAATGTTTCTACAGGTGCAGAACCAGATCTCAGCTAGAGTAAATCATCCCACCTGCATTTGCTGTCTACCCACTTGAACTGAGAAATGTCACTTTACTGCTTCACTGAGGATGATATCCGCAGTGGTTTGTAAAGATGGTTTCATAAACATGGATCATATGGAGAAAGATTAAGTTATTTTCTTATACTCCACCTAAAAATCTGATATTATAAAATGCAAGATCAAGTATAATTTCTGTTTAATACTATTTGTATATTCCACAGTACAGAAAACTATTTGTCAGGATGTCTTAAATAAAATTCCTACTGATCTAAGCAGAGAGCTCCAATACTAATGAAACTTCTCAAAGCATTACCAGAATTTGTCAGCAATCTAAACTGCCACTGGATTCATAGAATCCCAGACTGGTTTGGGTTGAAGGGACCTTAAAGCTGATCCAGTTCCAACCCCTGCCACAGGCAGGGACACCTTCCACTAGAGCAGGTTGCTCCAAGCCCCTGTGTCCAACCTGGCCTTGAACACTGCCAGGGATGGGGCAGCCACAGCTTCTCTGGGCACCCTGTGCCAGCGCCTCAGCACCCTCACAGGGAAGAACTTCTGCCTCATATCCAACCAAAATGTCCCCTGCATAAGTTTGAACCCATTCCTTGTCCTATCACTACAGTCCCTGATGAAGGAACTTTGAGCAACCTGGTCTAGTGGAAGCTGTCTCTGCCCATGGCAGGGTGGTTGGAACTAGAAGATCTTATGGTCCTTTCTGACCCTTATCATTCTGTGATTCTATTCTATGATTCTATGTCCTTTTCCATCCTTAGAAAGACCTGAGGAAGGGTTTGAAACTGTCTTCTCTCAGCTTCTCATTAAATGGCTGCACATTTGTAAAAGACAAGGAATCACAAGAAATAGGCTGTTTCTTGACGACTAAGTCCCATGCATGAGGGACTTGGTATTCTGGATGACTGACAGCATATTCAAGCCAACACTGGGACTATGAATGTTTTAAAATACTTGAGGGACCAGATCGTACATTTTTGTGAACCCAAAAAGAACACTTCCACCTGGTATTTCCTCCTTCCAAGAGTTAAAAGCAAGCAAAGTTAAAAACCACAACATGTTGCAGGCGTGTCTCCTGCTGTCCTACACAAAACACATGTCCAAGCAGTTGCAAACTTCTAAGTAATACTACAAGCACATTGGTCTAGATCCTCAGCTCACGTTAATGGAGGGGTGTGCTTTATATCAGCAAGCATCTGGTCCATGACATATCACAGACAACTATTTCTACAACAACAAGCACCAGCACAACATGGACAAACAAAGAGCTTCCTCTCTCCTTGGCAGCTGAAACAACTCCATTTGAATTCCCACCTTCCAGGAAGAGACTCGGCTCCCATTCTAGACAATGCTTCACAGCACTGTGCTCCAACTCCATTAGCACATCTACATGCTCCCTAACTCAGAGGACACTGGCATTTCTTCTTAGAGAAGCAGCTTGTCAGCAAGCCCAGCTGCATCCGCCATCCCCCCGAGGACTATTACAACAGCTTTATTTACATGCTATAAGGAAAGATGTTCCCACAAAGGGGACATATCTCCCAAACCACACTGATAAAACGAAGCTGGAGCAACACGCGCAAATCTGAATTCAGTTAAAAGCAGGTGGGGTGGAAACTGGAGGAAAACCAGATTCTCCCTGATCAGAGCCTCAAATCTTCTCCTTCCCTGGGTGACAAAAGTTGCCCCATTTGGGAAAACACAGTTAACACAGTGAGCTGGAAGCAGCTGGCTGCTCCAGTATCAACGTGTCCTTTCTGGAGGCAAGATCGACTAGTCACAATGCACCAAGCCCCCCAGGAACCTGGTTAATGCTAATTTAGTCAGCCATTTCCTTCAGAAGACCTTGGTCTAAATGCAATTACACTACAAAACAAGTGAAGTGGTACTGCTAAGATGCTCAGCTCCGCTAGAAGCTTTCCCAATACATTTACATAAAATTAGCTCTTATGTTAATAGAGATTTATTCCATCAGTCCAGGCCTGTCAGTTCAGAGTGTTTTCTGCACTTGAACTGAATTTCTTGTAGCTGCGGCCTCATCTTCCCGTTGAATTATTAACAGATTCCCACTATTGCCTCCATTTTCTGGCCTTTTTTAGGTTTGGTTTGGTTTCCTTCTCTATTTTTACATGAGGCTCTATGGATTCTTGCTTTAAAATGAAAAGCAGTCTGCTTTTTTCCTCTCCTTTAATTAGATTTTCCCTTACTTTTATTTTCTTTTAATTTCTTCCATAAAAGCTTCCCTGAAAGACCAAACCATTGCGGAAATGCTATCTAGAATGCCACATGGCTTATCAGACAATTTTACACCATCACTTTGTGAAGTCATTCTTTATTCCCTAGAAAATGAAATTAAGTGTTCCTGGTAAGATCTGGGCCACAGCGACAAAGCAGGCAGGGGTGCACTGATGCCTTTACGTTCCCATTGCTCAGATACAAAGGAAGTTTGACAGGCTGTCAACAAAATTCAAGCAGACAAAACCAGCTTTAGAAAAGAAGCCAGAGGAGTAAATTCCCCAAAAGCCATTTCACATTATGGGAGCACATTAAAGACTTGTCTTTAATACTGACTCTGATCCAATGTGTCATAACTTAGACATTGGCCCTTCCAATGTTTCTTATTCATAGATGTTTCTGGTTGATACTGTGCTTGGCACCGGGAAATAGACTAAAATACTGCTTCTGCTAAATATTTTTCACTGGGAGAAGAAAATTCCATGCACCCTAAATCCCCTTTTGCTCCAAGAAATGTACATTCTTTCCTTGAGTGAGGATAGGTACCATGGAAAATCTTGCTCCCATGAATTTCTGCAGCTCCTCAAAGTATTTCCACCATAACTCATTATGCCTTCTCCTTTAAATGTTTCAAATGTGTGGAGATGGTTATCACACTGCTGAGCCATCCTCAGCCAAGTTATTCACAATAAATATTTTCATTTGCCACTATAAATCTCTGTGTCTCTTTGAACTTACTTACCATTTCCATATTTTATTGGGGGTGTATATAGACACACATATATATAATGTACATCTATATATATATGGAATTTACCCTTCTGCTTCGGATAAAACTTCAACAGAGCGCCATAGAGTGAAAATCTAGAAAGTTACTACTCATTGGCAAGAGCATTATTAATTAAATCAGGTGATCTTACTTCTGTTTCATCCTCTGCTACGAGCTTTCTGTATGACACTGGTCATGTCAGGTAGTCTGTATGTGTCTTTGTACTCCACCTGCAAAACAACAACTGAAGCACATCCCCTCCTTACAGAGACATTAGAAGGATAATGGTTGTATCCTGCTAATCCCTTGGAAAGGAATTCGTACATCCTCATGGCACTTCACCTGTGATATTATGCTCAGACACTTTGCTGATAAGAGCCTATAAATACAGTCACTTGTTACAAACACGATCTCATGGCTTCAGCTGCTGTGACCTTTTTGCTTGATAATAACAGGGGATGAAGCAAAATGTACCTTGTCCAGTTTGGGTTGAATGCCCCTGTCTCATGTTGAACAACCTCAGGGCAGAATGGTACTAAGATAGACAGGGAAATTGGTGGTGTGCCAGGTAAAAGTGAAGGGCATCATAATCAAACATATGGACACTGAGAGAATGCCTGAGCTGGCAGATGAAGGACAAAAGCAGAAGAGGAAACAGCAAAACATACAGACCTTCCACTTCATTGCTTGTGTCAGTATTTTCCTCAAAACCTGCCTATAAAATAGCTCTGCCCCACTTGCCTCTTAACTGTGCAGAAAAAAAACCTCCTGAGAGTCTTTCCTTGAACTGAGTCAATCTCTATCTGGCTTCTTTAGTCCAGTTTAGCAGTAGGAAAAGCTTGAACTTGAAACCTACCCACTGATCTTAGCTGCCATATGAATTAAAGAAATAAGGTTAAGAAAAGGCATGGAAAAGATCCTGCTGAAGAGTCCCTTGTTAAACAAGAAAGGCACATGTATAAGAAAAAATGAAAATTAAAGACCCAGAAAGACCCCCACACTGATACCACTAGTTTGTTTCTAAAAGGGTTTGGCACATCAGCCTTCCAGTATCTGAAGGGGGCTACAAGGATGCTAGAGAGGGACTCCATCAGGGACCGTAGCGATAGGACAAGGGGTGATGGGTTCAAACTGAAACAGGGGAAGTTCAGGTTAGATATAAGGAAGAAGTTCTTTACTGTGAGGGTGCTGAGGCACTGGAATGGGTTGCCCAAGGAAGTTGTGAATGCTCCATCCCTGGCAGTGTTCAAGGCCAGGTTGGACAGAGCCTTGGGCAACATGGCCTAGTGTGAGGTGTCCCTGCCCATGGCAGGGGGTTGGAACTGAATGATCTTAAGGTCTTTTCCAAGCCAAATCATTCTATGATTCTGTGTTGGGCAGCTAAGATACAAATCCAGCTGGATTTAGCAGGACCTGTTGCGATGGGACAAGGGGATAATGGTTTTTAACTGAAACAACAGATTTAGACTAGATTTAAGAAATAAAGTTTTTATGATGAGGGTGCTGAGGCACTGGCACAGGGTGCCCAGAGAAGCTGTGGCTGCCCCATCCCTGGCAGTGTTCAAGGCCAGGTTGGACATAGGGGCTTGGAGCAACCTGCTCTAGTGGAAGGTGTCCCTGCCCATGGCAGGGGTTGGGACTGGATGAGCTTTAAGGTCCCTTCAACCCAAACCAGTCTGGGATTCTATGATTCCAAATTTATAGGAATCATTCATCGATTCATTAGGCTCAGCCAAGAAGCTCAGCAATAAGGGGAGCAGCAGATTGCCAGTGTCCCTTTAGACAAAGAGACTAAATGAGCTGACATTTGACCAAGTCCCAAAGAGGGACTTGCTAGAGTGGCCCTGACAGACATGGTTCGCCACAGATTCTGCCACTGAGCTTTCTGAGCAGCTGATGGAGTGGGAGATGCAAGAGGAAAAGAGTAAGTGATGAAGAGCAAAGTTTATAAGAACTCTGACCAGGCTCAATAAAAGAAAGTCAATTCTAAGTTGTTTGCAACACGAAACAGTATCTGCTTTGTTTGTTTAACCTACTCAGTGAAGCTATTTATAAGGTCCCATGACTGAAGGGTCAGGGGATGCTGATGCTTCTTTATGCGGGCATGGTCCTTGGCTGTTAGCCTTTTGCAGGAAGCCTTCTACAATCTTTTAGACATTCTACAAAGCACACAGTAAAACCAACTGAATTAAATGCTTCGAAGAAAACCCATTACTGCAATTGTCTGAAGGAGGACAGGGGGAAAACACAACATAACGCTTGGATACCCTTATGAATGTGGCTAATGAAGTTGGTATTTGAACTCATAGAATCATAGAATGGTTTTGGTTGGAAAGGACCTTAAGATCATCTAGTTCCAACCCCCTGCCATGGGTGTGGATGCCTCATGCTAGACCGTGTTGCCCAAGGCTCTGTCCAACCTGGCCTTGAACACTGCCAGGGATGGAGCATTCACCACTTCTTTGGGCAACCGGTGCCAGCACCTCACCACCCTCACAGTAAAGAACTTCTTCCTTATATCCAACCTTGAGAAAGCCCTTATTAATCAAGATTTAAAATAACACCTCTAGATGCAGATTTTATTCTTGTTGTTTCTTTAGATCTGGTCTAACCTGACAGTATCAAAACATCTGAAGATCTTCTTCAGCTGATAATTTCAGTATCCATGAGAGGGTTTGTTTTGGTTGACCCGCTGTTGTCTGGTTTGTCCCGCTCCTCATTTCATGCACCTGATGCCGTTCTGCTCCATAAAGCCTTACAAACTGATACTTCTTAAATACCTCCTTTGGCATCAATCCTTTTTAACAATATTAGCGACTGCTAGTTGTAGCTCTTCCAAAAGGAAAGGAAGGTATCTTTAGCACATGACTGTTTAGTAACAAAATGTAATATCCTTTGAGGATCACCTATGACTTCTAAAAACCCCATGATCAGATGAACATTGCTCTCAACACAGTTCCCTGTTGGCTCCATTCCTGAAAGACTCAGACCCCTGTTGCTTTGAAAACATCTCCCAAGATTTGAAGCTTCTTCACCTACTTGATGTGTGTCCTTTTTCTCTTTATGAAAGCCCAATCCTTCTCTCTGATCTGCCAAGAAATCTGTCTGCTGTTGGAAAGAGATGCCACTTTGCCATCCAAAACATCTTGGGTCTCTATGCCTCATTGACTCACTATTTTTGTATCCCAAGATTTCTCAGTTGAGCTATAATGGGAAGGCGGTAGGATAAGGGCTACAGGAGGGCTGCTCAGCAAAATGGAAATGAAGAGCAAAAGACACTAATGCTGGTCTCTGGAGTTATAAAACTGGCTCCAACTATAGTATTTATTGACATGCTTTAAGGTGGCCTTGGCAGTGCTGTGGTAATGGTTGGACTTGATGATCTTAAAGGTCTTTTCCAACCTAGTTGATTCTATGATTTAGCTGAAAGCATTTTAGAACAGTTTTATAGGAAATGCAGTGCATAATAAAGTTGGGCTGTGCTTTACTGCAAAGTTTCAATGAAATATCCTTTTATTCACAGAATGGTTGACTAAGTAATACTTCATAAGTTGATGCTTCTCTCCTTTACTCCACTACAACCAATGAAACAATCTCTTGCTTTGCACAAGATCTCAAAGAAACAAACTCCTATGTTTTTAGGTCTGTAAAACCCAAGTCAAGCATTCAGCAGCTCATAAGGTGCAAGATAATTTTCCCGCCTAAGACTGAATTACACTCTTTTCATAATTTTTCAGAAGTGATCCCATAACCATTATTTCTATAAGAGGTAAAGACTTTATGGTACAATAACTTTCAGAGATGAATAATGTATTCGTGTCAAGTCTTCACCAAAAAAACTCCACAGAACTTACCAGCTCTTGTATTATTATTGTATTTTACGTCTGGTATTTATTTTGTAAGCTGTGACTGCATATTCAGCTCTGCAGAAGGCACAAAATAAAAGCAATTCCTTCCATTGAATTTGAGGCACCATGAAAGCAAAATTGAGCAGAAGAAAAAAATACATTCTTTCCAGGTTAACGTTAAAATGAACTCTCTTTTGGATGATGATAGGGTAAGTCCTTTAACTACATATAAGCTGTCTGATAGCTCTGCAATGATCCAAAGCAATTAGGAAAAAAATGGTTCAATAAAATATAGAGATTTATGATTGAGATTTGAAAACGGCTTTTTTTAGGTAAGAAGTTTTAACCAATTTAGCAAGTAAGCATCACACTTAAAGGACAGACTCTTGCTGATATATCGATATGGTTGAAAACTGTACTTGGGCTCAGCTGTGAGCAACCAACAGCTAGAAGGGATTGCCCCAAAGCTGGTCTGGCAAGGCAGAACCTTGCTGCATCAGTGCAAAGCCAACAGGATCAGCTCCCACCAGTTTCCCCTGCAATTTAAAAATTGGATAAGAATCATCATAGAACCCCAGCCTGGTTTGTGTTGGAAGGGACCTTAAAGCTCATCCAGTTCCAACCCCCTGCCAGAAGAACTTCTGCCGAAGAGCTCATCTCAATCTCCCCTCTGGCAGGTTAAAGCCATTCCCCCTTGGCCTGTCCCTACAGGCCCTTGGCCAAAGCCCCTCTCCAGGTTTCCTGGAGCCCCTTTAGGCCCTGGAGCTGCTCTAAGGTCTCCCCTTAAGGAGCCTTCTCTTCTCCAGGCTGCCCCAGCCCAGCTCTCTCAGCCTGGCTCCATAGGAGAAAAAAAGATTTTGGACCGAGCTGGCCAAGGGGTGCTTAAGCAATCCAGTCTGGTCTGGGGTCAGGAAACCTCTGCAGAGGTGAGGCAGCTTGGGGCAGAAAGCCCCCTGAAAGTGCCTTCTTTGCCTTTCCCTCCTGAATAAGAACCTTCCTGCAGGCTTATTTCAGGAATTTCAACCTCACCTTTTGTGATACAACAGAAGTGCCAGGGCCCTACAGGAGAACCATTATGACATTGAGCCTGCATTTAATTTGAAGAAGCCTTATGCAGTAATGAAATAATCAAATCTCTCACTTGAATAGGGCATGCAGTTTCTAGTGATGTTACCATACTGAATGAAGCTACTGACTCAGCTCATAGTTACCACAGCAGACATGTCCATCAGTGAGTAATGTACAACAATAGGCATGTGGGTGCTCTTTTTTCAGAGGAATGAACCTTGAACATTGAATAAGTATTAATCAAATATCTTTGTGCCAGATCCAAAAGAAAGCATCAGCATCTACACTGCAGTTAGACTCCTAAACCCAAACATGCATGTCAGCACCTGTGTAATGCAGGAGGTACTTACCTCATCAGGAGTTTTGATTTACTGCTTGGCAGTTCTGAAGGCTTGAGTTCTGCTTTCTGCACTCTGTAAGAGCTCCTGAGTACACAGGTGTCACCTGAGACCTTTTAATCCCTGCTACAGGATGATGGAGCATTTATATCAGCTGCTTTGCCTGATCCAAATCACACCAGGAAGATCCTACTCAGGAGTTTGTGGTTAGTAATAAATAGCCAATGTTTTCTTAATGATTGTTAAAAACTGGACCCCAGTTTCTCTAATGACTGTAGACAGGACTTGCTTTTACTGCCACTTGTAAAAGCGGAATATAATTACATTATGATTACATTATCTATGTTATAGAAAAAGACAGTAAAGGTGGATAGGAACTTCGGTTTTAAAGAGTCCTGTGTCTAAACATTCCATAAAGTGGATGTAAGTAGCTGCATACATTGTATTAGTTTATTACATGGAAATCCATGCTCAACTCATAATCACTTTAAGCTGATATAATGCCATACTATACAATTTAAAATCAAAAGAAAAAGGCTGAAAATGTAAGTTTTAAAAGGCAGCTTTCTTGTGCTAAAAAGGAATAATTACCTACTCTAGTGGAAGGTGTCCCTGCCCGTGGCAGGGGGCTGGAACTGGATGAGCTTTAAGGCCCCTTCCAACCCAAACCATTTTATGATTCTATGAAAAGCACACTTTTCTTGAAGGAAATGTACAGAAAAGACAGGTCACTTTGCTTCCCTTGTGAAGGAACCTCAGGAAGATCTGCCGGGGTGAACCCTCAGTCCTCCAGGTGTGGCAAGAAATGGTGAAAGGAAAAGAGTAGGTGCTCTGAGTGGCTTCCTTCCAGCATGCTAAGATACCATGTCCCTTCCAACACAGACTATTCTATGATTCTATTCTATGATAATATTCTTTGAAATCACTCAGATATCATCGGGACAGACCACCAAAATCCTGAAAGCCATTTTCATCTTCCCCTATTCTCTTAGTTTTTCTTTGGCCACAATAAATACTCACTATTTAGGTTTTGATGGGGCTTCGGATCGATGCAGTTTGACAATAAAACCCCATCCATTTATTTATTTATAGTAAAATAGGTTCACTAACATCTTAGCATCTAACAGTGCTGTGTTCCCCTCCCCAGCTGGCTCAGTGCGGTACGTTGTACAGCCTGGAACACAGTGGGGACACAAGGACATGGAGTGACATGTTTACAGATACCTTCTCACTCCGTAATGGGAAAAGAAATGTGCAAATTTAATTCTGATTGGATTTTTAAACCATAAAAACAAACTACTTCTTGTACTTAGACTACTCTTGCATCTGATACCAGCTCCTGCTCCCTGATGTCTTTATAACTCAGCTGGTTCTTTCTAGCTGCCCATGTAATTGGGATGGCAGCAAGTAGATATATACAACCTGCCTCAAAAAAGAAGGGGTAGAAGACACACCTACATAAAAATGATATGATTTCTTTTCAAATATTCCTTACCAAAAATGCCTTTTCTTCATGGTTTTCTTTAATCTTGTGCCAACACTTAACATAAAGGCTCTATGGAGCAGGACTTTAGCCTGTTCTTGCAATTTCCTGACACTGTCCCACAAGAGGGCACAAATATATCAGGTGTCCTACTTGAAAGTCAACAACTTGACACCACTGCATCTTGTGCTGCTCCTTACGGTGATGGACAACTAAGGATGGCTTAAAAATACAAAGCAAACAGCAAGAGTAAGTGGTTTCAAAATCAATACAAGAACGATCAAGTAGCAGAAGAGTACTTGTTATCTGTTCATCAAAATGATGTGAAAAGACGTTCTGTGCATCCAGAATTTAATTTAGCTACTTGCTTTATCATCATAAACACTCATTTCAATATGGGCAATGATTATTTTTTCTTCCCAAACATGAATAATATATAATTGCTGGTATTTTGGAGGAGACAAGGTCTTTACCTTTATCCATCAGGGCAATTTATCATTGTCTCTCTTTTTCTTCTGCAGTAGGGAGAGAGCTTGTCAGCTCAGCTTGTTCTTAAAAAGCTGGAGTGTAATTCAATAATAAATTCACTCAAAGGCTAGCTGTCACGAGGCATTCATTTATTTGTACCCATTAGGTGATCTGCACTGCTGTTCTCTCTAAAGGGAAGCTAAGCTGTGTTTCTGAAGGCCAGAAAATACATTGCATAGAAATGCAGTCACCTCCTTCACGCTGCTGCTACTTCTGCATTGGCCATACGGGAATGCCAACGTGGTTCCCTCAGGGGTGATAATCACCCAGCCAGGGCCTGGGAAAGCCCTGAGGAGCAGGCTGTGGTTCCTGATCTGAATGAGGAGTGTGTTTGTGCCACAGGGGCTGTGCGTCTGCAGGACATCAGATGTGCGGGAGACAGAGGTCCACGTCACCTCTGTGTTGCCTGCTCATGAGGGACTGCTCACAGCAAGTGGCATGGATTCAATTCCAATCCTACTCTATGAGAGTGATGGGTGCTGGGACAGAAAGATGTAGGATGTTTCATGCCCAGCAATCTACAGTCCTACACCAAGAAGGAGATGGCTTCATGAACCACAGCAGCAGCAATAGAAGGGTGGTCCTACAGCAGGATGCTGGAGGAGAGGGCTGTCCTAAGGCAGGATGCTGGAATCCTTCATCAGAACAAAAGATTTCCTGCTCTCCCTCTTGATGGGACAAGCTATTAAGCCAGCAGCTGGAAGGAGAGATGGAAATGGCTGTGATCTTCATGGAGACACTGAGGAGTTCCATGGATAAGAGGGATACTATCACGTGTTTGTTGTAAAGGTGACTGGAGGAGATTCAACAGTGAGAACACTACTGACCAAAGGGCATATCTACACATGCAAATGCAATCAGTCTCATTTGCCCAGACTAATTGGGTCCCAGATGGTCCCAGCCCATGCTCCTCCACAGAGCAGTCGCTGTGTGACCTCTGCTGAAGCTCTGCCACTTCCAGGGTGACAAGAGACATCTGTTCAGAGGTTCAGTTCTCTAGGTGGTGAAAACAGACAATTGAAACTGCAAAGAGAAACCAAGTCCCTGCCCATGGCAGGGTTCGAAACTAGATGATCTTAGGGTCCTTTCCAACCAAAACCAGTCTATGATCCTATGATGCTACAATTCTATGATCTAAGTAAGCAGAAAACACTTGCAATGGTTGAGTTTATCCAGACCTACAGGATCTTTAAGAACTAACAGGAACCCACACCATGTTTTAAGATCTCGAAATGTCATTTTTAGCAACCCAACAGACTGATGAGCCTGGAGCGTGTGCTGTGGTGCTGTCTCAGGGGAAAACACACCTCCTGTTGAGGTCCTTCAGTGCTATTTGCAACTGCTCTTGTGATGAGTCAAGATATTTAACGTGAGACATGCAACACAATCACAGCTTGAGGTGACCATATTTAGTGATACGCACCCTATGCTGGTATTTTAAGAACGGCAGCCTCATAAATCATCCCTATATCTGTATAATTCTTTGTGTTACCTTAATGGAACAAGGAGCCCCATTTATTAGTTCCACTGCAGTTAATGAAAAGCAATCATTAAACCCCTTCCTATTGATTTGAATCTTTGCATTCCCTCCCTCTAGTAATCTATATGCCAGATAAACATTTCTGCTAGCAGGTGCTCCTTTTGAATCCTGAATCTTCCTTTTAGCAGGACATCTACAGATGATTGGTAATTCTTTCCTATATAGAGATCTATCATCAGATTGGATGTAAATCCTGTAGCAGTTTATGTGACTCTATTTTATATTCCAAAGCCTGATTTTACAGCAACAAGTCACAACCACTGAAAGCAGAGAATTCACTGTGCTGACATTTAGTCCAGAGTCTGGACCCTTCAGCATCTGGAACCTGCAACCTTCAGAATGCTGATGAAGAACAACAGTTTGTGACATAATGAGTGTTTGGCCTTAGTCTGAATCACTGTTGTCAGCTTTTTTGGACTCTGAAGGGCTTGGCAGCAAGACAAATCAGGGAAACTATCACATCAGGCCAGCTCCCTGACACTGGTGTGCTTCTAAATGGTTCATGTCTGAGGTCAGCCTGTGGACCACCAGAGACAGTGACATACAGGAGGTGGCACCCAAGGGATGCTGGAGATGTTCCTTTATGGAAAAGCACTAGGTCAGGCCAAGAAGGGCCTGACAGGCCTGCTGAGATGCAGGTGCTGAAATAAATACTCACAAAACACGAGGCTTGTACATTTTCAGTGCCAACTCATTCACTGCTGTGTGTGGGAAAGCTGAAAGTAAGCAGTTAATGACTGGGTGGAATTCAATGGGGCCCAAATCTAAGAACCACCTCATGGCTCAGGGTCACCACTTCTCAAGGGCAACATTCAGGGCAGACACTGAATGATCTAAGAATCTCACACCACAGGCTATGTATTATGGTGTCCTGCTACATGATTTTAAAGGGATGACCTCCCCTGACAGCCAGGCATGTACTTAAATGCCTGAGATGCCGGCACAGAAGTGACCTGTGTAAGATTTCTTTGCCAGTTCCTGTTCTTGATGATGATTGCAGTGATAAAGAATCTCACTATTAAAACCAATCTACATTTGAATTGATTGTTTATACTGGAAATCACTCTAATAGCTCTCCCTAATCTGTAAGATTGTCTTCAGTTCTGAGGTCTCTACTAGTCACACTATAGACTGTAAATATCATTCTGGTTTCCCTATATTTTGGCTCTGCCAATGGAAGAATGTCTGCCATTGCTGTTTACGAGATACTTCTGGAAAATACCTGTCACTTGAACTAGAAGAGTCATGTTGAATGGGTGGCTTTCATGTCTTGAAATTAGAGAAAGAAGGAAAGATGCAACTGCCCATATGCATTGGGAGAGACACATCTTGTCTTAACTGCTATCAGGACACTGCAGATGAGGAGACAGTCAGCAGAATTCCATCAGCTACAAAATTCTTCAGGTATCTACTTCCCTTAGATATCTTTTGGTGTTCTGCATCTTGCTGCCATTCCATGTCTTATAATGGCCAAGTGGTTTACACTTTACCTCTTACTGAATCAAACCCAAAATTCACTCACCCTCCTTCAAAAGGATTGTCTCCTGGGATGACGTGAGTGCTGTCCTTGCCGATGAGGAACTTGATCCGATCGTAGAACGAATGCAAGCTCTGCTGGGACACGGGGGCTTGTGTCTCCTGGATGATATCCAAGGGGTCCGGGGAGCCCAGGCACAGCGCATTGACGTGGCACAGTGGCTGCAAGCAGCAGTCTGGGTCCATGCAATCCACCAGGCCATCTGCAGAAGGGTAAGGAAGATTTTAGAGCAAGGGTTAACACAGTGTTGTAGACTTCAGGGTGCAAGACCTTTTTCCAGTGCATACAACAGAGAAATGTGAATTTATACCTTCACAGAGTAAGGCATGTTCCCTTAAAGTCCCAGTAAAGAACCCAGACTATGCATTAACATGTAACATTAATATGCATATATGAAAACACATACATACATATGAGATTAGACCCTAAAAATAAGCACCTTTGAGGCTAATTCTGGGATATACCATTTCACATCTCAGTCATCCAGATAACTCCAGAACCCCAAAAGGTGGGGTTTTTTTTCCTGTCAATATACAAATTACTTTTGTGCACTGGTCCTGTTCCCTTTGCAAATCACAGGCACATTGCATTATACCATAGAATCATAGAATCCGAGACTGGTTTGGGTTGGAAGGGTCCTTAAAACTCATCCAGTTCCAACCCCCTGCCATGGACAGGGACACCTTCCACTAGAGCAGGTTGCTCCAAGCCCCTGTGTCCAGCCTGGCCTTGAACACTGCCAGGGATGGGGCAGCCACAGCTTCTCTGGGCACCCTGTGCCAGCGCCTCAGCACCCTCACAGGGAAGAACTTCTGCCTAAGAGCTCATCTCAATCTTCCTTTTGCCATCCAAAAGCCATTCCCTCTTCTGCCACTACATGTCCTTGAACACCAAAGCTATTTGGGTCACTTGCAGTTGGAATAGTGATTAAAGCCATGGTATCTACCATTGCTACAGAGAGATCTATACACAAAAACTCACTAAAGATTCTGGCTAGACAGACGAGAAAGTAAGGGAGATTTTCCTGGGAAGGTCTGATCTCTGTTGGCCTCTGTCACATTTATTCCATGAAGACACAGAGAAACAGATGACCTCAAACTCTCAGGATATAAACCTTGTACTTTCAGCAGCACTAAATTAATAACAACAACAATAATAGCATTGGAAACACATGCGAAAAGCTTGCCAAGTGTACTCCAGTAAAACAAGGGTTTTCATATCTGTCAAGTCATCAGATGCACGGACAGTAGTACTTCCCCTCCCACCACCATAGCAGCATTCCCCAGTTCATTTTGAGATGTCACTGTTCATTGCCAACAGCTTAGTTCAAAGCAGTGACAGGAAAGGAAATCCAAAGAAAAGCTAGGAAGAGGTTTGATGAACCATGGCATTTAGGAATAGAAGTTGTTAGCATGTAGTAGAGATGGACCTTTAAATCAGATTAGGCAACTGGGTGGTTTTATTCTGGGGTAATGGGATATGGAGCCCTTCACTTCCAACTCATCAGTTCAAGCAAGGCAGTTTGACAGTGAATGAAAATTGTTACCATGTGGTGGCTGTTCACATTGGCATGTTCACCTATATGAAATGAGTGCTTTGTCTCAGTGTAGTTGCTGGGAGCTCTATATATCAGAGAAACCACCTTTACAGCTAGCATCTTACTAACCATTTCAGCACAGAGGCAAGAAACAAATGTGCTGAGACAGCAACGCTGTCCTGAGAGGTAGGTCTGTCCTGAAGTGGGATGAGATTTAGAGTTGTCAGGGATGAGATTTAGAGTTGTCAGGATAACGTATTTTTAATTTCAGAGAAACAGTAAATTAAAACAATTTGTCATTATTACAGACATTATTACTGTGAGCTTCAGTTTCATCCCAGTTACACCAGTATGAATTAGAGGTGCTTCCACTAATGTTCTTCACACTACTTTGAATTCAATATAAGTTAGGAATCTGATCTGTTATTATTGCTCTGGCACTTATGATGGCTTACATGCCATGGACTTGGATTCTGTTAATGCTCCATTCTGGGAAGATTTTAGTGCCATACAACATCACTGGAACATCGTTTCATGTGGTTACCCATACACCAACAACTGAACAAAAAGCTTGTTCAGTGTTCACAGAGCTTCCAGTCTACTTGGGGGTCAAAATGCAATGAATCTCTGCTCCATGTAGTTATGTACACTCACACACAATGAGTAATTTTCACAAGTGCTCTACACCTGCTATGAATGACAATGGGACTAGTATTAGACTAGCAAAAGTGCTTTCGAAATCCCATCCATTATCCTCACCTCTGTTCTGATACCTCTATATTTTTGTAACTCCTTGCAAAATTGCCCCCAAAATTTCCAGCTTGGGCACAAACCCTGCCCATCTGCTTTTTCTCTTGATGACTGGTGATAATGAAATGGCTTTATTTGCCCATTAAAAATATGACTTGCTGCAGATGATTAGGCCAGTAGGATCCTGGAAGGTCAAATCTCAGATGGAGTTTGAGAGACCGTTCACAGAACGAAAACCTGCATAGATGTAATATACTTATCCATGGAAAAAGAAATGGAAAAGAAACAACAAACCAGCCCTGTTACTGTATTGACTACAGCTTCAAGCAAGATAAAATGTTATTTTCTCCCACACATTAATAATGTTTTCTAAGGCTACAGACACTCTGCTGAGGGGATGGCAAACCAGCTGTACCATAGCTCTTCATTACCCTGTCTTTTATTTCAAGCACTGGAAATGTGTTTTGGGACCTGAAGCTGCAAGACAGCAGGGAAATGTTGGCTTTGCAGGAAACAGTAGATAAGTGTTTGAAGAACAGATGCACAGCACAAGGTTTTGTATAGGTGGGAATGCCGAGGACTCATCTGAAGATAAGCCTTTCAACTGATGCGTTTCAGGCCTGGATGGAGTAAGTTGAGGGTAATTACACCAGAGAGGTTTGTCACTGACATCTTAAAGTCATTAAGGCCCTCAAGAGCTCAAATGGGGTTTAGCTACTCAACTCCCTCTAACATCAACAGCAGTTTCAAGGCAAAGCATTTCTTCAGCTTAGAAAATGTAAAGGCCATATTTGTCTGAGTCATGTAGAACAGCAAGAGTTAAGCTACAAACCACATCATAAATAGTGATGTCTCCACCTGAATATTGTTTGCTTGTGGATTTTTTCTTAATGTATGGTCCACACGTGAACCAAGTGGTGTCCTACAGTGAATTGTAAGGAGATGTAATAACACCGTACACAGCTATGACTTCTCACACCCTGAAATCTCTTGTTGGATCCACCAGAAGAGCGAGGATAAAGTGGCACTTGTAAGAAGCTCCCTGCCCATGAAGAGCAAGTGTTCAGGGAGCTGCATGGATTAACATAAAATAACATCAGAGCAAAATAAAACTCACGTTTTAATGGTCCAAATAGTCAAAAACAAATGTGGGAAGGAGAATATAGCAAGGTATGATCTCACAGAACAATGCGAAGTCATAATACAAATGTCCTTTGAAATGTATAAAGCAAAAAGATGATTTTTCCTTAGGAACCACTGCACATTTTTCAGAGAGAGGTAACTGAAAGAGGTGAACACGGGATCAGTGGCTTCTGCACCCCAAGTTTTACAGCAGCAAAGCCACAGAGACCCATGATCCATGTGCGGATTCCTAACTCCTGTAGCTCCAAGAGTACAGACACACAGCACAGTAAGTTCTTAGTTGTGGACACATTTATACAGCTCTGGGTTTTCAAAAGGGCAGCTCACTTATTCTACATACAGCCATAATATGGCCATGGCTTTTCAGACCAGAGAACAAATGTGTTGCTGAATTATCTCTGTGCAAGGTTTAAAGTCTTGCTTAGAGGGATTACAGTGATTCATATGCTTTAAGGTCAAAGGGGCTACTATGATCAGGTTGTCTGACCTCTTATATACACAGGCTGTTCATTTCTTTTCCCTCAAGAACTGAATTAAAGCCTGTCTTTTAGAAAGATATCTCATATATCAGACAGCTGATTACAGTGAGTCCACCACTTCCTCTGGAAAGCTATTCAAATGCTTAATTACTGCTAGGAAACTGCATCTGATTTCAAGGTTGAATTTCTCTAACTCCAATATCCCACCACTGGAGCTTGGTTTGCCTTGTCTGCAAGGTTACCAATGTTTTCTTATGCCCTACATGCTCAGATGTCTTTCCATGTGCAAGTCCCTCCACACAGAGCAACAATCCATTCCAAACCTTTTCTCTGAACAGCTGAGGAAGATTAAACTTCCCATCATAAAGTCTATTTTCCAGTGGCTGGATATTGTGTGTAGCATCCTTTGATCTCTTTCCAGTAATTTCACATATTTTGGATGTGTGAGCACCAACACTGGACACAGAACTGTGGCAGCAGCAATACTGGGTACAGAAGAGAGACCACATCCCAACTTTGGGGGGTTTTATATGTCTAAGGTTCACAGTAGCCTTTCAGCAAGAGCCTTGCACTGAGAACTCATGTTGAGACGATGATCTCCAGTGACCTCTAAATCCTGTTCTGAGTCATTGCTTTTCAAGAGTCTCACAGCCCATAAGTATAACACGCTTTCCTGGTTCTCAGGGGTATTACCTTGCATTTTGCTGCATTAAGACACATTTGGTTTGATTGTGACCTTGTCATGATGTGAGTCAGGTCGCTGTATCCCAGTGATCTGGGTACACTACTCACCACCATCTCAAGCTCTAGGTGACATGAAGCTTTTGCCAAGAGACATTTAAACTATGTTTGAAGACAACGCTGAAAATGCTGAATAGGGTTGGATACAACAACCAGTTCCAAGGGATCCCTTCAGAAACAGCTTCAATCATGGGTGCCTTTCAGTTAACAAATTCATTTGAAGATCTGTCACTGAGCCAGATTTTAAACCATCTCTTGTGTTCCTTATTATTTCCATGTAATAAGAGTTTTCACATCTTTAGGATGCTTTATGCATCCTCTATAGACACACATGTCCTTTTGGCAGTCCTGCCAAAAATAAAGCTCTTTTGTCACACCTCCTTTGTATAAAGCCATGAAATAAATACCTTCTGCAATTTCAGAGTTACCATGGAGTGAATCATATCACTGCCTTTGTGAAAAGGGAGTCATTGGCAAGACACTGCCAGATCTGGTAAATAATGGGATCAATGGTTTGCGTCTTTCACTAGGACTCATATAATCACAGAGTAAGGAAGGCTGGATGGGTCCTCTGGAGGTCATCTTGTGAGCCCTGTCTCATTCCCTTCAGAGAGGGACAGGCATGAAGGAGATTGAACTGGGATCAGCAGAAAATATTCCTTGTCTACCACTGAGGACAAAGCAGCTCCAATTTATTCAGCTAACATTGTTTTTTAGGGGACCAAGTCCTCTTTGATCAGATAATCTGTGCTCTATCACTAGACAGTGAGTTTTACTTTAGGATTACTACATCTAGCTTGTATGTTGTGGATGGAATCATAGAATTACAGCATGGTTTGGGTTGGAAGGGACCTCAAAGCTCATCCAGTTCCAACCCCCTGCCACGGGCAGGGACACCTTCCACTAGAGCAGGTTGCTCCAAGCCCCTGTGTCCAACCTGGCCTTGAACACTGCCAGGGATGGGGCAGCCACAGCTTCTCTGGGCACCCTGTGCCCGCGCCTCAGCACCCTCACAGGGAAGAACAGTCCCAAAGAGCTCTGAATTGCCAGGACAACCCAATGACATAACCATAATTCTCATTAAAGAATTGCATCTATGATGTATTTTCAGCCTGTTCTCCACACAAGCATTGCTTCATGGAAGGGACTAAGCTCTAAAACTATCTGTGTCTTCTTGGAGCAGGATCTTGGCCTTGACTTTAAGATGACCAAAGGAAGATTTAGATTAAACATTAGGCAGAAGTTCTTCCCTGTGAGGGTGCTGAGGCGCTGGCACAGACTTTTCCCAGAGAAGCTGTGGCTGCCCCATCCCTGGCAGTGTTTAAGGCCAGGTTGGATGGGGCTTGGAGTAACCTGCTCCAGTGGAAGGTGTCCCTTGCAGGATCCAAGCCCAAAGTAACTTCTCAAAAAATCCAACATATAAATTGAACCTGTTGCAGGTGTGTTACAACAGAATAGGGTTGGTGTGGAAAGCACCACCGCTGCCTGGGGGTTGGTTAAATGGGACATGCTCCTTCCCATCCGGGCACACAGGATGGGGCAGGCATTGAGTAACTAAAGGGGTGTGTGACTGTCTTCCTTGCCCATCAGCCTTCACATCCAGAATCTCCAGCTTCCCTGAAAGCCTCCTTTGCTAGGAATGGTTTAAGATCCCAAAGGCACACAACGAGCCACTGATAGGAAAAACTGTGCTGTTATTGAACACCACTGCAGATCTTTTGGCTTACCTCTAAACTATGATGAGATGAGCGTGATGTATTCCCTCCCCAGAATAAAACCTGATTGTTGTGTTCACAGCCACTACTATCCTGCAAAATAATTACCCTTCAGCAGTAGCAGGGCTACTGTCCCTGCATTCCTCAGGTTGCTGCTACACTTGCTGGCTGCAAAGTGCTCATAAATCCCACAGCAGTCCCATTCCTCTTCCAAGCCCCATGCACTTTAGCTTCTGAGTCCCTCACCCACCACCATGCAGCAGCAACAAGGTGTCAAGGCTGAGAGTTCTGTACAGAAGCAAAGGGCTGGTTTTGAGAGACTGCTTCTGCAGTAAACAAGAGCAGCCGAGAGCTAATAAAATTTCAAATGAGCTGTGACTTTTCATGGCCCCACAATTGTGTTGGCTGATTTAATGGGCAGCATCTTAGATTGAATAATTGAGCATTGCTACAGAATTATGGATGCTGCAACAGAAATCCCTCATGCTAACAGCAACAACAGAATGCAAATAGCCTTCAGCCAGAGGTGTTATTATGTGTTTAAGCAGATTCTGGCAGGTGCTGCATGTCAAGTGTCAGGCTGGGACAAGCAAGCCACAGGCAGGGATGGAGCTGTTGGTACCCAGAGAGCATCCTGTGGACTGTGATGTGCGTCAGGAGCTCCGGACACACAGGCAGGCAGGAGGAGGTGAGCCTAAGGAGCCTTATTAGGGAAGATCTGGGAGAGCAAACTCAAGGATTGCTCCTGCTAAAGATCATGAGACTTTTTACAGTGACTGCAGTGGGAAGAGCCTCCGTGAGAAACTGTACTAGGCAAAGCAAAGCTAGAAAGAAAATCATAGAATCATAGAATCACAGAATGGTTTGGGTTGGAAAGGACCTTACGATCATCTAGTTCTAATCCCCTGCCATGGGCAGGGACACCTTCCACTAGACCATGTCAGCCAAGGCTCTGTCCAACCTGGCCTTGAACACTGCCAGGGATGGAGCATTTATCACTTCTTTGGACAACCTGTTCCAGCGCCTCAGCACCCTCACAGTAAAGAACTTCTTCCTTATATCTAACCTGAACTTCCCCTGTTTCAGTTTGAATCCATCACCCCTTGTCCTATCACTACAGTCTCTGATGAAGAGTCCCTCCCCAGCATCCTTATAGGCCCCCTTCAGATACTGGAAGGCTGCTCTGAGGTCTTGGAAGGCTGCTATAAGGTCTGATGAAGATGCTCAAAGGTAAAGCTAACAAAGTGTTAGTCTTACCCTAGAGAAAAATAGGTTTTACCCTTCCAGCTCTAGTCTAGACTCTAGTGAAACAGAGACTAAAGGAACGGCTCAGCACTTCTGTACAAAACACAAGTTATTGTTCATGGGAATGCTTGTGCTGATGGAGCTTTACAGGAGTAATGATGTTCTGCCCCGAGTTGAGGCCCGACACTCAATTCAATTAGGTTTGGGCAATAAATAGTCTTTACTCCAGTGCTTTGCAGAGAACAATTTTACCTGTTCAACAAAAGAGTTGTAGCTTTCAGCCCCACTGTAAGGAATCAAAGGGAAACCAGAGTAAGGAACAACAGCAATGTGACTGTCAGCCCCTTGTGATCATGGGGCTGATTAATATTCTCTTCATTCTTTCTTATCCCACCTGCTCTGTTTTGATTTTGCCTGAATAAGGCTCTCCCTGGTTGTATCCTGCTTAAATCAGAGTGCTGGCTGCCTGAGAAAGGCATTACCTTCACATCTTTCCCTAAGTGCTCAGCACATGTTTGCAAGTTCCAAATAATATAGTCAGATGTAATAGTAATCATCTATTTGAATTACAGGATTCCTTGGGCTCTAGTGCAGCAGCAGAGCTCTGCAGTGCCAGGCACTAGAGAAATACTCTGCAAAAGGTTTATACTAATCCAGAGCTACATTCTTGTTTAAAAAACATCTGAAGAGAAAAGGAAGGGAAGTGGAAGGAGGAAATGACAGAACACACATGATAATCACCACTAGCTGGGCATAAAGCAGAGCTATAATAATGTGTTTAGAGTCTACAAGTTCACAGCATCCTCCAGCTCATCATTGCTCTGGAGAATACAGTTGATGCAGCTGGATTCATGGGTTTCTTCCTTTCTCCAGCAGGCTTTTAACAAAGGGAATTACACATTGCACAGCCAGCAAAGCAGAGCAGAAAGCAGGAAACTGATGTTTCAAGTGAAGTTCGTGAAGCTGAGCAAGGAGTGTAAGGGCCTTTCCCAGCAGAGGAGAGGGCAGCAAGTATAGGTTGCTTAACCTGGTCAATGGTCATGCAACACTGTACCTGAATCTGAGCCAAAACACCTCTCAAAAGTGATTCCTCTGAGGAAAAGGAACTCAGAGCTTAGAAATGTTTAGTGAGAGCAATGGGTTCACACCCTCGGCAGCTGAAATATCCTTGTCTCAAGGTCTCTCACTTTCCTGGCAAGTGCTGCAAGTGCTAAGCTACTGCTGAAAAGATCACCCTACCACATTCTATTGACTGAATCCAAGGCAATTCAAGCCATCATCTGAGCACAGCTTGGAAAGTGGTCTCAGGTGACTCAGATATAGGCTTGTTTCTCAAATCCTGGTTAAGAGGAAAGTGGTCATGCAGCCTGAACACATTGAGGGTGAAACCTGAGGTTTTTAAGGAGACTTTCGGTCCCAAAGATGAGACAAGAGTTTGCTTCAGGTGCTAAAGTAGGACTGGTAGAGCTTTCCTGGATTCCTCCTTTGAGTACTGGTGACCAAAATCTCTCTAAGCACCTTTTCAGGTGCAGAAATGCTTTGTGAAATGCGTGTTCAAGCCCGTATTTTCTAAAGGTGGTTCATGTCACCTTTTGTCACATCTTATACACCAGCACTGCCTCCTTCCCATGAGTAACTTCCCTCATTTCAGCAGACAGTGGTAGGTTCCTTTCTGAATCTATTAATCAAAGGCATTACATTAAGGACTATTCAGAAGTACCAGGAACTCTCCCGAGCTGTCAAGACAACCCATAGCCACTGCTAGACCCTCAGATCACAACCCATTGTCCTGCATAATGGCACAACCAACTACACCTGCTTCTGGATGCATAACAGACAGGTTCACACCATCCTCCTGACAGTGCTAACAGCCGGCAGCAAGTGATTCCCAAGTGTTACCATCCAACACGGAATCAGCAAAGAGCTGACACCTGAAAATGTGAACCAGTCATTTTGTTCTCTTACTTGAGGAAAGGTTGATGAACAGTCATCATAAAACACAGGAAGAGAAGCTGGGTGATTTATAACAAATAAAAGCAGCTACCCAATCTTCCCAGGTACAGCAGACTTAGCAGTGCTCTGTGGTTCCTCCAAGATGACCCTGCTGTTTGCCTGGCTCTGTCTGTGATGGTAAATGCTAATTTATGACGGCTGTTCTCCCAGGTGCGTTCAGATCTCAACACTTCCCTTTATAACTGTAGCAAGCACATGAATGCATCATTCTTTATGGTTTTGAGGAAGCAGGCAGCTCCCACACCATGCCCAGGAGACAATGTGCTCGTGCTATAAAAGCCTTGCAGGCATGGAGTAAAGGTTCATAGCAATATGAACAAAGGAAAAGAAGACATCAGAAAGCACCCCACCACCTTGCCTGCAGCTCTAACATTTGCAAAACCAAAGGTTTGTGTTCTGGGGTTCTCCTGGATTCTTTACAAGTCCCTTTAGAATGTTGACGCTACCTTCAGGTGTAACCCTAAGTACTGGCAAAGAGCAATGCAGACTGCTGCCAGCTCTCTAACACATTATTTGGTGTGTGGTGGACAGACGGTGGACACACGGGTGTTAAGAAGGCCAGTGAGCAGTGCCAGCATTTCTCTTGCCAAAGGATTTGAAATGCTGCTGACCCAAAGCATTATGCAAGTCTCCACCTTACTACAAGCACTACCTGATCCTTGAATGGGGCAAGTAAGACATGATGCACTCATGAGACCTTGCCTGGAGTCCTGTGTCCAGCTCTGGGCAACAGCACAGGAGGGACGTGGAGCTGCTGGAGCGAGGCCAGAGGAGGCCCCGGAGCTGCTGCGAGGGCTGGAGCAGCTCTGCTCTGGAGCCAGGCTGAGAGAGCTGGGCTGGGGCAGCCTGGAGAAGAGAAGGCTCCTGAAGGGGAGCCCTTAGAGCAGCTCCAGTGCCTAAAGGGGCTCCAGGAAACCTGGAGAGGGGCTTTGGGCAAGGGCCTGTAGGGACAGGCCAAGGGGAATGGCTTTAACCTGCCAGAGGGGAGATTTAGGTTAGATATTGGGAAGTTCTTCCCTGTGAGGGTGCTGAGGCGCTGGCACAGGGTGCCCAGAGAAGCTGTGGCTGCCCCATCCCTGGCAGTGTTCAAGGCCAGGCTGGACACAGGGGCTTGGAGGAACCTGCTCTAGTGGAAGGTGTCCCTGCCCATGGCAGGGACTGCGTCAGCTTTAAGGTCCCTTCCAACCCAAACCAGCCTGTGAGTCTATGATTACTCTGTGGAATTGTGCCAATGGGCTGTGGTACAGTTGAAGAAACTATACTGAATCCATTCCTGAATTACATCATCCTTGAAGTGAGAGTTGGTTTTTAGTGGCAGCAATAATTAATACTCAGGGCTGCAAGGAAAGGCCAAAATTCCATGTGCAGTGCCATGCTGGCTCTGACCTGCTCACTGCTTCGGGGTTGGAAGACTAAGGCAACATTTAGTTGTTCTGGCCCAGGAGTGTAGAGGGAAGGAAAGCATAAGGATTGCTCCACTTGCTAGCTCTTGGGTAGCATCTGGTGGAGCACAGTCTACACTTGCAAAGGTAAAATGGGCCCATATGTACATTAGAAGCCTGTGCTCGTGCTGGGCTAAAAGCATTTCATGTAGCTGTCCTGAATGAGACAGAAACTGAGGGGCAGAAGCTTCACTAGTACAATTCTTGCAGAAAAAGAGAACAGGATGGTTTATTTTCTTCACTCCCAAAGGAAGATCCTTGACCAGGTGACATAGAAATGAAGCTGCTATTCTTCTACGTAATGTACATTAGGATAGGCCAGCATTATTTGATTGTGAAGGTTACCTATATCTATCTATCTATCTGTCTGTCTGTCTGTCTATCTATCTACCTACCTACCTACCTACCTACCTGTCCATCTCTCTGTCTACCTATCTAAATTATCCTGCAGATACCACTAACACAAGCCTTTGGAAGTGTTTAAATTGGGAAGAGGCAGCAGAGAAAAAGAGACAACTGAACATCAACCTCTAATGAATATGAAGAGTTAGATAATATCACGAACATTTATATTCCAGACATATTTTTCACCTGAGAAAGACTCTTGCCATTCACAAGTACAGATTCTCTTTGGGCAGAGTTGAGCAGCTGTTTAGCAACTGGAGTTGTTCAAAGCAGGAAATGAAGGATACGTTCAGTTTCACTTCCCAGAGAACCAGCAAGCTTTACCCTACCTGGAAGACTCGGCTGCTCTGGAAAAGCCCAAAACAATAACAAAGGCCCTCAAGCAAAGTTACTGTTCAGGCAGAACCTTTAGAGCAAAGGAGCAATTTAGTTTAATATCTGTAATTCTCTCAAGGTTTCAGGACAGTGAGGTGTATCCAGATAGTGAAATGGGGAATGGGCCAACTCTCTGGCTCTCAATATGGAGGGAATCAGGCAGTAAGATGATTTCCCATGAGCAAAGGTGGTTAACACAGCTTTGCTGTGAAGAATATCCTTTCCTCTTCTCCCGTTATTCCCATACACTCTGTTCCTAAATGCAATGGAACCCATATGTAGGCTATGGAATATCAACTTCTTCTCAAGGCTTTGTCAAATGCCCTTAACTCTACTTCTAGGACTTGTCACAGAGGATAATTTCCCTAGTCTTTTAAACCTTCAAACTTCTTATTCTTCAAGCACATATCAGAGCACTCAGTGTGGGGTGAGACAGCCCTACTTTCAGGTAGCGAGTGTTTGCAGCCATGAATTAGAGAGATTATTTTCTGCCAAAGAGAGGCAAGAACCACTTTTCTCAGCTTGTTTTAAGGAAACACCTCCCATTTCTGGTAATACAGGTGGCCTCATAGGTCAAATGTGCAAAATCCTCTCCTTTTACTCAGATTGTTAAAGCTCTGTCACCGCACTGTTTTCCCTTGTCTGATACTGGATAATCACCTACACTCAGCTACCTGCTACAACTCCTTTCAAGTTGATGGGCTTTGTGTTTAAAAGTGTAAATAAAGTGGACCTGGGTGTGAAACCTAAGTGCTGGCTTTGACAAATGACACTCGTGTGTGGAGAGGGAACTGCTTTCCAAGACACCTCTTTTCTAACCTGAACAGAGATTACATTTCACCGCATCTCTCCCCAGGTGACTTGCGCTCGGCTTGTTATTGTTTGCCTGAGCAGGCTCCAGATTTAAGAGGCAAACACACGCTGTAATTTGGGACCTGTCTCCCTCAGGGTATGATTAGGCTGGGTTCATGAAAAAGATTCTGACTTCAGTTCCCATTATCCTGAGGAATTTCCGGCTACAGGGACCTTGATTAACAGACACTTGATACCACAGTGCAGGAACCAGCTTCCCACGAGCTCAGGCAGGGTGAAGCTCCCCCCATAGTGGTGTCTCAGCTTCAAGAGATGCTGCTCTGAGCAGAAAGTGACTCAAAGGGCAGCAGTCATCAACCAAAAGTAGGCATCTACGAGGTGATGCCTGAAACAGCTCAGAGAGATGATACCCTCAATCTGTTTCTCTCTGCTTATGGTGACTAGCTCAGATGTTCGACTTCTAAAGCTTCACGAAAAGACCGCCATCTCCATTGCCTGCATTCATGTGCATATGAAGACAAATTTGGCAATAGCCCCGAAATCCTTTACAGTGAGCCAAAATAAACCACCTTTCTCCAGCCCTGAGCATGCATCACTCCAGAAACTGTGACAGGATCCCAAAAGAGAGAGAAATTATAGTGCTCATACACATGCTACATGCTCTTTTAAGAGGCTGTTCAGGACTCCATCTCTTCAGTGCGCTTTAAAGCACAGCAGTTTCTCAGGGTATAATGTCTGTGGTGACAAAGTGGCTGCATTAAATATGGGCCCAATTCTAAACACAGGTGACCAGTGTCATTTGAGTTCCCTTTGGATAGCTGAGAAATCCAAAGGCAGCTGCCACACGAAACATATATACGCTCTACTAGAGATCCAAGTTATCATGAAGAGGAAGCAAAAAGCCAGCTGGGGTACTCTAGGATGCCTCAGGTGGTGCTGGGTGAAAGGCAACAGGCATTAAGTTGGAACATAGAAAACTATTATTAGATATTAGGAGAAAAATTATTACTATCAGGACGGCCATATACTACAGCAGGTTGTGCAGAGAGGTGGAATCTCCATCTTTGGAGGTGTTCAAGAGTTGACTGAAGACCACCTTGAGCAACCTGCTGTAATTAGAACTGCTTTGTGCGGATGGATAACTGGAAAACTGCTGGAGGTCCCTTCCAACCTAAATTATCCTATGGATGTTCTACAAATGTCTCTAGGTGTCTTGCTATAGAAATCAGCATAAAAACTAGGAAACAGGTCCAGAATCCTCCTTTCTTCACAAGTCCATCTAACTATATTCAAATCCCTGTGCTAAACAAGGAACTCGAGCTTCAAAGCAGAAGTGCCTCACTACTGCTGATGCCCCTACTTTTCACGGGTTGATATACTAGATTTAAGCCCCACAAATGATTAATAAAAATACATAAAAATCAAGTCAAGAAGGGAAATGTTTTCCACTGTTCCACTTTTCAGCTGAGGAGAGCCCTTAGCAGTAACGTAGCAAAATCGAAGGCATAACAGTGTGTGATGGATTATCTGTAAGCTGTAACACACACCATGTACATGTATTAGTTTTAGTGCACCAAGAGTGAAGTCAACACTCATCTGTTGTGTGGCTCTGACACATGAACAAGCTGTCACAAGGCAACACGTTACAACCTATCAGTTGCTCTGCTCTAGCTACGTACACCACTGCTCCACATGAGTTCACCAAATGCAAGATAGCAGCTGATGTGCACTAACTTGTAAACATGTTGATGCCTTTTGTCTCTCCTGTCTACATCTGCTGTCCTGCAATGGCAAAGTGACAAACAGCTTGTTTCAAGGTGAGGGTAACCCAGTTCCAAGATTAGCAGGAACTAGCACCAGGTTAGCACCAGGAGAGATGAGGTTCCACCAACCTGCTCAGAGTGTGGCCATGCTCTTTGTGATGTTATATGGTTGTGTTCTACACTGTATGTTATTACTCCTTCCCTCTCTCTGTTTCTAAAAGCTTCACAGGATTCGTGTTGGTTATTTTTTTCCCATGGAAACTGGGATTATCCTTGGCTCTGTTTACCACACTTTTACACATCTGATGCGATGAACTTTATTGCTGCCCTGTGTCAGCTGCAAATAGGAAAGACAAGTACCGTGATACTCAGTTTCACGTGAGGCAAAAAGCGATCTTTGTTTTAGAGTGTGCACTCTTTGTATGGTTCTCCAGTTTTTTTCTCATCTTTTCTAAAGGGATAATTTGGTCCATTTGCCATGCCAGATGTGCAGAAGTATTTTAAATATTCAATCAGAATACCAGTTGCTGTGAAGCAGATAATCACAGTCTTGGCTTGGCTATTTGTTGTAGCTGTACTGTTCTTGTGAATATGATAAAACAGAGGCTTGCAAAAGGCAGTCTCCACTTCACAGTCTGGGTCCTGGCCCAGACTTGTGGTTTACAAAGCCTTTTGCTGAGTGACAACAAAACAAATTATGCAGTCTCCCTTCTGCCTCAAATTTAATATCTCATCTCCTGCCCTTTAATTCAAACCTTCACACTGCACCAGGGTTTCCTTTGTAATGAGATAACCCTGAATATTAAGTTTGCATTACGCAGAGCTATTATTCACATGCCTGACATCATTACATGTGGAACTGTAATCAATAAAACATGGCTCGAGAGGGATTGGATGGCTTGTGGGCATGGGGATCAGTCACTAAAAGGCTCTAAGTTTCTGCAAAACATCCACCCCAAGTCAGTAGTGACCTACTGGAGAGCCTTGATGAAAACTTCAGGCAGTGAGGCCATTTGAACAGTCAGGGATGCTGGTTGTCTGAGGTGGTCCCATTGTATCACTGCTGAGCCACTCGTCTGAGGTGGAGTGATGTGTACGTAGCCTCTGCTTGCTCTCTGGTATATGGACTTGAATTGAGGATAAACAAACATCCCCCTTCAGCCCTGGCACCCCAAATCCATTCCATTTGAATTCAAATCCACTCTGGCTGAGTCAGCCTGGCAGGCTTCACGGTTTGTTCCCCACCAGCTGTCAAAACCCAATCTGCCCTGCAGCATCAAGCCCAGCTGACAGCTCACTGGGCGAGCTTTGTAGGCTCTGTGAAGCCTGACAGGTCGCATGTGCTCATGTCCTACCTCCATCGTTGTCTTTCCCATCTCCACACGCCGTCTCCATGGAAGTGTCACATCCCGCTCCTCTCCAGCCCAGCTGGCAGACGCAGTGCCAGCCATTCATGTCCAGAGTGCATCTGCCGTTGCCGTTGCACAAGCCAGGGCATCCCTCTGAAAGGCAAACAGCCACACATTCAAATGCACTGCAAAGACAAAGCAAACAGCCTGGAGAGGGGCTAATTAAACAGCTTTTTCCCTTTGCCTTCTGTTTATTTCTCTGCTCTCACTTGGTGTCTTCCAACCTATCGGAATGGTGGTGACCACTCAATGAACTGCTGCTTCTAGCTCTCCCCAGAGGTCCTCACAGCACAGCCTCACTAATTAGATCTAGGGAATCATGGAATCATAGAGTGATTTGTGTTGGGAAGGACCTTAAGATCATCTAGTTCCAACCCCCTGCCATGGGCTCACACTAGACCAGGTTACTCAAGGCCCTGTCCAACCTGTCCCACCTGGAATGGTGAGCTTCAGGGAGGCAATGAGATTTTCCTGCTCCACTGATTATAAAACCCACCTTGCCCTCCAAGTCTCTCAAAGCATTTGCTACAGAAGAGCAAGAGTTGGGGTTACCTAAATTGCATGTAGGGTTAAAGTTCCCAGCACCTGGTGGGATAAAGCAGCTGGCTTCCAGCAACACTGAGATCTCAGACTGGTGAGCAGTCAAGGCCAGCTGGAAAGGGAAGGCAGAAAACATTTGGAAAACACTTGATTTCTCTACCGTAGTCATTTTGGGTGGGTTTCACCTCATCTGGTCATAATTAATCTATAACGGAGATACTTTCAACTCCCTGTAGTCAGCAGAGAAACAGATTGTCCCATGGCATCAGCATCTTTGTATATGTTGGATGCCAACACCAACGAGCTGAAGAAAACACCCATTTCTCCCCAGTGACTAGAGAGAGCCCAGCACAGAGGCAGGTGTTTATTTTATAGGTGATAAAACTCAAGGGGGATGAATCCTATCTCCCAGTCTGCTCATGAGGGTTTGATTTCTCATCTGATGATCTCCTGCTGGAATTCTTGTTCTGTTTCTTTCCCCAATATGATAGCAATTTCCACAGTAAGCAGTGGTGGGAGGGAGGCTGTTTAGCTTATACTCTTCTGGGGGCTTTCTACCTGCAGAGCTCTGAAATCTTTACCAAGAAGCCGTCAGAAATGTAAGACACATTTTACAGCTTAGGAAACTGAAGTGCAACAGGCTGAAGGTCACTCAGCAGGACTGATTATAGCAGGAACACAGTTCAGTCTTCCTGAGCCCTGCTTTAAAGTCCTCTCTATTTATATGCGTTTTGTGCAATCCTGCCACATAGTTTTGAGTTTCTCCAGCTTTGCAAGACAGGTTTTGTTTGTGAAACTGTGTGAACAACACTGACTTATCCTGTCCTAAAGGGTTACAACATGACGGTGAAAAGGTGTAACATCTGGTTGACTGCCTGACACATGAGGGTCTGCCCATGGAAGTGCTGGGGTAGTGTGTAGAGCACATCACGTCACGGTGTGTCCTGCACCAGGGAAACACCATTCAGAAATGACTTTCAACTAACGAATGGTTTCATGGTGAACTTACTTAACAGCTTTTCTAGGAGTGTTTTACTACCAAGTGACAGATTTACAGGGAGTAAATGGAAAAGGGAACAAAGGTGGTAATGGAAAAGTCCTTTAAAAAAAGGATTTTTTATAAAGAGGATCTTAAAGGATCTTAAGTTTTTAATTTACAAACATATTTGTTGTATTTCAGTATTTTCATTTCATTTTCAATATTTCTATATTAATTTTTAAGTGTGTATTCTGGTGGGGACATACAGTGTGTGTGCATGTGTGAGCATGTCTATATGTATTTTGATATTTATACACTATATTAATATTTATATACTACAGAAGAGCTCTTTACAGGCAAGGCTACTTGACATTCTCCATTTTAATATCCTGCCTTCAGTTACTTACAATGTAGTAACTGAAGTAGTAACTTACAACTGAAGTGCCAAACTTAACTATTTAATCTGATCTTTTTGTATACTAGAGCTAATTGATGTGTTTGATCCCTTTCAGTACAAGCTTGTTTTGGAGAATGAGAGAAGAAGAATCATAGAATCCTAGAATGCTTTGGGTTGGAAAGGACCTTAAGATCATCTAGTTCCAATCCTTTACCATGGGCAGGGACTAAAAGAAGTGTATTACTTGTTAAAATAACCTGCTAAAATTACTTAGCTAGGTAGGTAATCCCACTTTGGACTAGATAAATATAGTTTGGATGGGACCATCCTGATGATATAATAGGACTTTTTCCCTCTCTTTATAAATCTGCCTAAATTTGCCTAGATGAAAAGCCTCTGGAGAAATCTCACTCTATGTGTATTGTCATGGATCCATTAAAGCTTGGCTGGTGCATCATTACTGAGCACACCTCATGTTTTTACTGCTTGGACTCTTTATAACTCATCCTATAAAGTTCTTTTCTATGCAGCAGTTGCTCAGGAAACTCCTTGCAAAGATGTTCTGGTGTTGACCTGGACAGGAGAGCAATGAAAACCAAAAAGAGTTGGGTGATGAGAAGTTGAAGACACCACTGTAGAAGGATGAGAGAACAAGGGTTAGACACCATTAGATTTTTAACCCAACAAGTGGTGTTTAATTCCTGAAGCAGGCTCTTTATTTTCTGCAATGGGAAGAAGATAGGTTTTAGAAGTTTTTGCTGGGAGCTAAAGACAAAAAGCATCCTGGATTTGGTTCCAAGCCATATAGGAACAGATCAAAACCCAGAAATGGTTTAAGTTAGGCCTATGAGCTTTCACATGATGACAATTCAGAAGGAAAAGAAGGATTCCATGTTAGCGGTTTTTGTTTCAATTGTATTTTGCATTTCATGATCTTTGGAACAAAGATCTCAAAAGCAAAGATCTAATACTATTAGACAGAAAAGATACCCTAGTGATCGATCACTTGCTCTGAGACTGATAAAAGCAAATGATCTTCAAATGTCTCATGTGAGGAGTGTCCAGCAAGTATCAGGAAAAACTAATATAATCATAAAAATTAGGAGCTTATATGGAGCTGCACGTGCTCCACATTCCCAGGCTTAGCAAAGGAGGAATTTGGAGTGGCAGAAAATAGCTGATATAATTCGGATGAGGCACCTTCTGCATCTGAGGAAATGAGAAACCTCGATGTGTCCACTCTAGCACAGCAAAGGCTGAAACGACTCTAATGGTGTTCCACAAATTCATGGCATGGCTAAACAGGGAGAAGGGAAACCAGTTACTTAAGCTGAAGAGAATAATTCTGGCATAAGAATAAATGGACATAATCTAAACGTGAAAAAGTCCTGGCTTGAAAATAGAAAAATAAGTACTTTTCCAGGATGAAAGGAATAAAGTTTTGGAGCAGCTTCCCAGTAGGAGCATTAAGGAGAAGAAACCTCACTTACATATCCATAGAGCTTGGTATATTTATATTGCACAAAGTGGTTATCCTTTACAGCAGAAGACTGGACTCTAACTGAGGAGACCCCTTACTGTCCTATGTCTTTGAATTTCATGTGCAATTCATTGTCTATATGAAATGTGTTTGGGAGTATTTGAATGGAGTTTCAGGATTTCCTCTGAATCTTCTTGATGTGGACCTAGAGAAACCAAGTCAAGCATCCCAGAAAGCAGACAGAGAGAGGAAGAGCATCAGTCAGGAGAGGAGAGACAGAAGAGAGAGAGTATCTCATGAGATTATGTATTTCCAAAGTACGTATTCCTTTTCTTGACTAAATGAGATATAAGCATCTATGCTGCAGATACCTAAAGCAGGATAACTCCCACTTGTAATTTCATACTCCACTGTCCTGGCATCTTTCAAGTCTAGAAAGTAAGTTTACCCATCCCACAAAGGAAAGAGTCATCTCTGGTTCCTAGTGAGATAAACCTCTTCCAAGGAGTCAGAAAGAGCTGTTTCCTAATGAGACAAACTCTTCTTCATAGATTCAGGAACACAAAAGTTTCCAGATATTAACCATTACATTACAAAGTATCAGTGATGTGAGGATTAAGCTGTACCTCTCCTTTGTCATGGGTTTGGTAGGGAAGAAGACAGTTTCCAGAAGTAATGAGAAAGAAACCATTAATAGAAATTGTTTTAATTAATTAAATCAAACAGCAGCTATACTCGTACCTTAAAAAAGTTAGAAGGTAACATGGACATATAGGCCAATATACCTAGGTGAATGGCTCTGTAAGTACTGCTATTTCTAAACTGGTTCACTGCATAAAGACTTGAGCATCACTGAGGTAGGAACATACAGTATTCCCCAGTCCACAAACAGTGCACTTCAAAGCACATGATAAAAAGACAATACAAATAAACTTGATCCTCTCCTTTCCCCCATGCTGGGGAATAAAGCAAAAAGATCATCTTGTCTCCAAAGTGCTTCTGAATACCAGCACAGTGGGATGGCTTAATCCTCACAGACTTACACCACCATAATCTTGAAGCTCTGATTTCTCATAGCTAGAGGCACTAATGATTCATTATTCCTGTTTGTTAACTGTATTTGGGTGGCTAAGAGAATTAAATACATGAGTAGGGCTTTTTGAAGCAGTGCAGGGGAACCCTTTATGTGAGTTTCTAACTGATGCACATGAAAGTGCTGCTGAAAGATGATAATAGTGTGGGACATTCCCAAAGATGTCAGGTTTGCTGTGCAAGAGATGATAATACAGAGCAGGGAAGCAATATAGAAGTGGATTTTGAACTAGACAAGAAAAGAGTATCAGAGTCGGAGACTGTCACCAGAGTAAGAAATTATCCTGCCATTTTAAAGCTGTTGGCAAAATAATCTGCTCTTAATGATCTGTACAGTTAAGGCCTTCTCTAATTAGTCCAATTATAAACAAGGTTCAATGGGATTTTTCTTCAAGCCAAGCCTCATTGCCACTTGAAACTGGACTTAAAAGATAAGGCTATTATCTTTCCTCCATTGTCAGCAGGAAAGCACTGATGGATGTTCTAGCAAGTCCCAATAGGCAGAGGTTGAGCTTCAAAACAACTAGGACATGGCTGAATACAAGATGTGAGGATACAAACACTTGGAGCTTGAGGGAACAACAATCAATAAGTGGCCTGCAGAAGTTCTGCAGGAGTGAAGGGAAGGAGCAAAGCATCAGCTGATCCCTGCAAATGATGAGAAACCCAGTCAAGTGTCCTGAAAAATACTCAACTCTTCAACTACCACCATGATATTTTGTGATGGTGGGAATCCAGAAACCCTTCATCAGATTCATCCTGTAAAATGCAGATTACCAAGTTACTTGCAGAGCTCCTATTGCTTATAAATCTAAATGAGGGAATTGGCTGTGGTCAGGCCTTGGGTTCTCAGTGCTCCTCACACTTCAGGAGCTGCCCAAAGAAGCCACACTGCAGCCATCCCTGAAGTCAAATGTTGGTTTTATTTCATAATACCTTACATAGAATCATAGAATGGTTTGGGTTGGAAAGGACCTTACGATCATCTAGTTCCAACCCCCCTGCCATGTGCAGGGACACCTCACACTAGACCATGTCGCCCAAAGCTCTGTCCAACCTGGCCTTGAACACTGCCAGGGATGGAGCATTTACCACTTCTTTGGGCAACCTGTGCCAGCGCCTCACCACCCTCACAGTAAAGAACTTCTTCCTTATATCCAACCTGAACTTCCCCTGTTTCAGTTTGAACTCATCACCCCTTTTCCTATCACTACAGTCCCTGATGAAGAGTCCCTCTCCATTCAGACTAGCTATTTGCTAGTCCTGCCAAATTAATCCTGCCTCACTGCAGGATTAATTTGGTTATATTTTAAGAGTGAGAATTGCTAAACATCAATAGAGATTAATTACATTTAGGTACCATCAGCTCCAATGTTATTCTGGATGGAGAAGCTCTCTCTAAAATCAGCGCTTTTTCAATAGCAGGCACCTCTTTTCATTCTAAGCATTACCAGTGTTAATTAGGCCTTAGTTTAGAAAACTCCAAGTCTAGTTAGAGCTTCTTGGTTTAATCACACTGAAATTTGCTATTGAAACTTGCCCTCCAACGTAGAAATAATTCTGTATCTTCTCTGACGTACTTGTTCATTGTAAAGCTGTAGGAAAGATTTAGCAGTAAATCAGGCTCACCCTTGACTACACGGGATTACTGGGAAGGGATTTCAACCAGAAAGATGTTAATAATTAAGAAAGCCAAAAGGGCATGAGTAATTTAGGCTTGAAAAATGCACACCATGCAGTTAGCCAAGTAAAAAACATGTACTTTTAATGTTTCAGCTATTGCTAATCTTTCCAAAAGAGGCCATGCATGGAAAGAGAGAATCTTTTATTAGTAATATGTTACTTAACCCGTTACCCACTGAAATACTCACTAAATATAACATGTCTTTATTCTTGGGCATGAAGGTGAGTCAAAAGGCTACCCAGAGTTAAAATGACAGCAACAGAAGACTTAGTAAGTAGCAATTTGGCCACTGAATGGCAAATCAGTACTGAAGGTCCCTGGGCCCAGGCTCTGTAGGTTGATTTCTTCTTGTCTATCCCTTTGGTGCTTATCTGCTACCTTCTGATCCCACCTCCTCCAACACATGTTGAGATGAAAAGTTGTCGTCCTGGGGTTTTGAAATGCAAAACACTGAGTTGTGGAACATTAATAGGAGGCTCTGATCCCACTCCCTAGTGATGGCTCACATCTTCTGTAAGGATGCCACCACTATTACTTCATAAGGACACAACAAGTGATCCTCTTTCCTTGATATAAGAAGGAGAATATACTTTTTAATCCTAATTTAAACAAAGTCAAGCATGTTTTACTGACGATAAGCAATGACAGAAAGCTACCTACCACTTAACAATCCACTGATCTATAAACAGGGGTCCAAGGACAGCTACAAGTTGCTGCATTACACTGAACACAAAAGTCTGTGGACATTTCTTTATCATTAATACTTGTTTGTCTGTTAAAAGCTTTTCCCTATTTGTGATTGTATCTGAACCTGCTTTTAAGCCTCAATAGAAACAAGAGAGAGAAACATTAGACTGTAAATTCATCCAGAGAAGCGAAGTCAGTAGGGCAACCGTGTTTCTTGTCACATCACAAGAGCCCTATATGGCAGACACTTCATTTTAACTGTTCACTGGACCGGTATTTTGGCATATCTGTCCTTCATCAGCCTCTCATGGCTGCTGTTTCTGATTGCTCACAACCTGAAAAGGAGTTTAATGCTATGGAAGAAACTGATTTGTTCAACCTGATTTCTTGGTTTGTTTAACCAGCAAACATACGACGCTGCGCGATGTCAGCGCTGTGTTGCTGTTAGTGTCGAATCAGCCATGTAGAAAGAGATCTGTGTCCAACTCCATCATCTTTCTTGTCAGATTGTTGTATTTAACTAGATGTTAAATTTCATTTTTAGAATGCTAAGTGCATTGGGGAACTATTTCTGTTTAAAAGTCCTAAACTCATTTAGCTCATTGCTTTGATTCATAAACCACTGAGGTTTTTTGAGGGTAGGAGATGACTTCTATTTTGTAAGAGTTCAATTCCTTATCTTCCTCAATGAGAAAAGACCTGGGTCCTAGACTTGCTTTACGTCTACAAATAGGAACATAGGGCTGGGTTTTGTTGTGGTGTACACTAATGCAACATCAACCATAGGGCTGAATTTGGATTCCGTTGTAGTGCATACTAATGCAATGTCACTGATTTCAATAGATTTTGTGGATTTATACAACCAGAGGCTTTGAGGTCATAACAGTTTTGTATTAAGAACCAAAAATAGTCACATATCATTACTCAAAGTTCCCATGTAAGACTTTGCAGTCATGGATCAAAAACATGGAGACTCCACACAGAAAGGACACTCACCTGCTTGTTACAAAATGGATCATAGACATTGAATTAATAAACCCCATCACTGTGCAGGGCTCCTGTTGTATTCACAGACACTTCTGTTTCCTCCTGACTCGCCTTACCTGGGTAGGAGGGGTGAGGATGAGAGATGATTTGGAGGGCAGGGCAGGGACAGGGGGACGGATAGGGACACTGATATGATGTTAACACAGGGTCACAGCACTCACGGAGGTTAATTCCTACCTAAATGACTGGAAAGTTCATCCTTCCAGACATTAGGGAGCACTTTGGTGACAATGAGGAAGAGATGCAACCTCAACACAGCATGTTCACGGTGCATTTTTAAAACACAAAGACAATAGGAAAAATAGGAAGGAAGAGCATACCTTTCACTACCTTATCCAGATAGTGAGCTTGGGAGATAAAAGACAGGACATTTAAGGTAGGATTGAATAAGTGCATTGCGGCTTACTACGAGACTGTGCAGGTGCTAGAAAGGCAAAGGAGAGTTCGCTGTGATATGAAAAGAAAAACCTTGATTATGAGGAGAGAAAAAAAGGGAGAAGGGTGCAGCACAGCCCTCCTCAGTCACAGTGCTCAAGGAGGCTGCGTTTAGGCATCCAGTCATCTTTGCTCGGTAAGATCAGGAAGAGAAACAGGAAAGCTTTAGATATATACTTATGCGCTTATATATATACTATATATATGTATAAATATACATATATGGCAGAATATTGTAGTGCCTCTGTTTTATGGAGTGCTTTTCATCAGGAAAACCAGAGTCATTTGGAAGTGCTCCACCTCACCTGACTGTCTCATACTATTCCACACAGCTCTGTTACCTTACCAGATTGGGAAAAGCTTTTCCCTGGATCTTCTTAATGGTAACACATTGCATTCATACAGCATCCTCTAGCCCCAGATCAAATTTCTTTCCAAATATGAAATTAACCTCACGGCAGCTCTACCACGTAGGTAAGTATTAACGTACTCATTCCAAGGAGGGCTAAAGGAAAGAAATGATAGTTACAGATGTGGTGGGAGCAGCCATGTGCCCAATTCCCATGGAACATTAATTTGGATAACCACCTTCTAATTGATTTTAGGGGTCAAACAGAAAGTTGGTGGCAAAGACATGAGCAGAAGCCAGGATTCCTGCCTTGGAGAGCTCTCGGACATGCCGGCAGGCGGCACTCTCTGTCCTGGCAGCATCTGGGCTTTATTAATAAGTCAGAAACTCCAAGTGCTGCATTTCTCTCTTTCATTACCTGCTTAAATGTTATATCCCTTGTTCCCTGGAATCTCTTTCTCATTTGTGTCCTGGAACCCTTTTGAAGAGGTCTTTGTTTCAGGTTCAGACTGCTCACCTGAGAGGTCACAGTCCTGGCAGGAATGATTTTCCCTTCCTGTGAATCTAATGGATGCATCGAAGCACTGTTGTAGTGAGTGGAAAGGGCTCAGAGGCTCAGAGCTAACCTAGCGTGGGGCAGTTATGAGGCTTGGGAATGAGATTAACTCATCACCCTGTTGTAGCAGCAGCGATGCAGGAAGCACAGCATCACCACCCACTTGCACAGTGGCTTCAGCCACCAGCCTGGGAATGTGTCTCTTGGATTTTGACATCCAGAGCAGCCCAACCTGTAAGCTCAGGCAGTAGTCATGGTGCAGATACCAGCAGTGGAGGCAGCTGCCAACCAGATGTGTCAGTTATATGTCAAATTGGTTTTCTAATTTGAAAAATAATGGGGACCTTCTATGGGAATATTCCACAGTAGCATGAATCTTTTTTCTCTAAACCTGTATAGTCTCATTCCCATGCTATACTTCTGGCATCACTATCACAGAATCCCAGAATGGTTTGGGTTGGAAGGGACCTTAAAGCTCCTCCAGTTCCAACCCCCTGCCACAGGCAGGGACACCTTCCACTACAGCAGGTTGCTCCAAGCCCCTGTGTCCAACCTGGCCTTGAATTAACTACAGATACTCCTTTGGAAAGGATGCAGGATATGCTGAGGAACTATCTAGGGGCTTAGAAGAAAAGCTACTTTTCTAAGGTGTCCCTTGCACTCAAAGGCACTGCACTCAGCTCCAGGTCACCACCTCTCTCCTAGAAGCCACTGTCAGAGAAGGGTTTGGGTTAGAAGGGACCTTAAAGCTCATCCAGTTCCAAGCCCCTGCCATGGGCAGGGACACCTTCCACTAGTCCACGCTGTCCCTTCAGATCTGCTATACAGGGAGCTCCTGTGAGCATTTTTCAGTCTGAAAGCCCTCTCATTTCACTGAGCTAACTTGGTTTGTTTGGTCTTAAAGACATTGAGAAGGATAAAATGAGTATTTCTCTTGGCTCGCAGAGAGGAGCGGAGGGAAGGGAGTAGTGGCATGTGCTGGGGACATGTCCTTGGGCAGGACTTCTTCCCCAGCACCCTCTCCTTTTTCATTTTCCAACTATTCTTATCCTTCGTCTTCCCCATGGGGTGAAGTGGACAGAGCTTCAGTGAAATCCCTGGAGTTAAATTGGGATCACACAGATTTGAAGGAGAGGAGACAGTAGCCGTTCATCACTGAACCACTGATGGCAAAAGACTTTCATGCCGCAAGGGAAAAGCCTATCTTTGAAGTTCATCTCTACTTAATATTTACTGTCAAATATGCTGTCAAACTACTTAAGGCCAGATTGCCTTCAGCTTGATGCAAAATCATGTTGGAACAAAGCACCAAGCACATATTTTCCACGGCTACAACTGTGGTATTCTCTTGGCTCTTCTCATGGGTCTTCTCGAAGATACCCATCTGAACCAGGCAGGGTGGGTGCCAGGGAGTCAAACACAGATCAGCTTCTGCTGTGGATGTGCCTGAGCACTGAAGAGGGCTGACTATCTGCTCTGTTGGGCAGCAAGAACCTTCACCAGACATTGGTGGGCTTATTTCACATTGGGCTGCGCATGGACTGAGCTGCTTTGATTTAAATGGCACAAGTGATGTGTTGGCAAGCTGCGGAAAAGAGACCAGGAGCCACCTGTACTGTGCTTTGTCTGGATTCCAGCTGCTCCAGCAGAAACCAAGAGGCACTGAACACAACCCTGGCTATTCAGAACTTGTGTGGTTATTCAGCAGGAAGGCTGATGAAAGGCAAACTTAGAGGGGCAAATGTCTCAAAAATCAGAGTTTTGCTAAGGAAAACAACAAACAGCCCCATGGCACCAAAAGCAGAAGCTCACGTGGGTCAGGCTGTCTGTCTGTCTAAGTACTTGTTATTCTACACATGACCATTGCGTGCTAGGACCTGATTTTCAAAAGGAATTAAGCATGTAGCCTTTGGGGAGATCAATGGGAATTAGGCACTGAGGTGCTCTGAAAATCCGGCTAGGTAGGCTGTTGTGTGTTTGGAGAGGTAACTGCTGGTCCCTCAGCGCTTTAGAGACCCCGTAGTACTGAGGTGCAGCAACTGAACTTCAAGTGATGGCTTTGGTCTTGTGTGCAGGATGTTCAAGGATGATGGACATCCCAACTCCAGCACACAGGGAAGCCCTCTCTGCCATTATTTTGCTAAATAACCCTAATATGAATCAAAGAATTACAGCCTGTTGCTAGTAAAACATCATACAGAGTGATTCACATACCATTGGCATTGTCTATTAAACCCAGGAAATTTTCTGGTGGTGCTACCTGCCAATCAATCCCATAGAGCAGCCTATCATGGAGCTAAGTTGAAATTTGGCCTTTCAGAACCCACAGTAAGAGGGTTCATTTCACTTTTACACTAAAGTTCCTAAACCCCACTATGCTCCCTGGATGTGGTTTGGTCCAGAATAGGAGAAAGCTGAATCCTTGCAGTGTTTCTAACTGGGGACAAAGTTGGAATATGCTGGAGAGCCCATCATAGGAGTGTTGTATTGTGGCTGTTGTCATGTTTTGGGGTATGAAATGAGAGTAAATCAACTGAACCAGGATTCCTGCAGTTAAATAATCAACTTTCTGGTCTACTCTTTTGCCTGGATGCATTAAGTTTGCCAAATTAGGAAGATGAATGCAAGCTTCTGCATCGATTTCCTGGTTGGGAATTAACTTGGGTTCCTCTAATGAAATCCCTGAATGTGAGCAATCAAGCTAGCGTATTTGGTGACACGACCCTTTGTATCAGCAAACAAAATTAATCCGCTCGGATTAGAGTTCCCTTGAACACCGTTAACAAAGAGCCTCCTATAACCTACAAAACAAAAGGATTTCTTACTCTCAAACATGCTCAGCAGGAAATGGAAGAAGTGTCCTTTACTTGTATCATCCATTTCTACCATGTTACCTGCACACATGGCAATGTTGTTAAAGCATCACTTCAGCAATGGGGTTTTATGCTTGTCAGTGCTAAAGCAAACCAGGCCATGACACAGACATTACTGTCAACAGAACAAGTTGCCATGCAGGGAAATTACACAAGGACAAGGGGAATGCTTTCCACATACTTAATGTAATTCCAAGTCAATGTCCTTTCATCTGTGCCAATATAACTAGCTTATTACTCCTGCTAAAGCTATTCAATTTTCTTGGATATTTATGACTTTGCCAAATCTCCTTTATATTCCACACATTTATCAATGAACTATTCTGTAGGAAATACTGTTTGCAGCTTCAGAGGCATGAGACTATGGACAAATTTGTTGCTAAATCATCATGCAAGAAGATGAGGAGTGGGGGGGGGGGAAGTGAAAAGAAATGAAATTGCTCCTGCACTCTAAAGAATGATTCCTAAACCAAGGCAGCACTGCAATAGGAAGGTGGCACCACACCAAGTGATAGTGTGCACCAGTAAAATCTCGATGCTGACTGCATTGCAGTGCTGGCCTTTCCCATGATAACATGGGTTCTTCATATTCAGAGTGAGGAACACTACAAATAATGGGGTAAATTGAATTACTGTGAAGGATAAAAGGTTGTTGTCTGAAAACAGTCTGGGTGTATCGGCTGTGTGGAGAAATATCATGTACTGAACTAGAAGCATGTTGGTTTTTCAAGGTATGAATCAGGCCTTTCTTTGTGCATAAATGACTTCCATATCAAATTGTCCCCTGGAATTTGGGGCCTTTTGCTGAACTTATTTTTTGTTAAAACCCTTCCATGAATCTGTGTTGCTTCCCGAATCAAAGTGCTTGAACGCAAGGCTATAAAATAATATTCTAGAAACATGGGGTTCCAATTAACACAGGATTGCTCTCTTTTCATTTTAAAGTCATTTAAAAGAGGGGTTTTTTAATCCCTTCCTCATGAAAAGAAATGAAAGCTGCTAGGGCCATAGCAAAGAAAGCAGAATGTAATGTCTAATGAGACAGAGGAAGTTTTAAGAGCTAGATATTTTTCATTAGGGGATGCATGTGGAGGCCATAATGTGGTAGGGTGACATTAGCATAAATAAATGATGAGTAGAATTGAGCCACAGATATGGTTTGTACCATTACCCTAATGATGGAATTAACATATTGTGATCAGGCTTCATTTCCTGTCTGTGTGTGTGCAAACTTACGTGGTGTTCAAGCAAAGAAAGTGATGTCTAAAAGTGATGTCTACATGTAACTAAGTTGATAATCCACATGGATAACTATGTGGACATTCACCCAGGTATTGCTAGTGGTTAATTTTGATGTAGTGTGATTTATATGTATCATGGCAGAATGAAAGCAACACAGAGGTAAATTTTCTTACCTTTAAATAAAGTTGATGAAACCAAAATGACCGGAGGAGAATTCTCACTGTGGAACAACTCTTCTAAAGTCAACTGCTATTTTTCAGGTCCACACAGGCATTATGGAGAGTAGAACTGGATTCACTAATTTAGTTTGCCATTAACGTGTAATAAAGGGTATCTAGGGAGTTTTAATGCTACTGATGGAATGGGGACTAAAGGGGTTGAATACATGAAAAAGGAAGAAGGGAAAATGCATCAAGGAGTTAAGCAAGATGAAGGAGGAAGGTAAAGCCAAAGCCAGTTCATTAATGATGCTGCAAATTGCTTAACATAAGAAGCGCACCTCTTTGCATTATTTGGGGCATATTGGTGACACCTTGTTAATAGAAATAACAGGCATGACACCAAGAGCTCAAGATAAGTGCCAGGTGCATTAGGAATACAAAACCAAAGGGTGAAGGAAATGAAATGGTTAAAAAGGTAGCAGAGCAGACAAGGGATAAGCAAGACAGAGTTAAATACCAGCCAGAAGTCATCTGACTGCAGTTTCCTCCTTTAGGCTGGCAAGCAAAGTGGAAGTGCAAATCATGGAGCAAATAAAAAGGAAGAAAACTTTAAATCAGATGCATGGTTCTGAAAATGCTGTCACCATAGTAGAGAGAAGTCTTGGAGGCCACAGAAAGACCTTTTGAAAGAGGCAAAGTGGGATGTTTTTAAAAGCATCCAGCTGACATTTGACGGCTCGTCTCTATGAGACCAAACACCGCATAGGTGTACTTCATGTCTGACAATCAAATATATCTACATAGCCATGTCATCAACAAATGAAAGGACATTTTGCCTTGTTCCCACATGGAAATGTATGATGTCAGAACTGGAAATCCAAGAACAAAGGTGCTCATGCTACACTAAGTCACACATATTCAATTAAGCATGCGCCTTTTCTCCTCCCTGATCATCAGTTACTCTTTGAAAAGGAGTCGGTTTTTCTTTCTCCCTACCAATAGTGCAGTGCTCTCCATTCCAGCCCGGGCTGCATTCACACTTGCCATCCCGGCATGTCCCGTGCTCATTGCAGCGTGGGTGACACGCTCGCTGGTCACAGGCTGTGCCCATCCATCCCTCCTCGCAGCGGCAGGTGCCTCCGACACAAACGCCATGTCCTCCGCAGTCCGCTGCACAAATCTCTGTGGGAGAGGAGAGAAGAGAGAGGAAGGGATATGGGTGGAGAGAAGGGAGAGGGGGGCAAAAAACAGAGTGTTATTGTTCAGGAAAGCAGCCACACTTCACTACCTCGCCTTATGGGGCAATGAAAGGAATTCCTGGAGCTCCCAACACTAATCCTTCCTGACAATAAGAATCTAATAAGTATATTACAAAAAAAAAAAAAGAGATGGACATGGATTGCAGAGGTCTGCTGTGATTGATCCTCCTATTTGCTTTCTAATTCTCTGGCACTCCTTGAGCTTTTGTGATCACCAAATCCAATGGGGAAGGCTCTTCCAATAAGCAGAACAAAAGCCACATTTAATTAAAATCTGGTTAAGTGTGGAAACAATGTGCTGATAAAACTACTGATGCTAAAGTTGAGTGTTGGCAAAGCCTGTTTATGGCTTGTTAACCCACAGTTCTGGGGATGGGATTCATTAAAACCCTGCTTCTCTGTTTAAAATTAATACAGAATATTTCTATTTCTACTGAGTCTGCACATCTGTAGTGTCCCTGTTCTCCTACAACCCATTAAAAATCCCTCCTCAGGTATTTGTGGAGGTACCACCCTGCTCTTTTTGTGAGCTACACGCACTGGAGTTGATAGGATGGTGCTTGTTCTCAAGTCTTATTAGAGTTAACAGAAGCAAGGAGTCACAGCTGGATATTTCAGTACTTACCTCCAAGAGCTAAAGGACATTGGCTTTTCAGGGGTGCTGGCCTTCCCACCCTCCGCGAGCCCCACTGGGCATGGGGCACAGGTATGCATGACTAGTCTGAGTCTCAGATTGGATTCAGCCACACGTAGGCTCTGTTAAGAGCTTAGAAAGCATGGGAGTCCACTCTGAACCTCATCACTCAATGGGATGGTCTCCTTTACCCTTTTCATCTTTGGTCTCTATATAAATCATTTTATCATAGAATCACAGAATCATAGAATAGATGGGTTGGATGAGACCTTCAAAGCTCATCTAGCCCAACCCCGCTGCAATGAGCAGGGACATCTTGAATTAGCTCGAGCTCTGGTTGCCAGAACCACATTTTAGCTTGATTATACCTCAATTTTCCTGTTATACATTCCATTAGACATTTACCATTGTCCAAGTCTGAGGCTAAGACTAGATCCAGCCACATCCTAGGCTCCAGCAGGAGTTTAGAAACCTCATCACGCAGTGGGAGGGTCTACATTATCCTGTGTGCTTTCAGTCTCTGTATCGTCTTTAGCTTGATTTTACCTTGATTTTCCTTTATATGCTTCATTCGTGTAATAAGTAATAGAAGGAACCTTGCCATCAAATTCTGTTAATTTGTGCCTTTATGGAATCATAGAATCCCAGAGTAGTTTGGGTTGGAAGTGACCTTAAAGCTCACCCAGTTCCAACCCCCTGCCACGGGCAGGGACACCTTCCACTAGAGCAGGTTGCTCCAAGCCCCTGTGTCCAACCTGGCCTTGAACACTGCGAGGGATGGGGCAGCCACAGCTTCTCTGGGAAAAGTCTGGGCCAGCGCCTCAGCACCCTCACAGGGAAGAGCTTCTGCCTCAGAGCTCATCTCAACCTCCCCTCTGTCAGCTATATCATATATCAATGTATTATAAATCATATTAAAACTGCTTTTGCTGATACCTTTGATGTTCGTTCATCCAGCAACCCCAAACCACTTATTTCACAACAGCTTCTCAGGGGTGCTGGTCTTCCCACCCTCCATAAGCCTCAGTGGACATGAGGACACAGCTATGCACCATATTTTTGCTAAGCACTAGGCTTTTGGCTGCCCTTGGCATGAATTTGGGAGACTTGATGTTTTCATCTGCACTGTATCCATGTGGAAAAACTGGGAGTTGGTGGAGAACAGGTACGCAAAAGTCAGGTGTTAAAGTGCCTGTTACTACTATTACTATACAGGGCTGGTTTCAAGGATAAAAATAAAACCAAGTACTGATGTGGTGTTATACTGCATATGAAATGAAATGAATCTATTTCTTCTTCTCCAGGCTCATCACCTGACTGCTCACCTTCAACCTCTCATAAACCATGACTGCAGAAGAGAGGCAATTCAGACTGTATTTTAGGCTATCAGGTCTGCTTCTCTCTGCCTGGTGCTTCTAAACGTGATTGAACTTTCCTGAATGTTTTGGACTCAAACCTTCTGCTTGACTGAGCCATTTCATAGATTTTACAGGGTAGGGACACAGTTCCCCTTAGGAAGAGTGGAGACAAGATGGGAATAGAAGAAATGCTGAGCAGGGCTGGGCTGGAAGCCCAGGAAGGGGTACCAGGGTACTCTGCAGAGTACATTTTCTCTGTGTTCTCCCCATTATGTACCTCCAGAATGAATATCTCAGACACCAGCCCATCTTCAGCGCCTCTCTTTGTGCCTTTGAGCATATTAAGTGCAGGATTCAGAGGCCTGGGGTGGAGGGGGAACTGGTATTATACAAGACATTTACTCCGGGTCACTGACTGCACATAAAATATTCAGAACTACTCAGCCTGCATTAGCATCACACCTGACTGAAATTCAGCCTTACTCAAGCTGCATTTAGTCTTTTGCTAATTAACACCACCAGGAACAGGAAGCTCGGGCTGTTTGGGGACTTCTACATGCTCTTCATACAGGGTTGGAACATCCATTTCAACTCCAGAAGGAAGGTTTTGAACCATAGGAGAGAGCTGCGAGGTCTTCACCCCTTATGCTGAAATGGATTCTTGCCTCCAAGGATCAGAGACAGTTCTTTAGGCAGTGGTAACTAGGATAATAATAATAGCAAAGCTTTGCGTGTCTAGAAAACATCTTATTGTCCAAAAGAGACACGAACACATCTAGCTCCTGCTTACTCTACAGCTCAGGGTGGTGGAGCAGTTTCCAGTTAAACTCCATTTGCTGCAGTGTCTCAGATGATGTCTCCAAGCCCTCTCAAACATTTAGCCCTATATATTTAAATCTCTAATGAAAGAACTTTGGAGCCTAAATATGCTTAAGACATTCGGGAACTTGTCTGTCCCATTTAGAGTCAAACTTGCAAAAGTATTTGGGCACGCTGGGTGCTTAAACCAAGGATATGAGGATGTGCACATACCACTTGCTGTCGAAATGTAACAATCTAATGCAAGTTGTATTGAAATTACACTATCAAATAGTTAAGACACGGGCAAGGAAGGACTCTTGAGTTGTTGTCAGAAGTTTTTACTTTGCATCTGACATCGAGACAGAGATTTTCACAGCTCCTAGGTGCAAAGGAAGTAAAACCATACTACAGTGTCCATTACGGATATAACGGATGGGCAATTATCAACTTGCTAAAGGGCTGGAGCCCAACCATGTGTGCTTGTTACCCCCTGCCCAAACTAGGAAACTGTTATTGTAGCCTCTGGTACTTCCCAGCAGTCTTTCACCATAGGGCAACTCAAATGATGATCTGAAACCAGTCCTCTCTTTGTTAGTTTCCATTCTTTATTCATATGCGTTGAACTTGGCACCTCTTCCCCCAGCCTGTATTGATCATACCAGGGGTTGCCTCAACCTAGGTGCAGGACCTTGCAGGTAAAATAACGAGGCATAAAGAAGTAAAAGGGGCTACAGGCATATATGAAGTCTGTGAAAGGCACAGGACCTCCTTGATGTCCTGATATCCAGTCTTGTGTCCTGTCTATAAGACAGGGAAATGCAGCTCATAGTAGGTCAGATATCTACAGGTTGACGGTGGAGGAAAAAATGTAAAGACAAAAGGAAGATATTTTGAGAGATAGAAACCTTCTTGGAGTTATTTAAAGGCGTGAAAGTAGGATAATGGAGTGACATTCAAAAAACAGGGAAGAAATTAAAAATGAAGCACTTTCTGAAAGGCAGAATCTCTGTGGAGTCATTCCTGTGAAAAGGGATGGAAAACCCATTGGGACATTTACATCTCAACTGCAATATTCCTCATAACATACTGCCAAGGAGCAGTTTTGCACACACAGGCCAGGGACATGCACCGCATGATCTAAACCCAACAGAGCTTAGGCTAACCCAGAACACTGGGAACATTTGGGGTTTCATCTCCCACCCAGCTGAGGCCCCAGCCATACCACTGGCTGTGCAAGAGAGTGCAGCCTCCAGATTATGAATGTATAATTCATATATAATGGATATTAAGGTGGTTTGGATTCCCAGGCCCCAAGAGCTGTAATAAAGACCCTCAGATGCGAGAAACACTTGTGAAGCAAACTACTTACGACAGTCTCCCTAAAATGTAGTTTAATTATTTCTGACAGGGAACCAGGAGCCAGGAACTTTCAAATCTAAATCTTCCATTTAGCTGCCAGTTTAAAGATAGATGGGTACCATACAATTTAAATAGCCTTACAACACACATCCTGCTGCACGCCCTGGCCCATTATAACACGGCGCTCTTAAACGCTCACAGGTTTCTAATGGGTGATTAAATAGTCAGAGTAGCTTTTACTTTACTGCTGGCACTCAAAGAAATGATCAAAATGGATTTCAGATTAAGTTTCCACTTAAATACAGGTCTTTTCGGGCAGCTCAAGACGATTTAAGGCTGATTACAGAAAAGGGCAGGTGAATCGTTCTGTCCTCATTCAGTCCTGGGGACAGAATTTGCCACCTCTTGTCTTATTACAAGCTGCAATTTTTTTTGGTACATTTCCCCATTCTGTTGTTAAAATTAGAGGACATGATTAGCTCCCATCTGAGCTGCGTGAGCAAATGAGAAGGAAAGCTTTTAATTCTCCTACTACAGTATTCAAAGGCTGGCCAGCTGCATTACATTGCTCCTGCCCATTTAAGCTTAGTTAGAATGCTGTGCTTGTGCATAAAAGAACCTGCCTGTTAAATATTTTCACACCAGCTGTTCCCAAAAGGTGACTAAATATTTCCTTTCATCTTTAATCTCTTCCACTGTTTGTATGAACAGCTCAGCCATTCCTTATCCTTTCCTAGAGGTGCATTGTGCTTTATACTTCATCTTGCCGTGCAGCTCTCAAGGCTGCCTGTAGTTCCTTGAAGGAAGGGGATCTTCTGAGCAAAGCTGGCGCCCAATTCTAAGAGGAAATATGGGGTTTACTGTCTTCAGAAGCTACAATCAGCCCCTGCACCTCTGTGGAAAATTCCTGGACTTTTGAGTAAATACCCTGTATTTTCCTCCTTGACATTTGCACTTAACAATGTTTCATGGTTGCATGGTTTTATCTAAGGAATTGAGTTCATTTCTACTCTACCACCTGGGTTTTCACCACGTTACTGTCTAGGACTGATGTCTTCCATTGCTTGGTTTCACCTCACCTTACATCCCACTCTTACCTGAAGAATTAAATTGAGCCTAGTTGCCCTCTGTGGGTCAAGGAGGAAAGACAGGTAGCTCCAGAGGTGATTTACCTGAAGCCTCTCTCAGGGAGAACTCCTGGAGCAGCCTTTGCTGAAGGCATGGTTGAGTTTTGGGTGGTTCATCAGTCTCAAATGCATCATAAACATTATGCTTACAAAAAGATAATGCCATTATAACAGGATTCTGGTTAATTTTCATGCAAATAATCCAAAAATAAGCGATTTATCTTCAGTTTCAGGACCTGTTCTATTCCATCACTGCTCATCCCTAATGGAAACCAGCCCTTGAGGCCTGCCTCAACTGCCTCCTGGCTAGTTTTTAGTGAAATGGCTTTTGTTTTTCATTATCCCCTCATGATCTGAAGGGAGATTTCCCTCTGCTCTGCAAAAGTTGCCTCAGGATTCCTCAAGCCTCTCTTAAAAATCCTAATCCCCCTTGAAACCTGTCCAAAATCTCGACCGTAGCTGTTGATGTGCCTTAACTTCTCCATATTGCACTGATGAAAACTGTGTTATTTTATTCCACCTCCACCTGCATGTCTCCGTCTGTTGTTGTTCACTTACTGCTTAAGAATCTCAACTATCCTAGGCCAAGATTATCCTTTTTGTTCTGTGTTTGCTCTGTGCCAGGTGTAACGAGGTCACAGTCCATTAACAGCACTTCAGAAGTAAGAATACTAAAGCAATTACTCATACAAATAAAACCGTTGTACCTGATTCTTTCTTTCGCTTTCTTTTTTTGCATATCCTGCTAAAACCTGCCCCAAATCTGTCCCCTTGAGAAGAAAACGTCTGCTATATTGCCTTTGATATTCCAGAAGAGGGAAAAGAAACCTATCAAACACTAGCCAGCAGTGTAATGCTTTGTTCGTGGCCCTTTTTAATTGATGTAACAGACACGGTAGCTGCCAACATAGGAAGTGGCGTCAACCAGAATTCCCTATTATATTCACATAGCATTAAAGAATTGGGTTGGGAAAGGGATAATGATGTCAATTTGTGCTTCATTTATGGCAAATCCATTTTTACATGTTTACCCCTATCCCCCTAAAATCCTAAAATTGGCTTGACAACACTTTAAAGCTTTCCAGCTTAGAGGAGAGCAATGCAGATGAACGTTTTCCTTTAGCATTCATGTGACGCAGAAGCAGAGATTTAGCTGCTTCTGACCTGCCTGCTAAATCCTTTAATAAATATGGATTTAGTGCTAAAATATAAGAGCAGGTGAAATTGCTGAGAGCTTCCTGCAAACTGGGGCAGTTCCACTGACCTTCAACATATTAATAGAGAATTTAATAATTAACAATCATCTGTCTTAACTGAGGTTTTCCCATTTCAAGTTGCTTCATCTGAGGCAGTTTCCAGCCTCAGACAGATCTTTGAGGAAAAGAAGCAAGGGAAGAGACACTGCACAGAGCTAAAAAGCTGAGCCTGGTGAGGAGCTAAAGCCTTGTTTTCGCAGCCTGCATTTGTTTTAGAAGGGAAGTTATGGGAAATGTCTGGAAAAATCATCTAATATAAAGATATGGATGGAAAACCCACAAGGTTCATGATCGGGATGATTTAGACAGCAGCAAAGTGCTAAATACATTCATAATAAAAGACATTTTGCAGTGTTATGAAACTCATTTATGTGATTTGATAACTCGTAAGTAGTGACATATGAACTCCTCTGCTGGAACTGAAGAAGACGTAAAGCTCATTAGCTTTTAAAACCATCCTTTTTACAAGTGTTATAAGGAAAGGTTCGAACTGTGGAGCAAGACAAAAGCTGAAAGGTGAGGTCTGAACTTGCTGTCCTTGTCAGTAACAAATCTGCAGCATGAAATCCTCTGAAAACCATCCTGTTTCAGTAGAGACTGGGGAATAGTTGTACAACTTGCATCAGTGTCATTAATTGAAGGTCATGTGTTTTTGCCTTCAGAGATCACACCTGAAAAGCAAGGGCTGCATAATTTAATGCCTTTATACAAATAATTTGTTTACCTATTTTTAAACCAGACATGAATTATGCAAATATTACTAATGTAGAAATTATAATTATTATTTATGCCAATAAATATAAAACCTGTTTGCTTTTATGAGTGTAATCAAGCGTCTGGTACTGAGACAACTGTCCACTCAAAGATCAAAATGCATATTATATAGCTCAGCAAACCAGATCTCTCTGAAAGGTAACAGTTCTTTCTTTTCTTTCCTTGGATGAGGAAATCAAGATTGAAGGATGCTCTCCAGAGACTGAAAATGAATGCATCAGCTTTGCTATCATCATCAGGATGGACACTGACCTTCAGCAATGGTTTTCAAACGTGACTCAGGACTTGGTCCAGTATTTAAAGGGTGGCTACAGAGAAAATGGAGATTCACTTTTTACAGGGAGTCACGTAGAAAAGACAGGTAATGGGTAGAATTTACTCCTGGGGAGATTCCAGTTGGACATAAGAGGAAAATTTTCCCAATGAGAACAATCAGCCATTGGAGTAATCTCCCCAGGGAAGCGGTGACTCCCCAGCGTTGGACACTGTAAAGACTGGGCTGGACAGGGTGCTGGGACATCTAGTCTAGGTCATGCTTTGCCTAGAGAGGTTGGACCAGATGATCCTTGAGGTCCCTTCCAACCTGGGGTTCTGTGATCCTATGATCGGACACCTGAGTTTTCACCTGCTGAACCTGAAGCCCTAAGGAGCATCCCAGAGTGCCTGCACCGGGAAATGCACATCCTGCATTACAGCATGACCATAACGAGGATGCCTGAGTTGGCCTAAATGCTGATGTTTGCTGCAGAAGGAGGACTGAGTAAAGGTGTTCAATATGTGTGCAGAAGGGACAACTCTGCACTTGCAGAAAAGGATGGGTATGTGCAAAAGAAGGCATAAAACATGTGCATGACAGCAGAGCAGAGAGTTTTCACCCTAAGCGGTTGAGCTGGCTGAGCTGTCTATATCTAGGAGAGGAGTTAGTGGAAATCCCTAATAAAAGAAAGCACCCATCTCTGGCCCTCAACTAGACACAAAAGATTAACCCCACCTCAGCCCTTTCCCCCATTTTCCTTCTGGTGTTTAGTTCTTTGCTTGCATAAGCAGCTTTGTGTTTAACTGAAAGGCTTCTGCAAATCCTCTGCTGGGTCTCATCTGTCTCTGGAGTTCAGATCAGGAATGCAGGCAGCTCCGAGCTGCCTAACCTGGAGATGAAATGTTCACAGAGCAGCTGTTGAGCAAATCCAGCAGATCTGTCCCATAACTGCCCTCAACTCACTTTCCATCTCTAAAATGAGTAACGAAGGAGTTAGGTATAGTAAAATACTTCAACTGATGTATGTCTGAGCCTCTTACTCTGTAAACATACAGCACCTACACAATGGGACTCTTGGGAGTTCTTGCTAGAAATAGGAACAGGAAGAACAGGAGCAGTCATTAGCAATCCCTGTGCTAATGGATCACAGCTCTTACCCAATCTGTGCAGCTGCACCATGTACAGTGGTACAATTGGGATGTCTGTCAAAAGAAATCTCTCTTCTGAGTGCAATTTCAGCTTGCTTCAGATTTGCATAAAGGTTTTCCAGCTCCTGTCTGAAAAGCTATAACTCAGGGAGATGAAATTCCATTAAACTGGTCTGCCGCCTTTTATCAGCCTCTGGTTTCTACAATATTTATACCCCATTTTCATTCTTGCTTTAAATGCTAGGGACTGACCACCACATGGTGTCTAAAGAATCTCTTCTATAGCTGTGATTTACTTTTGTACCCTGTCAATCTTCCTTTTATTTATTATTCTGAACTTTATTTTACACTGTCTCTTGCTGTGGAATCACAGGATATGAAATGCCAGGTATTGATGGACTTCAGCCTTGGCACTGAGATTTGCTGCATAAAAATAAATATCCCAAAGTGCAGGATTAGGTTTTTCTCTTTGATGCTTAATTGGATCTCTGTGCTTTCTGGGATGGGAGTTAAAAGCTTCCCAGAGAAGAAACAATTCCTAATGTATTAAATGAAGTTCCTAACAAGGATTCTTCTTCTCTGGGCTAATTTTGATTTCCTTTCTGTGTCCGTAAGGAGGAGATAATTTGACAGTAGAAAAGCCTTTTGCTTGTGCTTACAGTCATTAAAAAGAACTAATTTCTTTTCCAATTCTATACAGTTCGGTTTTGTCTAAAATAAATTCAACAGAGCATTTACAAATGTGTCTGTTGGAGTAATCACTAGCTACATTTGCTTGGAATTCCCTTGCTCAGAGCTTGGCATTACTATACAGACAGTGCCACAATGGTTTCTGCTGTGGTTTAACCCCAGCTGGCAGCTAAATACCACCCCAAACCAGGACAGTTTCATAGAACCACAGACTGGTTTGGGTTTGAAGGGAGCTTAAAGCTCATCCAGTCCCAACCCCCTGCCACGGGCAGGGACACCTTCCACTAGAGCAGGTTGCTCCAAGCCCCTGTGTCCAACCTGGCCTTGAACACTGCCAGGGATGGGGCAGCCACAGCTTCTCTGGGAAAAGTCTGTGCCAGCGCCTCAGCACCCTCACAGGGAAGAGCTTCTGCCTCAGAGCTCACCTCAGTCTCCCCTCTGGCAGGTTAAAGCCATTCCCCTTGGCCTGTCCCTACAGGCCCTTGTCCAAAGCCCCTCTCCAGCTTTCCTGGAGCCCCTTTAGGCACTGGAGCTGCTCTAAGGTCTCCCCTTCAGGAGCCTTCTCTTTCCAGGCTGCCCCAGCCCAGCTCTCTCAGCCTGGCTCCATTGGAGTTTATTATATGTCTGTCTATCCACACGAATGGGATGCACCAGCAGCTGATCTGAAAACTTTGTGTCTGCTGTGCTGCCCATATGCTCAACTCCAGCCTGGAAGGATCACCTGCACGGAAAAGAAACAAAGCTCTTTCCAAAGCCCTTTCAAACTTTCATCTGTCAAGATCATTAGAAAGGTTCCCATTAGTGCAAATTGTGATGGTAGTTTTTAGAGTACGAACACCTTGCAGCTTGGAAGGGGGCAGAGAGGCTGGACAAAATCCAGTGCATCCACTTCAGACAGCTTATTAAACTAGGGATGCCTTGCCTTTAATAGACACTTATTCACTATATGACAATCACTAGTCTTAGTCTACTTTTGCTGGCTCATTTTTTATGTTACTCTGTTTTACTGACTCCTAGATTATTTTCCCTATTATTTCATCTCAGCCATTCTAAATTGGAATGAAACATGATTTGACGAAGCTGAAAACATCCAATAAACCTTTGCAGAAACTCTGATTATGATGAGCTCCAGGTGGAGTGTAAGGTCACAGCTGCAGGAGCAATCTACCAACACCACCATGGAATGAACTGAATTCAAATGGAGAAGCCATGACATGGAACCTAAGAGCATCCTTGCTGAGCCAAATGAGTGAGGTATGAGACGACCATCTTGATCCAGCCTAGTCAAGGTAGATCACGGGCAGAGCCTCACTACACACAAGTATCCACCTGATAACTCCAGCAGTATTCTGGATAAAAGAGGGAACAGTCAGAAGCAGAGGGCTAGACCCACAAAACATGAAGGATGTCTACACAGTCTTCTGTGAGCTGGTTACAAAACAAACTCACTGAACATCATTTATCTTCAGCTCAAAGGCTGCACAACTGCCACAGAGTAATTCTAAGCCTGCAGAAACACTCACTGATTCCTATGGCTTTACAATCATGACCTATTCCATGCAGTGACTATGTTTCAGATTCTCATCTGGATTGATCAACCAGTTCTATCTTAAGAGAACTTAAAGAACCAGTTCTCATCACTCTTGCAGGACAGTAGTTTTATCCTCAGTGACAGCTGGATCATACTTATTGTGTCAAAGAGGTGACTTAATATTGTTTAAAAAGCAGCAGTTTCATGACAGGTATTAATTGTAGAGAAGAAGCTAAATTATGACCAGGTCCCATGTTGGCATGATGAACGTCCAGAAACTGTAATGACTCTTAAGGCTCCTCCATTCAAAAGCAAAATCAGAGACTTCGGCAAAATTTGGTCATCTGAGACAGTTTTCAGGTTAAGCAACATGCTAATTGCTTAACCACCCTCAAAACACTCTATCTTAATGGGAGCCATTTGACCATGGAATTTAACAGCATGTTGTGGTGCTGTGGAACATTTATTCTTCAAACTAACCAAGTTAACATGAACCCCACAGAGTCCAGTCCATCTCTGCTGTTTTCAGTCCGGAAAGTCCACAACACAAAATATAACTGATCCAAACAAAAAGAACTTTTTTGTTCATGGTGTCACTGCCAAGGTCACATTTGGAGATAGGGAAGAATGCTGAACTAAAATCGGCTTGCTGGGAATTAGCCCTAATTGTTGGAGAAAACAAATAGGGAATGAAATAGTCTGTCCATTGTCCATTGAGCGGATCCATAAATTTGCAGTGATGCTGGTACAGCTGATAAAAGAGGAAGAAGATTTACTCATCACAGTTATGCCTAAAGGTCAGTGAAGACCAGCGATTGCTTGTTACACCACTGGACATACGCTATTCTCAGCCTGAGACATGACCTAATCAGATCAAACATCTTGTGATCTAACGGTCAAAGCCAGACTGATGAAATCACTGTTTCCACGGGTTTTGGCCAAGTTTAAATGACAGCCAGAATACAAGCTTTCAGTCCATTCAATCTCTCTCATGGTCATTGTATGTGACCAAGACTGCATGGACTGCCGCAAGTGGTAAGAACCTAAGTAAGAACCTAAATGCATCCTGAAGCTGACAGAAGTTTGATGGAAGAAGTGTGCTAGGACAATTTTTGAACTATCAGGTTGTAAGTAGGAATCCATATTTGAAACAGAAGTTGTATTTTCTGTCTTCCTGTGAGTTTTCTCCCTGCCTTTAGTGTGCCCTTTCCATCTGCTGACCACAAAGATATTTGGACTTTAGAAGAATTGGCCTCCCTACAATAATAACAACAGACTATCTCAACTAACACCCTTTCCTCCACCACACCAGGGTCTCCTTATAGACATTTTCAATAAACTAAGGGCAAGGGAGTAAAAGGGTATTCAAATGAAAGCCTCCCTCAATACTTTTATTTCAAATGTTTTGGCTGGTTTTAGTCTTTTATTGCATTTTTAATAAAAAGCTTATAAGACTTTAAAGGATAAGTTCATCTTGGCAATGGGTAGGCTAAAATCTGTGCTCACAATCCCAACTACATCAAATACATTATGTTTTGTACAGTGATAGTTCCTGTTAACACTGTTGACTCTCTGGGTTCACTTATTCCTTCACAATTCACAAAGCAGAACCTGTGATAGCCTTGGGTAATAGCACTGGGCTGCACGTACTTTATTCCTGACCTGGTTTCATGATGGTTCCCTCAGAGAGAAAACTTCTCTCCACACAACCACACAAATAAAATGGGGAAGATCACAAGTTCACAGATCAGCATGTTATGGCTCTGTAAGGCTGAGGATGAAATCTCTGCTGGTACAAAACATATCCTGCCCTTCAACAACTGTTAAAGGACCAAGTTAAGGCCTTCAGGAGAGCGTTTGCAATTTAAGTACTGAGCCAGAATAGATTCTGATGGTGTCTTCTGAAGTTGAACTTTGAAGACCCGGTGCTCCCATAATTTCAACTGCCCCAGACTAACGTTTCTCACTACATTGCAAGGGTAGTGAGACAAGCAAGTTACAAGCTGAAGGAAGATCATTCAAAGTGGCATTTGATTACAAGCTGTGCCAAAGAACTTATTCTTAAGTCCTTAAGATCTAAAATATATGGATGTTTATCAATTTCACATTTTGTATCCTGAGATTTTGTTCTCTTGCTCTTCCCCATACGTTTAAAGCTAAGAAAAAGACAGATCAATGGGTTCTTAATCATTAAAGGAGGCCCTAGCCAGTTGCAAGGTACAAGCTGTTATCACATGACAGCTGATGTAGTATCCATCTTTTACAGAGACTTTTTTTACCCCTTTATGAAGAAAAGGGTTGTTTAAAGGAGAAGTTATATAAACATTTTCCAAGGATGGATTTTTACCTTGGTGGCCTTGGGCATGACATGAATTTAAGATGAGATCTTGTTTTGTAAGGTTGACGCCAAGAAGCCCAAGGAAATTGAGTTTCATCACACACATTGTGTTAACCCTGGTGGTGTTTGACCAGTGGATGTGACATTGTCTGGTGAGATATGAGAGAACTGTGCTTCTGTATGTCTCTATGTGTGTATGCAATGATCTCCTGCATGATTCCTGATGAGAAAAGACATTGGAAGGTAAAGGTGCATTAGCTTTAGGTTTCCTCTTTAGAAGTTCATCCTTCTTGGTCTCCTTATGTACTAACTGGAAGGCAGAAAATATGCCCATTTCAATGAACTGTATAACTCTGTGGTGGGGAGCTCTGCTGGGTGCTATCTGAAGGACTTCCTCCATTGTTCATTTATACAACTAAATTGGTCCTACAAAATGCAGTCCTTACCATTAGCTGATACAGAAACTTAAATCTAAGAATTGTTTGTGAATGGGCTTGAACTGACCCATAATCCTGCAAAGTAAACAGGAGCTTTCCCATTGACTACAATAATGTATAAGGATATGGCTTCCCTGCAATCAGACACATGGATGCACACACCATGCTTGGTTTATTTTAAATCCAGCTTCTCAGCTTACCCAAAGCAGTAAAGCCATTGAAGATTGTTCTGCTGAGTAAATACCTGCTCTTCTGCTAGCCCTATGGTTACCCATGCCATTTCCCCACTGTGCTTGGAGGCCAGGTTTATCTAGGCATGTCTCCAAGTATTGTCATCACTACATGGCAGTCTGAAGCCCCTCCTAAGCTGTCTGTAACCCATCACAATGGCTAAGAGGGGGGTTTCCTATTCTTTATGCTAAATGCCAGGGCTCTGTAATCGCCCCTCTCCCGAGGAACCTGTGACCATGATGCCTGCTGAGCCCTCTCCAGTTATTTGGCAGAACTGAGGGTTTCTCAAAAGCTGAAACTTGGGCTGCTCTAAAATAACATGAAGTATCCAAGATGGCAGCTGAATCAATGAGGAATCAATTAAGCTCTCTTCCAAGGATTTCCACTTCACTAAAGTCTGAGGAGCCCTCTGCAGATGTTTCTCTTCTCCAGGACAACTATCCCAATACATTGGTAATGTCATGGGAAGCCTATAAGCAGGAGGGGACATCATGGAACTGGGCATGGACCCAAAACCATTTTTTTTCTGTCCACTAAAGACATCTACAACATTTCTAGCCAGGATGAGTGCTGCAGTGCTGGAAATCATAGAATCATATGGGTTTGGGTTGGAAGGGACCTTAAAGATCATCCAGTTCCAATCCCCTGCCATGGTTGCCCGGAGAAGCTGTGGCTGCCCCATCCCTGGCAGTGTTCAAGGCCAGGTTGGACACAGGGGCTTGGAGCAACCTGCTCTAGTGGAAGGTGTCCCTGCCCATGGCAGGGGGTTGGACCTGGATGAGCTTTAAGGTCCCTTCCAACACAAACCAATCTGGGATTCTATTGTGCTATGAAGAGGATCAAACTACCAGATTTCATGAGATATGGTCATGCAAGCTCAGCCCTAGTCCCTGGTCAGACATGTTCTCTTTGCCTTTTCAAAATGTGGAGTAAAACGTCCTAACTTCTAACTTCTTTACTGAATCCCATCTTCTGGTTCCCAACTCTTATCATTAAAAGTACAGCCCATGATTTTATATCTCTGCTGCCAAATCAGAACCATCATATACAAAGTAATATTCCTATTACTGCTCTTCTCCAGTGTACTTTTAAGGGTCTGAAGTACTGCACTGGATGTCAACCATGCATAAAGTGAGTCATTACAAATGAGTGATGGAGAAGGAATCCTTATCTGTATGCAGGTCAATGTACAACCACTGTCAACTGCCCAGAAAAAGTCAGCACACTTTTTACACACAGAACATAATTTCTATTGCTGCTTTGTATAATCAACTTCCCACTGATCCTAGTGAATACCATGCATGTCAAGATGTCAACTACCAAACAGAGAACAGGGTGAAAATCACTGATTTAAATTTGAGGAGAGTGAAGGGCAACACCAGATAACTTAATTCTTTTAAGAATGATTTTGCATCCAAGCATAATACTGTTTTGATATGCCTAGGATTGTACTGATGCATCAGTGAGATCCCTCTGGGAAACAGTGCATTCCCCAAACGGAGATAACCTGACTCACCTATTCATTTCACTGCGCTCAGCAAATATGTCTTAAAGTACATAGTTTTTTGCCTCTTGATTAGCCAGAAATACCTGGTCCAGTTTAAATAGGTCAAGAGTGAGACTATATCACATATTAAGTCCTATTTTGCATTGCAGCACAGGCCATTCCCTTCTTCCCACTATACTCAGACAATAAGAGGCTAAGAGAGCTGCCCTGTAATGAGTTCATTAGTTGCCAGAACTGTGAGAATGAAGTTCTTTGCTAGGGCTCATTAAGAGGTGAAGGGAGATAGGACACCAAAAGCCTGGGATACAGAAGATCTGTGATGGCAGACCCTGGAAAAGAGGGTTAGGATGGGTGGTCCCTCAATTATCTTTCTTGTACTGGGTTATAAAGGACCTTTTTACATTTGCTTGTGCAACAGTACTGAGATGCAAAAGGGAAAGGATTTAATTCTCCCATGGAGAAATCCAAATGCCCCTTTTGCTGCTCAGTACAAGTTACCTCTAGACTTACCTCAGCACCTTTCTCCAAAAGACTTCTTTTATACTTGATGATCTACCAAAAAAGAAGTGTACACTGAGGGAAACAGGATCCTAAGAAACTATCCTTTGCATGAAATTGTGAAGCGTGTTTAAGAAGCATCGCTCCAGAGTGAAAAAATCTGAGGTAGTATGGCAGCAGCCCTATCTCAGATATATCTCAGCCCTATCACCAGATATACTGGTGGTGGTTACATATATAAAACAAAACCCCCCACCATAACATTACTTCTTCCTGCAATGCAGTGCAAAGCAGAATTCACAAGAAATCGAATTGCACAGCTTGTCTATGAAGACACAGGCCAAGTGGAATGAAAAAAGACACCATAAACAGGAAATAGGAATCTCTGTAATATTATTATCTTGTGAAAATTAAGGGGTTTATCCAGCAATCTGTGCTCCAAGATTCCCTCTGAAGGCAGGTGAAATCTTAGCTTAGAAAGACTGAGTCTAAGTTTCAAAGTCGTGTTTTACTTTCTACATATGACAATCCACAGTGGTGAGGCCCTGGCACAGGGTGCCCAGAGAAGCTGTGGCTGCCCCATCCCTGGCAGTGTTCAAGGCCAGGTTGGACACAGGGGCTTGGAGCAACCTGCTCTAGCGGAAGGTGTCCCTGCCCGTGGCAGGGGTTGGAACTGGATGAGCTTTAAGGTCCTTCCAACTCTAACCATTCTGTGATTCTATGATTCCGTACAGACCGATACCTTCTAAATGAATACAGCAAAAAGCATTTCAGAGAGGTATTAGTCTTGTTTTGAAGGTGTTAAAAGATAGAATCTGGGTTTTCAGATGATTATGCTCTTCTCAGGGTCTGCTTCTCTATGCAGTTTACTAGATGGGCTGTCCCTGACACTAGCCCATGTAGGCACAGCCCTAGAGATTTCACTGGGATTCAACATGGTCCTAACTGCTTTGCTGAGCTGAGTTTGATTTATGCAAGTACTTGGTTCTTTCACTTTACACTCCTGTTCTGTTCGGTCCTGCTTTATAGCACAATAAATATCTGGCCCCTTCAGTCCCTTCTACCTCCACCGGGGTGGTACACTCCGATGGGGTGGGCAATGTGTTGTTACATGTACTAACATGCTTGCTCACTCTGTTTTCATCATGCAAGAAGAGCACCAGGCATCCTGCGAGTAACTCTGTCTTTCAAATCAAGTCATCAATTCAGTGCAAAGGCCTGGGTTAGAAATGGAAGTTTACAAATCACCTTGGCTGCGGTTTTAGCTGTGAGGCACAATAACCTGAATGTTACAAGCAGCTCAGTGAGGAAAAAGGTCTTGGAATGATGCTCAAGTTTGTCTCAAATAACCTCACAGTGCCAAAGAAACTTTGCACTAGATGGATTTATAAAAGCAGTATAAGGAAAGCTTATAAATCATCTGTACATGAACCTGCAGGTTAACAAAGGGAAAGTGAATTCTGTTTGTGTGTAGAAATAAACAGTTCTCCAAATCCATCCCTGCAATCCCCAAACCTCTGTATAAACTCAGAGTAATGACTCAATTATGAACTATGCTACCAAATCACTAGAAATACACTATTACCATTTCCCTTACGGTGGTCTTGTAAAGGAGCTCATAGAGTATGGAACTGAAGATGTTAATATGGGAATATATGACACCAAATTTATCCTCCTATCAATGCTGGATAGTTTCCCTTCCTACATCTGCAAAAGTTGTGATCAACCTAGTTTTAGCCCCAGGCAAATAGGCCTTCTTTTTTGCTTATTCTTCAGCGCAGTCAATTTTACTTTACAACAAGCTTTCTAACATCTAACCTAAATGATGACTGTCAAAAGGTTTCCTTTTTATATCCTTTGCACCACTTTATTCAGTTTACCCCACCTTTGGAAGTCACTCTCTTAAAATACTTGCAAGCGGTTAATCTGATTTTCTTTACACATGATAGTAATTCCTTAGTGAAAATGTTGTTTATGTGATTTTTCTACTACATCCACCCTCCTAACAGGTGCTTTTTTGGTCACTTTGCTCGAAATTAATTTCATTTCATTGCCTATACTGAGCTGCCCTGGATTTTTGGTCTAGTTCCACCCCAGCTGTGCAAGGTAAAGAAGCTGTTACTGCTGTAAGCCTCTTGTTTGTGAGCACAATATACAGCACAAAAGACTTACGTGCCATAGGTTCTGAGTATTTAACATGCTATAGCATTTCTCAGTGTGGCCTCTAAAAACTAATTGCATTTGGAAGAAAAGGCTCCTGAACAGTTTTTCTTTAGCCTTCATTTCAGATACCTGATGTAGGTTTTGAGCAAGATGAAGGAAGATCACAGTTCCAAACCTACACAAAACTGCCCTTAAACATCTATCTATCTTCTTGGTAGGTGCTTGTATTATTAAATACTTCTACTCCATAGAAGTACTACTTACTATTTACTTGATAGGGGACAGTGCTACAGTCTTACATGAACCCCATGTGACACTCCTCCTCTAGCTGAGCCTAGAAAAGCACAGCCTTTGAATTCCAAAGGGAAATGAGACCTGAAGGATTGCCACCATCTCCTTGTTTACAGCCACCTAAGGAATATTTAGTCATCTCCTAAATATCAAACCAGACCCTTTGGTGGCTACTGGGATTCATCAAGAACTAACACTAGAACAAGCAGTTATATGTAGACCATCAATTACATTCATAGCAACATAATGAACAATAGCAAGCCTAGGTGGCTTTAATGGGGTTATTTATTATATTACTCTACGCTCAGCAATGGAAGCAGAATTATTTATGTAGTTGAGCTCTGGCATTTCTGCTTCCAGTCATGCCCTACATGTGCTTTACTGGAACACATTTGTAGCACTCCTTCAGCAGATCAAAGCCTGAATATTTCCCAGAGTTTAAAGCAAACAAAACCCAGCAGTAAGTCACCGCTGACGTTACCGATTGAGCAATCGTGTCCAGTCCAGTTGGGATCGCAGCTGCAGAGCCCAGTATCCGGGAGGAAGGTCCCATGGCCGGAGCATTGGTCCAGACAAGTGGCTCTTGGGGTCTCACAGTTTGCTCCTCCCCAGCCCACTGAACAGTGACATTCTCCTCGCACGCACACGCCTCGTCCCGAGCAGGTGGGATCCATGCAGTCCACTACATGGGAGAAGGAAGAGGAAGCAGACAGGGAAAGCAAATGGGAATTTCATGAGAAAAAGCCATCAGACTGCCATCTACACAAAGCTATTTATATGACCTTAAGGTCTTCTCCAACCCTAACTATTCTATGATTCTATATAGTATCTCAAGGCTCCAACCAGAAAGCAAAGCCCCATTGTGCACAAAGCAGATGCCTCATACATCATAGGACAGTTTGGGTTGGAAGAGACCTTCAGAGGTCACTTAGTCCATCCCCCCTGCAACAAGCAGGGACATCTTCAACTAGATCAAGAAGACAGTGTCCCAAAAAGGCAGTGAGACCTAAAACAGTGTCATGAAAAGCAGAGAAAAATCTAATTATTAAGCTCTTTTATCCTATCCAGGCCTAAATAAATGATCCTTCTAGTAAGAACAGCCTAATATCAATTAAGAATAGAGTAAGAATAATATTCTCTTGCACACATATCATGCCTCCATTTATTCTATTAGAATAACCTAAATTACTATTCCTAATGAATTCAAAGCTGAGCTCTAGTTTTCTGAGAGAGAATTTTACACAAAGATTCAGCAGAAGTTAATGTCCTTATTCAGCAAAAGACATGCTTAAATTGAAGAATGTGCTGAAATCTATACAGGTTTCACAGACACTTACATAAATTTCACCTTAAATAGATCCTTAGAGAGTTTTCTGGAGTAAGGATTAAACAAAATTATATATTTTTGGTACTGGTGGTTTGGTTTTTGACTTATTAATAATATTCTATAATTTTTTGGTGTTCTTTTTCCCCTCAAAGAGGCATTTTCCTATCAAGTCTGAAGGCCCTTCAGTTGGGTGCAGGGTATAGCAACATGCACCAGAAGACTGGATGTATTGCTGCCTGATTCCTGAGTTATGTGTTTTGTAGGCAACTATCAGCAACTGGAGGAATTTCACCCAGCAATGAAAACCTATGACACCCAAATAAAGGACTGGAGGAGTCAATCATCTATTTATATATAAAAGCTCATAGAAGAGCCTAAAGAAATTCTTCCCACCTCTTGTAAGGGTGTGTGGCAGAGCCCTGAGGATCAGTGACAAGTGTTTGGCTAAGCAGCAAAGGAAAGACGTCCAGCTCCTAATAGAGAAGGGCAGAACACAGCCACCACACACCCAGCAGGTCTGTGGTCTGTTTCTTCCCCTCTCATAAAAGCTAATAAGAATCCCAATGACCTGCTTAAGATCCAGAAACCTTTAAAGGAAACACAACAGCTGCTCAGATAATTCCCTGGCTTCTCAAACCCTTCTCAGCCTGACAAGTAATGGCTCACCTATTACTATCCCAAGGCATGTGAGAGCATTTTGTGTTTTGTTTGATTCCCGGAGCCCTGCTCGTAGCTGGAACAATCCCTGAAGATTGTAACAGGCTGGAAAGGATGAGTCTATAAATCTCCTTCGCCGTGAGTGAGCTGGGAGCTCGGGTGCCAATTTTAGCATGAGACCCTTGAAGCCCTGGCCCTGTTCTTTCTCAGCAGTAATAAGTATGAAAAGGACTAAGAGATGGACCAGCAGCCCCGTACGTTCTCTGCAGATGGTTTGAACATAGGGAACAAAGATCACAGGCTAACTGACAAGAGGCTACCTCCAGGCAATTAATCATCCCCTCTGAAGGTCAATTGGGAAAAAAGGTGAGTTTTACAGGGGCTCCATTGCAGGAGGCAGACAATCTGCTATCTCAGCTCGAACACAGATGATTATAAGAGGGGAATGTGCATGTCAGAACCCCCCATTTATCATAATCCCAAGGCCATTTTTCATGTTGAAATGAGCCCTTTCAGAAAATGTCACACACAATGGTTACTTTAATCTCAGCCTCACTAGCTGTATCTCTTTAGGCTTTCTGCACCATCAGAAGGGCCCTGGGACAGGATTACAGGCTTCTGCTTTCTTCTTAATCAATTGCTTAGTGGATTTGGAGTACAATGGTGTATTTTTAGGGAGTTCTGCTTGACAAATTTAGCTGCTCAGCTCTGGGAGTAGCAGAGATGGGGAGCAGGGCAGGAAAGCAGAGCTGACAAAATCTGGTATACGTGGAAAAAGAAAAAGAGTTTTGCATATATCTGTATTGGTGTTTGGAAAATGTCCCAAACGGTCTAATTCCTGCTTGGAAAATGCCCCATTTATAGTTCAGCCTTGTGCAGAATCTTTGCCAGGGAAGATAAATCATGCAGCAAGCAAGGTTAGTGCCTCTTCTATGCTTTTGCCCAATATGCTTCATGCTTCATTGGTCACACAAGTTATTAGGCTTATTCGGTACCCAAAGAGCAACTTCTCATTTTTCACTGCTTAAATTTGCTCCTTTCCCTTTAATGTCTCGCTGGCTTAGCCCATGCCTTATAAAATATGGGCCAATAAACTAAGGCAGGAGCAAAAGAAAAGCTCATGTAAGATTGTTGGCTGATGTTTTATAAACATTGCTGAACTTCTATAAGGGGGGAGAAAGAAAAGAGAGAAGAAACCCTGGAATGAAATCCCCCTTATAAACACGGCCTGAGCAGTGAAGCTACGAGAACTGAGAAATAATAAACCCTAATCAATTCCAGATGGGCCTTCTTAGAAGAGAAATTAAAAAGTAAAAGCAATTTAAAAAATAGTATAAATCAACTTTTTTTTACTAGATCTAAAGATATTTATATATATATATATGTCCTCAAGATTTCCCACGTGGCGTATTTCCCCCCTCCCCTTCACAACACAATACAAATTATGCTTTGAATATGAAAACCAAATGCATGCTTGGAAAAATCCTAACGAGATCATAAGAAAAATCATGTTCTCTTTGTTCTTCATTCTTCTTCAAGTTTTTACCTAGTGGGACTGACACTGTCCCCTCCAACATAAAATAACTGAGCAATGTCTGGCTTTTCTGCTTGAAATGAGACCAGGGGAATAAAAGGTTCCTGTGAGAATCTTACTCTGATTTACACACATTAAACACCTCTGGCTGGAGGCAAAATCAGGATCGTTTCATTTCTGTTTAGCCGGTAAAGATAGGATCTCGTAAATACGGAGATGCTTTAAAGATCCTTCAGTAGTCACCACCCTTGGGTTTTGCATGCCCCACGGCTTCATTGAATTGTGCTTTCTTAAGCCAAAATGAAGCTTTCTCAAGAGCTGGCTTATTGTTATAAGAGCTGATATTGTCTTCATCTAAGATTTGCTGACACTGAAGCCATGTTACATCTGAGATGTCCCACTCCAGTACATTTAACACATCAAAAGGATTGATAGATTAGATGCCATTTGAATGCCTGAATCCAATTCAGCCTATTTTCATTGTCTGTAAAATAAAGCCACTCCAGATAAATCTTTATCCTGCGCACATGAAGAAAACCATAAGTTAATTCAAGCCATTGTGATTCTTATACATGTATCGAGCCTATCTTCAATCTATCAGGTGGTGCAGATCCTTTACATATGTATCTGGAGAAGCATAATTTAAATGTAATTATTTATCAGGTCACCTGCATTGAATTTTAACAATAGTTTTCAAAAGTATTAATCATTATTCTTTAAATCAGGCACTTCTGGATGTATTTTTATAACTGTCCAAATGATTTGTGCACTCACAAAACTCCACTTTTTCATTTAGCAATAAGAAGCAGTCACAGACTGGGGAAGATAAAGGTTTATGGTGGCAGGTGACTTCCTACACAAAAAGATTGAAGATAAGTGCTAAAAGGCACTGTATTTCTGAGCCATAAATCTAAATGTAAATGAAAAATGTTTGGGGGCTAATGTAAGAAAAAAGCGATGGAAAAGCCATTAAAATAATATCTGATTTTGAAGCAGAATTTAATTCAAGTCCTGAGCATTTCTAAGCTTTTAAAGCTGACAGGAATCAGAGACTTTCTCTCACACACGCCACCATTTTGGGGATGTAAGCAACTGAAACCGCTTGGCATAGCCCAGCAGAGAAGAAAGCACTGTAAAAAGTAATTATACGTTTCAATGTGTAAATGGAAATGGTGCTTTAATAAGAACATTTGAACATATGATTAGATGTTCTGGTCTTTCAACTCAATTTGTCTATCTATCTGAAGCATTTGATGGCTTTTCATCCAATTATTGGACAAATATGATAGCTAACGACAAGTTATGACAACATATCATTTTTAGGTTGCATCCATCTATTGTGGCTCTAAGGTGCCTATTACTGTTCTGTTTAAGCACCAGTCCTATTCCGAATTGCCTCCATCCATGCAATTACCTAAAGCTAAAGGCTAATTGAATGTGTGGTGCAAATACCTTCTTCACAGCTTTCTCCTTTGTATCCTGGGTTGCAGATACAGGTCCCCATGATGCACGTGCCGTGGTTATTGCAGGAGACATCGATGCACTGGTTGGTTGGGACATCACATTCTGCTCCCTTCCAGCCGCTGTGGCACAGGCACCTTCCCTTCATGTACTGCCCATTTCCACTGCACAGCACGGGGCAGGATGCTGGGGACAGATGATAACACATCAGAACACAACTGTACATGGCTCTCACTTCAACAAAGAGCACAGGAGTCCAGCATGGGGTTGGAACTGGATGATCTTAAGGTCCTTTCCAATCCTAACTATTCTATGATTCTATGATTCTATGACTTACATTCTTCACACACAGTTTTCAGTGGGGTATGTTGCTCTTTTCTTTGCCACAACCAAGTCTTTTATGGGCATGACACCCAGCTGTTGACTGTGAGCTCCTATGACTGTTTGAACCAAACAAACAGTGCTCTGGAGTTAGAATGTCTCCTTGTTTTGTGTCTTACACTTTTCTTCACTAACTAACCTCTTGTATTCTGACTTTTCAGTGTACTGGTGTCTTCTTTCAGCAGCACCACTGACCTTAGCTTGCTTATCAGTAACTCCAGACATGCCGCCAAACTTCATACTTCCCTTGGCACTGTCTCTGCTGTAGACAAATCACTCCCCTGTTCTTCTGTTGGAATTCTCAGCATTATGGGTTCCAGTTGCTTTGCTCAGAGTCCAGAATGCCACGTTGAGACTATTCCCCTGATTTAGCTCTTGTCTATCAACTAAACTATCAACTTTCTCCACCAAAATAGTTGTCAAGCATTGGAACAGGCTGCTCAGGGAAGTGGTGGAGTCACCATCCCTGGAGGTAGTTAAAAAAACATACAGATGTGGCGCTTAGGGACATGGTTTAGTGGTGGACTTGGCAGTGCTGGGTTAACAGTTGGACTCAGTGTTCTTATAGGTCTTTTCCAACCTCAATGATTCCATGATTCTGTGATTCTAACTGAATCTCCAGCCCTCTTTTTTGGATATCGCCTCTGCTGGACTCCATTCATCATCAGACACAATGCAAAACTGGCTTCTAGTCTTTCCAAGCTCCCTGTAATGAGGGTTCTCCAAATCTCCCCTCTGATCTTTGTATCAGTGTATAAAGGATTTCTAATTGTCCTTGTTTCTGGCAAAGTGGGCTGATTCTCAAAGTCAACCAGATACAGGATTTCTTCCCTGTGATAAAGGGGAGAGGAGGAAGCTGACAAGCTCAAGCTGTGGCATGATGGATCCCAGGAATTAAGCGTTTTGTGAGCTAAATTTGGAAAATGTCAGGCAGAGTGGGATGGGATGAACTGAAGGATACAGAGCAGGCTGCCCAGGGAAGGACCAGACCCCAGCCTCCATGACCAAAGCTTTGGTAATCACTGCTCTCTAAGCTTCCTTCATCTCCTCTCTGATGATGCCTTCTCCCTTTTCTATTCTCCACACCTGCAACATTACACTCCTTTTGTCTTCTGCTCTGATTTTTCCAAGGAAGCTGCTGATTTCTGTCCCTCAGAAACAAAAGCTGTCCCTGTTCACTATCCCTTGACACTTCTTCTTGCTTAAGCCCTGTTCTCTTCCATTTCGTTTTGCTGGAACTCAGCTGCAAGGACATATATTCAACACAGACTTCTCTCATTCACTGTTGCACATTATTGTTGGGTGAGAGCAGCTGAACTTGCCATCTGCCCCTCACAATGGCAATTTGTGGACATTTTTATGCGGGACAAATGTGAAAGGAATATTCCAGTCTGCTGTTTAATTCAACTGCATCAGGCATGTGATGAATGCAATGTACCTCTTTTGCTTTGTTTCTGACTCTGCTTATATGCAGAAAGAAGTATTAACACGGTTGGGGGAACATTCCTCTCCTTCTCTTCCCATCTTTTCAGATAGTAATTGCATATTGCCCATCCTGTGTTGCTTCCATGTGTCCTTATAGTCAAGTTGGTTTGAGTGTTATGGAATTATAGCAACCTCAATAAAACACAAAGCACTGCCAGCTCTGACTGTTAAGCCCATTTGATATGCAGTGAACTATATTTGCCTGACCAAGATAAAAGAGGTTTAGAAAAGAAAGCAATTTGGCAACTGTTATTACTAAGGAGCCCTCTGTTCACTTTAAAGGAAGCACATTGCAGTGGTGCATTTCAAGTGCATTGTTTGCAAGGAGATACCTACCTATACTACACAAGACATCAACTGCTTAAGAAACACTATGTTTTGTATATGGTTCACAGCAAACTCACTCTCTAATTTCACTTTTCAGCTTGGCTGATGGCATTTTCCTCCTGTCTCAGATTTCACATGCTCAGTAATGGGCCCTGTTCTTTCAAGGCACTGGAAAAGGATATTCTGCAGCTCTTTTCAACAAGGAGAAAGAATAATTGCCTTTCAGCAGTGAGAGGGTGCTGAGGACGACTTACATGTTTTCTGACAAGACAGCTGATCACTCAGTACAAGATCAGATAAATTACTGGCCATCTGCAATAAGACTGGTGCTCTACAGAGTCCTCTGTGGGGAACACCTTCAACATAACCTGGAAAGTGCTGCTGCAAATGTCAAGGCAATGGAAAGAACAAAACCTCCTTGGTAGCACACCGTAATGAATAAAGACAAGAGAGTTGTCTGGCTTTTTTCTACTGCTACTTGTGTGACTCTTTTCCATATATAAAGACTTATAAGTATTGTTTGATCATTCAGATTCCAACAAATGATATCCAAGATGCCAAAGTTATAGTCATTCTCTAGCGTGGTTTATGGTAACATCAGAGAGTAAGATCATTCGTTTAATTTAGAGAACTTTAAAACACCATCTCCCATAGAATCAACCAGGTTGGAAAAGACCTTCAAGATCATTAAGTCCAACCATTACCCCAGCACTGCCAAGGCCACCACTAACCCATGGCACTACGGGCCTCGTCTACGCGGTTTGTGAACAAAGGCCCATGAATACACCCCTGTGATTTGTTCTCACTTACTCAGTTTAATAATTGCTTAATAATACATTCATAATTAACCCTTATTAAAAACAGAAGGGCTTTCTGTTCCACACTCTCCCACTCATTTGGATGGTGAATTCCGAGGCCAAATTGAAACAAAGGAACACCCAGGAAATCTATGACCTAGAAAACTTCACGTGGGCAGAGACCTGCTTATTTAAGGATTACTGCTCAGTACAAGGACTAATATATTGCTGCAGATGGATACTGCATTACACATGCCACAGTTGCTGCCCTCTGAGGGATTATAGGTCAAAAGCAGCATCTTAGATTCCCCTGAAAACCAACAGGAAGCCAATGCTGGGGCCCTCCTATCTCATGCTCATGGGAAGATGATCCTTTTAACAAGCCCACTGGGTGGAAATGCATACCCAAATAGCATTTTGACACTCCAGGTATTAATATGTCTTCCTAAAGGCAGAAAGTAATCTGCGATCTGCACGCAGATGAGTCTGAACCAAAGGATATAGTTGAATAAAAGGTGTTCATATCAGCCAGAATAAGGACTGTAGTGAAATGGGAGTTAGTTACTCACGTGGCTCAACTGAAGTGTGAGAAAGCTGGTTTCTAACCCATGAAGGGATGTGAGCTCCTCTGAAAGTGAATTCAGAACAAAAGCTTAAATATTCTGACTCTCAGCAAAGGAGCTTCTCCTCCACTGACTCTACAGGGAGCCTTGGGGGGAACAAACCCTGAACTTCTGCCCCTACGTAAAGTTGGGAAGTGTCAGTAGGAATATGCTTTGGGAAATGGGGGAAAAACACCCCTCCTTTTGTCTCCAGCTCCAGGGATTTGAAAAGGAGCTTGGAAATGCAAACCAAGTGTAAGGAAATGCAAACCAAGTGTAACCTGAGTCAGCAAGAAGTTTGACAGATCAGCTCTCAGGGATGCAGACTGCCACATCCATCTTACTGGGCTGTGAACTCTGAAACACCTCTGGGGTTTTAGCCTGGACCAAAGCGGCTCAGCAGAGAGCTCCCCTCCTGCCTGCGGGGTTTGCAGCCCTCCTTATCTCTGTCTTTTGGCTGGGCTACAGTGATTGACCCACGCTCGGCTGGAGGGGCAGAGGACATGGGGTTGGACAGAGTTTAGCTCTCCCTCTTGGGAAGGAGCCAGTCTGCCTTCCAAAGAAGTGATGGGCTGGGGTGAAGGCCCGACCTGTAGCCTCAGCAAAGCTCCTTGTGTGGGCATTAGCTTTTTACACTGCCTCCCTCCCCACATTTATAAGTCCGCATTTAGTTTGTTGGACTCTTGGAGCTAAAACCCAAAAGGCTTCAAAAAGGTTGATGCATTCTGGCATTTCCCACATGCAACGTTTTCATTTCTTGGTCTGAAATGTGTTCTCACTCTAAGTACTTCAGTTTGGTTTTTAAATGTTTAAATAACCTATACGTTTTCGGGTCACACAGAAATCCTTCCAAACCCATTTATTAAAAGTACTTATCACTTGAGCAGAAAAATGTTTTATACTGTTTTCTGGGATAAGCCTCCTTCCCAGTTGTCCCAATGTTTTCACTTTTGGCCCGAGTATCCAGTTTTTCCTGCCATTACTCCACTCCAAGCCCTACTGTAACCCTGCCTTACACCCCACAACCAGGCTGTCAGCGACCATTCAGAGCTCAGGCAGATTTGCAAGGCCTGCAGCAATGATTGATTTTTGTATAGTCATAGAATCCCAGACTGGTTTGTGTTGGAAGGGAGCTTAAAGCTCATCTAGTTCCAACCCCCTGCCACGGGCAGGGACACCTTCCACTAGAGCAGGTTGCTCCAAGCCCCTGTGTCCAACCTGGCCTTGAACACTGCCAGGGATGGGGCAGGGACAACCCACAACTTCTCAGTGTCTTAAAAGAAAGTATCACTATAGGGTTGTGCCACACAATGGTTGTGTGCTCTGCTAAACAAACCATACTGCCACATTTATAAGCCATGCTTTTTAAAGTCCCTTCCAGAGAGAAAATTCCCAGTGTGATACTTTGCCTGTCCATATGTAGCTTGGGGTTGTGTTGTTGCTAAGGTCACAGCAATCATGACTAGTAGGAAACAAATCCATAGATCCAACCTGTTTTCATTCTATTGCAGCATCCTCAAGCTGGGTGAGGTGTACTTTGTACAGGCACAAATACAATATCCACAAGAAAGATGTTAACCAAAGGGGAGAGGGGAAGAGTTAATCAAGTAGAAGTTCCTACCTCTGCCACAGTCAGGTCCCAGAAAGCCAAGGAAGCAATGGCAAGTCCCAGACACACAGTCTCCATTCCCATAGCAGTTACTGGGACAATTATCCACTGATTCTGGAAAACAGAAGAGAATTCAGGTAATTCTTTAAGCAAGAGAAGAACTCTGAGTTTGGGAGGGTCTGGATGACAGGACAGCTGAAACTTCAAAGCAATCACTGCACTTGGGGCTGAAAGCATTAGTCTGAGCTTCACCAAAGACACTCATCCATTGACACCAATGGGTGGTTCCACCGTAACACATTAGTGAGGAGTGACTGCAAATCCCATGATTAAATCACAGTTGCTCAGCACCCACCAGGCTTTGTCCTCACTCAGTACCTGAAAACTTCCGAATGTCTTGTCTTGCTGCTTATTTATCCAACCTTTTTCCCCTCTTTAAATATACTGGAGAGAAGCAACACACACCATTCTCATGGCAGAACATGCACCTTTGGTCTGATTTTGTTGACTTGGGTGAGTGAACGTGGGGCATTTATTTGTGCCAAGCAGAGCTGATCTATGGTAGAAATGTTCCCTAGGAAGTTAGTGAACACAGACCCATGGTTCATCCTGTCTGTTGGAGGATTATTCCTCACCAAATGCCTTCTCATCTGTTCTGCAGTATTATAAAAACAGCCCTAATATTGCACCTTGGTGGGACAGGAATGGGACTATTCCACACTTCCTTCTGTTTGTAGTTATCACCTTAAATTCCCTGACTTTGGCAAAAACACTGGCTATTCATCTTTCCAGGAAAGTTAACAGCTAAGCACAATGTTATCTAGCATTTTTATTGTGAGGACAGTTCAGAATACTGGGGCTAAATTATCTGTCATAAAAGAAGAACACAAGCTGGTAAACATTAGCTATCAAAAAGAGAATGAAAATGATTTTACTTTCTTGACTAAACTGTGAGTGAAGACTGAGTAAATGTGAGTAGGGCTTGGAAAGGTGATGGAATACCATTGTTCATCCCACACTATTATTTCACATGTTCTTAGAGAGTGATGTGTATCAGATTAAAACTGGATTCAGTCATACAGGAGAGGCACTGGTGGCACATCTGTGAGGTGGAAATCTCACCCATGTGAATCATGTCTGTGCTTTAGACTTCCCGAGTCCTTGTGGTAGCAAAGATTTGTAACTCCCTATCGGTGCAAGTGAAGAGAAACAGCTGCAGCAGAGATGTGCAGATTAGTTTCTAATCACAAATGAAAGGAAGCCTGTTTCTGGATGGGTGTTCTCCCAACAACAGAGGTTTCTGAAGGACATTTTAAAGGATGTGGTGTAATTTCATCCTTCGTAAAGGGCAACAGTGGTTTTAAAGACTAAAACCAGTTTCGAGCATTTATGTTTTAAGTCTTGGCATCAGACATCTTGTTATCAGACAGCTCCATGCAGCAAGGAAGGTACAAGGAAGTGCTGTCAGTTTTCTAACACTTAAGCTCTCTAGTTAAGCAGATATTCACTTTATGGTGTATGGAAATCCAATCACAGCATGCAGTCAACACTTGGGGCCTGAGCTGCCGCCTTTATTCCAATCAAATCACAGCCATGCCTCCTAGAATAAAGAAATAGCAACTCAGGCCTTGTGCATTTATACTGACACTCAGGTATACTAACACAGACTTAATACCAGGTATAAACACAAATCTACACTGTAAATGAGAAGTTAATGTTAGCCTGGATGTATATAAGCTTCAGAACTTTGTGATGGTTCAATTTCACTGCTGAAAACAAAGATAGTTTTGCTTCATGCATTTTTTCCACTATTTTTTTTACACTGCTTACATCCTTCTTGTCTTCAAGAAATATATACAGAAATGTAGAAAAAGGAGTTATTTATTTACACACATACTTACACATACGAAGAATATACAGAGTATGAGTACTGTGAAACAAGATAATGAGACATGCAAGGAGATTTAACAGCTCCTGTTGCTGAAAGGGTCAGTCTTTTTCCTCTAATCTGTTCATCCTAGGCACAACTCTAAGCTCCTTCTTCTTCTGCTGGTTCTGGCACTTGTCAGACCCTTCAACGAGTTGGTTAAGCTCAAAAGGTGGCAAAAAAACTTAATGCAGCAGAGAAAAAAACAAGTGAATTGTTTTCTACAGCCTGGAAACTGGGAACAGAAGGAGTAGGGCCTATTGAGCGTCAGTGCAGTACATAGATGTCTCCTGAAACCTCACCATTACACTGTCACGCTGGGCAGGGGTCTGAAAACCTGTAGCAACACTGCATAAGCATAGAATCCTAGAATGGTTTGGGTTGGAAGAGACCTTAAAGACCATATAGCTCTAACATCCCTGCCATGGGCAGGGGCACCTTCCACTAGAGCAGGTTGCTCAAAGTCCTGGAAAGTCCAATCTGGCCTTTTCCATAAAGGAAGTGTTAAATGAACCTTTTTTTCTCGTGAACTCCAGAGTTACTGAGAACAAAGAAGGCTTGTGACTTAGGCTTGTGGTCAGGAAGTCATAGAATCATAGAACCAGCTAGGTTAGAAAAGACCTTTAAGATCAAGTCCAACCATTCCCCAGCACTGCCAAGGCCACCACTAACCCATGGCACTGAGGCCTCGGCTACACGGGGTGTGAACACTTGCAGGGCCGGTGACTCCAGCCCTGCCCTGGGCAGCCTGTTCCAATGCCTGAGCACCCTCTGGGGAAGGAATTGTTCCTCAGCTCCATCTAAACCTGCCCTGGGGCAGCTTGAGGCCGTTTCCTCTTGTCCCATCCCTTGTTCCTTGGGAGCAGAGACCAGCCCCCTCCTGGCTCCATCCTCCTGTCAGGCAGTTGCAGAGAGCGAGAAGGTCCCCCCTGAGCCTTCTCTTCTCCAGACTAAACCCCCCCAGGTCCCTCAGCCATTCCTCATCACACTTGTGCTCCAGGCCCTGCACCAGCTCCGGTGCCCTTCTCTGGACCCGCTCCATCACCTCAACCTATATCCTTAGGCACCATCTCAAACTGGAATTTCTTTTTATGTTGAAGACTGCAGGCATTAGCAAGCCATATGCACTTCAGACTTCCCATAAGACCCCTGTCTTCATCCCAGGTCTGAATTTCATTACAGTGGTTACAGATTGCACCAGTGGAACAGCTGAGTTGATTTTGTGGCCCTCCCGAAATGTCCACATAACGTGTCCACACATCCATGCACATTGTTCTAATACCTACATTTCAAACTAAACAGGAGGAGGTGGGTGAGTTGGCATAAGAAATTAGGGAGCCATGATGGGGGAATCCTGGAAAGAATGAAGGATCAAATGGGCTAAGTCTCAGCATCTGAAAATTTGCCCTATTATTACTAATGGGTCTTTTAGATGACAGAAGAGAGCAAACTAACATTCAGGCAGCCCTAAGTTAGTGGCACAAAGCAACTGTCTTTTAAGTATGTCCACAGTTAACGTTGCTGCAGAGGTGACAAACTCAATCAATAAATGAAACAGGTCACTGCTAGTTAGGGCTAGATTCGAGTCTGTTCTATAGCTAATTCTGTAAGCTGCTCATGTAATCATAAGGATATTTTCCAATATATACAGAATTCCATATGGTGTTTTATGAATAGTGCCATGGGAACTGCGTTAAAGAACCATGACAATGTTTTCTTTTGTTTTCCTTAATTGTTAAAGTTCACTGTGAGACCATGGTCAATTCTCGCTTAGAAAGAGATAGATGCTCCCTGTTCTCAGTCTGACTCCCACAGCTTTCTCTTGGCTTCCAAATCTCTGAACGGATCTGATTGACACCAGCTGCTAAGGGCAAAGATTATTCATTAGAGGGTCAGCCAATTAATGATGCATGATGCTTTCCCATGGTTTTGCTATCGTGTCCAAAGAGAACATTGAAAATGCAGTTCCCTTGACACCTTTCAACAAGCAACAGCAGCAGGAGCAAACCTCCTGAAAGCAAACAACTCCCACCGGGACAGACCTCCAAGACTCAAGGTGGTGGGGTTTCTAATGGGGACTGCAGGAGCTTGTGTATGGGAGTAATTGTCATGTCAGCTTCAGAATCTAATTAGCAACTGAGAAAACAAGTGATTTCCTGAATAACAGTTGTAAACATCCAGACATGTCATTAATTCCTCTGAGAAGAGGAAATGACATAATGAGACACACGGTCTTCAGATCCACACTGTCCATGTTGGAGGATGGTACCTGTCTGACACCACAGGTATTCCCTACACTAGTCCAGCCCACCTCACTCAGGAAAAGGATCCTATAATAGAACCCCAGACTGGTTTGGGTTGGAAGGGACCTTAAAGCTCATCCAGTTCCAACCCCCTGCCACGGACAGGGACACCTTCCACTAGAGCAGGTTGCTCCAAGCCCCTGTGTCCAACCTGGCCTTGAACACTGCCAGGGATGGGGCAGCCACAGCTTCTCTGGGAAAAGTCTGTGCCAGCGCCTCAGCACCCTCACAGGGAAGAGCTTCTGCCCAAGAGCTCATCTCAATCTCCCCTCTGGCAGGTTAAAGCCATTCCCCTTGTCCTGTCCCTCCAGGCCCTTGTCCAAAGCCCCTCTCCAGCTTTCCTGTAGGCCCCTTTTAGGTACTGGATTCATAAAAATGAAAGATGGAAAACATTCATTAAGTATGAAAGCCAAGGCTTCTCCAAGAACAAAAGTCTTCTTCTGAAGCACTCTTTAAGCTCCTTCCCGCTCAAGAGCTTTAACTATCAAAGCAGAGAAAGAAACAGATCATGCTCTGGAGCAAACCTGCTTTACTTCATGCACCACGTTGACTTACAGCTGCTGAGGATACTTTGCCATTTGTCTCAAGGGACTTTTTTCAGTACAGGTAACCTCACAGCTGGTAGATTTTGAGGGAAACTTGGCTGAAACCTTTCTTTCATTGCTTGTATTCCTACTGCAAGCACTCCTTACCCTGAGAGAAGCTATGAACTGGCACAGTCGCGCCCATACCCACAGTAAGACTTCACACTACACTCTCTTTCATTTAAGGATATCACTGAGTTCAGTAGGAAATTGCTAATTGTTCCCATTCCCAGGTTTTTTAGGCTGGTAATCTGAGGCATAGACAAATACACTGTTTGCTTCACATCATGAATGTGACAGCAATAGAGCTCCCAGGCTAATGGTCTGCTCAGGGGACCACTTTGCTGCTGACAAAAAGCCCTGCGAAAGCCAACTGTGCTGTGGTGAACTCTATAAAGATCCGTCAGCCTGGCTTACAATTACCTCCATGAATTACCTTTATCCAGATGAAATACAATAAACATATTAAGGAGGCAGGCAAACTGTTAGACCCTTGATGGACTTCTTTTATATATATACTCACCATGTTTGCGGGTCAGTATTTCCAACTTATTTATTCACTATGCAACATTCAACTTAATAGCTTGTTTCTCTATCTTTGGGCCAGAGGCCAAGGCAGATGTTTGCCTCACACCAAATCCTATTAAAGGCTGCAGTAACACAATTGTCTGGTAAAGATAAATATTTTATAGCCTGCACTTGCCACCAAGCATCATCATTCCCTGGGCATTTAGAGGCAACTATCTATTGGCAAACAAAAAATAGTTATCTAGCTGGCAACTGAAGGCAGTAGCTTGCCTGGGAGTTAATAAGCACCAGGACTGCTTTCTAAGAACTGATTAAATGCCATTCAGTGCAGCGTGGTTGGATGAATTCAAATGTAACTATTTCGTTCCATAACCTCAAAGAGTTGTTCTGGAACTGGCAGTGTCTGGTGTCACAAACTTGTAGGAATAGCGCTGCAGTAGAAGAATCAGTGCTAATCTCAGTTTCTGCAATGAGTAACAGAATCATGTAACTCCTAGAACGGTTTGGGTTGGAAAGGACCCTAAAGCTCATCCGGTTCCAACCCCCTGCCACGGGCAGGGACACCTTCCACTAGAGCAGGTTGCTCCAAGCCCCTGTGTCCAACCTGGCCTTGAACACTGCCAGGGATGGGGCAGCCACAGCTTCTCTGGGAAAAGTCTGTGCCAGCGCCTCAGCACCCTCACAGGGAAGAGCTTCTTCCTTATATCCAACTGAACTTCCCCTCTTTCAGGCCTCCTCTGGCCTCGCTCCAGCAGCTCCACGTCCCTCTTGTGCTGCTGCCCCAGAGCTGGATCAGGACTGCAGGGGGGGTCTCCCCAGAGTGCAGCAGAGGGGCAGGATCCCCTCCCTGACCTGCTGCTCACGCTCTGGGGGTGCAGCCCTGCACACGGTGGGGTTCTGGGCTCAAGCGCACACTGAAGCCGGGTCATGGGGAGCTTCTCATTGACCAACACCCCCAATTATTTCACCTTCTCTGCTGCTGCACCAGAGCAACCTTATCAAGCCATGGATTCTTCCTCCTATACGCACTTGTCCAGGATAAAGCTGCCACCTACAAGTTCATTGCAATAACATCTCTCTTTCACAGAACACTCCCTGTCACTGCCCTGACTACGTTAGCAATAATTTTAATAGGAAGCCAGGCAGCAGAACATGAAAGGCAAAGATGACTCTGAAGCTCTGTGAACACATTTAATTTACTTCCCAGTTGCAGAGCTTGCAGTCTTGTTTATGTTCCAAAGAAATGATGCGACTCACTTAAATTTCACTGTGGGATAGGTTGGATTCAAAGCCTTAGAGAGCTGTCACCTGCCCTTTTAATTGTGATAACAGTGACAAAGGAGACATGGAGATGAGAGGGGATAAAACAGGTTTCAGGTATCTTGAGACATTAGAGTTGATATTATGAGCCCAAAGAAAAGAAAGGGGGGAAAAACGTCCTGGAAACAAAGGAAATGTGGAAATGCTGGGTCTGGTATTCTCTTCCTCCTCCTCTTCCTTCCTCAGCTGAAGTTTGAAAGGACCAATTCCTTCTCATGGTACATCCTCACCTGCTGAGATTTCGGTTTTTTTCTGCTTCATTTGTGTTTTATAAGACTTTTACATTTCTAGCTCAAGTAATCCACACCTGGCAGCCAGGGATGTGAAAGTCTTGACAGCATCATAGAAACTCAGTCATTACTTCTGAGTGCTCTTTCACAGTTTCCTCTTGTGCAGGGCATCTAGTGTGATGCTGATGCTGCTAATGCCAGTTGATGTTGTGCCAGGTTTTGATGGGTTTTTTCTTTTTCTGAAGGCTGGGAGGTCTGTTTTAATTAAAGATCCATGCATATAACCCTGTTTTGCTCTCATATCCCAGTGGAACTCTAATCTTCACATGCAGGTATATAAGGATGCTAAATTAGGAAAAGGCCACAGCCAGGCAGTCCCTTAGACAACTCCTTAAATTACTCCTGATTCTGGAAAGTCAGAGTGAAATCACAGTATCCAATTGCATGTTCTTTTCCCCACGCTCCTTTTCTGTAAGAACTTTAACAAAGAAGCAGTCTGCAATGGCAGATACCCCACATCTCCATCAGTGCTCTGACAGCAAATACCTGCTCCAGCCAACAGCGACTCCAGAGCCTGGATCATTTTAGAAGGTGATGGTGAAGCACAAAAGGTTTGGTGTTCAGGATCACTTTGGGTTGCTTATTGAAATCATCAAGAGCTGCTGAATCTGCCAAATTTGACAGCACATCATGTGAGCGCGTTTTCCCACGAGATGCCTGTGCTTTTCCTTCTAGGCCTGGCTTGAGCTAATCTCTCCAGGTACGTGAATGGCTCTCAGCACAATAATGTTGGTGTTTCTCACACTGTTTCGAGCACATTGGACTCCAGGCCTAACTGGAAATACTACAGAAACAGCTCTTTTTCTGTGCACTATTTTTGAACTTCTGTTCTACAGAAACAGGGACCAAGCGGGAATAGTTTGGGGAGTAAATAAAGAAGAGAACAAACCCAACCATTTCAGAAGCCTAGGCCACGTCTGGTCTGAATTTGGGTTGTCCTTTGAGAAAGAGCTTTATCTCATGGCTTCATTCCCTTCTCTTACCGCTTCCTTTTTAAGAAATCTTTCCAGTGCAGAACACCTTTTAATCTAAAGCTATCCAATGGTTGAAAGCACAAGGAGTAATAGGATTTCAAAAGCACTTGGGCACTGGTCTATGGATGCTACCATTTAAGCTAATGGTATGATCTCCTTTGACTTCACCAGCGTTTAGCAAATCCTGCTAATGTATTTCTGCTGCTCATAGGGATATACAGGGAACATTGTTTTCTTCCCTCAGAATGTGAGCAATGCTAAAAGCATAAAAGGGTCTATGAAATACAGTTCTTAAGGAATCGTACATTGACCATCTGAAAAACTCCTCTGTTCCAAATCACTTGAAATGTGATCACAAGTTAGAAGAAAGAAATCAAGACTGATTTAAACAGAGAGTAGCTACTGGGCTGAAGCCTTCTTCTTCCTTCTACCATGCAGCTTCTAAGCACAATAATGCTTTAATCCCATACTTGTAACATACACATGACAAGATGTGGAGATCTAGAAAGACACTTTGCAAACATTTCTTCCTTTTTTGCAGCTGGAATGCTTTTAAACCTGAATTTCTCTCCAGTAAATGAAATGCTCATATCCCAAATTTGCCCAAGGGATTGCAAGGAATTGGGTTCTTTTTTGTTACTTCCTGCTCTCATAAATTGTTACAAATGAATACAGGAAACAACAATTATTCAGCCTTCAGGGTTCAACTTCTGGAGCCGCACAAGCAAGCAGGAAGTTACTCCACGTTCAGTACATTACAATTTCTGCCCTTGTAGCTCAGGGCAAGGCTAAAGCTGGCCTTGAGTTTCATTTTAAATGATGTTGTAACTTGGTGTATTCCAGAGGATAAAAGCAAACTATTCCTGCATACACGCACACACAGACGACCTCAAATGTGATCTCATTTGGTCAGACAAATGCCATGAAACCTTGGTATCCTGGTTTATTCTTCTTCTTGTTCTTCTTTCTTCTTCTTCTACTAGTACTATTACTATATTTTACTTTTATTTCAATTATTAAACTGTTCTTATCTCAACCATGTGTTTTTACCTTTCTTCCAATTCTCCCCCCCATCCCACCGGGGAAAGGGTGAGCAGTGAGCAAGCAGCTGCATCGTCCTTAGTTGCTGGCTTGGCTTGAACCACGACACTTGGCAATGTTATAATTTGGGTGTATTAAAGATTATGTTTCCATTTGCACAAAGTCTTTAGTAAATAAATCCAGTCTTATAAATAAGGATGTACTGGCTGGAGTGGCTGATGTCTGAGGTTCAGTTAGATGGGTGCGTGGTGCTACGGACATGCTCTCAAGTTATGATAAGTTATGATACTTCACCTCCAGCCGCTGCTGCAGAAGGGCCTGCATCTCCTCTAGGTTTTATATCAGATCTGTCCCCCTGTAGAGATACCCTTAGTTCCCTGGGGCATCTCAGGTGCTGATAGATGCCTGTGCTCAGATAACTGCATTGAGCTCTCAGTGGTCTTCAATCAGGGCCAGGGAAGAAGCAGAACTTACAGCTCCTTTTGCGCCTTTAGCAGATTCGCTGCACAAACTTAGTCAAATGATGCTCCTCCTCAGAGCCTCCAGCAAGCCCTCTAGAAATCAGTTTAACATCAGCTAGGTAACTTGTTCTGAGACTGTTGTAGCCCTTAGAAAAAGCAAGCAGCCACACATCTACTACACAGACCATCCATTATCATTTAAAAAGTCAACATATGCCAGGAGTTATTGTACAGACAATGTCCTCCTCATCCCATTCGGAGAGATCGGTCCAGTAACTCCCAAGGTGCTGATGTTGTTGACTTCTGTGGTCTTGCATACATATACTTGGATACAGCCTTTAGGAAATTAAGTCTTTAAAAAGGCTGGTTTAGTCCAGAAAGGGTTCTCCTTTTGTTTGCCAAAGCGGATGAATAACGACTAAGTCCCACAGCCTTATTTCTGTGCTTTAGCAGGGGAGCATTCATGGAAAGAAAAGTCTGCAGAGAGCTGTTCTAGCAGCCCGGTGATACGACACAGGAATCCAACAAGCTGTGCTTACATGAGCCTGCAGTCTGGGAGCATGGAAAAGAGCTATATACAAAAGTGTAAAAACGAAAACCATATGCAGAGTTTTACACGTTCCTCCAGAAGCCCTCCGACAGCACTAGATGTGCGTTATTAAGGCAGAATTCTGCTGCTCTGAAAATAGGGAACTGAAGGAAAAAAAAACCAGGGACAGAAATAACAGAAAGAAAGAAAAAGGCTTTAACTTCAGTATTAAATAAACCTTTTCTTGACCCTAAAACTAAAGTAATTACCCCAATCAATAAACCTTTTGTACAAGCTCTGTCAGATCAAGAGAACTTGCCTGCCTGCAAACAGCGCACTGACAAGCGAGTTCAAGGCTCCCAGCCCGTCTAAGCACAGATGTAGGCAAAGCTTTTCAGAAAGACAAATCTACCTTGGTTTTTCTACCACTTGAAAGCGTGATCAAAACCAGACAAAATCTGGATTAAAGACAGTCAGACGTCTGACTTCCGCCGAGATGAATACTTGTTGGCATCCAAGTAATGGTACAAACATTGCTTAATTTCTTTTGTACGACAGTAGAAATATGTGTCTGCTTGTCTATATTCCGCTTGTACTCATAAGAGCTATTGAAAGAAGAATGTACATATAAAAATACTTAAAAAAACCAAGAAAAAGCTGAAGTGTTACATTAAACAAACTATTCCATCTCTGCCTTAAAGCTGAGCTAGTTTTACACAGTGTCATTTTCTATGGTTAGCTTCTACTCACAGAGCATCAATGAAGAGATATGTTCAATATGCAAAGAGCAGCCGTGGAAGTTTTTACAGCCAAGCATCTGACCTTTACAGGCTTCCTATTATTTAATTATCTTTGAGATGTGTCCCTAATTTCCCCTTTATTAGAGATGCCTTATGTCTTGAAAAGAAAAATCCTGAAATCATAATTTTGCCTGCCATTAATGGCTTGGGAAGCAGGGCTACAATGTAAGAATTGCTTCAGACACTTGGAGGGAGAAAAAAGGTCATCAAAATAACATGCAGATTTGAAAAAATTGATTTGATTCAGCTTTCTTTGGAAGTGCTGCAGTTCCAGCAGAAGCAGGCAGAAAACTGCAGGTGACATTTAGGGAACAGCGTGTGCTTCTCCCCCTCTATTGCGCTCTGGGCAACAGCACAGGAGGGACGTGGAGCTGTTGAAGCGAGGCCAGAGGAGGCCACAGAGATGCTGCGAGGGCTGGAGCAGCTCTGCTCTGGAGCCAGGCTGAGAGAGCTGGGCTGGGGCAGCCTGGAGAAGAGAAGGCTCCTGAAGGGGAGACCTTAGAGCAGCTCCAGTGCCTAAAGGGGCTCCAGGAAAGCTGGAGAGGGGCTCTGGACAAGGGCCTGTAGGGACAGGACAAGGGGAATGGCTTTAACCTGCCAGAGGGGAGATTGAGATGAGCTCTGAGGCAGAAGCTCTTCCCTGTGAGGGTGCTGAGGCGCTGGCACAGACTTTTCCCAGAGAAGCTGTGGCTGCCCCATCCCTGGCAGTGTTCAAGGCCAGGTTGGACACAGGGGCTTGGAGCAACCTGCTCTAGTGGAAAGTGTCCCTGCCCGTGGCAGGGGGTTGGGACTGGATGAGCTTTAAGGTCTTTCCAACCCAAACTCTTATAAGATTCTGTGATTCTATGACTGAAGCTGAAGGGATTTGAGCACCAGGAGTGACGCTTGATCTGTCAGGAGTTGTCTGCAAAGGCAGACAGGGAGATAAACTCCAGCACTAGAACATGCTAATTCATTTGGCTCACTACACTGGGAAGTGAGACTGTTCATCAGTTTGGGGGAAAAGGTGAAAAGATTAAGGGAGCACTGATAAAGCTATTGTTGACTTCCCCGTGCTAAAGTTTTAAGGGCTGTATCACACATCATCAGTGTTTTACCAAGAATAACAAAAAACCTTAAGGCAAGGAGAGTGCAAACTAACATGGAAAGTTCCACCACTGCACAGCTTTCCTTCCATTTCCAGATCTGGGCTCAGGCTCTATTTGCTTTTTATTAAGCCCTATAAAGCAAACAGATTAGATTTACACTTAGGCTGGATGAAAAAGTGAAATCTCACCACTACTACACCTGCTTGGACAGGGGAATTCTTGCAGCTAACAGAAGGCTCAGACAGAGGCAGTTCACCCCCCATTTCTGCCTCTACAGCTGGTGTCAGGTTAAAGCCATTCCCCCTTGATTTGTCACTAAATGCCCTTGTCCAAAGCCCCTCCCCAGCTCTCTTGTAGGCCCCCTTTAGATATTTGAAGACTATTATAAGGTCTCCCCTGAGCCTTCTCTTCTCCAGGCTGAATAACCCTGTCGATAGAGTTTAAGTTAGCCTACCCATAGGCAGCAAAAGGAAGGGAAGCAAATCTGAGCTACTCAGTCTGTTCCTTTTCCCTTTGCTAAGAACAAGCCAAACACAAAGGCATTTCCACTGAGAGCTAAGGCAGAGTCATTCTTGTCACCTCTCACACAAGGAGGGCTCTCAGTCCCATGCTTGCCTCTGTGACCTGTAATTTCTCCTCTCCTTTCTCAGCTCAGTCCTCCTGTGAATTGCTCCTCTGCTGGCGTCCTGGTGTGTGAACTGCTGCCCTAGGGACTCTATGGGGGTGGTTGTATTTTAGGCTATTGCAGGAAGGCAACTTGCCTTTTGATGTATATTACAAAGTGCTCTACGTGGGGGCAGCCCCTTATAAATAACACCACCAGCTCGCTTTGCGCTTTGATGGAGGAAAGACAGGCATTTTCTTTATGGATAGGAGAGGGGGCAGGAGGAATAATGGTCTTTCAACTAAAGCGTTGTCTCTTGCTGAAGATAAAAGTGAGATAAATCCTTGCATCCCATCACGGGTGTTCTACATGTGTTTCCTGGTGCTTGCTGGGTGACACGCTGGTAAACAGAGATGTTCTGCTCGCACAGACAGATGATCTTACTTTACCTTTTGATTTCTCAGTGGCCCTGCACAGCCCAGCTTGCCTGAGCTCAGCAGTAACAGCTGCTGGAACACACTCTCTGAGTCCACAGATGCTGTTTTCAGGCTCTCAGATATTTCTTGCTTCTACCGAGCAGGTTTTTGGCCAACAGCTCTGTCTCGGATGTGCTGATTCCAGCTGATTCCTCAGCCTTCTATTTTGCCTCCCTTACACAAGATTGCTCTGAATAAATTACCACTCTCAGGCAGAGGTGAAGCCACAAGGCACTTCTCAGAGAAGTGTTTCTATTAGAAAGCTCAGACAGTGCCACCAATGTCATTGACAAAAAGGTTAATTTATTATTGAGAGACCTTGGTTATCCATTCCTTTCTAATGTCTTGCATTGGAGTTCAGAGGAATGGGATATAAAAACGCTATTAAAAGCTGAGAATTTGCCCAGAATAGTCTTTTTTCCCCTCCACTTGAATTGGCTGTATTATGCAGAAGCTCTGACAGGCTTTAGGATGCTGTATTCTCCCCAGGTTTACGGGCAGTGGCATGTCACATTTTGACACCACCTAACTCCTTAGTGATAATGATTCCACCTCCTTTTAGCAAACAGGTTAAACTGCCAGCTCCTGCCCTCAAAATCAGTGCTAATGTTCCTGAGTGGGTTTAGTTATAGCTACATTGGATCCCAAAACTATGGGATGGACAGCCTCAGAATTTATGGAATTAACTGTGTGTTATCGAACTGGGAACACAGATGGTCTTTTCCCATTTTCCTCCAGTTTTCTCTAGAATAATGGGAGCCAAATGATTCCAGACAAGCATTGCACAGTAACTGCAGTTGATACTGTCATACAGAGCCTGCAATGATTTTACTGGCTCTGGAAAGTTCAGTCTGTTGGAACACAGCAGATAGATACACTTGGAAAAGCAGCACCCTTTCCATTCAGCATCTTTATTGTGGAAGTAAAAGCTCCCCTTTTACTCCAGCAAGTAAAGTCCTTTCCTCAGGTGAGTCCTCACTCGCAGGGGAGGTTTGCCTGAATGATTGCACAGTTTGGCTTTATGAACTTACTGTAATGATCACCAGTATCAATCTGGTGCTTTCTACTATTATCCATGATTATTAATTAATGCTTAATGCATGTTCCCAGCAGTTCCATCACCCTCGCAGTATCTCTGGGGAAACGTCACTCTCCTCAGTGATATGTACTGTGAGCAGCTGAAGCATGAGCCTAGGCTGGGTCAGGATTAGCACATCAATCAGAGTTCAGGAGTTCCAGGCTGCTGGACCTCTTCTCAGATCACCGGATCCTACTTCTTCCTGCATCACAGCTTGACATTTCAAACCCACACTCACTGGAAGCCCTATGTCAGAGCAATAATAAAGAGAGATTTTTCTATGTTCTGCTGCCACAGAAATCAAATTCAATGGCAGCTTGCTTGTGACAGTCCACACAACTCCCCTGCAGGTTCCACAGATAGATCTAAGGCTCCCATCACATGTGGACTTGACTTATTTTTTTGGCATTGCAATTTTACACCCTGGTTCATAAGCACCATGTCAGGTTCCTGTATCTTCTTTACTCTGGCACCGATAAAAATTATAACACTATAGTCTTTAGTATTTATAGACTCAAAATTTAGCAACCATGACTTCAGACCTCATGAATACACTAGGAAGGTTTTGAAGCATTACAGTACATTTACACGAAGCACCTGCCTTGATTTTTGTTTTAAACAAGCTGTTGAAATCTAGATTGCAAAGAAAGGTACCAACTTGTTATGGCTATTGCACTTTTTAATGATACTTACAATAGCGCTGTGCTTCTCTGGCCAAATTCTAGCCTAGAAGCCACAACTTCTTATCTCCATCCCTGGCAGTGTTCAAGGCCGGGTTGGACAGAGCCTTGGGCAACCTGGTCTAGTGTGAGGCATCCCTGCCCATGGCAGGGGGTTGGAACTGGATGATCTTAAGGTCCTTTCCAACCCAAACCATTCTATGATTCTATGATTATCTGGAGGTTCTTGGGGGCAGAAGGGGATCAGTGTAAGTAAAACCTCCAATTGGTAAAGGAAACTAAATGAAAGTAAACCAGCATTCCACAGAAAAGACTTCAATTTCATAAGCCAACATGCAACTATTTCTGGTGTGGCTTCACTGTGAACAGGGTTGAACACGTGCACTTGCAGGTTTTAAATTTAACACAGAGTATTATAAAAGTGTTTCCACTTCTGCATTGGATAAACTTTAGTGCTAAAATGGAATATTGGGATACTAATGACTTTGCTTTAATAAGACCTAAACTTTTAATTAACCTGCCAAGACAAATTACAGCCATAGCTCTTAGGTAACTATTGCAGACAGCTGAGACTCAACACCAATGCCTCTTCTGGGAGAGGGATTAATGGCAGCTTTGGAATGAGTCTGCTTTTTTCCAGCAAAGGGGGAAAAAAAAGTCTATTAAACAATCAGTGTGGCTAAAAGAAAGCTGAGTGCTAGTTTTATGGAGCAATCTTTCAATTACAGCCAAATGAATTTGGGTATTTGAACAGTTTCAGCAGGTCAGTCGAATTTAAGACGAAATGTTATTGAATCAGAAACAGATTCTGATATTTACAGGCTGGAGGAAGCATGCCCAGTGTGCTCGGCTGTCAGGCAGCACACAGGCTGCATCCTGGCTTCCTTAGACAGCAACAAATCAGTGCCTGTGCGTTGAACTGGCAGAGAGCACTTCTCTGCCAGAGAAACTGAGAGACCTGGTTAGTTCATTTGTTCTTCTTAAGAAATCTCAGCTTCTTTCTGTTAGCAAGTTGAAACAGAGATTCCTGTTAGTGCGGTTCCTGCTACCAAGCCTTGCAGTGCTCTGTATTAGAGTTTTAACTCCAGTACTCTTGCCTCAACTCCAGCTGGAGTAACTTTGGTGATGCTCGAAGGCACGACTGTCTGTCACACAAAGCATGGTGCTGCTGTGTGCTCTTCTATCATTCCTATCGCTCTGCTCAGAAAGAGGAAAAAAGCTCAAACAAAGAAAAACAACTAAATGAAAAGATCAAAGAAAGAAAATGAAGGGAATTTCCAGCTCGTAATCCATCTTTGGCACGAGGTAGACTCTTGTTATGGATATAGTTATTAAAAAGGCCTACAAAGTACTTATGAGATATTTAAGACCTAACAGTATTCAGCTTGTTGCTAAATACAATCTCCTACAAGCATTCTTTCAGCAACCACACAAAGCCAACATGCAATTGAGTATGTGCGTTAATACCTGGCCCCGAGGCACATTTAGGACTTTAGGAATAACACAGGAAATCCTTACCAATAGCAGTAGTAAGAAACGAAACCACTTCCGATTCTTTGCCATCATTGTAGAAGGCTAAATGCCATATTCCTGAATCTAAATACTGGATAAACCCCGTCTCGTGGCTGGACAAGGGCACAAAAGCTCTGTGTTGCCGCTGAGGTCCTTCTAAGCTTCTTGCCTCCTGTGTCAGTAGACGTCTTCCATCAAGGAGCTCAACAAAGTCGAACTGAAACATAAAGAAAGAGTGATGTTTGGGTGTCTTTCAGGCTTCCTCAAGCTTAGTCTCATGCTCTGCGTCTACAGAAGCAGCATAAACAGGATTTTCTCTGGTAACTCAAGTCTGTTCCTGGCCTACCTGCAAGTAACCATTTTGCAAGTAGCCAGTGTATGAATGTATTTGTCTGTAATTACCTGAATCAAGAAATCATCTTTATTTAGAACAGGGCATATTGACCTTATTGATGTGCTCTCATTCTGTAGAAACACAGCAGGGAAATATGAGGTCTAGAGTCTTAAATTGCACTGTAAGTGTGATGATAAGATGTTTATCTGTTAGTCTCTCTGTGTCTCGGCTAATAAGGAAAATAGACAGAAAAATGTATCTAGCCTAACCGGGTTGTTTGCCTCAATTGCTATGGGTCACCAAGGAAAAGATAAGAGGTATTTGTAAGTAAATTCTAGCAGAGGTTTTGCAGAAGTAGTTTGCTTGGCCAGAAAGGGTTTTTTTCTTAAAGCAGTAGCCAAAAGAAGTTAAAGGATCATAGAAGATGAAGATGGAAAAGAGATAAAGTAGGATATGGAAGTCCCATTTAGGGGGTGGCTTTTGGAAGCTTTCCTCAAAAGGACGCATCTATTTTTTGCCAGGGTAACTTCAGCTGAACAACTGGTTTGATTTTGCTACCAGTGTTGCAACTACATTTAGTTCCCTATTTAAACAACTTCCCAGAGACTTTCTGCAGTGATTGCGTTTTGTCTACTAATATATTAATGGGACAAGTCAGATGCAAGCCGAGCAGACATCACCAATGGTAAGTGAACCTCATCTAACTTGACTTGCAATCGTGTTTAGGTGAACAGGACATCTTGTGAAGAGAATCCAGCAGCTGAGCACTCTTCTGCTCCCTGACTTCACTTGGTTTCATCTCTCTCATCCAGCTGGTCAAATAAGCCTGTAGTTTTTGGCAGGAAGGAGGAAACCAGGCAGAAAGAACCACCACCACTCACTTTTGTATCAGCAAGTGTTTCTACACTGAATAGTTGCTGAGTGTTGGCTGAGTGGGCAACAGTACTTAGGCTTTTTGACTTTACTGTTGCAAGATATGGGTGACTCTGTTATATGATTAAGTTGTCTGGTATGGTCTTCAGAATCAGACAAGTAAGGATTGATGACAGGTTCTTTCATCTGCAGTCATTGCTAAGTTAAAAAGAAGAATTAAAAGGGTTGATTTCCAACAACATTTTGAGGCATAAGCTTTGCATGACAGAGCTTGCCCATGAAATGACAAAATCTGTCCCTGGAGTATTTTAATTACTGTATTTATTTATTTAGATGAAATCAATTTTGAGCCTTATTTTTTTTCCTTATATTTCAGTATAAAGATCTCTCAAATTGCTGGGTTGCATCAACAAGGGCATCACCAGCAGAGATAAAGGTGTCAGTGTCCTGCTCTACTTGGCGCTTGTCAGGCCACCCCTGGAATATTGTGTTCAGTTTTGGTCCTGCTGCGTAAAAAAGATGTGGATGGGCTGGAGATGTCCCAGAGAAGGGCCACAAAGATGATCCAAGGGCGTGTGAGGAAAGGCTGACAGAGCTGGGACTTTTCAGCCTGGAGATGAGAAGGCTCAGGGGAGACCTTATCCCCATGTGCCAGTGTTTAAAGGGTGGCTACAAAGAAGATGGAGACTCCCTTTTAACAAGGAGTCCCATGGAAAAGACAGGTAATAGGTAGAATTTACTCCTGGGGAGATTCCAGTTGGACATAAGAGGAAAATTTTTCCCAATGAGAACAATCGGCCATTGGAATAATCTCCCCAGGGAAGTGGTGACTCCCCAGCGTTGGACACTGTTAAGGTTGGGCTGGACATGGTGCTGGGCCATCTAGTCTAGGTCATGCTTTGCCTAGAAAGGTTGGACCAGATGATCCCTGAGGTCTCTTCCAACCTGAGATTCTGTGATTCTACGAAATTTGGTGCTGAAGTGGCTTTTGAGAACATAAAAGCTGGCACACCTGCAAAGGACATTCCTTTTGGGAGTCTGTCCGAGTTACCTTTGTCAGAGACAGAGTTTCTATTCTGAATAATGTTAATACACATCATAAGACTGTACTAGTGACAGGTTGGTTTGAATGACTCTTTGTGAGCCACGTATTTGTAGCTACTGCCTAGGCTGACTCCTCATCAGGCCTCGGTGTGGCCATGACTGACACAACTGAGAAGGACAGTGACAGAGGACATCATGGTGCTGGGAATGTCTCAATGGAGTGGAGCGTGGCTGAGGAACACGTTGGCCAGGTGTACTGAAGAAGTTAAAACCAGCAAGAGAAAAACCTACATGTTTCCACTTCTATTTTGGAGCATGATGGAACAGGTTGACTAGATAAAGGGAACTGCAGACACCACAGGTCAAATTCATCTCACCAAGTGCTGACATCTCTATGGCAGATTGATTTAGTTTTCTAGAACCACTGGATTGCAGTTAAAGAAAGATGCTCTCTAGAATGTAATTTGCCTCAGCCTAAAGTTGACACCTAAGAAATATCCCATGGTTCAAGGCCAAGTTGGACAGAGCCTTGGGCGACATGGTCTAGTGTGAGGTGTCCCTGTCCATGGCAGGGAGGTTGGAACTAGATGATCTTAAGGTCCTTTCCAACCCTAACTATTCTATGATTCTATGATTGTGCCTTATAAGCATCCATTTCTTGCTCCATATTAGATGTAGATGCTTAAAGCTTAGTGAGATGAAAACAATTTCAAGGCACCCAGCTATGGTGAGCTGCTGATGTTACAGTCCAACTGGGGCCATGCTCTATTTGGGGCTTCCTGCCAAAAGCAAAAGTTCATTTTCATAACTATTTACAAGATGCTGCTGTGGATGTTGATGACTTTGCAAAGTTACTGGTTACTAGTTGTAAATAGTAATTGAACCACAAATGGATTGTGTTTTATTGCATTTTAATACATTCAGCGATTTTTAATATGCAACTACAGTTATTGCAAGCAAGGCAGTCGTAGATAAAATGCCACATTAATCAATTCAAATTGGACAAAGGGAAAAATGCCTCCCACAAGCTGTGATGGCCAATCCCTGAGATTTACGATTTAACAGAATTTGGCCTAGGTTAAAAAGAGTTTTAAAAATTATTGGATCTAGGAAGATTAAATAAATAATAATAAAACCATGTAACTTTTACTGTGATTTGTTGAGAAGAATGAGAAGAAATGCCTGGAATTAACAGTAAACCATTTCAGGCTTCTGCAGGCTCTATTTCTAAGACTACAGAAATCTGGAGCTCGTATTTAATTCCTCCTTATTAGTGGCCATGGTTGTTGGCAACATCAACCAGAAGACAGATCACTACAGGTAGAGAGTTTCCCAAAGAGAATGTGGAATAGATTGTTGTTTTAGCATGGATAAATATGACTTTTAACAATTTAGGAATAAATATAACTTTTAACAATTTAGGAATCAATATAACTTTTAACATTTTAGGAATATATGCTGAGGGTCAGCCTTGCGATCAATTCAAAGATCCTGAAATAGAGAACATTAAGGTTCACACAATGGAAGACGGATTATCTAAACAGAAGAAGTATCTAATTATCTAACACATAAGAAAACCTGATTATCAGCTAGGATTTTACTACTGCCATCAACTAGATGATAGGCTGGGGGAAAATAATTGACCCTTTATTAAATTCTTCCAAGGGAGGCTGTATCACTGCTCTGATCATACATTTTGCCAAAGTATTGTTTATGACATTCCTTACAAAACTTGGGAATACGAAACTCAGGAATACAAAACTCATTGGGTAGATTTATGGGATGCAGCAGAAACTGTGGATTATGCAAGAGGAAAGATGAGATTTGTGTAGAATGTATTAACTATGAGAGACAAGTTTACAATTTCAGCACAGAAAACAAGTTACCTATTTAATGACTCCTAAGACTAATAAATTACAGTGAGATTGAACGTCATATAAATAAATACAGGAGAACAATGTTGTAATTGACAGCAGGTTTATAGAATAATAAATCTAGGAAAAGGGATCATTTAAAAACCTAAATTAAATATTAACAAATAATACATCAGTATCGATTCAATATCTGCAGCTTCACTAAGTTATTTCATCAGAACAGGGTGGGATATGTGATTTGTTTCTATAAGTGTACCATGGTTCTTATTGTTTGAATAAAAATGTCCCTCTGGATATTTTTGGTGATGTTTTGGTCCAGATGATGATTTTATGATAGACTTGGCAACTCTCAGTTAGTGGCCACACAAAAAGCAGGGATCTGAGCATGTGCATTGCCTCCTGCATTGTGTCACATTGAGAAACATGGGGCAGATCCCACATTCAACATCTTATTCTTAGCAGAGGCTTTAACTGTTCCACAACCATTGCGTTTTAAATGGGAAACATGGATACACCACTCAGAATATCCCAGCAAAAATGAGGTTAAAGGGAAAAAATAAAGCAGCAATGGTGAGGTTGGTATGAGCTTCTTAATTGCTTAAAACATTACTATGGTTGGGTTTAGTGCCCTGCTGCACTAAAAGGTTTTGCTTTAAGCTCAACAGACCTGAGGTTTAGGTGTTAGATTTTACATTTGTTACTTAAAGAACTAAAACTATTCATGTAATAACTCCTGTTCCATAACAGAAATTAATAATGAACGAGTAAAATCAATACAGACTTCTGATCTATAGTTAGTATTATGTGACCAAGACTTGAGTTTTGATTTAAACAATACAGGAGGTTTAAGTTTTAAGTGTTTGAATCTCCCTGTAAAAAGAGACTGATTAAAACTGGGCAATAACAGCACTGCTGTGTCACTGAATTTATGACCTGCTGATCCTATTGAAACATTTTAATTCTGCAGAAAAGTAGGCAGAGAAAGTGTAGATTTATGACACCTCTTTGACATAAATAAGTTGCAGGTGTGTTAATATGTAGAAAATACCATATTACCCAGGAAAGCTGTAATAAACATATTTGTTTGCTCAAAAAGAAAATAAAAGCAGGGTATTTCTATAAATCTCAAGCAGTTGTGTAGGCTTTTCAGTTAATAGTGGAGGGCAAGGGTAAGTTACAGCATTAATATAAACCTGGTAATATTTTGATAACTTACAAGTGGGAGTAAGATGCTTTGCATTGCCAATGAGAGTTATGTCCTTATGTATTAATCAATCTGGTGAAGAGCAGCTTAGAAACTCAAATGGAATGTAGAGAAGGTAATGTGCAAAATCCTTCTCTAAGGGGATGGTTCTTCAGAGCTTTTCCCAGAACGGGATTTCTTGACATGGCTTTTGCCAAGGTGTGTTAAGAAAAGCAACCACTTTCATTTTAGTCCTACAAAATAATAACTGCATCTTGGTTGCTGTCTAACTAAACTGGAGGCTTTCCATAAAAACTTAGTTTTGTTTGGTTATAACAAAACACCATATAACACCATATAACACCAGTTACTGGGCCCTGACCAATCTCAATCTAATCTGACAGTGGACATGCATGATGTGAAGGGCTGGCTCAAGGCATTTCAGCACAGAAGACACAGTGAATCTTGGTTCCAAGACTGGGGTCTTGCTGTTCTTACCTTGAGAGAGGAAAGGCAGTGGCTGGAAGAGGAGACAGACTTGAGAAACAACAGAGTAGTTAAGAGATGATTCTTTTTGAGTGTGGCTGCTGCTACAAGGGACACTGGATGGACAAGGTGGTATCTCATGCTACTAGGAGCAACCAGCTAATACCCTCAGTGAACACCAGCCCACAAACTCCTCTTCCTCCTCTGGAAGCTTGCTGCCTTAGGTAACTGCCTGCTTGTCTGTGCCTTTAGCCCATAGAGTTAATGTGTGTAAATTTTGCAGTTGTCACTTGATTATCTTTCTCTGAACAGATGACATTTAACATCTTACAAGCATGCATCAAATTCTTGCAATAAACAGCTGAAATACAACAATAAGTCATAAGAACATACAACTTCAGACAACTATTAAATTGAAGTCCCATTACCTGTGTATGTGATGGTGGGAGGCCTTTTCTGCCATAGATGCCAACCAGAGCAGCCTTTCCTAAAGACACATTGAATTTCAGATGCACTGGATGGTCGATGAACACCTGAGATCTCCAAAAGATACCAGGAGGGATCTTCTGTGTGGCTCGTCTGCCAACATCAATTTCTCCAGAGTCTATAAAACTGTCGTCTGGAAAGAAACTACTGGGTTTTCCTGCCAAAACACAGGAACAAAAACCTTGGATTAGCCTCAGATCCTAAAAGTAATCCAATCAGACTGGTATCTCTGACAGTGATCTTGTAAAACAGTCAATTAGTGTCCTGAGGTCTTCAGAGTACTTTGTCTAGCCAATCCATATGATTATGGGAGGAAAACTGGTAGGGTTATTCCTGGCTTCAGGAACTGTTTTGTTTGAAAACATGGACATGAGAAGAGCAACCTGGAGAAAAATGGCTTTTTGTTTAAATGGTAACATCAGAGAGTGTGTAATTACATTGTGAAGAGAAGATAAATCATCTGACATTATAACCTAAACGAATGTAAGTTCACGAATGGAGAAGTCATCGTTAAATTAGCAAAGAGAAGTGTAGTAAGTGTGAGGCAGACATGTCACAGAATGGAATGGTAGTGTGGAGAACAGCAGCATGAATGATGCTAAGTGGGGAAAGGAAAAAGTTTCTCTATGAAAATTCATTCTTGACACTGGTAACAGTATTTGAAATCTGTTCAAGAGTCCAAAAAAAGCTGAAGAAAAAAAAAGGACTGAGAAAAATGAAGGAAATCACACCCTGCACTTGAGTAGTCTCTACTAAGAAACATAGAACCATAGAATCCCAGACTGGTTTGGGTTGGAAGGGAACTTAAAGCTCACCCAGTTCCAACCCCCTGCCACGGCAGGGACACCTTCCACTAGAGCAGGTTGCTCCAAGCCCCTGTGTCCAACCTGGCCTTGAACACTGCCAGGGGTGGGGCAGCCACAGCTTCTCTGGGCACCCTGTGCCGGCACCTCAGCACCCTCATAGTAAAGAAATACTTCCTAATGTCTAATCTAAATCTACCCAATGTCTAATCTAAATCTAGCCCTGATCTTATGATGATAATCATCTGCTTGTGCTTGGCCTCTGGAGCCCCTGCTTCTTCAACCTTTAAGCAGCGAAGTGGCTGAGAGGTTTTAATTGGGTTTCAATACAATCTGTACAGTGTGCTATGAATCTCCATCTTTTCAGAAGACAAGCCAATGGTGGCATCTGTTTCACAAAGCAACCACCAGCTTTGAGAGCCCGGGTATGCAGGTGGTAATCACTATACGTCGTGATGTCCAATGGAGTCAGCAGGGAGCTCAGCATCCCTGGAAACCCTGTCTGAGAGATTCCAGGTTAAAAACTCACACACTCACAGTCCTCAAAACTGGTGGCTGCTTCAAAAGCTCTGGGCTCAAAGGAAGCCCAGGGAATGAGGAGCAGAATGCAAAATCAATGGCCAGAATGTTGCCTTTTCAGCCTTTGCTTCAACCAGTGGCCACAGCTTTACCTGCAGTGCATGAAGACAATGAAGAAGGCAACTGCTTAGCAAAGAGCCTTTATTTGACGACACTTCTAGTTAAGAAGTATGTAGTAGTGTCTCCTTTTGGCTTTAATAAGGGGATCATCATGTCTCCAACAAGGACTAATATTCATTTGAGAAATTCAAGTGAATTTGTTATCTCCGTTAAAGCACACTACTCTGTGTTTGATAGACCAAGCTATTCTAACAAAATGAGGAGGAAACTTTCAAGTAGACACAATATTTTGTAGGAAAATCACATTGTGAGATGTTTTATCTTCCAGAATCCACATTTGGGAAATGGGAAACAAAAATATCTTTTCCCAACTTGGATTCAGGTCAAATAGTCTCAGAATTGACTCGCCATGTTGAAAAGGTGAGTGGTAGAACAACCTTTCATTTTACTGCTTCAAATTATAATATTTCCTTTAATATTATATAATTATAATTATAATCATAGAATCATAAACTCATAGAATGGTTTGGGTTGGAAAGGACCTTAAGATCATCTAGTTCCAACCCCCTGCCATAGACAGGGATACCTCACCCTAGACCATGTCACCCAAGACATGTCATACCAGCACAGACTAGAAAGCAAAAGGTGTATACATATTCATAGCAAAAAAAGCTACTGTTAATTTTATAAGATTCTCATTTATCTTTGTTCACCACATAAATACAGAGGGAACATCTTCTGAGTTTTTGTCCTTTTCTAGTCAAAGTGTGTATTATCAGAAGCAGCTTAGGTAAATTGGACGGTCTTTCTGAATCATTTCGTGCTAATAGAGCAGAGTTGTAGGATGCAAATCAACTAGCTTGCTTCTGAAGGGGATTACTCTATCAGCTAGACTGTTATTATTTATTTGGCATACTGAAAATTACTTTCCACACTGTCAGGATTAAAGGAAACAGTTGCCATGTCTTCATGCAAAGTTTCTTATTCTATTATTGTAAGATGAATAGATTCCGGATTCTATTAAAAAAGAGCTAAAGGCATCACGTAATTTGGTTCAAATGAAGGATTTCTTTTCCTGATTAATACTGACATGTTTTATAGATTCTCAGAAATTCAGATGAAAACCTAAAATATTTGCTATGCACCCTGATTGTTCATTAATAAAGATTGTACATCGGAGTGAATCAGGGAAGCCAAGGATTTAATAAGATAGATCATAGAATCACAGAATGGTTTGTGTTGGAAGGGACCTTAAAGCTCATCCAGCTCCAACCCCCTGCCACGGGCAGGGACACCTTCCACTAGAGCAGGTTGCTCCAAGCCCCTGTGTCCAAGCTGGGTATGATGGATGTTGCTGTGCAAGAGATGGCCTGGAGGAAATCAGTGCAGTACGTGTCCTGCCTGTACAGAGAGCAGCACTTGCTCACATGAGCAGAAATGCTGCTTTGATTGCACAAGACAATTTCACAGAAACACTTCTTTGTTCACATGGTTACAAAGTTCATGTCTCCACTTGGTGGACAGTTCATGTCTGAGAAGCTCATATCCTAAGAACTGTCACATCATGCTGCCAGAGATTGACATTTATCCTGACACAGAAGTCCAAAGAAAGGCTGAATTCAGTCCCTGAAATCCATCCGTGTTCCATCAGTTTCAGCCTACAGTAAGATCAGGCCCTATGGACAGGATACTTCCCAAAGTACAATAAGAAAGCCAATTCAGCTTCTAATCAGAAATGAGGCTTTAATCAGAATATCTGACTCCTTAGAATTAACTTCAGGTCTGAATTCTTAATTGGGCTGTCAATTACTTTGCTCTTTCCACACGTTACCTTGAACTTTTTAGTTGCCATAGCAACTATTCCTAATTTATTTGGATAACAAAACGAACTATTTCATTTCAGGCCTTGCTGAATCTGCTGGTATTTTTGACAGCAAGGTACCCTGACTCATCAAAACACTTCAGAACACACATTTCTCTGCCTTCAATTGCAGTTAATCACATGCTTAAATATAAGCATGTGCTTAAGTGCTTTGCTAAACAGGGATGGGCTTAAACACAGTACTCGGAGCACAGGGACAGATGAGGAGGGATGACTGTTACTGAGAATTGGCAAGCTATTGGTAATGATTCATTCCAAGCAGCTGTAAGGATATTCGAACACATCCCAGCCTCTTTCACTGTGATCAAGAAGACTTTCAAATGTATTTCAATCCATTATTCAATAAATTTCAATCACATGTATTCTGGCTTAGAAGAGCAGCCGTGCAGCACTGCTAGCAGAGTCAGGACAAGATATCCTCCTCTAAAACTTACAGATTCATAGAATCATAGAATGGTTTGGGTTGGAATGGGACTTAAAGCTCATCCAGTCCCAACCCCCTGCCACGGGCAGGGACACCTTCCACTAGAGCAGGTTGCTCCAAGCCCCTGTGTCCAACCTGGCCTTGAACACTGCCAGGGATGGGGCAGCCACAGCTTCTCTGGGAAAAGTCTGTGCCAGCGCCTCAGCACCCTCACAGGGAAGAGTTCTTCCTAAAATCTAATCTAAATCTACCCTCTTTCAGCCAAGAATCCCCTTGGATCGTATAGATCTAGCCAAGATCTATACGAAGCACTAACTTGAGATATCTCCTAATGACATAAGTAGGCTATTTCCCAGATTTCTCTTTTAACAGAGACTTCTGGAAGCAATCAACAATTCTACTGGTGTCTCTGTAAGCATGGCTGGAAAAGAAATCAAGTGGAGGTCTTTCACTTGAATGGCAGTTTTGGATACATCCGTTTCTTTTCATTTTGACTTTTAAAAAGAAACGGACAGATCCAAACTAGATGTTGGGAAAATGAAACATATGGCAAGTTAGCGATAGGAAAAAGGATCTGTTATGAAGTATTTTTGACTACAACAGCAGGCGTATCTGCAGCTTGCTGCACTGTCTAGTCAGGCTTGCTGAGAATAACCCACTTGGCTGATTTGTCCTTGTAGCAACTTGATGTCAGCCATCAGTTGCTAGTAAATACACTGTTTTTAAAGGAACACACATAATTATGGCCTTTATTTGGACTCATAAAGACAGATAAGCTCCTAAAGAACAAAAAATACTACAATTAATTTAAATGAAACATCTAAATATAGGCTTTCAGCCAAAGTCCAGGGAACTCTGTGTAAACTTTGGAGTGCAATGAGTTGCCAGAACAGTAGCATTCTTCTTAACTCTTACCCACAAAACTTCCTCCCCTAAAATAACTACCAAAAATAGCCCATGACTTCAATTTGACCGGACTCTGTTAACCTTGTATAGAGAAGCTTGACAGACAAAAAGAGCTGTCTGAAAATCTCAATTTCTCATTTCTCCAGCTCAGTCTTAGGAGGGATAAAACACCTCCCCTTTGAGCTTACAGGTACTGTTGGCAGTGCTGCCTCTATACAAAGCACAGTAAGATATAAAGCTGCTGAACTGATGACCCATCAGTTACTCTGATTTCAGTTACAATCTCAAGCTGTCAACACATGATGCTTTGTGGAGACCAGGCCTTTTATCTGGCTACTTTTGCAAAGAGATGTCCAACTCTGGGGTGCCAAAAATCACACTGTAAAGTAAATATTTTGGTCTTCAAAACATATGGTACTAGGTGGCAATGAACAGGCAAACTCAAACATGTTTTACTAGTGTAGAGAGACTTGATTCAGTGCTCCAGGAATCATTTATTATTCAAGACTCATTATGTTTCCCATGAAAACAGCCACTCAAGGCAGGGGTTTCATGATGGCTTCTGAAGTATGTGAGATATGGTACAGATGGTTCCACCTTGAGAGTGCCTTGGATTTGTAGTGAAGGTTGCACATAGTTTTATGGCATTAGTGAACATCAGAAGAGTATGAAACTTAGAAAACATAAGGAAAGAAGACCAATGACTACTAGTTGTAGATGTGAAAGACTGGAAAAAGCACCTGGTGATGGCAGCACTGAGGGTAATGGAACATGAGATTGGATGGCTGGAGTTCAGAGGCAGACAGAAGACTCACAACATGGACACACACCAACCATACCTTCACTGGTTCCTTTGCCTTTCCTGTCAGGTAACTCTAACCCTGTGCCCCCCGAAGGATATAAGGAGACGTCCGTTGGCACTGGCCAACTGCTGGCTGTGTCTTCCGTGATCTCATACATCTGCCCTTCCATCGGCTGCAGGTGCCAGTTTAGGCCAAACAGGTGCATGGCTGTGGTGAGCAATGAGAAAAGTCATCTTTTTCTGTTGGGGAGAGGTTCAGAACTACAGGGGCACTTTCTAAAGGCTCCACTGCCTTGGGAGTGGTGATGGCTTTAGGACAAGGATGGCATTAATGTCATCAGACAGCCCCTGCTGCTTCTACCATACCAACTCCACAGGTCTTTCCACCCACTTAAACTCGTTTTAGATCACCTGTACCAATCCATCCTGTTTCTTCCAGTAAAACCACTCCTGACTTGTGGCCTGTGTGAGGGAATAACCAGGCACAGTGCTTCAGAAAAGGGCTGGGGTGACAATGCGGTGAACACAGAAATACAAGGAGTATTTACCAACATACCAATAAATCCTAGGAAACTGCCCTCTGTTTTATGCTACTGTATTCATAACGTATTATATATGTTCTTTTTTATTCCTTTTTATGTTGTTTAAACCCACCAATTATACCCAGAAGCACTTATAGATATCTCTGACAGCTTTTCCTGTAGAAGACCAAATAAAAACTAAGGCAACTGAAGACCCAGCACCACAAATGCGAGCGACTATGACTGAGCGCTCCTTAGTACCACTCAGCTCCTCTTATTCAGATCAAAGATACCTCCTTACAGTCTGAAACCAAGCAGCACCATTTAGCTTTGTGTGATACCAGGGCATAGCTCTCTGTCAAAGTCACCCAATGCACATGTGAATAGATTTCCAGGCATTTCATAAAGGCAAGTGAAGTTAAGGAACAAGACAGAATACTTAAAAAGCAAACACATGGATGAGAGGTATGGAAAATCATATGCTTATACCACTCACAGTTGCTCCTTGAAAATATAAAGCAAAAGAATGTTGTTTCCCATATCAGTCCCCAACATAAACATTTCATACTCAATCAGGCTCCAGTTTAGCTCCAGGCTCTGCACAGCCAAATGATCCCGTATTTGTTACATTTGGAATGACATGTCTTTTTTAAGGGAATGCCTTGGTATTTTACACTATAATTTCTCCAAGTAACTGTACAACGGCACAAGCATCAGAGCCACTTATCAGAAACAAAACCAGTGAAGAAATAGACTATTTCCATAGCCCATAGTCCTCATTTCCTTCTCAAAGATACATCCGAGCTTGGCAAACACTGTTAGGGACAAGAGGTTAGTTCGTTTAAGCCTGTGCATCAGGAACAATCTTTTCAAGAGGATTGAAAAGTAATCTGAGCAGTTCTCCAGCACTACTAAACAAACAGCATGTTTAGGCAATTTTAGCTAAATCAGTGACTTTGTTTTCCACTTTAATCTCAATTAAGTCATCTACCATTTACTAACATGAATAAACTTGTCTTTGCACTACTACACCACAAAACACAGTGAAAGCAAAACACTCCTTTTACCATGTAAGCAGGGACTGGGTTTGTTAATAAAGTCTTAACTGTTAGGAAAGAAAATACTCTCCGAAAACTCCCAACAACAAGGAATCACAGTGAGGAAGGTCTCCTGAGGACCTGCTCAAAACCTGAACGTTTTTATCTAGGCACCCATTCCAAGAAGGATGCCAGCAACACAACAGGATACTTTAGGCATCTGAAAGTACATCTCCTTTGCAGAAAAACTGTGCAAGGGAAGAGAGGAAATCAGGCTGGAAGCAAGGAATTTGCATCAAGCATTTGGCATGGCTGTGCTTGCATAGTATCTTTGTGTTTATATGGCCCTCATCATCTGAGTGCCTGGGCACTTCAGAACTGTTGACCTCATCAGGTAGGAATCTGTTATTTCTACTTCAGTGCAAGGAAACAGAGAACTACAGCAGATTAAAGGACTTAGTTCCCTTGTTTGGGCATTAAAGTGTATTTGTGTGTTAATTCACTTAAGTTACTCCATGCTCACAGGTTCACAAGCCCTAACAGGCATTCCATGGACTGCCCCATCAGCAGATTTTGTCCTAAGCTCAGTGCTCGATGCTGCCTGGGAATGCCATCCAGGCTGGACCTCTCCAAGGACCAGAGTGTTACCCAGGTGCCACTGGATGTTTGTCGTTCCAAGTGGAATGAAACCTGTACTGTTCACTCCTTCAAACTCAGGCAATCCTATACAGCAAGCAGCCTGGATGCCTCTTCAAACCCTAAGTGTTTAATCCCAACTCCATTTATCTTCATATTCAATGACTTGCATGAGCTTATACTGGGCATCACTGGTTCAGGCAAGAATTGAGCCAGTGGGTTGTTTGCTCTGTCCTTTGGATATCACAGTCTAAAAGCCACACGAACTCTTAGGGACACATTGAAAGGCCATTGTTTCCCTGGAAGGACACTGTTTCCCCTCCTCTCCTTAGGAGGACTTTGTTGCTTGTGGAACATTATTTAGTGCAAGAAAATGAAGATGAAGAACTCAGCATTGTTTGGGGTGGGTTGGAAAACTGTGAGCATTTCTTCCAGGCATGTAAAATCCATTTCAAAACACCGGAGAGGAACTGTCTTATGAAGGGAACATCCTGCTTCAGTGTAGTGACAGAACTGGTAGCCTGGAAGTGTTAAGGCCTTTTTGCACATTATCCATCCCCTTGAGCCACTAAATCAACCATTCCATGTCACCATTCATTCCTGAACATATGCAAATTGTTTTACAATGTCCCAATATAGAAAATATGACAGAATAATCTGTAACATAGATACTGTGTTATCATACAGAGATAAAATGCTTGCATTAATACGTTAACTTTTGGTTTTGGTTAATAGATTTTGTCTAAAGCAAAAAGCTTCTTGTGTTCATTGATCCCATCATCACATAGATCATAGAAGCAAAGAATCCTAGAATGGTTTGGGTTGGAAAGGAACTTAAAGCTCATCCAACTCCAACCCCCTGCCACGGGCAGGGACACCTTCCACTAGAGCAGGTTGCTCCAAGCCCCTGTGTCCAACCTGGCCTTGAACACTGCCAGGGATGGGGCAGCCACAGCTTCTCTGGGAAAAGTCTGTGCCAGCGCCTCAGCACCCTCACAGGGAAGAGCTTCTTATATCAAATCTAAATCTACCCTCCTTTCATTTGAAACCATTATCCTTTCTCCTGTCACTAGAGCCCCAGGTAGAAAGCCTCTCTCCATCTTCCTTACAAGCCCCCTCTAAGTATTGAAAGGCTGTAAGAAGGTCTCCAATGATGACCCATGAGATCTATGCACACCATGCATACAAAAGCACGAACATCTGAGAAACACGGAGATTTATTTGAAAAGCATTTCGATTACTAAGTAAGTGGCTTAAAAAGAGTTCAGAAAATGTTCACAAAATAAAAGCCTTTAAGTATTCCCACCCATAAAGCAAACAGATATCATGCAATTCCCACTGCAGGTAGGTAATATCCACAAAAGCTTTCCCGAAACAACAGCAAAGAGTTGGATTTACATTGGAATCACGCTCTGGTAGCAGGTATGTTATTAGGAAATCTTCTGATCAAGACTTTGTTCTTACTATCTTCCAAATAGTAGTGGCAAGCTGGTGGAACATTCCTTGTTCTGTTTGCTCCCTCTAATCACCATACTCATGCTAAAAAGACAAGTAGTAACAGCAGCGGATGTTTTGGGTCTCTACATCTCAGTGGGATGTGTGAAACTGTTGATGCACTCAGCTATTTAAAGGATTTAGGAGAGGTACAAATCAACTTTGTCTTGTGCTAAATTGATGCAAAGTTCTTTCTTGTGAGAAAAAAAAAAGGAAAAGAAGACCATAATCAGGGAAAGAAACCTGAACAACGGATGAGAGGCACAATCATATACTTTGAAGTGTTAATGTTCCTGAAAGCAAAGTGAAGCTGTAAAAATAGTTTGAGATCCCTGATGTTCTCAGTCTCCAGGTCAATGGAACCCACTGTTGACATTTTCTCTGGCTTTTTCTTCCCTTCTTTGCTCAGCTAGACGGAGGATGTGGCTCACAAAGAGCAAATGCCTTCCTAAAAGCCCCTATGTCCGTCTCCCTCTCCCTCCCCAACAGGATGCTCAGTAGATACTCAGCTATTGAAGGCTCCCCATGTATTAAAAGAGCACACTGCAATTAACAATCATTAAAGTGTACCCTTTTGTAAAATACCATGTAGCTTTCACTGCCTGGGAAGCCTCATGACATGCTCTTTGCAGAAGCTTTGCTTCTCTTTGCCATGGCTAATAAAACTCTTGTGTCTGCCTTCTCTTGGAACGGAAACAAGACTTAGGGGAGACCCTGCATGTGTCCTCTCTGGGCTGTTTCAGCACCAACAACTTAGATGATATAAAGGCACCTGGGGCCTCTGGCCCATTATACTCAAGTTTTGACATTAAATCTTTGACTTGCACAACCTTTTAACTGTAGCTAAGCGCTAGCAAAAAGTGCCCTGAAACTTGCTGAGCCAATAACAGAGTTTTCCATGGTGGAATAAACCACCTTATCCTGAGTCCTAACTCACCTCTGGCTGCCTTCTTGGTGGGGAAAAGGAGGAAGCCAAACTCCCATCCTTTCAGGGTTCGATTACTTTGCTGAGTTCAGCATTTCAGTGTGACGTGGCTGTCCATTTGCTGGACTCAGGTTCACTTTAGCAAAGCAAATTTACCAAGAGTTCAGCATCAGCTGAGCTGTTTAACCATCCGAAGAAATCAAAGTTCATCTTGGTGGAATCGAATATTCAAGATGATGATTCTTGATGCTTTAACACATTATCGTTTTGTGTATTGCACTATTCTTACTCCATAGCTGCTTGCAGAGGCCATAAGCACCATTAGCTGATGCTATTATGCCAAATAAAGAGGAATACTGTTTCCAAGTTTGTTTTGAAGAGACCCAGGCTTTTGGGTATCTTTGTATTATTGCCAAATAATGCAAATAATGCCAATATTGTATTTGCTTATGACACAGCAAAACACTAAAGTCAAAACAACTTACTCAGCAAAGTGGAGAACAAAAACTCTGGTACAGCATTTCAGATGAAAAAGGACAAACAAAGGGAATAATTCACATAGTCAACAAAATGGACATCTCTTGGGACAGGTTGATGGAGCGAAGGAGTTAGCAGAGAGAGGCAGATGATTGTGATAGATCACAGGGAGAAGAAAAGATAAGACATGCTTACTGAAGCATGCGAGACCCCCAGAAACCACCCCGGTCAGCAGAACATTGAAAACCACACTGCTGGCCCTTTATTAGCTTGTTGCTTTGCAGCAAACTAAGTGTAATAAATAACCAAACCAATCACTTGTGATGCTTGAAATTAAGGCGACGGCTGAAGCCACCAGCTGCTTGGATACTCTTTGTTAAAGGCATTATCACAACAACTCGCAGACTCTCTTTTCCTCTCTCCTGCCCTGTCCTGTCCTGTCCTCTCCTTTCCTTTTCTCTCCTTTCCTCTTCTCTCCTCATGCTGCTGGCCTGGTGATTCCCCACCCAGGCAAAGCTCCTAGAGAAGCCAGGAATGAATTAAACGACACCAGTTTCACCATTAACAACTGATCTTGCCCTGAAGAGTTTCTCAGAATTGGGAGCTCAACAAAGCACCAAGTAAATCATCACCACTGTGAGCACGGTGCAGAAAGAGACAAGCATGTAGGAAAGACAAAGTCTTTTGGGCTTTTCATCTGAAAAACCTAGGCAGTGTTTCCAGACAAAGAATGCTCCATGCATTGAAACTGTTTTTACCTCAGGATGTCTGCAGGGCTGGAGCAGCTCTGCTCTGGAGCCAGGCTGAGAGAGCTGGGCTGGGGCAGCCTGGAGAAGAGAAGGCTCCTGAAGGGGACACCTTAGAGCAGCTCCAGTGCCTAAAGGGGCTCCAGGAAACCTGGAGAGGGGCTTTGGACAAGGGCCTGGAGGGACAGGCCAAGGGGAATGGCTTTAACCTGCCAGAGGGGAGATTGAGATGAGCTCTGAGGCAGAAGCTCTTCCCTGTGAGGGTGCTGAGGCGCTGGCACAGACTTTTCCCAGAGAAGCTGTGGCTGCCCCATCCCTGGCAGTGTTCAAGGCCAGGTTGGACACAGGGGCTTGGAGCAACCTGCTCTAGTGGAAGGTGTCCCTGCCCGTGGCAGGGGGTTGGGACTGGATGAGCTTTAAGATCCCTTCAATCCAAACCAGTCTGTGACTGTATGATTCTATGTCAGTATATTCTGCATCACTAACACAGAGCAGTGCACAAGCTTTGGAAACACCAGGCTCCTCTGCACAGGCACTGCACCCTCCTCAGCTCAGCTGTGCTAACACAGGGCTCTATCTGGAGAAGAGTTTGCCTCCATTACTCCACTGGTTTCTACAAGCACATCACTGCACTGGTGACAGCAAGGCCAAGGCCAACACAAGCCAAGGAGCTGGAACAGGAAAACCAGATGGAGCTCAGTCAGTGGTTGAGAAGACATTTATACAGCTTGTTCCTTTGCTCTGCTCTCTTTTTGTGGACCCAAGCATAAGAAGATATGTTGTGGCTACAGATTCCTCTTTAACCTTCAGCTTCGACAGCAGACTTGTAATAACACACTCTCTAAAATGAGACCTGAGGTTTGTGTTTTCTCCTAACTGAAAAAAAAGAAGCTGAATTCCACCAGTGAATTACTCAGGGCTAATTTTGACTCAAAGAAATGTATTGCCTTCCCTCCTGTCTTTGGAATCAACTCGACTGTAATTATCTGGATAGCTGTGTCTCTCTACACTGAAATCAGATGATACCCGTAGAAGTGGGAGAATTGACTGTTGCAGAATTAATCATATTTTTGTGACATTCCATGTTATGAAAAAGAGCTTTTCAGCATGAAATAATCACTGGTTTGTCAATCCTCAATAAATCGAGGAAGATATTAAGAGAATAGAAACAGTAAAACAAACACTAAAAAAAAAGAGATATCAACCAGTTTGTTTTTCTCTTTACTTCTGTTCCATTTCAGTGCTGGACAAGGCTTCTGTGTCCCAGTATGGCAGAACATACCAATGCAGGAAGAGCCGAGGACTGAAGTGGCCCTATGGCCTGACTGATGTTGGAAGAGGGTAAAAGCAGTAAGGATGGAGGCAGTACAATTTACCTACTCTCCTTGTTTGTAAGGATAAATCCTGGACCAGACAGATCCAAGATGTTCATCTAGGGGACATTCTGCGTACTGCAGTTATTTAGTACCCAAGTATTTAACAGGTTCTCGAGTCTGGAATTGAACTCTAGGATCTTGACTAAAGATCCCAGTGATTCATAACATCATGAATTCACATCATTTAGACATACAGTTTGGATTTACCACCAACCTGGCAGTGTTCAAGGCCAGGCTGGACACAGGGGCTTGGAGCAACCTGCTCTAGTGGAAGGTGTCCCTGCCTGTGGCAGGGGGTTGGGACTGGATGAGCTTGAAGGTCCCTTCCAACCCAAACCATTCCATGATACTATGATTCTATGATACATACCCGGGTCACTGAGGCAGGCACTGCGGGGCAAGGAGATAGGAATTCCTGCAAAGGCAGATCTTGCATGAACTTTGGCAGTTACCTTGTGACCAAAAACTCTGCACCACATTCTGTGCCTCATTTCTAGTGCCTGAAATTATTTCCTATGAGTAAATTATTTCCTTCCATGGCTTAAAGCTCTTACTCGAGGAATGGAAAACCTGATTTCCGAAATCATCCTCTGCCTGAATGAATGTGAGCTGCACACCAGGACAGACACAGGAATGGAGCCCAGAAGGCAGCCTGATTGCATGTTGTTTAAATGAAGACTCTCAGCTTGTGGCTGGGAGGTCTTTTGGATCTGCTCCCTGACCTGTTGGTTTATTTGACACAAGAGAATAGTTGAAAAGGCACAAGGAGAGACATTTCAGGTGATGCTCATTATTGTAAATTCCTCATCTGCCCCTGACTCCTCAGTGATCCATCTTCAATGAGAAAGAAAGGGTTTACAAGCCTTCTTCACAGACTGGGCATGAAGACACTCTGCTGGGCTGGGCTGCGAGTACTTCATGCTGAGAACTGGAGAATCTGTGTGAAGAATCCTTGTGTGAAGGGATTAGAATGAAGGATTTAGATGATATAACAGAGAGTGTTTGTTTGTGGTGACAGGACAAGGGGTGATGGGTTTAAACTGAAACAGGGGAAGTTCAGGTTGGATATAAGGAAGAAGCTCTTCCCTGTGAGGGTGCTGAGGCGCTGGCACAGACTTTTCCCAGAGAAGCTGTGGCTGCCCCATCCCTGGCAGTGTTCAAGGCCAGGTTGGACACAGGGGCTTGGAGCAACCTGCTCTAGTGGAAGGTGTCCCTGCCCGTGGCAGGGGTTGGAACTGGATGAGCTTAAGGTCCTTCCCAACCCAAACCATTCTGGGATTCTATGATTCTATGGTGGGTTTTTAGGACCTTAAGTAAGAGGTAGGTGCTTTCACAGCCAGCTCAGTACAGACACATGCTATGGAATACATCCAGTAATACTTGGGACCCTGCCTGCTGCCTGATCATTCCTCCACATTCAGAGCTCAAACTACGCAAGTACCAGCAGTGTTTCTTTCAGAGGTAATTCAGGCTTCCTGCTTCCCTCAATCAGAATCACCATGTATAAAGGAGGAATTCAAATTCCTACCTCTTAAAATTCTGCCACCAGAGAGGGAACTGCCTGTGGGGAAAACAAAGCATTGTGGTAATCACCTAAAGTCCCGGCTGCAAATGCATTTACTTGCTTTGATTTGACACAAACCAGTTATTCTTTGACCCCTCCTGACTGAAGAGCTGTATCAAAGCTTTCCAAGACAGAAGCAGATGGTCTACCAAATAGTATTAGTTCCTTCTTAGGAGAACACTTTATATTTAAATTCAGTTCCCCATTGCTCTTAATAGGGAAGAAAAAAAGAAAGAGCTTCCAGCTGAAGCATCCCATTTCTTTGAAACCTTTAAGGAAGTGACTAGAAAGACACATTATAAAATGAAGCAGTTAGTTAAACTCAATGTTTGTTCAATGCAAAGAGTCAGCACTTCCTATTCAATGTCTTCCTAATTACCCCTGGGGATCAAAGACTTTCAAGTGATTGCCTGGCCATTCAAACCACTAATAGATGTTCACTGGCCCCTCCAGTGCTAGAGCAGCTTGCTGGATGCTCCTCATTTCCTGCAGGAAAGGGAAAACGCAGTTTTAAATGGGTAAATGTAAATGTTTTTATGGGTATTTTAAGGAGCATTTCTTTTTAAGTGTCAACCTATAGTTAAAAAATTGACATAGAAGTGGTGTGGTTTATCCAAGGAACCGTCTGCTTAAATACAATCTGTCGTTCCCTTCACCATCTACACCACTATGAAAGCAGAATAGAAAGCTGAAAGATGGACCTCAGCAACACTTTGCTGCTACGAGGCAGCTTACTGCATTGAAGAGATGTATTTCACCCCACAGCTCTAGTAAATTTGGTGTTACACATGCTCAGGCCTCTCTCAGTAACATAATATTTTCCTTTCTAGGTACCTTTTCTGGCAGAGACCATATTCCTATGAATATTACTGAGATCTTTCGTCAAGATCAAAGTCAATTATAAGATGGTCCCACTGTACCTCTAAATGGAGTTTTAATTTGTGTGTATAATATTAGAAATAATGGTGCTCCCATTGGGGTACTCACTTCAATTAGAGAAATGAGGACAGGCAGCACTACCAGAGGGCCTCCTACCTTGTTTTGCAATTACTACATTTCTGGGCTAGCCTGGTATGGACAGTATAATTTGACAAATGCCATTTCATTACACACATATAAATTGGGAGACCCTAATTAAAAAGGGTGTAATTTACATAGGTAAATCAACAACCTCTCACAAGCTTCCTTCCTTCTTATCTCTACCAGATATAAGGAAGCAGCCTTCTAGCTAATGGCTGGAGAGAGGCTTTGGACAAGGGCCTGTAGGGACAGGCCAAGGGGAATGGCTTTAACCTGCCAGAGGGGAGATTGAGATGAGCTCTGAGGCAGAAGCTCTTCCCTGTGAGGGTGCTGAGGCGCTGGCACAGACTTTTCCCAGAGAAGCTGTGGCTGCCCCATCCCTGGCAGTGTTCAAGGCCAGGTTGGACACAGGGGCTTGGAGCAACCTGCTCTAGTGGAAGGTGTCCCTGCCCGTGGCAGGGGGTTGGAGCTGGATGAGCTTTAAGTCCCATTCCAACCCAAACCACTCTGGGATTCTATGATATCAGAGACCCTGCCTTCCAAAATTAATACAGTAAGTTGCTTAGTGTCCAAGAAATACAGTTTGCTGTGTAAAACCACAAACAATCCCTGCTTTCTTCTATCACCCCAACAAAACAGAGGTGGGATGAGTGTTTAAATGCAGCATCCCAGTTTAAGGGTTAAGATCTAAATACTGCTGTAGAGCTTGATGTGAGAGCTGACCTCTCCGGTGGCTGCCTGCTCATCCCTCCTTCTGAACACAAACATGATTTCATTATAAGGACAAGTAAATTATTTGAGAGCACTGCTTGGGGTGCAATTCTAACGTCAGCTGAGAACTGCATTAGTTTTATTAGTCATCATGTACATTCTAATAGCACCAGAGCTCCAGCTGTGCTGTGCTAGTTGATGTAAGAAAAATGAACAAAATGACAAGCTCAGAATCCCTTGATGGCCAAAGCAGAGGTTTAACTTGAGCTTTACTTAGAGCCTGAATAAAACGAGTGCCTTCAAGAACGTGTTGGAAATGCTGGAAATTCAGCATGAATTGACACATTTTGTAGATCTGCAGGTATATTCAGGAGCATCTCACTGTTTTAACTGCTTTGGACAACAGATACATGACTGTTTGCTAAGCAGGTTAAGAATGTTTTCATTTATTTTCTAATTTTTCTTCACATAGACTTGAAAACCAAGAGATTTTTCCAGCAGTTCATTTGGAGAGGGAAAAAATCCTTTATTTTCCTGTACAAATGCTCAGCAAATAGATACAAAAGTACAGCCTGGGAAAGCTGTGAAGTGGGTGACACAGCACAATCATAGAATCATAGAATGATTTGGGTTGGAAATTACCTTAAGATTATCTAGTTCCAATCTCCTGCCATGGGCAGGGACACCTCGCACTAGACCATGTCACCCAAGGCTCTGTCCAACCTGGCCTTGAACACTGCCAGGGATGGAGCATTTACCACTTCTCTGGGCACCCTGTGCCAGCACCTCACCACCCTCACAGTAAAGAGCTTCTGCCTTACGTCTAACCTGAACTTCCCCTGTTTCAGTTTGAACCCATCACCCCTTGTCCTATCACTACAGTCCCTGATGAAGAGTCCCTCCCCAGCATCCTTGTAGCCCCCTTCAGACACTGGAAGCTGCTCTGAGGTCTCCACGCAGCTTCTCTTCTCCAGGCTCAACAGCCCCAATGTTCTCAGCCTGTCTCCATACGGGAGGTGCTCCAGCCCCTCATTGTTGCCTCCTCTGGCCTTGCTCCAACAGCTCCACGTCCTTCTTACATTGAGGACACCAGAACTGCACACAGTCAATTAATGACACGAGAATATTTTTTCTCTCCACAGAAAATAGGCAAAATCCAGGACAGGTCTTTCAGGCACTACAAATCTAAGGGAATGGTTCAGATCAGTGTGAAAAGCTCTCTCAATAACAAAACTTAACCCGATGATTTGTTCCCTTGGTCTTAGGACTAAATCCAGGACATACATAGATTAAGGCGAATGCTGGCAAGTGCAACCCGGAGTGTTCTCTTAAAAAGACCCACAGCCATCTTTAATTACACCTAAAAAAAGCTTCTGCTAAAGAAACTCAAAGTTCGCCAAGTCGAGCACTCAAAAGTGAGCAAAGAACAGAGTTAAGATCGCTTGTGTGATTTCACATCAGCCCCTGTATGCATATGCAATAGCCTTTAATTCCCTCATCACAGGCTATTTTTTTTCCACTGGCCCAATGCTGAGCAGAACAATGGCACAGAAATTGCCACTCAACCCTGGCAGCTCCAGCATTGTAGCATGTTCAATTGCTTTCTAGGGATGCCATATGTGCAGCCTGGTTGGTAGCAGTAGGAGGGGGCTGGAAAGGGAGGGAATACACTCAGTGCAGACATTTTGCTACTGTTCTCTGAATAGGTCCCTACTGAGCATGTGTGAACTCAGGTTTTCTACTTTTGTGGCAGTCAGATCTGGGTGGATTTGGGATATGGTAAAGGACACGGAGCTGTTGGAGCAAGGCCAGAGGAGGCAATGAGGATGATCAGGGGCTGGAGCAGCTCCCGTACAGAGACAGGCTGAGAGCATTGGGGCTGTTCAGCCTGGAGAAGAGAAGCTGCGTGGAGACCTCAGAGCAGCTTCCAGTGTCTGAAGGGGGCTACAAGGATGCTGGAGAGGGACTCTTCATCAGGGACTGTAGTGATAGGACAAGGGGTGGTGGGTTCAAACTGAAACAGGGGAAGTTCAGGTTAGATATAAGGCAGAAGTTCTTTACTGTGAGGGTGCTGAGGCGCTGGAACAGGTTGCCCAAAGAAGTGGTAAATGCTCCATCCCTAGCAGTGCTCAAGGCCAGGCTGGACAGAGCCTTGGCGTAGTGTGAGGCATCCCAACCCAAACCATTCTATCAGTATACGAGTCTATAAAATAACAGTAGGTCCAACAGCAAAGTTCTGCGTAAGTGAATGACCACACATAGGGATCCATACCCCTACTCTCACTAGTCTATTTAGGGTTGTTCACTTGTGATTACTTAGAATCCAGTTTCATCGTTACATAGGAATGTATCCAAGTGCTTGCTTGGGGACATAACACACTGCCTTGCCTCTTTATCCCCAAAGACTATGTTGATTGTAGTGAATTAAACAGTATCAAGCACTGTAACGTGATAATCTATATAATTAATTCATTAGAAGGGACTCTTCCAAGATTTTGGCTCTGCTCAGCCAATACCTTCCGAATTCCTGGGCACAATTCAGCTAGGAAGGACGAGAGATCACTCACAATAGATAGTTTTGAGTGTCATCATCAATAAGAATTGAACATTATAGAAATGCACCCACTCTGGACCAGCTGGATGCCCAGAATGGTCCCACGTACATGTTTTACAACTTGGAGTAGTCCGTGATGCAGCTTGACTGGATAAAGTGTACAAATATAAATACACTGCTACTGACCACTTGGATTAATACTGTTTGGAATATCATTAGATTTCTTTAGCAAAAAGCCTCAGGAAGCCCTTTTGATGCTTGAATTCATCATCGTTTCTGCCAGAATCAAACAAGGTCCTATTCCAATGATAGTTCAATTAGAGTTTCTTTTGAAATACTTAGTGTAAGCGTAGCCATCGTCTCTGCTAACAGCCTTGATCTGCTTTGCTTTTTAAGGAGTCTCTGCATAATGAAGGGATGCTACAGTTGTACAACACAAGCAAGGTGCAATGCTGCTGCTGTCTTATGTGCTACCATATTTGAAAACAGCTAACATATGCTGTTCTTAACATCTTCCTAGGCAAAAACTTCTGGCTGCAATAAGGACAGGCTTGGAAGCTAAGGTATGATAAAATCAAATAAACTGGAGATAGACCCACAGAATCACAGACTGGTTTTGGGTTGGAAGGGACCTTAAAGCTCATCCAGTCCCAACCCCCTGCCACGGGCAGGGACACCTTCCACTAGAGCAGGTTGCTCCAAGCCCCTGTGTCCAACCTGGCCTTGAACACTGCCAGGGATGGGGTAGCCACAGCTTCTCTGGGAAAAGTCTGTGCCAGCGCCTCAGCACCCTCACAGGGAACAACTTCTGCCTCAGAGCTCATCTCAATCTCCCCTCTGGCAGGTTAAAGCCATTCCCCTTGGCCTGTCCCTACAGGCCCTTGTCCAAAGCCCCTCTCCAGCTTTCCTGGAGCCCCTTTAGGCACTGGAGCTGCTCTAAGGTCTCCCCTTCAGGAGCCTTCTCTTCTCCAGGCTGCCCCAGCCCAGCTCTCTCAGCCTGGCTCCAGAGCAGAGCTGCTCCAGCCCTCGCAGCAGCTCCACAGCCTCGTCTGGACTTGCTCCAACAGGTCCAATAGAAAAAGCTGGTGACGGTGGGAGAGATTTTCATTTAAACAGAGAGATTCAACAACCTCTAACTACCTATTTACTGAGCATCAGATTCTGATTGCTCAAGGTGAAGTGTTTCAGTGGTCCTTTTGGAGCTTTTAAGTTCCAGCATCAACAGTGGTGCTGAAATCCTGTCAGAGAGGGAAAGAGGGGATTGATTCTTTACTTTACAGGTCATCTAGTACATTGCCTGGGTAGTATACTTCACACCACTTCTCTTAACACTCTAAAGATGTATCTCTACCACATAGCTCAGCTTTAACTACAGGTAAAAACCTTAGAGAATGCATTGCTGCACATATCCAACAGAAACATATGACCTGGCTGCAAAACAGGCTTCGAAGCCATCTTCTAATTTACACTAGAAAAGGATGAGAGAGAAACACTAAACTATAACTGAGGAATATTTTCCACTGTCAGTGACATCCCTTAACTGAGCTTACTCATGACAAGTTATCCACAAAAATGTATGGTATTTAAAAACACTGAAAGAAAGCCCATTACAGGCAATGTTTCTTTCTGTCTCCACTTAACTGCAATTAAATTTCACACTAATTAATGAAATAAAAACATGGACTCGAGGAGAACCCCTTCCAGTAGATATTAAGATCTGGAAAACTGATTCCTTTTCAGTGTCTCTGTGGAAAGGTCAATCTAAGCCGTGAAATGAAGATTAGAGCATCACATCTGTGCCACTGTCATAAAGGTGATGTCAGTGTGCTGTTATTTTCCTTGGGGGGGGGCTTATAGCAACTCACTAAAAGCATCTGGTAAAAGCCTATAAAAACTGAGAGCCCATCTTACCATTTAATAAGAACAGATGGAATTAAATTCATCCCTTCTTGTATTAAAGATTCTTAGATTTAAGAAAGGATCAGGCATTTAAAGGGCTATGGGTGATGTTATGTGACTGATGTGTGGTTTCTTGATAGAAACTCCCAGATCAGATGGAGCCCTCTGGACATACAGCTTCAACCTGCTTCCAACAGGCTAAAGACTCAGTCATATTGGTGGTCTACTTCTAAATGGAATTCTTCCAGTGATCCCCCAATGATGAAAGAGGATGAGACTTTGACATAGGGACCCCTTAATTCAGTGTCAAAATAGAACAATAAGCAGAAGTAAAAAAGGAATATATAAACCCCCAGAACAATAGGGAAACAGAGAGTAATCAATATAAATCTGAGGCCATGCAGAGAGTTGAAAGAAGCTGAGGACACAAAGAAAAAGATACATGCATTGAAAAAAACACAATGAACAATAGAATGTTTTTTAGGTGTATTGAAGCCTTGTAAACCGAGCAACACTCAGCTATGGAACTGATGGAGATGGGACATTGTTAATGATTTATAGCAAAGGCTAAAGCGTTCAGTAAGATGTTTTGTTCTGGATTTTGAAAATAACTACAATAACATGATTATGTATTTCACAAGAAATAAGTTGGGGTTTTTTTCCAGTCCATTAATAACCAAGAATTATATTAAACTACATCTATTCAAGGACAAACAGTTTGAAATCTGCAGGCTCATTTAACTTGTAGCCAGTAAATGAGACAGCAAAGAGGAATCTGACTCACTGATTAATACTGAACCAGCTACCAAGAGATTAGAACTGGGTTAATGCTGTATAGATATTTAAGAAGGGAAAAGAAGAGGATGCGAGTCACTTAGAACAGGCAGCCTGACATCCATCATACACAAAAGAGTGGCAAACATAATACAGAATTCAACTAATGAAGAGTACAGTGAATGCATGGTCACTCAGGCCAACCATACTGCTTTTCTGATAAATAGATCTTAAGAAATAAAGAGTTACTCATTTTCTGGCAATGTGACAGTTTAGTGAGACATTTGGTTTAATTTGGTAGGACTTTTGATTAAAGAAACGAGCACTTTCCAATGGTAAAAAGTAATGTATGGATCTGTCAAACTGACAGGTCTTAAAATCATCATTGCTGCTGAATAACCATCAAAATATCTTGTGAAATTCAACATCTGACAGTCAGCCTGAAACTCTCCAACTTTCACATCAATGTTACATCAATGAGGATGACAAACCATGCAGATGACTCAAAGACTATTCAAGTGACAAATACAACGACGAGGACAGAACAGATAAATAAAAGAGCTGGACAGCTACTGAATTTGAGTTATCTGAACAAAATGTGCTCAAGGTTCAAACAAAAGGTGTCATGAGCCATCTCATACACTTAGAATCATAGAATGGTTTGGGTTGGAAGGGACCTTACAGCTCATTTAGTTCCAATAAGGGATCGCAAGCTGTGTCCCTGAAAAGGGACACTCACAACTGGAAAGCAGAGAGTGAAAATCACTGCAGGAGCAAGCACAAGAATATAACAATATCGTTGTATAACAATCTCCAAATGTAATTTTTATATCCACAAAGAGCTAATGAGATTCTTACACATATAAGTTGGGAAAAAGTGAACTGAAATATGGTGACTTACATAAGGTATGTGACTTACATATGTAAAATGGTAGAGTAACTAGCTGGAGTTTACTAGTCTTCAGTGTCCTAAGAGGTCAGCCTACACGATCTGACAGTGTTTATGGCTTTTGCCATTGAAAATGAAGAAAAGAGTCTTAAATAAAAATGATGGGAATCTTCCTGCTTCTTCCTTCTTCCAATAAGGACTGAATTAGCTCCCAAAAGATGCAGTAGTGACCAGGCTCTTTGTCAGTGTCAGACTTTCTCAGTGCAGACTTTCTGCTTTGCACTGAGTTCAGAACATGTTGCTATCAAATGGAATACCTGAATATTAATACTTGACAGTTTGCCCACACTGAGCAACACTAACAAAATGAGGAGGTTTATATTATCTTCTACTATCCTTTTCCAGGAATGTTTTCTGGCAGTGTCTCTCTTTCAATAGTGTATACATCATCATATATTTTTCTTACCCCAACAGTTTTTATGTCAGGTTACAGATCTTATTTAGGTCGAAACAGTGGATGTTCTTTAATGGAGTTTATATGGTGAGCTTTTTAACATCCCACCTGAATGAATTTATCTCCACAAGAATAAAGTGGGATCTTGTACCTTTATCACCTTTATTTTAAAGCTGTGGTTAAATCACTTGGACTTCCTTTACTCTAAACCATAAAGCTACTATCCAAACATACAATGCAACATCCAAACCAAGAAAAAAAGATGCACACAATCCTTTAATAATACAAACAGCTCTTTGCAGGTGATGGAAAATCAGATCTGAGATATAATTCATACCAGCACGCACCTAAAGCTGCAATGACAGACAACAAAGCAGGGGGAAATTCAAGACTGAATATAGCCTGTCTTGGGTTTAATATTGTGTCTTTCTCATTTCTCTGCTGATCACTATCTTGTGTACATGTGCTGCATTAACAACTAAACACCTTTTCTTGGCCACGTTGGGCAAAATGTGTAAGTAACACTCCTTAATGTAGCTATAGTGAGCTACATTAAGTGATCTATCTGTGTTTTATGCAACACTGTCTCTGTGTGAATGTCAGAACTGGAGCTGAGGCATTCGAGTGATTCATTCTGGATCTGACCAGGGAAAGTTTCTTTTGCCAGACTCCCGCCGGCAGCTTTCCCAAGCTAAGTGCTACTCAACCAGCCCCTTGTAAACTTTACACACAGCAGCTGCCCTCACTTGTTCCCTAACAAGAGTGAAGTGTGACTGAGGCTAACACAAAGCCCCGCAATCTTCCCATCTCTCTGCTACGGAACAAATGATGCAAAAAGATTCCTGTAACTCCATGCTCTTTCGAAGGATCAGCTGGATGTTCCCGTTGATGGCACCTCTCCATGGGGCTGAGACTATTTTCATGTCTTTGCTTCCCTGAGATAATTTATAGGAGCAGAATTTGGAGCTCAACAATGAAAAAGACAAGCTGATCATTCAGAACTGGACTGAAGGCTTAACATCTGCCTTGATGTATATTCTGCCTTTAGCCAGGTCAATCTCCAGAGTCAGGAATATATAGAAATACAGGCAGACTTTTATAGTCCAGCTCTTGTTGCAGACACTGGGACCAATGCCACCAGCTCTGAGTGCACTTGAACTAGTGCTAAAGTAAACAGAGTTGCTGCAGTTTAAGAGGAGCATGGGCACGAGAAGAATAAGGTATTTCCCAAATGTCACTGGGTATGAAAGAGCTAGATGTCATTTAAACTGTATGACTTAGTGGCACTAACCATGCTTGTACGCATTTGGTACAGTAAGAGCCAGCTTTAACAGAAAAAACCCACATATTTTACTGTAAAAGACCCAAATGATAGTGCTGGGTCATGATGATGGTCCCTCTCAATCAATATCCTAAAACGTAATGTTTCACCAACATTTATAGTACATAAAATGACCTACTGAGAATGCCATAGCACCTTTCAGACTGGATCTGGCAGTTTTATAGATAAAGGCTAAAATGAAGTAAATGAGACCCAAAAGTTACTAAAAGTGAAGCATATGCAGTAACTTTGTGAAGATGTGAAAGAACCATGAAAGGACCTCAAAGCTCCTCCTTAGTTAACAGACTGATTTCATAAAGGCTTTGCTAGAACAGACTGTTTAGTTACCATCCCTGCATTTCATCCAAGATAAGATGGAAATAGAAGACTTTGAGAGATCCTTGTAAATCAAAAGAACAAATGGCAACAGCAGCAAAACAGAACCTTATCTGGGATCAGAAAAGAAATATTAAATAAAACAGAAAATGAAAGAAACTTGCTGGCAGGACAATAAATTGGTTTATATTTTAACTTGAATAAAAACCTTAATATGAAGGTATAAATGTAGGTTAATAGATATCGCTCATGTTTAATAATTAAGCATCAGCAACTTTTCCTATTGATCTCAAGTGGCATGTAAATACCATGGTAATTGGTGTATTACACATCCAGAGCTAACTACTTGGATAGATAAGAGCTTTGGAGAGCTGCCTTAAATTGAGTTTATTACATAGAATCAAAGAATCACAGCCCAACTGAGCTCCAGTTAGTTTTCAGGGTGATTCTTAGACAATAAAAAGACAGACACTTTATAAACACATCACAGTCCTAGCACAGTTTTACTGTGAAAGCATTTTGCCTGTAGCAAGCAACACTGTTCTTTAAGTGAAGCTGCATCTGCACGGAGTTCAAATGAGCACAGAGCTGAAAAGGAGAGAGAGCTCTGACTCCAATCAAACGAATGACTGTTTTGGCTCTGTAATATGTTTTCCAGCCCTAACTTTAATCTAAATCAAATGTCCATCTTTCTTGCTGTTCCTGCAATGCAACCACAGCACATGCTTAAGTATAGGAAAATTGCAAGTGCCTAACTACATCAAATTGTACTTCCATCTAGTCTGGAATCTACATCAGGCAGAGGAGAATACCTTCTGTTTCAGCAGAAAGGAACTATTCTCCATCACTAATTCATTTAGAAACTATTCCACGGATCTCGCCAAACAGCTGCTGGGCATGGAGATCTGCACAATCAAACAGGTCTTTTCTGTTTCTAAACTTGGAATTCTTCCCCCCAAGCAGTACGGGAATGTCAGAGATTCTTTACAGTGCTGTGCTAGGAGGTCTGGCATCTACCAGGTACAGAAACTGCTGGCAAAGTGTTTGGATAGCAACATCCCTTGGGGTATTATCTGTGCCATAAGACTCTCACTATGTATTAGCTGTCCATGGCATCAGACCCCATCGTATCCCAGCACAAGCCATGAAAATTGTCCTTGTTTGGCTGTCAGCTGAATGGACAGTCCTAAAAGGGGGAATTTAATTTTAAAGTGGTGTCTCTTCACAACCTCCTGCGACAGCAAATTTGCAGGTCAGTGACGAGCTGCTTAAAGAGGCTTTTCACTTCAGTGGTTCCAGCAGTGCCATTCCCACCACTTTAATGTCACAGCCCTGATCTGCTGCTGCTTTTCCCTTTGGTGTCCTCACCCCATGAGACAAGCTTCCGTGGAGCTCAGGAGATTTGCATAAGCGGCGTATGTGCAAAACTTTTGATGTGCATTGTCTTCACTGCCTCTGCATATAGGAAAAGGTGGCAACAAGTCAATCAAAAGCTGGTTAATTCAAGTGAAATCCAGCTTTTGGTGTTTAATGCACCCTGTTCTATTTTGTTTGTCATTATCTCTCCAGACCAGTGACTCAGCCCTGTAAAACCGTCAGCTTGATCACAGTGTTGACACATGATACCAGCCGTTCGGCTTCCATGGGCTCCATTTATGCCTCTTGTCCTCTCCTTTCAAACAGCAAGATACATGAACCTCAGACTATGAAATCCCATAAAAACTTTCATATAATAATCCAAACTCTGCCTTTTAGCCTTAAACCAATGATTTAGCAAAATGAACTGGCTTCAGCAAAGAACTTCAGGAATGACCCAGTGCCTCGTTGTTTCCTTGCAGCTCTTCCTGCCCTAACTGGTCACCCAGCAGAATTGTACCTGAGCATCTGTCACACAGAAAGCATTGCTAATAGCAGAGTCCCTCATTTATCTCCTGATGTCTGTAGCTCCACACACTTGTACAGGTAGGTAAGGTCTGCAATGGGTAGCTTCTAACAGTTAAACAGAGGACTAGGACATGCCTGATGCTGTGAAGAGCATCCTGAAGCTCTAGGCATTACTCTGAACTACTTCCATTAAGTGATCAGTACACAGAAAAATAGAGTAAATGCCAAGCCACTGCCATGGGATCTGATCCAAAGTCCATTCACTTAAATGGGAGCCTTTCAAATGACCCCAGTTTACTTTGGAGGATGAAAATGGTCATTAAAAAGATAATTTCTATGGTTGTTTTAACTAACAAGAGGACATGGAAAGTAGCCAAGTTCCCAACACTCATGAGTGGTTATATGCATTAGACCTTCTTACTCATGATTAAGTTATGCCTTACCACTCAAATAGTCCCCATGGCACTGAAAAGAACAAGATACTGCTTAAATGAGGACAAGTATAGAATCATAGAATCATGGAGTGGTTTGGGTTGGAAAGGACCTTAAGATCATCTAGTTCCAACCCCCTGCCATGGGCAGGGACACCTCACAGTAGTAGACCATGCCACCCAAAGCTCTGTCCAACCTGGCCAGGGATGGAGCATTTACCACTTCTTTGGGCACCCTGTGCCAGGGCCTCAGCACCCTCACAGTAAAGAACTTCTTCCTTATACCTAACCTGAACTTTCCCTGTTTCAGTTTGAACCCATCACCCCTTGCCCTATCGCTACAGTCCCTGATCTGTAAGAAGATGCAACCATGCAAATACAGAGGGGAAAGGAAGCAAAAACTGGAGGAAAACCACGAACTTGTTTTGCAACCAGACCAGGTTATTTAAAGGCATGAACCAATTCCTGTTCAGAACTGACAGTGTTTAAAGGAATGCAAAATGCCTCAGCTTAACTTAGCGAAAGTAGAACCATTCTGACCCCCCGATTCAGTTTTTGTCTCCTGGTTTAGGTGATCCAGTTCTCACCCGTGACTTGACAGGATGTAGAAAATAATTACAAATGAAAAGGTTATTCATAATTTTTAAATGAGTTAATTAGTAAACCCCGCCAGAGTCACTCATTACAGTAATTAATAATTGATTATACTTGAAATTAAACACAATTTTTCATCAAAATCTAATTAAAGAGCTGCCTTTTTGCTTGTTGATTAGAACTCTGGGTCTGGTAGAGACAATCTTGGCTAAATATGTTTATGCTGAAGTGAAGCATCGAGTTTGATTTTTAATAATTGATAGTTCCTTTAGAAATTAGTAATTATGACCCATAATTACAGCAGTTCAACCTGATCAGCATTCCTGGCTCCTCGCCAGCCATCCATGGAGCCCAGCAAAGGCCATGGAATATATCTGTATTAAAAAACAGGATGGGAAAGCACTCAATGGACCTACCTTTTCAGCACATTAACTGGGATTTTAAACAGGAGCTCGAGCTTTTCAGGACTCTGGAAAAGGGGTTTAAGTTGGGGAATACCGAGCGGCATTCCAAACTCTTCTCCATCTATCAAACACCTCCTCTGTCAGAATGAGCAAGCACCGCTACTTTGAGTTATAATAATACTCCTCTGACACCCTGAGATAATGTCCAAAGGAATCATGTTCAGGGCTTAAGGAGAAGAGCAGACAAATGAGAAAGGCGAGTCCAAACGTACATAGCAAATGATGAAAGTTGAAGTGCACATTTCATCAAACTGCTGCTGATTTCAGCTTGGTTAATTAATCATTCCTGCTCCTCTTCCAGGAGCACATAAAAGTGACCGGAGTATGATGCAAGGCAGGAGTGGAAAAGGATCAGTCATTAAAGAAGTGTACATAAAAGGAACGCAGGAATAGCAATCCTTTGTGCTAGTGCTAATTATACTCATGTGAAATGAAAGAAAAAAATCTTTCGATCCAGGCTCAGATTTGTAATTCTAACCACAACCTTTTATAGATCATTAGTGTACAGGAAGCCAGAGTGAAATCAAAAAGGCTCATTTGTGCCATGAGAAATGGGCTTTTTTTTTTACCTGTGATCACCTCTGTGTCTGACAACCGGAGTTTGTGCCACTGACAGTTTAAACATAAGTCTAGGAACGGATCGTTGAGAGACATTTGTAACACAAATGTCAAATCGAACCGAAGACAAATTAATGGTAACACCCCAACTTTACAGGCTGAAACCCACAATTTTCACTTCTAACAGTTCAATTACTTTTCCAACAAACACTGAGAATGATTTTTTGCAATGAACACTGACAATCCTTATAAACCAAAGGAATTCAGGTCATGTAGAGCTCAAGAAAAATCCCCTGTTCTCCTCCTACTCAAAAAAGGCCCTGTTGGACCACAGGCTAAACTCAGTCCTTCTCACCCTCCCAGTCACCCTTGTGAACATCAATATAGTTGGTTAAATGACTACGATGTGGCACCAAAACGTAGAATAAACCTGCATTTCTGTGCATCAGGATCTTGGTTCTGACCTTGTTCCATCAAAGTCAACAGTGGAGAACTCCCATGGACCTGGATGTGACTGGGACACAGACTTCACTGACTGCTTTAATGGGTTCTGCTGGTGGGTTTGTCTCACTCCAGCTACACCTTCCTATATGTAATGGCATGAAAACAGTTCATGCCACTGAAGGGAGCTTAGTTTTACTAAGCTCCTCTGGCTCTATGTTCTTCATGACATGCTAGGCTCCCTACCATAGCACTGCAACCACAATTAAGTCAACAGAGACCTTATTTCCCCATCCCTTTATACCACAACCTTGACCCTCTGCTTCCCAAACATTAGCATTATGGGTGGTTTTGTAAAGAAATGAAAGAAAAGCAAAGAAATAACCGAAAGAAAGAAGCTTACCTATGAAATAGGCCAGCAGGATCACCAGCGTGACTGAGATGACAATGGCACTCAGGGCAGCACATTTCCAGTTACAGTACTTATAGGGTTTCTTCAGGTTAAAGGCAGGCCTAGAGAAGGTACTTCTGGGAAGGGGCCTAGGGGGAGGTGAGTACACAGTGCTGGACGTCAAGGGATATCCCGGCGACGTTGTACAAAAAAGGGGAGAAGTGCCTCCAGGTTTGAACAGGAAGTGCCTGAGGGAAGAAAGACCAACAGCAAGTGATTCCTCACACCAGTCGAAGCTGAGGGAGATGTAGGGTGGGAGGATGGCGACTGCTGCCGGGACGAGGAAAGCAGCTCCACACAATGCTGGCTACGGACATGGATGGCATGCACGAGAAGAGAAAGAATCAAAATCAAACTCGAGTCACACAGAGTAAAGGAAAACAAAAGAGAACGAAAAAATCCACAGCGCCAACAATGCCACAGAGAACTCTTCAAGGGCAGGAGTCCCCTCTGTGGAAGAGCTGGCGTTAGAGTGAGATGAATACCCCAAGCACAGCTACGACAGACTGGTGGCACGGGCAGCACCGGGGGCCTGCTCACGCTCCCACAGAAATTCCCTATGGAGACTGAAGGGAAGTGTAGGTCGGGTTAAAGAGGGGAGGGTGTTTACCAATTCATTGATCACTGCATGAGAGCGTTTTCTGGGGGATGGCATCGGTGAATGGAGATGGGGAAAGAGAGCTTAAGCCATTCCATAGCACCCAAATTGTCACAGAGGGGAATATTCACACTGTCCCCGCACAGCAAATTTAAGCGTGGGACAATGGCATGGCTAAAGGCATCAAAGCCCAGAATTCAAGTGCTGTGTGTGGCTAGTGGGGAGAGGCCCCTGCTTGCAGAACGCAGTCCAGAGCACCTCAGTTTGATGCCTGCCTTTAAGAAGTGTGAATTACTGTCAAAGGCAACAGCGTTTCCTGTCCAGTGACACGTTGGGAGGCACCGTATTTTGCCCATCACTACAAATGCAGCCTGAGAGCCAGCCTATGAGGACCTTGGGTGAGGCTCATGAAAGTCAGCACAAAAAGAACCCACTGCAGTCCATGAGCTCCTGAAATGAGATGTCCCAATGGGAGTTCTTTCCACAGGAATCCTAAATGAAAAACTTCATTTTGGTGGGACATCATGAAGTACAAGGCATTTAAATTCCAGGAATTGAAACGTGGGGAAACAGATCTGACTCGCCTGTCACCATGCTGATGTGAAGCCAAAATGCAGCTTGTGAGGACTGAGGAACAGCCCCAGTGCAGTTTGCACCTTCTGCTGTGGTCTATAGGGCCAGATTTGCAGGCAGCACAGATGCAATCAGCATGGATCCATGGGAGTCAGTCAAGCCAGTGCATTATACCAGATGAAGACGTGACTCTTATTTTCCCCTCGAAGCCACTTGTCACAGGGGGAAATGTCACATGCAGCAATATCACCATGCAGAAAAGCCACTGATTCATGCAAAATAAAGAAACACATAATTCTCCCACATAGGTGTTTGTAGTATTACAGCCATGGGTCTATTGGTACTTCAAGCATGACTGCTGAGCAGTAAAGAAAGATTCATTATTTCCACTAATGCTCTACATCAAAACATTCCTTTTTCCAAAGACTCAGATACTATCCTGTGTTCTGGAAAGTATTTAGGCACAGATGTATCTGTTCAGAGCAAAGAGGTACCTGCAGTGTTCAAGAACATCAATTAGATCTTCAGTTAATGATAGCTACCAAATTAGAAAGTACCAGCACAACGAGGTCAACAGTTCTGGCACTAAGTGTCAAGTTCAAAGCTGCTTTTGACTTAAAAGTTAAGTGAGCAAATGTTAGGTAAAGATGCCAGAATGGGTGGTTAAGTCAAAAACAAAGGCTTGGCTTACACACACCACTTACAGACACTTGTAAGATAAGATACGTGGCAAATATCAGTTTAACAATGAAGTATCAGGCTGCTGGCACAATAACGGTTTAAGATTCTTAAGAAAATTAACTTAATCTTACTTTTTTGGGGACTCAAAATTGCTGTAGGTACTTCTTGCTAATGACATGACTTTCAAAACGAGGGAAAAAAGCAAGCAGCATGCTGTGGCTCACGAGCATATTAATGAATCTGCCATTAATATGTACAGGACACAGTGCTCCAAGCCTCAGAACCTCAGTTTTAAAGCCACCTTGGAAGAGGCGAGCAACGGTGTTGCCCTTAAACATCACTGATATGACCAAATGCTTTCATGCAAGGATCATAATGACTGTACAGTAAACAGGAAGACCACGGAAGTGTCACATACCCATCATTGTAAGCACCGTCATGTCGGGAGGAGGTGAGAATGTCCATCTCAATGAGGTTGTCCTGCAATGTCTCTAGGAATGTCTGCTTTGCTATGTTTCTACATACATATGGAAACATGAATGAAGCCAGTGAGTCATGCATATATGAAGTGTGATCTTATAAACCACAATGGTTATAGTGCAGTTGTGCATGGAATTAGAATGATGGACCATATATTTATATGTATAAGATGCTACACATATACATATATTGCTTCTAAGTGTTCACTTCTCCCTCTATACACTATATATATGCATATACACACATATAAGCACACATGCCCATGTGCATGTATAAAGTAAGTTGATGTATTTGTTCATTTCACATTATTTATTGCCAGTGACACACAAGACTGGATTCAGAAGAGCAGACTTCAACCCAGAGCAGCTCTCACCTTGCTACACTCCTGCAGCCAGGCTATTGTTACTTTGAAAAGGCACAGCACAGCATCCATAGCCCACTGTGGTAGTACTTCTATCTAACATCCTTATGGATTTCCAGTGCAAATCTGCCACTCCTTTGCTTAAGTTTCAGGTTTGCATTTGAGAACTTTAGAGTTACCAATTTGATTAATTTCTTTGCCACTGTGGAGCTGTAATTTGCTATTCAGAAGTTTCAAAATGCCCAAGATGAGTATTCCAAGTAATAGCCTCTCAGTGATAAGCAGATAAAAGCTGGAAAATAGCTATGCTGTAACCCAAATTCCAATATTAGAGTATTGCCTGTAATATGACTAATACAGGCAACAGATATTTAGGGCCTGCAGGTGCAAAAGCCTGGTTTTGGCTTTGCACACAACAGTTGCATTTTGCAGTCCTGGCCTCTCTGGCAGGTACTTTGATGAGTCATATTTTGGTCTGTATATACTAAATAGATTTGTACTTTTGGAGGGGAATAGAAGGAACATAGAGAATTAAGTCAGCGGCACAGCGGGGAACAGACTGTGTTGTTCTCACCTCCAGGCTTGTTTCTCAAGACCTGGCAAAAGAACAGTCCTGGTCTTGCCCATGTCTGTTTTCAGCATCAAAACTGAATCTAAGCCTGAATGTAAATGAATTCCCTGGCCAGAACTAGGACCAGGAACATAACAGCATTGTGACACTTTATCACTTAGGCAGGATTAAGCGCTTACACGATATAAGTGACATGATGTGAACTCAAATGAGAACTCCTCTGTCAAAGAAACTGGGTTCAGGTAACATGCTATACCAAGAGAAACCAGCTCTGTCACATTATACAAGCCTTGATATCGTCTCTTCTAAATCATCCTGAACCTTAATTTTCATTTCTATCTCCTCTTCTTCCTGCTGTTAATGCCAGCACTTGTTTAGCTCAACTCACTGCTTTTGGAGGCCTCTGGGCTGTTGTGACAGAATAGATCTACTCCTTGATCTGAAGGAAAGTAAAATGATTCCTATTCCTAGCTTTGGAGTAAAGTGGATCGACATGCATGAGCTGTGTGCCATAGCACTTGAGACATCAATCCATTCCCAAGTGTTTGCTGCTTCCTCACATTCCCTGGGAATGCAGGAAAGGTTGGATGTGGAATTCAATGCAGAAAGAAGCAACGTGTGTGCATGCACTGAGCACTGAATGGGTAAGAGGCAAGGCATGTAGCAACACACCAATCAATACAAGTTCATCAGCAGTTAAAATCCATGTCAAACCAGTTCCATGAATTTCAGTTGTCAATAAAATAGGGTTAGATAATCAGATCATGTATGGTTTTGTCACAGAGAGGTCGCTGGGTCACCAGGATGATGAATGCAGGACTGTCCTCGCTGAAGGCTGGGCAGAGTCTGCTCCCTTGGACATTACCTGTGAATAGCTGTCTAGTTACACACCACTCTCCCTTCTCATTATGAGCTGTGGTGGCAGAAGCTGACCTTACATGATTATCACATGAAATTCCCTGGGAATGGAAAGCTGTTGGTTTGTCAACTAGACGTCCATCTAGTTGGCATTTATTTGCTCCTGCAAGGTCAAGTGTAAAGGAACAGAAAGGAGGCCACAGAAGAAAGAAGAGTGAGGAATATATATGGGGGGAGCTGACTTACCTGTCAGGAGTGACTGCTGAGCAAAGATCTTCTCATTAGAACCTTGGGAATATATTGCTTTTAAAGCAACGAAAAAGGGAGGAGAGAGGAAAAGAAAGAGGAAAAAGGAGAAACAGAGAGAAGGGAGTAACGGGAAACTCATGAAAAGGAGGGAGAGAAGAAGAGGGGCTCTTCCTCTTGCAACATAAAAAGTTCCCAGATACAGGATATGCTGATGGTGGTGGTTGTATACTTGTGCTCCACATCTCTGCTTGCCTTTGCATGACAGTGTGGATATTTGCAGGCAGTGACAAACCATCCTAAATTCCCAGTTCTGAATATTGCCTGAGTCCAGGGCAGTCAAAATGAGGCCTCTTCCCCTTCTGGGGTGATAAATCTCTGACTGTAGGCACATTGCACAGCCTGTGACAATCCCTGTTTAAAAGATGTAGCTTTTTCTTCATGTTTTCTCTCTCTGTTGACTAATATGGGATTTAAAAAGAAATGGATATTCAGTGGAAATACAATTCCATTTTTGACATGAGATTACTCTAATCTCCTATTGCTATACTTCAAAGGCCTTAATTCTTGGATTAATGTCTTTTGGCCAGGATTTATTTTTTTACATATTGGATGTTTTATTCTCTTAGGTGAAGGTTCTAACAATGTTTGCAGTGGGGAAGGTCATCTTCATGGAGGAGGTGGAACTGGGTATCCCAGTTTGCTAAACAGCTCTGAAGCCTGGTCTTTGGTGCCTATAGAATTCCCACTGAAGGAAATGGGAGACCTCTGTGTGCTGGAAGAGCAGGCTATGGGAGTGGAGATCTGTCACAGATTTACTGCATCTCTGCAGCCCAGCCTCTTTGCATTGTGACACCCTTAGAACACATTTTAAGTTGTTAATGTTGTTTCGTGAAGGAACAAAAGCCTGTCAGTCACGCTCCATAAATGTGCTCATTTGCTGTTTGGCATGAAATCAGACATTCTTTTCCAACATGTCTAAAGGAAAACTGGGCAAAATGACACCATTCCAACCAGTGTGTCAAAAGCCAAATCAGTCTTGAAAATACCATTAATAAAATGGTTTAATTGAGGATCAATTACAAATGTGGCGGATTTGTGATGCAAGTGAAATCATTTGGTGATGCAGAAGATCTCTTCATGCAGGTAGACCTCCAGCTTCCAGTCTGGTTAACAGCAATAACATGGCCAAACCAACTTGTAGAAAGAACACTCTCCTTCAGATCTTGATAAGTTTTCACCCACAATGATTTCATGGGGAGTCTTTAAGGATGTACTCACTTCAATTTAACAGGAACAGCCCAGGACTACCCAGATTCTGTCTATGAACTCCTGCATTAATTAAGATGTATTAGAGTTATCTCTCTATCTCCCTCTCAACTTGCCAATGGCATCACAAATGGGGGCAGGATGTTTTCAGCAAAGAGCTTTTATCTATCTCTGCCATTCCTCCACTGATCCACCAGCAAGGACATTCCTTCTCAGTTGTAAGGTTCTGAGAGACTCCCGTCAGGATGCGTTGACACTATTAAAACAGTGTATTATCTCCTCTCCAAAGAATTCACAACCTGGTTTAGAAGAGGGTACAGGGTTTCCTCCAGAATTACAGAGAATTAGTCACAAAAGGGCAGCAGAAGTATTTCTTAATGTCATTAAGGGGGGCCTGAGTATTTCTTAATGTCATTTTTTACTTGTTTCTCAAAAGAAATAACACATAAAAGTCAATGCTTGAGTATATATACTTAAGAATTAGTAACACAATATAATTACTGAAACTGTTGCCAAATCACGCTTGCAGAACTTGCTTATAATTTTGCCTTAATCTTTTGAATCCAGTTCTTAGTTGGGTCTTTTTAATCAAGCACTCGTGGAGAAATGGATTATCCTTCAATGCCATGAAATGTGATGTTGAGGTCTGCTTGGGAAGTTTCAGAGGGCCAGCAGACATAGCTCATCCTCAGACATGCTCATTCTTACAAATCACTTTCTTAGCAGGAGCTGGCAAAACTGGGTACATTTTGTCCCAGGATCAAAATGAGATTCCCACAGGCAGGAATGTGACAAATTCATGGCTCAGTTTGCAGTTCGTGTATGTTTTTTGTTGTCTAAAATCTTTATTGTTGGTTTGAGAAGTTAAGAAAAATGAGGGGGAAAAAAGGCAGATAAGTAAGTGCATCATGTTAGGCTTTGAAGACTTCTCTCCAGACTGAAAAAGACGTCACAAATGACTCCAGCATCTCCAGTGGTTTCTCAGTAGCAAAGAAAATGGTGAAGCAACACCTCTGGAGGATGCCAAAACCAAGTTTCAAGTGGGACAGCAAGAAGTGGAGCACTCACCATCGGATGGGAGGACTGAGGCTGAGGGAGGATGACAACTCCCTGTTCCAGAACCTACATAGGACCTAACCAAAGTGATGAACTAGAAGAACGCTGTGCATCCTTGTTGTACACTTCATGTGCTGCATAGGTGGAAAAGAATTGAAGAGCTAAATGGAAACACCACTAGTTGACTGATGCCCTGCTACCTGGTGTTTCATGCTTGTTGGAGCAATGTTGTAGGGTAGTAAAATGTTGAAACTGACCTCTCCTCATTAGGTAAAACAAGATCAAGCTCCTGAATGATGTACTACAGAAGTATCTGCTTGATGAGGCACAGCTAGAGGGCTGAATCTTTTCAATGTATTGACTCATTTCAGTTTCTTAAATAGGATATTGATTTATCCTACCACATAGGAAGAAAAGACATTAAAGGAAAATAAAAGAAAGAAAACCAAGAACATTTTAATCTATGCTCCCCATTTTAAATGAGGAAAATAACCTCATGAGCAGCTGTTAAAGACAACTCTTTTAGTTTAGGAAAGAAGAGCACTTTCCCCTTCTGCTAGTCCAGATAAAAAGACACAAGGAATAATAAATACAGCTCAAAATACATAAGCCAAACACCAGGTCATAAAGTGCACAGTTAGCTATACAGATGCGAGCATTTTCCATAACATCCTTAGCACACACAGTCAGAACATTGTGAAGTAGCAAAGAAAATGACTTACCTGGTCTCCAGTGGGATGTTGCTGTTGAGTAACCAGTTGTCCTGAGCATGGGCTGGCTCTTGAGCACTGGCTGGTTGTTCTCCAGAAAGAGAGTGGTCCGTAGGAGCTGGGCTGGGGTTGCTGCGTGGAGTGAAGTTCCCTCTGTTTAGGGAATTGATGGAGGCCGCGTGGTGTTGATTTGGGGTGTGAGCATGAGATATTGGAGGTGGTGGAGTTCTAAGTCTCGAATGATTTTGAAGATTTGGAGGATGATCTAAAACGTAAGTAAAATATCTTTAAGGTTCCCGATTTGAGTTGTTCCATACGGCGCTTATTTATGTGCAGGCACTTTAAAGGCTGGGACGCCACATATCCTAAATCAAACTCAAACCTTGTTCCATATGCTCTAATGACATATGTATTGATCCTCCAGCCAGCTAGAAAAAGAGTTGGGTTTCATGCCCAAAAGTTCTGAAAGCTTAAAGCACTCCAAAAAGGCCGTCCTGACAGCCAAGTTAACTCCGATGAACAACTACAGGTTGCAAACTGCAATCTATCTATGACACTGATTTGTGATAAAGCCTGAAAAATACAAGCAGCCTGGATAGATTACACTTGAGAGCAAGTTTATGATGGATATAGAGCTCCCAGTGAAGTTTGTTCTGCCAGTTTTACCCGAGAACTTTCAATAGTTAAGTCAACAAGACTGAGAACACATTAAATCATAGGCGGGAGTTTAGGGAAAGCCATAAAACTATGTGTCAGGGTTAGAGAATTTAACAAAATCCAATAGTTTGTACTGTTAAGAGATGTACTCCAACGGAGTAAAAAATGCATGTGGCATAAAAACTTGAGGTGTGAGGAAAATGAAACAACATATGGTGAAGAAAGATAGAAAAATCAGTGATAGGGCTATTTTGAGAAAACTCCAAGTATTTGTTAGCCAAGAGTCTGAGGGAAGGCAGACACTTAGGAAAGACCAACCTTGTGCTGGTTATATTTGTATTTTTATGCTTTTTGAACTAAAATCAAGGATTTTTTCCCACATGTTTTCTGGAAATGAAGGAAAACTAAATTATTTGCTGGAACTGGAGGGAGATTGACAGTTCAGTGTACTGTATATGGGAGACAGGAAACTTATTCCTCTCTGATTTTAGTAGGTTCCTGCTTGTAAGTCATTAATACACAACAGTTATCTGATGCCTTATCTGAAAAACAGTGTATCCTGTCAATCTAAAACCAGATTTGTGTATCATGAAAAACTAACACTAAACAAGTGATAGGACAAAGGGTGATGGGTTCAAACTGAAACAGGGGAAGTTCAGGTTAGATATAAGGAAGAAGTTCTTTACTGTGAGGGTGCTGAGGCGCTGGAATGGGTTGCCCAAAGAAGTTGTGAATGCTCCATCCCTGGCAGTGTTCAAGGCCAGGTTGGACAGAGCCTTGGGTGACATGGTCTAGTGTGAGGTGTCCCTGCCCATGGCAGGGGGTTGGAACTAGATGTGTCTCACACATCTTTATATTTTAAGTGTCTAAACAGCCAAGAGGATACACGGGTAGTGGGAATGCTTTCTCTGTTCCTCCTCTGAATCCAAGTCCTAATCCAAATTTCAAAAGACTCATTAAATATCCTGGTAGTTTGGATACCATTCATTGTCATTTAGGACTATGTATAGTTGATTCACATCTGAGCTCTCTAATTAGAGAGTAAATCATAAAATCATAGAATCCCAGACTGGTTTGGGTTGGAAGAGACCTTAAAGCTCCTCCAGTTCCAACCCCCTGCCACGGGCAGGGACACCTTCCACTAGAGCAGGTTGCTCCAAGCCCCTGTGTCCAACCTGGCCTTGAACACTGCCAGGGATGGGGCAGCCACAGCTTCTCTGGGAAAAGTCTGTGCCAGCGCCTCAGCACCCTCACAGGGAAGAGCTTCTGCCTCAGAGCTCACCTCAGTCTCCCCTCTGGCAGGTTAAAGCCATTCCCCTTGGCCTGTCCCTCCAGGCCCTTGTCCAAAGCCCCTCTCCAGCTTTCCTGGAGCCCCTTTAGGCACTGGAGCTGCTCTAAGGGCTCCCCTTCAGGAGCCTTCTCTTCTCCAGGCTGCCCCAGCCCAGCTCTCTCAGCCTGGCTCCAGAGCAGAGCTGCTCCAGCCCTCGCAGCAGCTCCGGGGCCTCCTCTGGCCTCGCTCCAGCAGCTCCACGTCCTTCTTAGGTTGGGGACCCCAGAGATGAATGCGAAAGTGGGGCAAATGGGTAAATCCTGGAATATGCATTAGGCACTCTATGAAGTTCTCCTGCTATGGGTTGACTTTCCCTAATGGAAACACCATTTTCAGACGGAGTCAGAGCCTGTTTCCAAAGATCTGCTATGTAAATCTTAATTTACACCCTATTATTGCGGACACATTGCAGATGCTATTATGGATAATGCTTTCGAATCAAGTAAAAATGTGTCATTTTCATTCTCTATTTGCATACCCTCTGTGATTTCTTTGCTAAGTAAAGACAGCACATCTATCTTACCCTGGTCTATGGGATTTTTCATGGGATTTTATAGCTTGCATTTCTTTTTTTCTGACATTTAGGAAGCTTTTCCTCTCTGAATATTTTTAATTCCATTCATATACAAATTGTGAACACTTACATTATGTCTGAGCATTTCTGAATTTCATGTACCTTGACTGGAATTAGCAATTATTTCCTTTCCACACAATCCCTTTTTCTTTACTTCTTCTCAAGTTAAGGAACTTAATTTCAGGCCAGGTTGGACACAGGGGCTTGGAGCAACCTGCTCTAGTGGAAGGTGTCCCTGCCCGTGGCAGGGGGTTGGAAATGGATGAGTTTTAAGGTCACGTCCAACCCAAACCTTTCTGTATTTTATGGACATTAGAAAGAAGGTGGATATTAAAGCACAAGGTACAAAATCTTCCCATTGAAAACTACTGCAGCTGTGCAGGATTTTCTTGGTGCAATAGAAGTATCGAGATTCTTACCCTCTGCAGCCACCAAAGATCCGATGGGATTTGCAAAGGATAAGGGAAGCCTACAAAGCAAATTCTTTCTTGATTTCCTACAATTGCAATTGACTCTTTATTTGCACATTTTCTTTGTAACTTGTTCCCCAATGTCTGATATAAAGTTTGTGGTTGTATTTCCCCACAGGAAGGAGAACCTTAATGCTGGATGCTGTGGCTCTCTTACATCATGTATGTGAATAAATCTTAGACCATGAGAAGATGCTTTGGTTATTCTGCTATATATTATATATAAATGCTGTGTATTTACAGCTGCTCAGGCAGCCCTGAATCTTTGCAGATCCTTCCATATAGGTGGGATACAAGGAAAGTCAGATATAGCTTTCTACATCTAACAGCAAGCCTTTATTGGGACAAGAGCACCACAGGGTTCAGGAGACTTTACAGAGGAGCAGGACACTGTGGTCTCCACACAAACTGTATTAGGTTCCCCAAGACCTTTCTTAACCAGCTATAAGGAAGTTAACTGGGACTATCCCTGGCAGTGTTCAAGGCCAGGTTGGACACAGGGGCTTGGAGCAACCTGCTCTAGTGGAAGGTGTCCCTACCCGTGGCAGGGGGTTGGAACTGGATGAGCTTTAAGGTCCCTTCTGACCCAAACCAGTCTGGGAGTCTATGATTCTATTTGTAAGTTATCTTGGCTCACTCAAAAAGAGATGATTTTCAACATTTTCCTTCTCACATTTTTCCTCTGTGGTTTCCAAAAAGACATGGAGTTAATAATTCTCTCTCTACTTTTTGTTGGGATGAAAACCCAGACATGATATTTAGAAGCACCAGCTAAGCTGACAAAGTATTGAGGAATAAACCAAACATCTCGTAAAACACCTCCCCCTCCCCATCCCCAGAGTCAAGCGACACAGTTTAGGGGATGATTTTTGTCTTGAAGGGACAGCAAAAGAGATCTGCAGGGACACCTCACACTAAACCATGTCGCCCAAGGCTCTGTCTAACCTGGCCTTGAACACTGTCAGGAATGGAGCATTTACCACTTCTCTGGGCAACCTGTGCCAGCACTTCACCACCTTCAAAGTAAAGAACTTCTTCCTTATATTTAACCCAAACTTCCCGTTTCAGTTTGAACCCATCACCCCTTGTCCTATCACTCCAGTCCCTGATGAAGAGTCCCTCTCCAGCATCCTTGTAGCCCCCTTCAGACACTGGAAGCTGCTCTGAGGTCTCCACACAGCCTTCTCTTCTCCAGGCTCAACAGCCCCAACTCTCTCAGCCTGCCTCCATACAGGAGGTGCTCCAGCCCCTGATCACCCTCGTGGCCTCCTCTGGACTCGCTCCAACAGCTCCATGTCCTTCTTATGTTGAGGACACCAGCACTGCACACAGTGCTCCAAGTGAGGTCTCACGAGAGCAGAGCAGAGGGGCAGGATCACCTCCTTTGACCTGCTGCTCACGCTCCTTTTGATGCAGCCCAGGACACGGTTGGTTTCTGGGCTCAAGCACACACTGAAGCCGGCTCATGTTCAGCTTCTCATCAACCAACACCCCCAAGTCCTCCTCCTCAGGCTGCTCTGAATCTCTTCCCTGCCCAACCTGTAGCAGTGCCTGGGATTGCTCCGACCCAAGCGCAGGACTTTGCACTTGGCTGAAGATGAAGTTCAACTTATAGAAGACAGGCTGGCACCGTGGAAGTCTAAACAGCTTCGAACTTAATGAACATCCCTGTAAGCCTCATTTTCTCTAATGGGTCTCCAAAGTGTGTCAAAGATGAAATATGTCAGTATTCAAACAATGAAATATTGGAAATCTGACTGAGAAAATCATCAACAGAAATCAAGTTGTCTTTGCACTGCCTTTGTTTTGTTTAGTTTTTAACATTAAAATGTCATTGACTAACGCTGGCTTGGTAACCACAGATAAAGCAGAGCTGAAAGATAACTCAGTTAATGAAGCTTGCACTTGGCACAAAGTGGAGTGCCTTGACAGAATCCTGTGAATGAAGAATTGAGCAACTGTGAACCATAAAAAGATGAGGAGCTCAAATGACAACATTGGAATAAAAGGTCTGAACCCCACGTTCCTTTTCCTTCCCTCATTCTTAATGAGTAGCACTGTTTTGAAATTAGTCTATATAACAATTACACTTTCTGATTCATTAGGTTTGGGGATGGTGTTCAGGGCAAACCTCAGAGTGAAAAATAGGTTCTCATCCTTTTTTCCCCCCTTCTCCTGTTCCTTCACACGTTTGTCATTTGTATGTCTGCTCATATTCAGACGGCCTGATGCCTGACTGGGTTTAGTACGGGAAAGATTTCTCTTTACTCACTGTACTAGTGCCAAGTGGAATGAATCACTCATTGCTCCCTTGAACTTAAACTCCACAGTAGTTGTGATGACTGACTCGGTGGTGTGACTTTGGGCAACTGTGCTTGTACCCACACGCAGAGAAATCCCACCCGTTGAGAGGAAAAGATCTTATTTGAAATAATGAACTCTGCATCCAACTGCCAGAGCAGCTCAGAGCCTTGCTTTAGCTCCAGGGCCATGTTTCAGGCTGGTGCAGATGCACACTCACAGCCCTCCAGGCAGCTGAGTTACCTTCAGCTCAGGGGGGACCTTTATCGCTCTCTGCAACTGCCTGACAGGAGGATGGAGCCAGGAGAGGGCTGCTCTCTGCTCCCAAGGAACAAGGGACAAGACAAGAGGAAACGGCCTCAAGCTGCACCAGGGCAGGTTTAGATGAAGATGAGGAACAATTCCTTCCCCAGAGGGTGCTCAGGCATTGGAACAGGCTGCCCAGGGCAGGGCTGGAGTCACCGGCCCTGCAAGTGTTCACACCCCGTGTAGCCGAGGCCTCAGTGCCGTGGGTTAGTGGTGGCCTTGGCAGTGCTGGGGAACGGTTGGACTTGATGAGCTTAAAGGTCTTTTCCAACCTGGTTGATCCTGTGATTCTAAGCTTCATCGACTCCCTATCCCTTTGGGGTGCCTTCACTCATTGATCTGATGAGCCACCTAAGGCCAGGTGGACTAGGAATTACTGAACTAGGTCTTCCCCCCTTGTAGGGGACAGAGCATTTGCTGTTCAAAGTGAGACAGCTTGCCCAAAGCAGGTTCCCTATCACACACACAGCAAGCCAATGACAGCATCTGCAAAGTGAAAAGCCAGCAGAATATTTAAGCCCCAATTTGGCAAATAATAGAAAAATATGAGGAGAAAAATCAGAATGTGAGAGATGCTGTCTGCTTAGGAGGTACCACATCAAGCTTTTCTCCCATTCATATAGAATCCAGCTGAACGTGCAACATCTGGACTAAGCTGAAGCAATGCACAAAGGTGGCACTTCTGACATACCAAGCAGGTCCATCTCAGGGCTGTTATTGATATTCTCCATTCTAGAGGAGAATTTCCTCCTTCAAGGAATGTCCTACAATATGGGACAGTCAGGTAGTCTAATGAAGAAGCTACCGCAGGATGGTGATAGACATGGAGTGAAAACAGGTCACTCAGTATTCAGATGATTTATCTGCACAGAGAGTTTTCCCTCACTAACACTGAAAAACTGGAATTAGTGGTACAATTTGAGGGACTGAATCTCTCCTTAAGAAGGATATACACTGTATTTGACTTGAAGAGTAGCTTCTCCTACTGTCAAGAAGAGCGTTTGCACCATGACCTGAAATACATCTTCTGCAGCAACATCTTGTGCTGCTGGTTTGCAAAATGCTAAGCCACAAAATGACACTGAATCATAAAAGAAAACCAAGAACGGATGTTTAATCTCCATTAGGCAACAAAACGACAATAAGGAAAGCTACCTTGATTCTTTTTCTCTATTTTATTTTAAGTAACAGCATAATAGGGAGCTGCTGTTCTACCAAGGACTCTCATCAGAGAAGAGCTTAGCCATCACCATGCAGTTGGAAACAGCGGTGTGTATGTGCTGGTTCTAGGTTCAGAGTCTTCATGGAATCATACAACCACAGAATTATTTGGGTTGGAAGAGACCTTAAGGCTCATCCAGGTCCAACCCCCTGCCACGGGCAGGGACACCTTCCACTAGAGCAGGTTGCTCCAAGCCCCTGTGTCCAACCTGGCCTTGAACTTTTCCAGGGATGGGAAGCTCTCAAAGTTGAGCTCTTTGAATCCAAATCTTTAGAGCCTTTTATCTCCTGGTACTTTACAAAGCTATATGCATAGACATGCAATCCACTGGTTTGATGGATGATTAAAACCTAAGAAAAACCTTTTTGTGCACACCTGTATTGAAAATCTGATGCTGTTGTTTCTTCAGCAAAATCCTACAGCATTGGAAACTATTTAATAGAGGAAAAAATGGCCAACACCCATGTAAATAGTCTTGAGTGTTCCCCTAAATGTGCAGCTTGGACATTGACTTTGCAATAAGCATTGCTACACTAAGTTGACAGCAAAAACGTTGCAGAACATAAAAGCTGAGGTGAATTTTCATGACAAGACAACCTATAGTGTCCCTGTGAGTGTCTCCAGCCGCTATCCAAAGCTATTTTAAACACTGTTGGTAAAGCTACATATACCAGGACCAGTGAAGAAAGACTTTGTAACTATCAAAATCAAAGCTGACCTCAAGCAGCTTACAATGTGTAAACCCCCCATGGCAGGGGGGTTGGAACTAGATGATCTTAAGGTCCTTTCCAACCCTTACGATTCTATGATTCTATGATTCTATAATGCAATCATTCTTCATCTTGCAAACAGACTGCAATCAGTAGCAAGTGGAAATGGGGGACCCTGGAACCACAGAGCAGATAAAATGGCACCTTGTTACTGAGGTATATTGGGTGAGGCATCCCTGCCCATGGCAGGGGGTTGGAACTAGATTATCTTAAGGTCCTTTCCAACCCAAACCATTCTATGACTCTATGACTGATAAGTCTAAGCTTTATAAACTCTGAGGACTTCATTCTGAAACATTTCCAGGTTATACCTATACATAAGTAACTTATTTAGATGAATTACTGCAAAAATCAGGCCCACCTGAATGATATATGTGTGTACATGTAAAACTAGTTGAAGCTAGGCCAGGTTGGACACAGGGGCTTGGGGCAACCTGCTCTAGTGGAAGGTGTCCCTGCCCGTGGCAGGGGGTTGGAACCAGATGAGCTTTAAGCTCCCTTCCAACCCAAACCATTCTGGGATCCTATGAAGCTCCACAGATCAACATTTCCTTGGCTTTACTGCTTATAAAACCCAACAGATAAACCAAATGAAGTGTGAACAAGCCACCTCCTCTGTATTTTTCTCATCAAATGTGTACATTACATGCAAACTTTCCTCTCAAGTGCCAAAGTGCCTTTGCAAAAGCAAAATATTGACCGTGGGGTTTGAAATCAATGTTTTGTTTGATGCTGGGCTGTCAAGCTTTGCCTGTATGTAGTCAACAAGAGCTCTGGGTGGTTGTGTTTTCATCAGTATGCATCTGATTGAATTGAATGCCCTACAAGTAATGCTTTGAAAAAGGTCCAGGTCATTGTCAAAGGATGATGCGCAGACTTTTAACCCATGGTGTTCATGACTTGACTTCATAAAAGGGAATCAGAGAGTAATAAAATCAAAGCAGAGTATTACTACTTAGACTCTCTGACAGTTTATGAAGAATCATTGCCTTAAACACAGGGGAAAGCAGAGAAAAAAGCCAGAATGTCTGGCAGAGTGTAAATGAGTTACTTAAACTTAAACAACATATTTAAGTTCTTAAGTAAGTTACTAACGTGGGAAGTAGCCTCTACAGTACCCAGCTAAGCAAATTTTCTTGCAGTCTTGCAGAATCTGAAAGGCTTACTGAAAAGGAACACTGCAGGAAAACTGCAACCTACCCCCTGAAGAACTGGGAGCCTGCAGCTCTCTTTTCTATATATGAGATGCAGGAAGTCAGTACTTCAGAAAATCCTCCAATGGTTTGTGTTGGAAGGGACCTTAAAGCTCATCCAGTTCCAACCCCCTGCCACGGGCAGGGACACCTTCCACTAGAGCAGGTTGCTCCAAGCCCCTGTGTCCAACCTGGCCTTGAACACTGCCAGGGATGGGGCAGCCACAGCTTCTTTGGGTAAAGTCTGTGCCAGCGCCTCAGCACCCTCACAGGGAAGAGCTTCTGCCTCAGAGCTCATCTCAATCTCCCCTCCGGCAGGTTCAAGCCATTCCCCTTGGCCTGTCCCTACAGGCCCTTGTCCAAAGCCCCTCTCCAGGTTTCCTGGAGCCCCTTTAGGCACTGGAGCTGCTCTAAGGTGTCCCCTTCAGGAGCCTTCTCTTCTCCAGGCTGCCCCAACCTAGCTTTCTCAGCCTGGCTCCAGAGCAGAGCTGCTCCAGCCCTCGCAGCATCTCTGTGGCCTCCTCTGGCCTCGCTCCAACAGCTCCACGTCCTTCTTTTTTTGGTGGCTCTCAAGCTGAAAGCACGTGTGCCTTTTTTGAAGTTCCCCATGTTTTAAATGCTATAGAAACTTTAAACCTCATTTGCAGTCAGCCAGGATATCCCAGTGGCTGTGGTTTAGGCCACAGCCTTGGATGATTACCCCTTACACATCTCCTTTCAGTGGTGTCCAACTTGCAGAGGCTCAGCACAAGCAGCTGGGTGCCACCCCTCATGCAGAAAAGGCCTGGAGAAATGGAAATAACTCAGATTTGCTGCCTCCCCACTGCACATTTAAGAAACACAACTGTTATTACACCTAAGGTATCCTTCTTGAAAGAAATGTGGCGTGTTTCTCTGATGTCTGCACTTTATTGACTTGAGGCACTGAGGAACTCTTTTGTACAGAGAGAGTTTAACCACTTTCCCTGCACACGCTGTCTCCTGTGTTTGTTGTGTGGTTCTTTCATACAGTTACACATGGAGACAAATATATAAGGAAACAGAAAACCACACCGTTCAGCCTTGGCCAAACCAGACCTGATTAGCTCGTATGATTACCCTGGCAAATCTCTGACTTGTTTGTGTAAAGCAGCTCCCCAAACCAAAGTACATCCACAAAAGGTGCCTCTGGCTGCTGTAATAGCAAATAAACTCAGCCTTTTGCCAACACAGCTCTGTTAAATATTGGTTTTTTATTTTTTCATATACCTATATTGGAAAAGCTTTGAAATATAGAGCTGATTTTTGCTTGTTCCTCCCTAAAAATAATATGAACAGTCTCGATTTCGCTTACGCCCTTCAAAACTCTTGTCTAAGCTGCAGCACTGCTCTCACTTAGCTGCACACAAACAAGAGGACTGACAGATCCCCAGCTCCATCAGCAAAGCTACTTACAGCAGCTGAGGAAATAGGCTGGTTTATATTAGTTTTACATTGCTTTTATCAGTGATGATACAGAAACTGTCCTTTTGCAAATATGAAGTGATACAAGTTCTCAGCAGTTCGACTGTGTGACAGAACAGGCATGGACTCTTAGGGTGAAAGATTAAAATGCTTAATAAAACATATTAAGAATTTACTGTATTCAATCACAGAATTCTAGAATGGTTTGGGTTGAAGGGACCTTAAAGTTCATCCAGTCCCAACCCCCTGCCACGGGCAGGGACACCTTCCACTAGAGCAGGTTGCTCCAAGCCCCTGTGTCCAACCTGGCCTTGAACACTGCCAGGGATGGGGCAGCCACAGCTTCTCTGGGAAAAGTCTGTGCCAGCGCCTCAGCACCCTCACAGGGAAGAGCTTCTGCCTCAGAGCTCATCTCAATCTCCCCTCTGGCAGGTTGAAGCCATTCAATGTTAACTTGCAAGCTTTAGGTCTGGATTCCAACCTCTGAGAGGCATGTAATTCCCAGAGCCACCAGCGAGTTGCACAGCACAGACATCTGAGGAAGGGGTTTGTCCCTTTCCTTTTCATTTGAACATATCCCAAGCTGGTGAATGAATCAGTCTCTGGAAGCACACAATTCCATTCTTTCCAGCGAAGTGCTTATGGAACGTGCCATGATGTGGCGTAGCACAATGCCAACGAGCACTAATGATTTTAATTATTTACTCTACAGAAAGAAATGGGGAAATTTCATGTTGGCAGCAACTGAAATAAACTCATTCAAGTCCCTGCTGGCAAATGGAGATTTTATCGTGACTTTGGATCAACTTCTGCCCATGCTGCCACTCCGGTGCCACCAAACAGCAGCACAGCACTAGTTTGCCAGTTCTTTCCTTGTTGCCCCCTCATCCCCATCCTCTTTCTTCTTTCTTTTTCTACCTGTAAAGTTTTAACAAATCCAATTCTTTTAATTACCTCCAAAGTGCAACATAAACTGGTGACAACTGTGACTGATGTGATGCCTGTCACAGTGATTCATACCTACACCCCCTGCCCCAGCTACAAAAGCTGCCTGATTTCATTTAGTGAAAACCATGGGTGCAGTTAAGCGTAAAATCTCTCTGCACAGGTGGAAAAACCTTATTCCCTTTGGCACAGGGATGTGATTTGTGAGAGCTGGGCTCCATGACCTTTCCCTTCAGGTTCTAGCTGACGTTCTCGGAAGCGCAATGGCAGAAGGCTGCACTCCAAATATCTCTGAAACAGACATCAAACTTTTTATGTCTTTATTAACACTTGAAGAGACCACTAAAAGAAAATCAAAACGATGAATCTGTCAAGACACCCCTCAGCAACGCAGCGCTTTGGTCACGACGGAAGGGCAATGGAGTTTATCCGGTGTATGTTTGTCTATCACACCTCGTCCCTTAATAGCTTGTTACTAACAGTCCCTCTGGCAACACACTTCCGAGAGGAAATATCCATGATGACTCTTAGTTGTGGTTAGGCTCATTTATCACATTCTTTTCTCTTTTTACTTCTATGTTTTATGATATCAATCTCGAGCTCATAATGAATCATAGAATCATAGAATAATTAGGGTTGGAAAGGACCTTAAGATCATCTAGTTCCAATATCAACTATAAATAAACAGACACCACAATATTCACAGATTATAAAGACATTCCTACATGTTCTGATGTTGATGTTTTACCCTATTATTCTGAATGTACCTTTGTACATCTCTCTGCCTTGTTACAGATGTGCACAAACTCATATAGTGCTATAGAGACAGAAGAACCATGTTAAAGTTAAGAGATTTTCATCCTTTCTTAATTCCTGCTCTAAGCTTTTTTGTTCCTCTGCCAGGTGGTTTTGCCTTTACTGGCATCCTACATTAAAGTGATGACTGCTGCCCTTCAGCTTTCATCTTGAGAATGGGCTAATTTAAAAGGAATAAATGAAAAGGTTTCTGGTAGAAGAAAAAGAATGCCCTGGCTTTCCTGAAAGGAAATGCAAGAAGAAAGTTGTATCAGAATTATTCTTTATTATCCTCGTGCTCATTGGGCTTTCCTCAGTATAGAAGAAACTGAGGAAAATCACTGTACCAGGTTATACAGCTCTTATAGTGAAGTGCAGAAGATAGAAAAAAGTGTGGAAGTGGCATATCTATTTCTGCAAGTCTTACTTTGCACACACAAGTCTACAAACTGCCCATGTCTGCAACTGCCACAGGGTTAATGATAGCTCGAAGTATGTCAATAGGGAGATCAGAGAATCCCAGACTGGTTTGGATTGAAGGGACCTTAAAGCTCCTCCAGTTCCAACCCCCTGCCACGGGCAGGGACACCTTCCACTAGAGCAGGTTGCTCCAAGCCCCTGTGTCCAACCTGGCCTTGAACACTGCCAGGGATGGGGCAGCCACAGCTTCTCTGGGCACCCTGTGCCAGCGCCTCAGCACCCTCACAGGGAAGAGCTTCTGCCTCAGAGCTCATCTCAATCTCCCCTCTGGCAGGTTAAAGCCATTCCCCTTGGCCTGTCCCTACAGGCCCTTGTCCAAAGCCCCTCTCCAGCTTTCCTGGAGCCCCTTTAGGCACTGGAGCTGCTCTAAGGTGTCCCCTTCAGGAGCCTTCTCTTCTCCAGGCTGCCCCAGCCCAGCTCTCTCAGCCTGGCTCCAGAGCAGAGCTGCTCCAGCCCTCGCAGCAGCTCCGGGGCCTCCTCTGGCTTCGCTCCAGCAGCTCCACGTCCCTCTTGTGCTGTTGCCCCAGAGCTGGATCAGGGCTGCAGGGGGGGTCTCCCCAGAGCGCAGCAGAGGGGCAGGATCCCCTCCCTGACCTGCTGCTCACGCTCTGGAGAGGCACAAACAGAAGTTATGGACCTTTTCCCATTATCCCCCTCACTGACATCTGCAAACTTGGAAGTTTTAAACTCAAGCCCTAACAATATTAGTGCAGACCCATCAAGCCAGGTGCTTCACCTGTTTAAGGATGAGCTTTGGAAATACACAGTCCTAACAGTAACTGAAGTCCAATATTAGCTGAGGATTCCCTCAGTGTGGGGCTATTCAGGAGAGTGACAGTGCACTCAGATAACACTTTGGCACGAAGCAGGTGACTTTAAAGCACAGATTATCACGGAAGATGAATTTTGTATGGTTCTTTTCATTACTTTCTCTAAGTGCTCTTGACATTCGTGAAGCAGTTCAGGAGAGCTTCCTAGGAAAGCTGTCAAAATAAAGTAATCATTTCCTTATGATATTGTTCAACAAAACCTGAGCAGGGCATGGGTTAGCAATGAAGATCAGCAGCTTGTGGAGATGGTGCACACATGCACACACCTGTATATCAGCCAGGGCTTTATCAAAACAATAAAGCATAATATCATATGTGCATTGTCAAAGACCTATAACAACTGGAAAGGTCTAGAAAGAGGATGCTATATGACCTTCATGTATCCTGGCAATATACATTTCAAGTCTATACGAAACTTGTGGTTCAAACATTGGTAGTTAGTCACTGAGCAACAAGAAACATTATACTGGCTTCATAGGATTTGCTATAAAATTTATACCCCCTCTAACTCTTTTTAAACAGAAGAAATCAAGTGGAATATGGAGTCATATTAAAGTACTGCCTGGCTTTTTTAGGGACAATCTGGTTTGAAGCAGTTTACTATGTGCCACAGGCACCGCCTGGCACAACTCTGTGAGGTGACAAAATGTTTTGCTTTAATTAAAGAGATGATCCTAAAGATCTATTTTAATATCTGTAACTCAAGAACTACATGGGATAAAGGGACTGTTTTGTTGGTTCCCTTCATAGTCTTAGAGCTTCCCCTACCCCTGGCTGAATGATGTACAGCCTGGAACAGACCCATCGTAACCCACAGGCTGTATATTAAACAGTGAGATGAATAACTGGCTGGAGGGTTTTAGGAATGCTAACACAATACATGTGATCCAGTCTACTGGGAGGGAGCTTCTTTCAAAACATACATTTCTGAAGATGGAATGAGAGAGCTGGGCTGGGGCAGCCTGGAGAAGAGAAGGCTCCTGAAGGGGAGACCTCAGAGCAGCTCCAGTGCCTAAAGGGGCTCCAGGAAACCTGGAGAGGGGCTTTGGACAAGGGCCTGTAGGGACAGGCCAAGGGGAATGGCTTTAACCTGCCAGAGGGGAGATTGAGATGAGCTCTGAGGCAGAAGCTCTTCCCTGTGAGGGTGCTGAGGCGCTGGCACAGGGTGCCCAGAGAAGCTGTGGCTGCCCCATCCCTGGCAGTGTTCAAGGCCAGGTTGGACACAGGGGCTTGGAGCAACCTGCTCTAGTGGAAGGTGTCCCTGCCCGTGGCAGGGGGTTGGAACTGGAGGAGCTTTAAGGTCCCTTCAACACAAACCAGTCTGGGATTCTATGATTTCTGAAGCAGAACTACAATTACTTAATAACATGATTTAAAATAATAATGACTGGATATTTTTAGCTATTAGGCTTAAATTCCACACACTATTTTAATGCATAGCACTTTGGATTACTTACTTGTATCCTAAAGGTTCCTGAAGCACTTCAGATATTTACTATATTACTGTCCCAATTACAGGAAAGAAGCATTTAACTCAGCACTGGAATGCCATCACGCCTTCTGCATCAAGGATGAAGCCCTGACTGCTGAAGACACAGCAAAACTCAGACAGACTTTACTAAAGCTGGAATTGTACAACTCATCTTCTGCAAAAAAACCACCTTAATACTTGAGGGGAACTTTAATAGTGGAAACCAGGCAGGACTTTCTTCATTCTTTAGCTGCAGCGATCAAACCATGACAGGGACAGATCTGTGTTTGCCGTGAGGAATCCAGCAGCCTGGCTCCCTGACAGCGTAACCATTGGGAAAGGAATGTGCAGAACCTCCCACAGCGATCCCCTGCCCTTGATCTGCAGCAAAACTCCTGTCTTGTCAATACTCGCCTTGATCTGCAGCTACCTCTTGATGTCAGCTGCAGTTTTGTGCACCGTGAGGGCAGCGTACGGCTCCTAAGGAAAGGCTTAGAAGCTGGGGATGCTTTGAGATTAATCAGCATTTGATGCCTCGCTGGAGAAATACAAATGAGGAGGGTTTGTGGATACAGCAGTGAGGAACATGCGGCTGCAGCCAGAAAAATACCCATCACACTGAAAAATTACACATGAAGCCAGAGAAGAGCAAGAATAAGGCAGGGGAAGGTTAGCCTTGAAGAAAGGATCAGTGATAGAAGGACAAGATTGCCTTCACTCTTGTACAGTTTTCCTTCTGAACTATCAATTTTCTTCCAGACCATCCCTGATCTTCCCCCATCAGCTAAATCTGAACTCCCCAATCCCTGCTAAACTGTCTTTAAACAGGATCTTATCAGACAATGTAACCAGGAGGGTTGGAAATAGGTGCTCAAATTAATCTGTGCCTCTCTCCTACGCAAATCCAGCCTGGAAGATTCATAGGCAAAGCACCAGATTGTTCCCTCAAGTGAACCCCCCGACTCAACTCTGATGGCATCTTCTGGCCCTAGAGATGGCATAACCTGACCTGATGATAGAAAAACTCTTGCCAGCAGCGGATTGACACTCTCCATGTCCTTAAATTCACATTAGTAAAGCCATCAGTTACAACCCCCAAAAGCTTCTGTGTCTAGTGGAGGAGTAAAGTGATATTCTCCCTATTTGGGACGTGATGCTTTTAAAACATGAAACCCCATAAATACTATTTTTTATTGCATGGCAACTTTCAGCCGAGATTCTCCAAGTAATTTACAGCAGTAATTAGTTAAGAGCATCTGATAACAGGGCTCCATATTAAGATTATTATGCCTACAATTAAAGGTAATGAAATGATGAAAGGACCTGTGCTCCATTTGTATGCTAAAATAGTGAGGTCTGAAGTAAAGAAAACAAAGTGGAGCACAAAGATTTGTGACTCAGCACACATCAACTCGTGTATTTCATTTCTCCAGGCCTTCAGCTAGGAAAACGTGTGTGAGATCTGGAAGATTTGGTAAAAGCTTTGCTGTGGTACAGAGATTAACACCAGAAAAGCAAGAAAAACCTGAGACCAGTGAGACATGTTGGGTTCTGTGGTGGCAATGAAGAGTGGACAAATGAGCTCAAATGTTTCAGGCTTTCAAAAGGAAAGGGTTTAGATGGCATTAAGGGGAATTCTTCAAGGGGGAATGGCTTTAACCTGCCAGAGGGGAGATTGAGATGAGCTCTGAGGCAGCAGCTCTTCCCTGTGAGGGTGCTGAGGCGCTGGCACAGACTTTTCCCAGAGAAGCTGTGGCTGCCCCATCCCTGGCAGTGTTCAAGGCCAGGTTGGACACAGGGGCTTGGAGCAACCTGCTCTAGTGGAAGGTGTCCCTGCCCGTGGCAGGAGGTTGGAGCTGGAGGAGCTTTAAGGTCCCTTCCAACACAAACCAGGCTGGGATTGTATAATTTTGATTCCATTCTTGATGGATACACATTCATTCAGGAGTGGTTTGGGTTGGAAAGGACCTTAAGATCATCCAGTTCCAACCCCCTGCCATGAGCAGGGACAACTCACACTAGACCATGTCACCCAAGGCTCTGTCCAGCCTGGCCTTGAACACCGCCAGGGATGGGGAATTTACCAGTTCTTTGGGCAATCTGTTCCAGGGCCTCAGCACCCTCACAGTAAAGAACTTCTTCCTTATATCTAACCTGAACTTCCCCTGTTTCAGTTTGAACCCATCACCCCTTGTCCTATCACTCCAGTCCCTGATGAAGAGTCCCTCCCCAGCATCCTTGTAGCCCCCTTCAGACACTGGAAGCTGCTCTGAGGTCTCCACGCAGCTTCTCTTCTCCAGGCTGAACAGCCCCAGCTCTCTCAGCCTGTCTCCATACAGGAGCTGCTCCAGCCCCTGATCATCCTCGTGGCCTCCTCTGGACTTGCTCCAACAGCTCCATGTCCTTCTTATGTTGAGGACACCAGAACTGCACACAGTCATCTTTCTGTCTTGTAGGAATCTCAACTCTTTTTAGGAATCAGCATAAACTCCAGTGAAGTGACACATTACTTAAGTGTCCTTTAGTGCAGAAAGAACATCCTTTTTCTTGCTCTTTCTAAAAGACTTTGTATCTCCATGAGCTCATCCACGGAAGACAGCACACACCTTATGATGAGGGACTTCTCCAGTCAAATGACCTCCGGATAATGGGGAAAGATGTCAAAGTGTGGATGTAACCCTGCGAGTCACCAAAGCTGCATACTTTGATGCCTATATTCTCTATACACATACTACAGTCACCAAAGTTTGTAACTCTAAACTTCCCTCTGCAATCCAGCAGGAATCAATGGATTCTGAGGATTTACATATAGTTAGAAGTTTGTATCCCCCCACCAATGTCTGATAATGAGCTATTCAGAATTGAAGGCTGGCAGATAAATTACACTTGTACCCAAATAAATCTAGACACTTTGATTCATCCTCTGCAGCAGCTGCCTCTGGCTGTCACTACAGGCACCCTTCATTAGAGACCACTCTCTGCAGCAGATCCAGCAAGGATCCATGCACGTGTATCAACAGTATTTCTATCTCTTAGCTGAGAAACATTCTGCTGACTCCAAAAGGGTTTCTAAGCACAAAGCACGACAAGTGAACAGGTACGGAAGCAGAAGGAAAGCTCTGGTTGACATAGAAAAGCGTTGTGGCTCCAACAGCTTATCAGCAGATGAAGGCAAGGTAGATGTTAGCTGTGAAAGGCTGTCTGGAAACTCAGCATTTGGCACGACACATAGAACAGAGTGGTTTGCTGTAGGAAAATGAAAGATTCCAGCTCGCCAGTGAGCTGAACAGCCTTTCAGAAGCTTTCATACACTATATTTGTGATACAGAAACACAGTGCTCTAAGCTGTGGTGCCCAAGGCTCAGCCTGTATGATGTCAAATACACTCACCTGGGCAGAAGAGATTGCTACTGAGGGGTCAGTGCTGTGGTGTGTGATGATGGGGTGTGATACCAGGCTGGTATCTACTGCTCAGATCTCAGGACCAGAAGTAATTGGGATTTAGTTCTGAGCCAGGCTCAGAGTTATGCCAATGTGGTTCCTCACAGCTCTAACAAAACAAAGCCTGAGCCACAGGGTCCTTTGATCAACAGCAAAGAGGAGAATGTGCCTCTTTATATGGAAATATCGCGGTGGGAGGGGAAGGGAACAACTTCCTTGTAGGTTTTTTCCCTGAAGCTGTGAAGGCTACTCTACAAATGTATATACAAACGTTCTTGTGGTTTTCCCCAAGCATTCGATCCTTGGCATTTAGAATCATAGAATTCCAGACTGGTTTAGGTTGAACGGACCTTAAAGCTCATCCAGTTCCAACCCCCTGCCACGGGCAGGGACACCTTCCACTAGAGCAGGTTGCTCCAAGCCCCTGTGTCCAACCTGGCCTTGAACACTGCCAGGGATGGGGCAGCCACAGCTTCTCTGGGAAAAGTCTGTGCCAGCGCCTCAGCACCCTCACAGGGAAGAGCTTCTGCCTCAGAGCTCATCTCAATCTCCCCTCTGGCAGCTTAAAGCCATTCCCCTTGGCCTGTCCCTACAGGCCCTTGTCCAAAGCCCCTCTCCAGCTTTCCTGGAGCCCCTTTAGGCACTGGAGCTGCTCTAAGGTCTCCCCTTCAGGAGCCTTCTCTACTCCAGGCTGCCCCAGCCCAGCTCTCTCAGCCTGGCTCCAGAGCAGAGCTGCTCCAGCCCTCGCAGCAGCTCCGGGGCCTCCTCTGGCCTCGCTCCAGCAGCTCCACGTCCCTCTTGTGCTGCTGCCCCAGAGCTGGGTCAGGGCTGCAGGGGGGGTCTCCCCAGAGCGCAGCAGAGGGGCAGGATCCCCTCCCTGACCCGCTGCTCAAGCTCTGGGGGTGCACCCAGCACACAGTTGAAGGCCTGCCCAGAAACTTCTCTGATACAGTTTACAGAGGCAACACTCAAGTCTGGATAAGTTAAGACTGGAAAGAGGAATCCAACAAGATGTAAAGGGGGAGAGAAAGGAAGTGGTTGGAGTACCCCAAAAATACCAGGCATCTAGAACAAAGTGTGCTGAACTAACACAAGTATGTGAAACCATCCGTCAAAAGCATGTTAAGATATTATTGGTCAAACATCTGCTTCTACATCAGCATCCAGAAAAGAAGCGTCTTAAGAGTACTCCAGAAAGAATCATAGGGTTTGTTGGCTGGTGGTTTTTTCCTTTCAGATGCTGATTTATGCTACATTTACTCCCACTAGCTCAAGTTTATGAATCAAGTAATCTGACTGGTGAGTAGTCATGGAGTAGTGATGTTCTTATCTTTTAGCATACTACTTCCTTTTCCCAATTCACGTTACTGAAGCTGTCAAGAAAAGAGTACTCTCTTGGTGAATCAGAATGAATGCAAAGGAATAAGGAACAACATAATAAAGCCTGCAATTCCTTGTACCCAGCCTCCCAGGGGCTGGAAGCAAGTTCAGATAGAGGCAGACTATCCCCAAGGATTTACACCTATAAATATATGTAATAAAGTCAGTACAAATGTGGAGTGTGAAGTCAGCTCTTCATCAAAGGCTTAGTTTGGTTTTCACCAAAGAAGATAATTAAAACTCCTGCTGCCCACATGAGCCTGTGTGTCTGGATCTTTTCTGATAGGTAAAATTATTCATATTAGAGCCTGTCAATATGGTTAACCAGGAAAAGAAAAGGACATATCATTCCTAGAGGAATGATAACAACTTCATTATAAAGCTGTGAGGGAGTCACAATACATTAGGAAGAACAAATGTAGTCTGCAGTGGGTTTTGAGTTCTTTCTACACCATTGACTTACCAGGGGAAAGTACTACTAATTACACCTACTTGCATTGATTATTTTTCTGCTGCAGGATGGATTACCTTGTCCTGCCCTGAATCTAATGGTTTAAATTAGAATGAAACCACAATCTGATGGAGGTTGGAAGCTACCCTTGAAAGCAAGACATCAAACATGACATGAAAAAAATCCTCTTTCCCCATTAAGTGCCCTTCCCAAAGAGGCTGGGTTTCAAGTGATGTGAGTTAGCAAATACTCCAGTGACATAATACACCACACACTGCAGGAAATGCCAGATACATTTCTTGTGGCTAGATAAGGTTCAGTGATCCAGCTCTGGATCAGATATGATCCTGTTTACACCAACGTTAATCCAAACTAAAGTCTACTGAAGCCAAGGAATTAGTTAGATCAGAATCTACTTCTCTACACTGTAAATGATTACATTCTTAAGCATATTCTTCTTATCTGTCTCCTCCTTTTCCCCTTTCAGACTCTCCAGTTTTGCTGGCGGGACCATGAGGATCACCTAAATGAAACTCATATGCTCTGGGGCACTGAATACCTCCCAATCACTTCCACATCAAACCCGCTCATTTGCAGGAGTGGTAGAAAAGATCAAACCTTTCTGCTGGTTGTTTTGTTTGTGTTTCTTTTGTGCTATCCCCGTGAGAACTCCATCATTACGAGACAATTGCCATAGAAACATATTACACCCAAACCTGATCATGATTAAATCAGTGGCCAAATGTCTATCAGGTTCTTCATAAAAGTCAACCTCTCCCTCTACTCATCCAAGATTGTATCTTACCCACCAGTCTGGGACTTTCATCTGACCTGGTTGTTGTGAGGTCAAGCTGAGCGATGGATACTAAAGTGAATTTCCTGACTATCAGGCAGGGTATCTGCTTCATCATTTCCAGGCTATTACAGCAATTACAACACTCTTCTTTTGTTTTCCATCCCCCTGCTCTTCCTACCTTGTCTCCAAGTATTCAGAGATCATTCTGTGACACCCTTGCCATTTGGTAATCAGTGACAAAACACTTCTCAGTACCTGGCTCTGTAAGCTTTGCACAGACAGCTACAGTGATACTTTCCCATGCAATAGCTACTATTCATTGGGTTGGGTTCAAACTTAAATGGGTGAGATTTAGGTGGGATATTAGGAAGAAGTTCTTCCCTGTGAGGGTGGTGAGGCCCTGACACAGGTTGGGGTTTAGTCTGGAGAAGAGAAGGCTCAGGGGGGACCTTATTGCTCTCTCCAACTGCCTGACAGGAGGATGAAGCCAGGAGGGGGCTGGTCTCTGCTCCCAAGGAACAAGGGATGGGACAAGAGGAAACAGCCCCAAGCTGCACCAGGACAGGTTTAGATGGAGCTGAGGAACAATTCCTTCCCCAGAGGGTGCTCAGGCATTGGAACAGGCTGCCCAGGGCAGGGCTGGAGTCACCGGCCCTGCAAGTGTTCACACCCCGTGTAGCCGAGGCCTCAGTGCCATGGGTTAGTGGTGGCCTTGGCAGTGCTGGGGAACGGTTGGACTGGATGGTCTTAAAGGTCTTTTCCAACCTGGTTGATTCTGTGATTCTCAGTGGTGCTCATGGCATTACAGGAGCAGATTTATGCCTTCCAGGGAGGAAGACCATACAGCTGACAAAGCACACTGACTGCTCAATAGTTCCCAGGGTCCTCTTTTTTACCCTTTTTAAGAATGGGTGTGATATTTCCCCTTTTCTAGTCACTGGGGACTTTCCTGACTGCCATCACACTTCAAATATGATGGAGAGAGGCTCAGAGACTACATCTGCCAGTTCCCTGTTATGTGTAAGTCATAGAATCATAGAATGGTTTGGGTTGCAAGGGACTTTAAAGCTCATCCAGTCCCAACCCCCTGCCACGGGCAGGGACACCTTCCACTAGAGCAGGTTGCTCCAAGCCCCTGTGTCCAACCTGGCCTTGAACACTGCCAGGGATGGGGCAGCCACAGCTTCTCTGGGAAAAGTCTGTGCCAGCGCCTCAGCACCCTCACAGTACAGAACTTCTTCCTTATATCCAACCTGAACTTCCCCTCTTTCAGTTTAAATCCATCACCCCTTGTCCTATCACTCCAGTCCCTGATGAAGAGCCCCTCTCCAGCATCCTTGTAGCCCCCTTCAGACACTGGAAGGCTGTTATGAGGATCAAATTAATACTGCTCAATACTGGAGGAAGGCAAACATGAGCAAGCCCAGGCACTGAGCACCAGGGGCAGCCCTGACCTCCCAACACACGTGCGATTTGCCTTGCCTGACCTCAGATATAATTTTTCCTTTCTTTTCCATCCATGTCTATTTTCTGCAGCCCCACCAGCTTAGGCATTATATAAGCAGTGCTTTGAAAGCTCCTGAAATCTCCTTCCCTGTACATTCTTTTCTTCATCTGCATGATCCTAGTGAGACGTGCAAAACTCATGCCCTAGATTTTAATGATGGTGACCTTTGGGAGTTACAGTTGAGTCGATGCCATTTTAACCAAGAGCCTGCTACTGTAGTATATCTTTGCAGCTGTAGCCAAGCGAGAGCGTGACAGGGTAATTACCAGTTATTCCCATGAAGAATCCTAGTCTGAGGAAATGCAAGAACTTTTATAGCATAGATATGCCAAGACTTTGATTCACTAGAACAAGTGGCAGAGTTTCAGAGTCAGATGTGTCTGGTGTAGAAAACAGAAGTATTCAATGTGCCTGAAGGGGGCCTACGAGGATGCTGGAGAGGGACTCTTCATCAGGGACTGGAGTGGTAGGACAAGGGGTGATGGGTTCAAACTGAAACAGGGGAAGTTCAGGTTAGATATAAGGAAGAAGTTCTTTACTGTGAGGGTGGTGAGGCGCTGGCACAGGTTGCCCAAAGAAGTGGTAAATGCTCCATCCCTGGCAGTGTTCAAGGCCAGGTTGGACAGAGCCTTGGGTGACATGGTCTAGTGCGAGGTGTCCCTGCCCATGGCAGGGGGTTGGAACTGGATGATCTTAAGGTCCTTTCCAATCCGTTCTATGAGTCTATGAAACTGAAAATGTATTGCACTATGCACTATTCCATATGTTTGTGTTCTCTTGGAATTGGAAATGCTTTCACAGAATTGCTTTAAATTGCCCTTTTGGAATGCTTGTAGGAGTGTTCAGGTAGAAAGTAACACTGTGTTTATAGCTTCACATGAAGCATGTCTAGTTTAGAAGCTGAACTTCACAAACCAGCTGACACAACCTGGACAGTGAGAGCTAAACTGGCTGATTTGAACCGCAGATATCACCAATAAAACCTCTGAAGCCAAACTGATGTAAAGACTATTGATATATGTGATTAGAAGCTGGTTTAATTATTCTACTGAGGCACCCAAAGCCAGAGCAGTGCCTGCAGAAGCCTCGAGGTACCATCCTTTCCCTCTTGGTCTTCTTCACCTCTTCTTCCACTGGCTGGTGATGGCCCTGAGACACCTACCTCATGGCACTGAAGCTGCTCTCAGACTCTCAAAATCCTACTCCTGTCTCTGTGGAGGAACTTGTTTGCACAGGAATAACACAAAACCCCCTTAGATTTCCTTCTAAACTAAGACAAAGTGTCTGAGGATGTAGCAAGGTTTGAAAAGGTTCAATAATGAGGATTGCTACATGTGTCAGCAATTTCAGAACACAGAAAATTACCTTTATGGCATTAAATATTTTCATCAACTTTTGATTCAGCACTCCAAGTCTCAAATGACAATGACAGGATTATTATTAGCAGCCACTGACACACACTTTAGAAGATAGGTCCTTGTGTAACAGTGTTTCTTAAAAACACCCCCAGTACAACATGGACACACAAGGGAAACTCCAGCTGAAAAGGAATCTGATAGTGCTGCTGCAAGGTGCTTCTCAGAGAGGTTAAATGTATCTGCTCCTGCAGAGCTTGGGTTTTGTTTCAACATCCTTCTGCTATTGAGTGTCAATGCACAGACTAATTGCATGGTACTGGAGCAATTTTCACTGGAGCTATTTCACATATTTTAGAGGAACTTGCATCGTTATTACTGGGTCTGACCAGAGGAGAAGTTGATGGTATAATGAATTCTGTGTGAGAGAGAATCTGATCTGTGGTACACTTAATATTAGTCTGGAATAAATCTGTCCACTTCAGTCACGCACAGGTATAACTCAGATGTGAGTTAGATCCACACTGTGCATCCAGAAAACCACTCACTGCTGGAGGGAATCAGAATCATAGAATGATCTGGGTTGGAAAGGACCTTAAGATCATCTAGTTCCATCCCACCCTTGTTCATCAGCAGCATTCCTACTGCCAGCACTGTCCTGTCTCAGTCAAATAGTGGGAAGATACATCTATCCATGCGAGGTGCTCAAATTGTACCTTACTGACAGGGGCCACAGGACTATCATGTAGCAAGCAAAAGGCTCAGCCACACTGGTGACACTGGGCTATACTGGCTTGGTGTCTCAAGGGCTTCATGGCTACAGCTCATCACAGTTTCTCAGGCTGTAATGGCTATATTGATGGGATGCTCTTGAGAGAGCTCCAGTTTGCCTTTGCTTGTAAAGCACAGGTTTGCAGGCTGGACTTCATCAAGGGCTACTGCAAGTCACCAGAAAATCAAAGCTGAGGTCCTTCTGATTAATTAGGATTATTAATTGAAAAGCCAAGGAACAGCCACGGTGACATGAATATAGTCAAATGACTATGTCATTGTTAGCCCCTCACAGACTAACCCTCTAGTCTCAGCCAGTTCTCTAGGCTCCTTCTGGTGCAGAGACCTAAACATTAGGAGATGCTTTTATAAAATGACATGAACTTGTGCTTTTTGACTACATAAATGACTTCCAACCCATAAACTTGGTGTTTATGGTTGTTTATGAGTGTTTAGGAGGTTTTCACTTGGAAAAGGGCATAAATTATCTTCTTGTGGACAGATGGCTGAAATGCTTTTTCAGCAAGGAGGTGGGTTAACTAACCTGGGCAGGTACCCTGGAGCCATCCCAAGCACAGGAGCAGGGGAAGGTGGCACTGCAGGTGGCATTACTGGAAGACCAGAAGTCTTACAGGGAACAAGGTAATGGACAAAGGTTCGAGAGATACTTTGGGAAGCAAGGGAAGGAGTTAATGAAGAGCTGGCAATAAACAGCATCAGCCACCGAGGTCTGAGCAGGCAAAAGGGAATTCTCTGTGGGTTGAGGAGCCCAAACAAAAGAAAACTAGGAAAAAACAGGAAAGGAAAAGAGGAAGAAATGGAAAAGGAAAAGAGGAGAAAACAGGAAAGGCAAAAAGAGAAAAGGTAAAAAGGAGCAAAGCAAAGCAGCAAAGAACCCAGATGGTGCATTTGGTTGCAGGCACTGAAGGGTTCGTGAAAGCTGTGCACGTGTAACCACAGGCAGCCATCAGCCCCGACATCTGCACTGCCAGATTCCTACATTTTTGGAAGATAAATAACTTATTTTGAAGGGAATACTTCAAATAATAGTATAGGTACTGCTGTAAATCACAGTCTTACTCCTCAGCTGTATTTCATCAACTTTACCTTATGTACCATCTTTCTATCATATGCCAGATGCAATGTTCCTCCATCCTATTACCTTCTAACAACCACTCCTAAATTCAGCATTGCATAGGCCTCTAATTCTGCTGTCTTTCAACCCATCTATAAATGTCCAGTTCTACAGGCTAGTGGTTCTGTTTCTATAATTGTCCCCAGCAGCTCTCAATGCCAATGCAAGGATAAACAGAGTGAAAAAGCCTCTCTGTATAGTGCTTCTTGAGCAGGCTTTCAGTGCTCTGCAGCCATCAAACTAAATCACTATTCTTATACTTGATGTATGTAACTCTCTTAATGCTTCAAGAAGAAGTAGAACAAGAGTGCCATCAATATGTGTTTTTTGTGACTGCCTGGCCAGTTTGCTTTTGAGTGAAGGTAATATTTATTGTATTTATGAAAGTTCAGAGGATCCCAGACTGGTCTGGGTTGGAAGGGACCTTAAAGCTCATCCAGCTCCAACCCCCTGCCACGGGCAGGGACACCTTCCACTAGAGCAGGTTGCTCCAAGCCCCTGTGTCCAACCTGGCCTTGAACACTGCCAGGGATGGGGCAGCCACAGCTTCTCTGGGAAAAGTCTGTGCCAGCGCCTCAGCACCCTCACAGGGAAGAGCTTCTGCCTCAGAGCTCATCCCAGTCTCCCCTCTGGCAGCTTAAAGCCATTCCCCTTGGCCTGTCCCTACAGGCCCTTGGCCAAAGCCCCTCTCCAGGTTTCCTGGAGTCCCTTTAGGCACTGGAGCTGCTCTAAGGTCTCCCCTTCAGGAGCCTTCTCTTCTCTTCAATGACACAAGACCACAAACTCACATAAAACCCAAGGTTAAGCACATATTGAGCCTCGCACAGGCTGGATCTCCTATATTGAAGGAGGACAAGTCAGGTCCTGCTGCAATTTCTGGGAAATGGGGTGTTGATCAGTTCTGAAACTCATGCTCTTCTGTGTCAAAAATTCCTGATGGAACACGACTTGGGTTCAAATGCAAACCAGAAGAAGATATAAAGTGTGCTTGTGAGGTGTTTTTAATAGCACTTCTTGACCTGAAATGTCATTTCCACACTTCTCATTCACTGCTTACTTCAACATCTAGACATTAAATGCAGATAAGCAACCCTGAAATATACATTCTAGCTAGTCCTAACCATAGCCTTCCTTTTGCATACTGATCCCAAAACTGGCATCAGCTCTGCTTGGATTTTAGAAAACTCTGGTCCTTCAGCAATCCACCTTCTTACCATGTAAATCTATTGTAGTATTTGAACTAATCCTTTTATCAAAGGGATTCCTGGGAATACCAAGAGGCGGCTGCTTTTACTACGTCCTTATTCTTGGCAGTGTCTGAAAACTGGATGTGTGGCTGTTAAGGAAGTAAAATTCACTCAGAGAGAGCCCCAAATAAAGCATCATCTCCCCCATAATCATTTCGGCAAGTCTGAAGGAGTAAGTCTAAGGTTCAGTAGGTGTCCTAGAGCTTACAACCGCGTCTCTTTGTTCCCCTTGCTTGAACAAACATTTGATGAAGGAAAGATGAAGAGCAATGTTAATCCTGAATCTGTATCTCAAGACATGCAGGGGTGAAAGGGAGAGGCAGAGCTCTGGCTACAAGGTTACAAGAAAAAGAAATCCAAAGATACTCATCAGAGGAATTACCTCCCATCTTACCTAAACAGCTACTTTAATGCAAAGTCGAGGAAGAATCGGCCTTCTAGGAAGGTTTAAGTTTGCATAAAAAGGAAGATATACAGACCCATTCAGCTGAATAAAAACCCCAAGAGTGAAGAAAGCAGCTTCTAAACGTACAATGTGTGGGGACAAGTCATGGAAGGGTCTGAACAATTCCAGAGATTCCTGCAGGAATTTACCTGTCAAAAGAGGTCTAAACATAAACCAGGGCAGCCCAAGTCCTCATCTCACCATTAACTGTGATGGTTCTCGGAGTCCAAGGCAACTTATTTAACCCATATAAACCTTTCCATGTGTGCAACAGGTTGGTAATATTTACCTCTGCAGGTCTTCGGGCTTAAAACATTATTATTTGTAAAGGCCTTTGAAGATGAATCATGTTATGTGATTGCTAAATGTGAGTATTACTAAACCCATGGCATATTGTTTGAGTTAAAGAGAACAGTGTATCTTTATCTTCAGAAGCTTGTCAGTGCATAATGAACTGAGCTTGTGATTGCTTAATATAGTTACTGCAGTTTCTAGTCTGAATGTTGTGTATTTGTTGTTGGCATTGCACTGATGTATATTAAATTAACAAGATTATACTGGATGATTGCTCTCCTCTTGAGACCTTTAGGAAATGAGGCTGTCTCAGGGACCACAGTGTTTAAATAAATATAACTTTATGTATTAGTTTATAAGCATGGACTGTCGTTTTTTCTGCAGCTTTGGATGTGTTTTTAATGTTCGCTGATTCCACATTATATTTAAAGGAAACTTCATTGCTTTGAACATTAAAAACAAGAGTATAAAGTATACAAAAATGGACTGCAGGAAGCAAACCTGCAGCAGGAGCTGAAGGGACAGGTTGTTCTACTTCATTTTTGCTTTCATGGAATGGTTGGTGTTGGAAGGGACCTTAAAGCTCATCCAGCTCCAACCCCCTGCCACGGGCAGGGACACCTTCCACTAAAGCAGGTTGCTCCAAGCCCCTGAGTCCAACCTGGCCTTGAACACTGCCAGGGATGGGGCTGGAACCACTGGAAGATGCTGTGTGAACACACTGATGGCAGCTGGGGCTCTCTGAACAGACAACATTATTTGGGTGCATCCAGAACTAAGTTAAATACAGTTGGAGTCAAATACTCCATTTCCTGGCTTAAACAACACTGTTACCATAGCCCTGAATTTGCCAGAGAGTGCAGAACCATTATTCAAAGTGTCAGTGGTTTCCATACACCTTCTGGGATGTATTCCACAGCTTTTTATTCTTGTGGAATACAATTTACTCACACGTGTACTCCCAAATGAGAACCGCACATGTTCTGCTCAAAGCAAAGGTTAGAAGAGCTGGTCCTCAGGATGTAAATACAGAAGCCTTGCACCTCTGCTCATCTGTGATCTTGGAACTATGTTTTGCTCTTGGTTTAGAAGCTTTTAAGGCTGCAAATAAATCTCGACCACCCTGACACGGCTCCCACTGCTCAAGCCATTCATCTAGAATAAATTTAGCTGTCATTTTAGGGAATAAGAAGCAGCAATGAAGCTGGTTCCATGTGAGGAAGTTACTTACTGAATCTGCTCAATGACAGTGATTAGATGTTTCTAAGAAGCCCCAAGAAATCTCCAGCAACTTCTGAAGGGGAGGGGGGAAAGTTTCATCATTAAACATCTGCAGCCTCTTGCAATTGATGTGATTTTTGCTTCCCTCCCCCCTTATAAAAAGCAAGCAGGTTCACAAAGAGACAAAAGGCAGAGAAGGGAATGTAAGTGGATCAAGGGGAGCCTTGGGAAAGCCTCAGACAATGCATCTAAACATGGCATGAAATGGTTCATTTGGTGGTAAGTGATTAAAGGGAGAGGATTTCTTTATCATGGAAATGGCTCCTCTCTACAGTTGGACTGATCCGAAACTCAGAGAGCTGGATAACTGTGTTATAATGGTTTATAACACACTACTTCATGTTGGACTGTGAGGAAGATTTGCATGAATACAGGCAGGCAAGGAATCCAAACAGCAACAGATTATGGTTTGGCAGGAATTACTCTCCTTGGTGTAAAAAACTCACAACCTAGAACACGCTGCCAGGTTATACATCACCTTCGAGCAAAACATGTCAGTTTTAGACACCACATTGAGAAAACAAAAGCACTTCATGGGATCCTGTTTTACTCCAAGTGTAATTAAAACTAGCCTGCCAATGGGAAAAACTATATAGCAATCATTGGAGGAATTGCAAACCTGTATTTAAACCACTTAAATCCTTTAGAGCCATGATTTATAGTTTTTGTCATATAAGCTATGACGACAGTGATGTTCATCCAAAGAAGAAAGGTCAATTTGCTCAGTAGATCAGCTAAGAGTTTCGGAGCAATCCTGTTTCTAAATTCATTTACTAATTCCCTTGCCCTTAAACTAAGCTCTCCCCATATCACCTCAAAGGACTGAGAGAGGGGAGACTGAGATGAGCTCTGAGGCAGAAGCTCTTCCCTGTGAGGGTGCTGAGGCGCTGGCACAGGGTGCCCAGAGAAGCTGTGGCTGCCCCATCCCTGGCAGTGTTCAAGGCCAGGTTGGACACAGGGGCTTGGAGCAACCTGCTCTAGTGGAAGGTGTCCCTGCCCGTGGCAGGGGGTTGGAACTGGATGAGCTTTAATGTCCCTTCCAATCCAAACCATTCCATCATACTATGCAATCTGTGAAGGAGGGCTGAAATGCCTTTAAAATCTCATTGATTCAACATACTTCAAACTTTCAAGTGAAGAAAAGGCAGTTTCCTATGGCTGCACGACCAGAACCTTGAATGGAACCAAAAGAGCAACACATCTAAACCCTAAAGAAAAAACAGAAAGTATCATTAAAAGATCATCCTTTTCTGCCTCAGCTTCCTAGACACCAGTGGAAGAATAACAAATGGTTATGGTTTCATTCTGCTGTGTAGCAAGGAGGACTTGAGAATCCACAGGGCCTCATCTGCTGTTTCTTAAGCAAACATCTAATGTAAATTTAAATCTCACTTCATCATTGTGAATAGCTTTAAGCAAACCTCTCCCGTGTGCCAACGTTCCCTCTCAATGGCATCCAGTCAGTGTTACAGAACTGACAGGAGCAGCTCTAAATCATCAGCTCGCTGATGGCTGTGATTTGTGACACAAGGTACACTTGGAGGGATGCAGCTTCTCATTCTTTTATCATTTCCTTTTAAGCAGCACTTTGCAGTTTGTGTGTACAAAGAGCTGAAGATAGTTATTGTCACAGTGGTAAATGATAAGGTTTAATGGGGTGCAGGGCTGAGTTTACAAAGGTGGAAGTGCAAGAGATGAATGATGAGGTCAGTGCTTTTGAAAGCATTGCAGATGGGTTTTCTAGAAAGCCTTAAGCCCAAGTTAGGCTTCGTTTCCCAAAGTGGTCCATGATTTTAGAGTCTAAGTGTTCCCAAAAGTTACTGTGACTTAGGCTCGTGCATCGCTTGGCCACTTCTGAAAACCATACCTTTAGTGTATGTGTATATATATACCTTTAGTAAAGTGTATAAAAGTGCCTGCACCAGCCAGGTACCTCTCTCTAAGTGTCAAGAGAATGAGGCAAGTGCCTGCTAGGCACTTTTTACAAATCCCTTGGGAATCTTTCTGCATTTTAAAGTGTGTAAATAAATCTCACCTCATCCTTCAGTGTCCTTTAAAAGCTGCACTTGAGGACAACTCACACAAGGCCAATGAGTATTGATAAATCCCTGATAATCAAATCTCCCAGTGATTACTGATACGGACTCGCTGCTAAGGCTGGAGCCCCGCCAGCTCCAACGCTGCCTACCAGCCTTAACAGCCCAATTTGACCTACAAGTGTTCAAGCAGAGGACACACATCTAGAAGATGATCTGCAAAGAGAAGAGCTCTGCTAACATAGGCACACTTGGTCAGCCCAATGCCTGTTGCCACTCTAATGTGAGGCCCTGGCAGAGGGTGCCCAGAGAAGCTGTACCTTCCTGGGCACTGAGCTGGAGGAGAAAAGGCACCACGAGGGCAGCATTTCTCTGGTACTGGCATCCCCATCACAAACGAACCATTCAGTCTTCCAGAGATTCCCATTCTTCTATAGCCACAATGAACTGGCCAAAAACCTCCTCCCTCCTAACTCCTAACATCAGGTACTGACTGTAACTGATGGCACATGTCTGAACACACGACTGTTGCCTTTACACTACATCTTGTTAAAGAGAAAGGAATAAAGTTCTCAACACTGAAAATGAAATGTGAAGATTCAAAACCCCAGGAAAACTCTTCACTTACTTCTTGCCAACTACATACCAAGAAGCCATGCTTGCTATTTCTTCAACAAATGAAGATTTACAGTCTCTGCATGGTCTAGGGAGGACTGAGTAGATAAAGGAGGGGGGCAAAACCTCACACATGCCTCATTAGTTCTCCCTTAAAAGAAAAAGTACCCAGCTAACGCCTAGTTGGCCCCTGGGTCTTTTTCTGGGTTATCTGACACCCAACTATGCGGCTTCAAGCAGCAAATGTGGAGGTCAAGAAACCTCCCTTGAGATGTGTTGCAGTCTAACATTGCAGCATGATGTTTGCTCAAAATTGACAAGCGAAGTCCCAGCCTCCTCTTTGCTTCCCTGCTCACACTTAAACAGAGAACACAAGGGAATGTGCTGGGCAAAGCCAGTGCTGGCTTTGGCCCTTTAGTCATCAGAGGGTCCCCTTTGCTTACAGAGACACAGTAGGGAGAGAAGAAGAAAGAATTACAGGGGCAGAAGAGTGATTATTGAAAGTATTCATCATGTTGTTTTATGGCAAAGCTGGTGCTGGCTCCAGTTCTGGGGGTGGAGGGGGAAGGATCTCTAAATTCAACTCCCATGATCCACTCCTGTTCATTGACATGGTTACATAAAGTGCCCACTGGCAGGAAGCAGGGCATTTGGAAATCCAAAGGAGAAAATCATGCCATCTTAGCATCAATATGTTTTGCTGATGAAGGCTGTTTATGGTAAGGAGAAATAACTAACCAAGTAGATGACATGGTGGGGCAGGGCTTCAACTAAACCCTTATGGCACTTCATCTCTGCTTCCACCTGTGTTTCCAGTGCTTTATATCAACATAGCTGGGGTTTGATTGTCCTGAGCAAAGGAGAAGGAAAACAGACTGTAATGAATAATTTCTTAATTACACAGTCTATCAGATGCAATGTTCTGCCCAACAGCAAAATGTCCATTGACTTTTACAAGGTATGGCTGGCCAGAGACAGAATTGTAGCAATAACTCTGCCCTGATTCCCTGAGGGCAATGTCTTCCTTCTCTGGTCACCCGAACTTTGGGCCTTGTCCATTCTTCATGAAGACAAAAGGAATTCTGCTTTCAATGTAAATTTGAGTAGACCACAACAAGAAGCACTGGACACACTTTGATGTAGTCATACACAGATCTCAGACAACAGCAAGTTTCATGGGTGGGAATCCTGGGCTGCTGAGTTCAGCATTATGAATACTACCCAACTCCTTAGAATTTCCTAGCAACAAGGTTCAACCCCTTCATGCTTCAAAAAGCTATGAAATCAAGCAAAAATTGACACAAAATAGGAGCTAAGTAATGCCCCTGCACTGGGCACCGGTGAGGCTGCACCTTGAATCCTGTGTTCAGTTCTGGGCCCCTCACTGCAAGAGAGACATTGAGGTGCTGGAGCGGGGCCAGAGAAGGGCACTGGAGCTGGTGCAGGGCCTGGAGCACAAGTGTGATGAGGAACGGCTGAGGGACCTGGGGGGGTTTAGTCTGGAGAAGAGAAGGCTCAGGGGGGACCTTATCGCTCTCTGCAACTGCCTGACAGGAGGATGGAGCCAGGAGGGGGCTGGTCTCTGCTCCCAAGGAACAAGGGATGGGACAAGAGGAAACGGCCTCAAGCTGCCCCAGGGCAGGTTTAGATGGAGATGAGGAACAATTCCTTCTCCAAAGGGTGCTCAGGCATTGGAACAGGCTGCCCAGGGCAGGGCTGGAGTCACCGGCCCTGCAAGTGTTCACACCCCGTGTAGCCGAGGCCCTCAGTGCCATGGGGCAGTGCTGGCCTTGGCAGTGCTGGGGAAAGGTTGGACTTGATGATCTTAAAGGTCTTTTCCAACGTGGTTGCTCCTATGATTCTGTGATTCTATGCTGAATGCTATTTTTCACATAGTGTCAGCAGGCCACAGGTTACCCCTTTTACTGTAAGAGGAAGCATTTAGGGCATAGCAGGTACAGACACAGGTACCCCCAGCACAGGCAGTGTGATGATAAGTGTGTTCTTAAGAATTATTAAGAATTCTTAATAAGAATTCTCTGTTATGCCTATAACAGAGAATTCACAACTCACTAACTCGGGCTCCACGCGAGCGCTGCAGGATACGCACCACAATCTGATCTCAGTGTTTGTCACTTGTCAAGAGATTGAGAACGAAAAGCCAATTAGCTGTGGTTTGCTTGCTTTTGTTTTGCTGCAAATAAAAGCTGAGCTACGATACAAAAGGAATTCCTGGGGTGTGTGTGTGTGAGGCAAGGAGGGGGAAGAAAGCCATAAACAAACATTTCTACAGAAACTCAAATCATTGGACTTGCAAAACGAGGACAGCTGGGATGTATAATCCAGAGCATCAGAGAGACTGTATTTTATGCAACAGAAACTGTTCTGGAATCTCTGCTCTGCTCTGGTGAGACCCCACTTGCAGCACTGTGTGCAGTTCTGGTGTCCTCAACATAAGAAGGACATGGAGCTGTTGGAGCAAGTCCAGAGGATGCCACGAAGATGATCAGGGGCTGGAGCAGCTCCTGTATGAAGACAGGCTGAGAAAGCTGGGGCTGTTCAGCCTGGAGAAGAGAAGCTGCGTGGAGACCCCAGAGCAGCTTCCAGTGTCTGAAGGGGGCTACAAGGATGCTGGAGAGGGACTCTTCATCAGGGACTGGAGTGATAGGACAAGGGATGATGGGTTTAAACTGAAACAGAAGAGATTGAGATGAGCTCTTAGGCAGAAGCTCTTCCCTGTGAGGGTGCTGAGGCGCTGGCACAGGGTGCCCAGAGAAGCTGTGGCTGCCCCATCTCTGGCAGTGTTCAAGGCCAGGTTGGACACAGGGGCTTGGAGCAACCTGCTCTAGTGGAAGGTGTCCCTGCCCATGGCAGGGGGTTGGAACTGGATGAGCTATAAGGTCCCTTCCAACCCAAACCATTCTATGATTCTATGATTTTATGACTCCTCTGTCCTAGTTACATTCTGATTTCAGGAATTCTATTCCACCCCTCCAGATTTTCCCTGTCTTTGCAACTGGTTGAAATAGTCTTTTTCTTTCTTTTTTCCCCAATTTGTACTTGAAACTGTTGGCTTACTGTTCAGTGGAGTGAAACATAGTGAGTCACCCAGGAGATGAGACTACAAAATCAGGTGGTCCTTTTATCTCCCAAGACCTACACATCTAAGCAGTGCTGTTTCATGGTCTTAGGCAGCTGCAAGGTATTTCACTGCAGAGGCACTCGAATGCTAGTGATGTGTCTCCAGTGTCTCTTCACCTGCTGCAGAACAGGATGGGGAGGAGCAGGTACATAAGTTGTCACAAACCAGCCTGAGATCATGATCTCTAATCACCCTCACAGAGAAGAACTTCTCCCTTATTTCTAACCTGAACTTCCCCTGTTTAATTTTAAACCCATTACCCCTTGCCCTATCACTACAGTCCCTGATGCAGAGCCTATCTCAGATGGATACTCATGTATCTCAGAGGGATACTCATGTCAAGAGTCAATACTCATGTATTGCAAAGATGATAAGAGATCTTCAAGGAACCACAAAGAAGTGGTTGAGATTTTGGGTTTGTGCCTCTGTTAAAGAGAACACCTGATACTGTCCCAGAGCACTGACTGGCAATGAAAACTGATAGTTCAGGAAGTCCCAGCAACAATCCAAGCCAATGGGCAAGCATTCCTGGGTTTCCCATTCCAGCATGGATCCAGTCCAACATCTGATAGCACCAAAGAAGAGAATACACAACTAGTTTATTAGGACAACCTGATGTAACTCAACAAAAACATTAACAGCGCTGCTGACAGCGAAGGAGGTCACATGCAATTTCCTAACCATTCTACACACAGAAAAGCAATTGGGAAATTCATTTTCATCCCAATCTGGAATCTATCAATAATAAGAAATATATTTTTTTGCATTCATGTTTATTTTTGTGTAAGGAATTGGCCAATATCTACTTTTATAATGATAGGATTTTTCCCGTTCCTACTGATAGTGATGGGACTATTTGAAGACTGACAAGTGCCGCGAGTGTTTTAATTCTCTTTTTGAGGTTCTCTATTGAATGAGGAAATCCTGCTGCTTTTCCTACTACCACAACTCTGTCTTTCAGTGTGCTGCTCATGAGCTACTGAAGCTTATTATGTTTAAATAATAAAATCATGCAAACCAAGAGAGTGATTCTGTACAAACACAGATTAAAGTTCTTTACCTAGAGCTGTGTTTAGGTCACTCCTAAGGGAGGCTGAAGAGAACAGCCTGTGTGCATAGGGGAAAACACACTTCTTGGTTAAGGACAATTCCCTTCCAGGCTGCTGCCTTTTAAGCAGCAATGGGAATCAAGCAATGCTGATTTCTAAGGAAATAAACAAGTCCAAATTTGCTTTTGAGCACAAACAGAGATAATTAAAGTGCTCGCTCGAACAGGAAGCTGCATGAGAAAACAACTTTGCACTTCGGAGGACGCACACTGTGTTTCTTGTTATGCCAATTTATTTTAATTAATCAGAAAAACATTTGTTTGAGGTATGAGCAATGTGAGTGCTCAGCCTGTCGTTCTGCCTCCCCTCGAAATGCCCAGAATGGCAATTCCAAAGCAGAGCACATCTGGCTCAAGGAGGAATCTCTCCTTCTGGTACGTCATTAAAAAGGAGCAGTAGAAATTCAATGGGCCACATCGCTGTCCTTCCACCCACCTGGAGTAAAGCTGAGCGATGCTGGAGTTCAGCACAGCACAGAAATATGATTTAACCCTTCACAGAGTGTGGACCTGGGGGTGCTGATTGATGGAGCTGAACATGAGCCAGCTTGTGCCCAGGCAGCCAACAGCACCCTGGCCTGTATCAGCAGGGCCAGGGCAGTGATTGTCCCCCTGCGCTGGGCACTGGTGAGGCTGCACCTTGAATCCTGTGTTCAATTCTGGGCCCCTCACTGCAAGAGAGACATTGAGGTGCTGGAGGGGGCCAGAGAAGGGCACCGGAGCTGGTGCAGGGCCTGGAGCACAAGTGTGATGAGGAACGGCTGAGGGACCTGGGGGGTTTAGTCTGGAGAAGAGAAGGCTCAGGGGGGGCCTTCTCGCTCTCTGCAACTGCCTGACAGGAGGATGGAGCCAGGAGGGGGCTGGTCTCTGCTCCCAAGGAACAAGGTTGGGACAAGAGGAAATGGCCTCAAGCTGCACCAGGGCAGGTTTAGATGGAGCTGAGGAACAATTCCTTCCCCAGAGGGTGCTCAGGCATTGGAACAGGCTGCCCAGGGGAGGGCTGGAGTCACCGGCCCTGCAAGTGTTCACACCCCGTGTAGCCGAGGCCCTCAGTGCCATGGGTTAGTGGTGGCCTTGGCAGTGCTGGGAACGTTGGACTTGATCATCTTGAAGGTCTTTTCCAACCTCGTTCATTCTGTGATTCCCAATGGTGCTCATGGCATTGCAGGAGCAAATTCATGCCTTCCAGGGACAAAGACCATGTGGCTGACAAAGCACACGACCTCCTGATAGGCAACTGTGACTTGGATCTAACCTTGGAGAGTCACATACGGTGGCACTTGGCCCAAAGTCCCAGTGGGAGACAAAAGAGAAGTTGACAGTATGAGGAGGCTGGAAGGACCAAACAAGTTAGACTGCACCCAGGTGATAGTCCTGGAATGAAAAGGAAATATAAAGATGCTCCAAGGCACTTAAAGACAAAAAGGAACCAGAGGATGACTTTCTCTTTTCCTGCTCTCCTACTCCCATTTCTGAAATCACCACTAAGCTTCATAATATCTGCATAAGCAGCTGCTCCTCTCTGGATAATGGGAATGAAAAATACCATCTTCCACGTTCCTCTTTTCATGCTTCATCCAAATAATGAGCCGAAATGACCTGCCCTCACAAGCTGTCATCCCTTACCTTGTCTACCCAGCCCAAAAGAGCTGGGTAAACCTTCTCCAAAGAAAAGTGGGCCCCCAAAAAGCATGTGGTTGACATGAATTCTTAACATTGTCTCTTTATGAAGTTTTAAAATGTAATGAAATTGGTTAATATTTCAGTATTTTCAATATTAAAATTATTACAATGTATTTTAATAACATACTTTGGATTTTATCCCTCTTTGGTTTGAATGTCTGTAGTTGTCTCAGGTTTAAACCTGTTTCAATGAAATAAAGAACTGTAGAAAATTCATTTTACTTTTCTTTTAGTTGGACTAAAGTTATTGGTAATTGGAACATTCCAGGGGCTGAGATAACAAAATAAGCACCAAATTTCTCTAGAGGTAGTAAAGTCAAATGTAATATTTGCCTTGACACATGCAAACTACTATTACTATCACCTGCATGTGTCAGTACTACTACTACTACTACTACTATTGCCTAACTGGAACTATTTGTCTTACAAGAAACATTAGGGGCTGGGGAAGAAAAAGCAGTCTGCATAGCAACCAGAAAAAGGCAAAGTGGACATTCCCTGAGGATGAGTATGGCACAAACAGGGGACAAGGAGTGACTTGGCTGCAGATGAGGCTGCCGGCTGGTGCCAGCCTGACCTTAGACCAGCTACAATGCAGCAGGCAGCGATTCCCGTGGCACGGCTCTGCCAGCTCGCTGCCAGTGCCTCTTGCGTGTGATGAGGCCAGCTCCTGGCAGCCAAATGGAATGAAAGCTCGCAGAATAAATAAGCAAGAACCCAAGTCAAACAGTATGTGTGAAATGGCAGCGTCACAAGCAAGAAGTTCTCCAGCCAAGGCAGTTTTGGCGCTCAAACAGTTCTGTGGTACAGTGTGTAAGGAGCTGCTGTACGCTACAGACTGAGAGCAAGAAGTGACCCATCCCAAACTGGAGCATCAGAAGGAGCATGAGCAGCAGGTCAAGGGAGGAGATTCTGCCCCTCTGCTGCGCTCTGGGGAGACCCCCCTGCAGTCCTGATCCAGCTCTGGGGCAACAGCACAAGAGGGACGTGGAGCTGCTGGAGCGAGGCCAGAGGAGGCCCCGGAGCTGCTGAGAGGGCTGGAGCAGCTCTGCTCTGGAGCCAGGCTGAGAGAGCTGGGCTGGGGCAGCCTGGAGAAGAGAAGGCTCCTGAAGGGGACACCTTAGAGCAGCTCCAGTGCCTAAAGGGGCTGCAGGAAAGCTGGAGAGGGGCTTTGGACAAGGGCCTGGAGGGACAGGCCAAGGGGAATGGCTTTAACCTGCCAGAGGGGAGATTGAGATGAGCTCTTAGGCAGAAGCTCTTCCCTGTGAGGGTGCTGAGGCGCTGGCACAGACTTTTCCCAGAGAAGCTGTGGCTGCCCCATCCCTGGCAGTGTTCAAGGCCAGGTTGGACACAGGGGCTTGGAGCAACCTGCTCTAGTGGAAGGTGTCCCTGCCCGGGGCAGGGGGTTGGAGCTGGATGAGCTTTAGGGTCCCTTCAGCCCAAACCAGTTTGGGACTCTATGCTTCACAAAACCATCAGAAGGAAAGCCATCCTCTCCAGGAGTCACTTAAAAAAGACTTAAAAACTACCTGAGCTTACGTATTTTGCTCACTTTAGACTCCTGCTAAAGCCACTGAGATCAAGCCCTAAGTCACGTTCAATTGCTCCTTTACTCTGTGAAGTATCCTCCTGTTAACACATGAGAAACTATGGGTTGTAACCTCCACAACTATCACATGCTGCTCTGCCAGCACCTCCACTGCCTGACGGGTTTGGTACATTATAACCATTACCAGTAAAGGTAGTTTATCATCTAGAATTTACCATATATTTGCAGAAGAAGAAAAAAAACCTGTATGTTAAAGGCAATGCAGAGCAAGCCTTTCTTTTAATTGCAAACCAGTGAAGAGCAAGAGACCAGGGAAGTGTAACCACAGAGAAAAATCTTCCCCGTAACCTTTCATCCTCTTTCACAATAATCTTCTTTTGTCTCTTCGATTTTCAACCTTCTCTGTCACCACCAGCACTAAAAGCTGCTTTTTCCCCCCTCCTTTTGCTGGAAGAACAAACAAACAGTTGCCATTTCAGTCAAAGCAATGTTATTCTTCGCCCGGCTGGCACTGGTTTCAGCTCACAGGGCGGTCAGTTCCTCTGGCTCCCATCCAGCCCGCTGAATAAACCGTTCTGGCAGTAAGTGCAAGTCTGTTTGGGCTCAGAAAGCAGCGCTTCAGACCTGTTCCCAACCTGAGCCCTTCCAATTTACAGCATTCCAACGCCACAGGAAGCACATCGGGCCAATCTGAAACTCCAATATAGTTGAAACAAAGCTTTCTTCCACACTCTTAGGTCTTTCTCTACCCTCTTCTTCCTCCTGTTTGCAGGTTGGAATTTAGTGCTCTTTCTTTTTTCTGCCCCAAGTTTGGCTTTTGCAACAAGTACTTCATCCAAGTGAGCCATTTCCTCCGAAATGCACTGACAGATCCTGATAATCTTTTCTCTGCTTCTCACTTCCCACCTTTTGCAAAGAGCACTTTGAGAGCTGAGGAGAATTCCCCTGAACCTTTCAAACCTCCTGTTTTTATAGACGTGAAGTCACCCAGCGCGAGGCTTTGGACCCTCACAGTGCAAAATGGAAAACACAAGGAAAGTTGTAATACAGGAGAAACTACGGTTCAGTAAGTGCAAAGGCTGGCTGGAAGGATTAAAACTGCAGGAATAAGTACTTAAGAGTCCCCTTATGCTCTGCTCCCCAGCAGAGTAACACTAACAGCAGAATTCCACTTTACTGGGGTAATGGATGGGGCGAGGGGATGCTTGTGGAAAGGGCAGATCTGAACGCAAAGGTTGAGGAACTGCACTGAGCGCTGTGTTTCAGGTTATTATTTGCTCTTTCCTCCCCTCATCCTTCACACCATAAAAATTCCACCTCAGCCCCCAGCCTCAAAATGAACAAACAAGCACACATTGTTGGGTATCGGAATCCCCCCGTGGTGACATTCACTGTAGTGACACTCGAGCCGGGCCAGCAGAAACCACTCAGGCGGTTCAGGGAGAGGATGCCAGAGTGACACATGAAGCACCAAACTAATCCCCACGTTGTGTTCCTGCTGCACAGGTGTGTTCAGGGATTATCTTTCTGCCACGCAAGCCACTTGTGCCAGTCTCTACAGATCCTTTCTCCTTCCTTCAGTTCCTCGCTCGAGCTGAAAGAAGCTTTTCCGTGGCTACTGTGCTGAACAACTTCCAAGGAAATTAATGCTGGGAAACTTCAAGTGTTATCGTTACCTCCAGTGCACAGTAATTTATCAGATGTTGTAGCACGCAAACATCCTGCTCTCTTAGCATCTGAGAAGATGAAAGTTATCCATATTCTTTGAAGGGACCTTAAATATTACCCCCTCCCAGTGCTCTGCAAAGAACAATTCGGGGGAAAGAAATAAAACTGAAAGCTTTAAGACCACCTCAAAATCCTGCACATAAATATTACATTAATTCACGACGGAGACAAATAGTAAAAGAGATGCAAGAGCCCTGAGATGCGTTTGAAGTCGTGAGATAAAAGTTAGCACATACAAACTCCCATTTAGAAGCAGAAGTAATTTGAAGAGGTTCTACTTAATGGACGGCACAGCAAAGCCGGGGTCTGGTTTCCAACAAAGAAGTGACATGCAGTAAAATATTTAGGCAATCTTTTGAGGACTACGTAGCATTTCATAAATTAAAGGGCATTAGTCAGCTTTGCATGTGACAGCAACCAAGCTGCAGTTCAGTCAGAGGGGAACTGTTTGTGTTTTAGCCCAAGATGGATTGGAGGAACTTTTGACGTTGATATAAACCGCTCAAGAGTTTTTTTAGGGAGAAGAAATGGAAGACAAAGCAAACTGTTTTAACTCGGAGCTACTGCAATGTTCAGCACGGGCTTAAATTCCCTGTTCAGGAGTTAACGTGACTAAAAACTACGATGTGATTTTCAAACAGGTAGTTAAGTGCAAATTTCACATCTATGTTTGAAAATCACTGATTTCTCACCCCATTTGCAAACAGGATACTTTATGCAGATCTAGATAGATGCATCAGTTGGATGTCTGTCCAAATTTGTGCGTTTTATATGAAATCCATACACGAACATTGTGGTTATCTGTAAACTGTAAACATACTAAGCCATTTTCAGCAAGTGAAATCAGGTCTAGGAAGTCACCTGTTAGAAATTAATTGCACCAAAGCGCTCAATTGTGTTGTCTCTGTGCAGCTTTGGGGAGAGAACATAGTGTGATGGTTGTTACAGACACAGGAGGGTAAGGGGAGATGAATCCTGCCGTGATGCTATTGCAGAATGCCTGGGTGACCTGGGGCTAGTCACTTGTGACCTCTGTAAAATGGGAGATAATCACACTTATCTGATTCAAGGAGGTACCAGGAGACCTACTGTTTCCTAATTGCTGAGAGATATACACAGGAAAGGCACAATATAACTACTTCTGCTATTAAAAACAGTTCCATGGCTTAGGTTGCTGGAAATATCTCCTGGTGACACGATGGATTTTACCCATCTGTGTAAAAGTGTCAAGTACTGCTATTATTTTGACCTCATTGATAAAGAAAGGATGGGTGGTCTGGTAGACTGAAGCACATTTTGGCTGGAAGCTGTTACCCTCTGAGACGACCTCTTGTTTCAAGTTTCATTGGGGTATCAGAAAAGATACAGGCAGCACCAGGCAGGATTTCGGTAACTCACTCTTACAAAAACACTAAAATCTGCTTTGTCTCCCCCAACTTGCTACTCCCCTGCACTACTCCAAATGGTATTTTTCCTCATCAAGCACAGGTTAATGGCAGGAAGAGATGTCAATCCCATTTGGTTTTACCTGACCTGTCTTTCTTTGGGTACTCATTGCCTAGGTGAAGCTGTACCAACTTGTCCCATGCTATTAGAGAGGTGTAGAAAAACTGACTGCAATACAAAGAAGGGCAGCCAAACTGATGGTAATTTAAGAGGAAGGCTGAATTTGAAACCAAGATGCCTGAATGAGGAACTATATGGCTTGAGGTAGGATGTAGATCCTTTTGATAGCCTCATGTAGCTGTTCGTTTGGAGGGAGGTAAGTTAGGGTGATTTGGGCAGGACTTATGTAAACCGAGTAGCAAGGAAAAGAGCTGATTTACATTAAAACATCACCCAAGCAACCATCAAGTCGTAGTAGTTTTACTATTGAAATGTGGCTCTGGAGAGTTTGTACAAAATCTCCACATCTGGCCAGGCAGGGTAAGGCAAAGCAGGGCTCAGTGTGTAAGGATGAGTTTTAACCTGGAGGAATCTATGCTGATTTTCTTTTCACCAGAGCAATTTCATACCAGAAATACCTCTACAGAATCTTCACCTCTGTCTAAAGTGCCCATTTACTACTGAGGATCCTTGTTTTACTCAGTGTGTTTCCCAGAATGAACCACTCTGTCATTTATATCAGCAATGCCACCCTCACCTATGTGTGCTTCAAGGCTTGACTAATGCCTGAATCTTTATGCCATGCTCCTTATGAAATGCTGTGTCCTATCACGTTGCCACGATCCTGCCACTAGATTTATAGCTATAACTAAATCATCTGATCAGACCACTTCTGTGCTGTGCTTCTTCCATTACCACCTAATGTATCAAAAAGCATCGATTTTACACTTGCGAGCTTTCCTACCGAAGCACTCCAAGGTCTTGCAGCACTTTATTACATCCCAAGCCCACTCCCAGAGCTGTCATGCTAATGAGGCATGTGGCACTGCTTTCATTTCTCGGCAGCAGGTCACAAAGCTCAATTCTCCCCTCATGTGGGAGAACCTGGAGTCCAATTCCTGAGCTGTCATGGCTGGCTGGTTTTGAATAGTGCCTGTGATGACACAAACTTGCCTATCGCTGGCCTGGCCACCACAAGGCTGAAAAGATATATGGCCACTTATGGGTTCAGAATGCATTTCCCTGTTTGCAGCATGTTGTACTTACTGACCGCCTAATATCCTGAGGTGTCCCAAATTCTGGAATTATAACCTGCTTAACCTCAATAATTTTGAGAGGCAGATTTTTCTCTCTACAATACAGGTCCTTATTTAGACAGGAAGAAAATGAAACACGCTGAGATGAAGAAACTAAATTGGCAGGACACCTAGAAACACTCTGAAAACCTACAGAGATTTCAGGGAACAGAAAAGGCTCAGATGCTCCAGAAAGGAACAATATGTTTTAAGACAACTGGTAAAAATTGCCTGTAATTACGGGTCCCTTCCAACATGAGATATTCTGTGATTTATACGAATTTACTGCCCTGCCAGGGAATCTTCAGTTAGGACAAGTAAGAAAGACAAGACGTGACATCAAACTGAAAGAGGGGAGGTTTAGACAAGATACAAAGAAGTTGTTCTTCCCTGTGAGGGTGCTGAGGCGCTGGCACAGGGTGCCCAGAGAAGCTGTGGTTGCCCCATCCCTGGCAGTGTTCAAGGCCAGGTTGGACACAGGGGCTTGGAGCAACCTGCTCTAGTGGAAGGTGTCCCTGCCCGTGGCAGGGGGTTGGAGCTGGATGAGCTTTAAGGTGCCTTCAACCCAAACCAGCCTGTGATTCTGATTGCAAGATCTGGGCTTCAGTAGTTCCAGTAACATGGAGACACTGGTCTTTCACCTCATCATTGCTGCCTTTAGTGAATGGTTGTGTATTTTCATGTCAGTATCAGCTGATGTCTTGTAAACAGAAATGGGATATACTGTAAGTCTGAATTCTATCATCTTTTGTCACATAATCTTATGATTTGAACCATTTTGTCTTTTTGCTACACTTTCTTCACATATGGAAAAGGCTTCCATTAATAGAAGCCAATTAGTAGACTTCCATTAATAGATCTAATTATTACATGGAAAGAGGAAAAAAAAAAAGATGTATTATATCTTCCCTGCTAAAAGTCAGGGAAGACCTTGAAGACATGTTACAATTAGGCTGCCTAAACCATCCCTTCCCTACAGATATGTGAGCACATGTTGAACACCAGCAGTACTGTGGATCAGCAGAATGGAGTGGGAGCACAACATGATTTTGCATTTCAAGAATCTAAATCTCTCTCCAAAGCTTGTAAGAATCAAACAATGACCATTATCCCCCATTTTATTCATGGAAGAGCCAGGCACCAGCATTGGGGTCACGTGGCCAAGGTCACAAACTGTCACCGGTCACCAGTCTTCTGCCTCCCACTTCCAGATATGACTTACTACAAATCACTGACCTTGCAGTCACAGAGTTTGAGCTAACGCCATTCGTGCATTTAAAACACTATACCAGCTATTCCATCTCTTTTGGGGTTTTTTGGTCACAATTCACATGGCAGGAATGAAATAAAACTTTAACCCTCAAAATTCTGGTGTTTTCCAAGCTGCCAGCAAAATTAATTCTTATGTAGGGCTTGTAGTCCTCAAAGGCTTAACCCAATTGACTCTTAAGCAACTGTGACAGTCTTTCATATAAAGCCCTCCAAGATCAAAGGCTTCTTCTGTGCCATAACTGTCTATCACACCAGCTTTACTACCAAGCATGGGCACTAAGGGCTTGGTCCTGCTGTTAGACACATGGTTAAGGATTGCCCTCTCTTGAACAAAACAACTCTACTCCTTTGCACCCAGGTACACATGGGAAGTAACTTCAAAGGATCCACCGTGGTTCAGACACACACAGCAAGAAGCTGCACTATCCCCTCATGTCATGTTCTCAATATCACTTTTCAGAAGGCTTGTGCTGTATCCACAGAAGGCACTTTTTCCTCTGAGTTCAAGCCTCAAACATTTTAACCTGATCCTTTCCCTACTACTCAGAGCCTCAAAGCTTCCACCCACTCTACCTAAAGCTATCACCACTTTAGCTGAAGAACTTGTTGGGGTCACACAATGGTTTGAAAGTTGTGGTTGAGATTAATAGTGTGTTACAATAAACACAGTGAATAATGCAAAGTGCAGGAACGATGGAGGAGGAAGTGGGGGGAGACATCTTCTGAGGTTATGCAGTTATGGGATGTTTAGTTTGAAAGAACATGCAGGTCAGAGCGAGACTTCTGGCATCTTCTCCCTTACAAATTAATCACTGCTTCAGAGTGACCAGCAGATTTCAGCTTATAAATAAAGTTCAAAGCCCCCAGGTCCTCATTTTGAAATGGAGACATAGGGCTTGAAAACAGCTAATGGAACAAGCCTTCCTGAAAGTTTGAGCTCATTCCCAGCTGAGAGATCCATTTCACAGAAATAACACAACGCAGCCTCGAGTACACAAGCATCAGACTTCCTTCCTGTATTTTAACATGCTTTGCACTTCCACACCAGCTTTTACCTGGTGAATGGAAAAAGTTCTAATGAACTTCAGCTAGGAGTTCTCTGAGTGTAGAAGACACACAAGCCTGCAGGAATAGAGAGCACACACATGCAGGCATCAGCTCGGAGATGATCCACACTCAGAAATAACAAGTTCAATGCTGTGCACCCAGAAATCTCAAGAGATTTGAAAGACAGTAATAGCTTACACTATGAAACCTGATGTCTGCAAATATGAAGCCATGGGTCCCTTTTTGTCTACTCATTCACTGTAAACCATGCCTAGCTCCAGTAACATTGTACAGATGAGGGAATAGCTTGGAAGGATGCTGAAGCTGCTTACATATCTTCCATTTACAATGGAGAAAGCTGAGGTTAAGTTTTTCAGCTGAGAAGCCTGTGGCAGAAACCAGACAGCTGAATTCCTACTACTTGCTCCAGTCTCTGGACAACTCTGCCTTCGATGTTTTGTTCTTCTAAAGCTGCCCAGAAGCATTTTTTCCACACAGAATCTGCTCCTTTGGGGGCTTTGTTTCATGTTAGTCACAAATCTCTCAGTATAAGCTGAGGTAGACCAAAAACACTGGCAGTCCTGTAGTGAAAAAGCATCTAATGGGCCATAAATTAATGTTTCATTTCCTTTAATAGTGTAATGATTAATTCCTCCTTCAGAGCAAGATTTTGTTGCACTACAAAGAAAGAAAAAGGGGTTTTTAACATCGGAAAGGATCAAAGGCAGAATGCTGCTATTTTTTGTTTGTGCTCTTGTACCTTCACTCTTCAAACAGATTTTTCTCCCCAATTTTGTAAAGAAAAAAGGTAGAAGAAAAAACACAATCCATCTCAGATGAGACCTTGCACAGCTTGTCAAGTTTCAACCCCACAGTGAATTTTTACTGCAGATATAAACCTCTGAAAGTAGGGGTTTCTAATGGAAATGCTGACATAACCTTAACTATACCAGTGCTGCTGTAATGCTCAGGTTACCAGGAATATTTCTGCTGCCAAATCAGTTTAACAAGTCTGAATGCATATAATTTGTTCCAGTTGTCTTTCCTCAGAGTGGGGCTCCTTTGTGCACACTTTCCAATGTGGCTTGCATTAAAAGACAGGGGAAAAAACCCTAACCCTATTCCTATGTAAATTCATATACACACTGATAGGGTTTTATCACAGCTAAAAAGCTATAAATCTGCTTTAACTGATTCAGTGTGTTCCCTCCTGGCCTCGAAAGGTGGCTCGTTTCACTGCTGCCCTTCACTGGATGTGACAATTGCAACTTTGCTTTGTTCTCTTTGGGATATTTAGTCTCTGCAAAAAGCAGCTCTGACTTTCTGCATGTCCGTGTTATCCACTTCTGACCAAACACCCTGCTTATGACACCAAGAAGGATTTCAGCTGGGTCAGGATTCGCCCCTCTTTAGGAATCTAATCCAGATGCCTCCCACTCGTGTCAGTCCAAATTATTTGCTTCTCACCTTTGGCTCATCCTGAAGCCAAAAAACCTGCCAGGTTAAACAAATACTCTCAGGATGCAAAGGGCATGGGGCAAGAGCTTGAAGTGACAGGAAGGTAACTGGCACTTGTAGAGCTCCATGTCCTTCAAGAGGTCTGCAGCTTGCACACTGAAATCTTTCCTTCCGGTAGAAAGAGTGAAATGGGAGGAACAAAAGCTCAACAGGATGGTTCCATCACTCAGTGCATAGGAGCAGGAATAGTTCATGATCTGATCCTGCCTCACATCTGCCCGTTTACTCAATCTTCAGGGTCTAAGAGGCACTGGCTGATGCTTGGGAATTCAAAACCTCAACCTCGTTGTCATCTGTACAACAGAGATTAATTTGGAAGAATGATCTGAGGATGCATTTTCCAATATGTCAGTGAATTTTGGGATTGTTTCAGGGAGTTCAAGTAGATGGTAACTGTGAAAATGAAGCCAAAATGACCAGATTAAGGCTACAAGTAGCTTCTCAGGCTCCTATGGTCAGCAACAGCTCTTTCCATGAGTTGAAAAAGAAGGAATCTCCTCAGGATGATTCAGACCCGGGCAGCCTGAAGTACCTCTACCTAAATTGAAAGCTTATGATTAAGAAGTCTCTTGTTTAGTTTCCTGACTAAAATTAAAAGGGAAGAATTTAGGTCACGGTTTCTCAGGCTGAACTCTGAACATGTTCCCAAATAAGAGGGTAAATTCAGTGAAAACTTACATAAAACTGGCTTTCAAAATACTATTTTTCCAAGCACATCTCTTAAAAAAAAAAACTTCTTTTATTTAAAAGTGTTTTTAAAACTATTGCTAAATTAAACATCCTTTAAACCTTTCTTCTCTTTTAAGATGGCTTTGCCTCAACTTCTGAAATGTTGGGGCAGTTTTAATAGGGAACAGATTAATCCAAAGAATATTTTGAATGTCTTAAAAGACACTTGGAAAATGGTTGGTTCTATCTTCCTATTCCTCAGTTTCCCCTTCTGTAATTATGAATTACTAAGATGAGTAACACTGAGTGCTAATGGCCTCTGCAAATCTCTGATAATGGATGCAGAGATTAATTGTTATTCTCACTTGACATGCTTACTTGAGTAGTAAAGAAAGAAACAACAGAAAGCAGTGTGCAAGGACAAAACACAGCGAGAGAATAGACTCTCCATCCACAAGCCTTTTTGGAAAGGAAAAAAGGAAAAAGCTTTACATAAAAGAAACTCTAATTTAGTTGGGATTTATTATTAATTATTAGATGAGCAAAATATCAATTATTAAGATTACATTATCAAAGGTTCTTTTGCTCTCCCCAGTCGGATCCCTGAAAATTCTGCACTTCTAAGAAGCCTTCCATGATACCATTCTTTCTTTGAAATGCTTTAACATTCAGTGTCTTTCGAGCTCCCTGCTGCAGTTTGATTTCTCTGCAACATGCCTCTTCCATCCCAGTGTTGTAAACACCTAACCCTCTGCTTGAGCAAGACTCCTCCAGGACAGCTCACATGGCTGAAGTCAGAGCTGAAGATCAGAGATGTGATTCCTGACGCCAAGCAGGCTGATGCTGAGTTCAGCCTTTCAGCTGGTCACACCGAGCTGCAGAGTGAGTCTGAAACCAGCAGGCTCTGCGTGGCAGCACCAAACCCATTAAGGATACTGAAGAAATAAACACTGAGCACGTACATAGATAGATTAAAAACTGAGCAGAAAGTGTCCTGTATTTCTGGCAGATGACTTCCTTTTAGATCCTGAAGAAACCCAGCCATCATAGCAGCAGTGGTGGCAGATGAGCTGCTCAGTTATTTGCTGTAAAGTGCCAGAAATGCACAGTTTATATCAAATTAAACTATTTGATAAAACACAGATAAGGCTACAGCAGTTCCTTCATATCTTCATAAATCTGAGCCAAATCATTCAATGAAAGGTGGAAAGTTCTTTTTGAGGGATGGGAAAGGGAAATGAATTGCAAACGATGATTGTCTTCGACAGCTCAAGGCTGATCATTAAAGATAAAAAACAATAAACAGAAAATAGGGCACATCTTTTAGGGTACAAATCAGGAGGTTTAAACTGGTCCTATTAGTTAGAAGTGAGAAGGAAGATCTTAGGGGAACTTGCTGCTTCAAATTGTCCAGCACTCTAAACAAAGAAAAAGTGGCAAAGGCAGTAAAGGAATCTGCATTAACTCCTGCCCATGGATTTTGTTGGCCAAGTGGCTCATTCATGCAGGTCCCACTAAGTAGAAGCAGCACATACTGGTTTTTTTCAGCTCCCGGGGTCAGGCTGATCCTGATTTGGCCTATTTTCCACTGAAATCAAGGCTCTTATGGAAGTCACAGTCGTCTCCTAGGTTTTAACCCTGGAATATTGATGTACTCCACATGGTTTTCCCTCCTCCCATCCACTGAGAAGGCAATCTGCTCCTGAGGTGAGGGCTGCATTGTCCACGCTTCACACAACGCTGCACACTTCTCTTGGAATTCAAAGTCTAATCACCCTGTGAATCCTGCTACCTCCCGTCTCTCCCTCACTCTTTCCAGCAGCAATGTCACTGTGGGTGACTGGCAGCGTGACCCTGCACCGCTGCTTCTACTTGTGAATAAATGTCTTCGGTGGTAGAAAAGAAACAGGACTGGTTAATCAGTGGGGAGTTGTTGGAATAGGGATGTATTTGAGGGAGAAGCCAAAGAAATTGGGATACAGATATTGAGAAGCGGGTGATAAGGCTCCAAACTGTATTAGTTCCTTTCTACAGAATTAATAGATGTTACCTCCAATGCCACCTAAGTAATTTCTAGTCTAGTTTTAGAAGCGATTCTGGATTTTGTGCTTCCCATCTCAGAGGGTGTTTCAAATGTCTACATCCAGCCTTCCTGTCTGCCTTACAGGAGTGACTTAGAGAAACACACCAGACCCCACAAAATGACAAAAGCACACTTCACACCGGGTGCCTGCTCACTGATGAAAGAGCTGGAAGAAGCCAGGCACTTCGGCTTTGACTACGAGGCAACACAGTGAGTGTTCTCAAAGGAATTTCGATGTCAGCTTTCCCCAGATTTCATATATTTTTCAAAATCTGTTCTTTGTCACTCTGCACATCAGCTCCCCATGGGGATAACAGCCTTTTCCCTACCTCACAGCTGTGCTAAGCAGAGATGTACCTGCTGACATCCCCAGGGCCACAGCTGGGGATGTTGAGGGAAGTGGACAGTGACGGGCAGACTGACGTGCTCTCCCTAAACACCATTCCCTAGAGATACTCTATTTCTTTTTCGTGTTATTTACTGGTTCAAATGGAAGAGAGCTGCTGCCTCCAAGCCAATCACCAACCTCTACAACCCTCTTTTTGGTTGGTGCTCAACCTTTGCCAACCTTCAACTTCAGCATCCCCCCTACAACTCCACCGGCTTGTGCTTCTCCTCCCGTGGCACTGACAAAGACTACATGGACCAGTGTTCTGATCCAGCACAGCATCTGGTAGTTTCTTAAAACAATTAGATTAAAGATTGGATGCCTACAGACAGTTCTGGCTTCTCATCAGTAACACACATATAAACCTACATACCACTATATACACATATTGACTGATGAGAAACCTGAATAATTCTTGTTTCTGAAAGTCCACCAAGACATCCCAAGGCAGCCCACTTTTCAAACAGTGCTAAATCCTCAAATCAGGAAATGAAAAAGTTTCTGAAAGGAAACATCCTGAAATGTTTGAGACACTTGGGGTTGTTTAGCCTGGAGAAAGGAAGGCTCTGTGTGACCTTTGAATACTTAAAGGGCTTACAGGGAAGATGGGGAGGGGCTTTGGACAAGGGCCTGTAGGGACAGGACAAGGGGAATGGCTTTAACCTGCCAGAGGGGAGACTGAGATGAGCTCTTAGGCAGAAGTTCTTCCCTGTGAGGGTGCTGAGGCGCTGGCCCAGACTTTTCCCAGAGAAGCTGTGGCTGCCCCATCCCTGGCAGTGTTCAAGGCCAGGTTGGACACAGGGGCTTGGAGCAACCTGCTCTAGTGGAAGGTGTCCTTGCCCATGGCAGCGGGTTGGAACTGGAGGAGCTTTAAGGTCCCTTCCAACCCAAACCATTCTGTTACTCTATGAAATTGAGACATTCACATCCTAGTTACTTTGGCTTATTTTAGGTAACATAAAAAATATTCCAGAGTTGACATACATAAAACCAAAAGTGAAAAAGTCCAAGTCTGAAAATTCCTTTTTTCCCTAAAATTAAGTACCTGCTGATTGTATAGGTACAATAAAAATTAGGGATTTCTTAATGCTCTAAATTACTTTTACTAAGTAAACCCCAAACAATAGCTTGTAATCCATCCAAAACTAAAAGCCTTAAGAGACGCCTGCATGTTTAAATACTTATTAGTTTGTTCCAGCCTTCATTTGAAAGTTTAGTTGGACATTTTTCCTGGAAGTGTAAGTGTAGAAATAATATTATGGGTATTATTACCTTTCTGGAATGAAAGGAACTCAGATAAAGAATAGCCTACTGTATCTTCAAAAAGTAGCATGTTTCTTAAGTTCCATGTGCGTTATATTTGCTATTTACATGGGGATTTACAACAGCAGCGCTGCTCCCTGGGTGTTACTTACTTTGGATGGACTTCTCTAAGGCTGAGTTTACACAGCTGTGGAAGGAAAACCTAGCCACAATCAATTAAAAAGTGCAACACAAATCCTTTGGACAGCATTCTCAGGCTGTCCTGCTGTTAAGACAGCTACTATTCTCCGAGAATGAGTGCTCTAACTGTATTAAACTTAGTCCTAACCAAAATAAGCTTTTACTAATTTTCACCATTAAAGGAACATAAAGACCTGCCTTTGTCATTTAAAGTTTAAGCTGACTAAGCCTCATAGAAACAGAACCTTAAGGAACTAAAGCAATTAAATCCATTTACAGAGGTCAGAAGAGCCTTTGGGTTTTAGACATGATGGGCTTGTATGGTCTGTGCTGCTTATTCATGTGAACTCTCAGATTATGGCTTTGGAGGTAGCATTAATAAGTCACCTTTGTTTTCCTCCTGATAGCAGAGTGAGGCTGAGCTGATCCTAACAGTCACCAGTGAGCTGGCATTACCTGCACTCCTGATTACTGAACAACTACAGTAAGCACACAAATGAGACCCCAGACGCCCTGTCTTTGTGTGGAACATATTTATTACCAACCTGCTGAATCCTACACACAAAGAAGGCCTCGGGGAATGTAGTATGTCTACAAGCCAATGCAAAAAGCACTGAGAATAAAAAAAAAAGATAAATAAGCAGGCAGCTGAAAAGCCTAAAGTCTAACTAACCAGTACATCAATAACACAATAATGTCATCAGCCCATTGTGGACTCTGAACAATGTTTTTTCTGTTGTTCAGCTAATTAGTAAAAGAAGAGATTAAGGTCTTTAATGCTTTCTCTTTCTTCCCTCTTTTTACCTGGGGGGTGTGCGTGTATCCGTACATATACATTCCCTAAACGAACAAAGTACATGTTGTGACGTTGAAAACACAAGGTGGAGTGTGAGTTTGGCTTTATTTCCAACAAGAGGGTCATCTACATGATTTCAGATTTCAATGAATTGTGACTGCAAGGACTCAGATGCATGTGTGTGTATATGTGCGTATTACAGGGTTGGAGGGAAGGGGGGGAGCTGAACGGAGGATATGAATTTTAAGCAGTTTCCTGAATGAATACGACACTGTATTTCCCCCTACTCTCCTTAGGATGACAATTCAGAGGAGATAACCTTCTCCTTTGAAAAAAACCCTGAAGGGAAAGTTTGTTTTTACCATAACAAATGCAACAAAAGAAAAGAAGAGGGAAGCTGGGGAAAGAGGGAGGGGGGGAAGTTCGGGAAACAAATTAAATGTCAAACTTTCTCTCCTTACTGGGAGATAACAGCATACAAGGAAACCTTCTTAGAAGCTTAACATAAATGCAGTTAAGCCATTGCCAGCTGCAGTAAACCTCTCTCTCACCTTTCTTTCTCTCTTTCAAGATATCTTTGAATGCCTTCTCCTTCATCATAAATCAGACCTGTGAGCAATTATCACTCCAGCCGGATGGCAGCGGCCCGAGTGGCCACTGCTATTCCACTGCTGTAATCTGCACTTCGTCAGGTTACACTACCCTTGATGAGATTTCACATTTCTTTGCCAACGAGAGTTACCTCCCCATTTAGGACTCATTGTCTTTGCAGCAGAGAGCTGTGAATCTCATTCCTCCTCTTAAATTTGTTTAAGCAGCACCATCCATCCAAGGGGGTGAGCACCCGCAGCTCCCCAATGGGGAGTCTTAGAGCATCCCGGAGCTCTAAGGGAGCAAAACAGGGTTGTGCTGCTCCCTCAGATACTTACCCTGAGCACATCTCTTAGAGCCTCTGAGGGCGATATGGATGCAGACACCCTCCTGAGCACATGGTACTGATGCCACTGTCACAACTCTCAAGGAAACTGGAGTTTTCACCATTCCCTCCTCCATCCACACAACCCTTCAGTGACAGGCTGCTGACAGCAATAGGAGCCTCCTGACTGCTTTCAGGTGCTCAGGGCCTGCTGTGGCTTGAGCCCAACTGGCCACCCTCCCCTCAACCCTCAACCCTCACATTGAAAGGAGGTTTTTGGGTCAGTTTTCCAACCAGGACTTAAAAAATAAAGCCAAAACAAAACTAAACCCCCCTCCTCAAAAGGGAAAAGACTCCAACCTTCAACTCACATTAACTTTCCAAGCTCTACCCAGGTACCACAGTGGCTTGTCCCTCACTAACAGCCAGCACCAACCTTTATGAGGTGATTCCACCACCACCACCACCACCTTACCCTCCCTTCCACACATTTTAAAACCCAAACCCCCCAAACCAACCTCCACACCCGCACACGGCTGTCAGACGAACAAGATAAGTAGGTATAGAGAGAGAATCACTCACCGTTGGCGGCGACACAGAGGTTTCCAGAGCCACTTTTAACTAGGAATGAATTAGGGACAAACTCTTCCTCAGAGTCAGAGTCCGCGGCCGGCTGGGCCGCGCCGTTGCCCAGCAACCGCCCCGGGCCCTCATTGGCCGGCGGTGTCGGGGGAAGGGAAGGGGACTGCTCGGGGGGGGTGGAAGAGGCGGACGAACACCGCAGGGGAGGACCTGGGGGCCACAAGCACACACACACACACACACATATACACGGACACACAGAGAGAAAAGGAGGGGGACAAAACAACAACGACAAGTAAATAAAATCAACGCAAACCAACGACAAAACACAGACAGAGAGACAAAGTTGAGCCGGGGCACGAGGGAAGGCTGCACCATAACACCACCACCACCCCCCCCCCCACCGGCGCCTGCCCCAATGGGGCAGCCCTGCCTGAGGGGAGGCAGACTGCACATAGCTGCCCGCCGCCGCTGAGGGATGGGCGCTGTAATTGTCCCTTAAAACTCATATCTAGAGGGGTTTGTTATGTGCTTTTAGCGTTTTAGGGAGCCCCTTGTGCGAGATAAGCTTCCACAAAGTGGGCACACAAAGTGGGCATTCAGTCAACGAGTCCAAGCGCCGACACCGGGCTGCGTTTCACCAAAGTTCTGCCCGACGTGTTGTGAGGTAAATTACTTCAGATTTCGTGTGAAAAGGGTAAAGCCCTTTTGGGGATCGGGTTTAACCATCCCCTTATGGAGTTTATAAGGCAAACGGCTTGAAGCTTCCCTCACGCAGGAGGGAGCCAGGCATCGCTATGTGGTGGTGAAGCGTGTCAGCGAGCCGAGGCGCTGATACAGGGCAGCAGCGAAGCTCGGTGCAGAGTCGTTTCATCGATTGAATCATGAGAACCGCAGTAAATTGGGTTCTTGGGTGATACTTTACATAAAGCTGCGCCTGGAGGAAAAGCTTCTACTGACTGCAAATTGGATCAGGTACATGGAGGTTAAGTAGATCCAGTTCAAAAATCATATTGTAAATAATTAATGGTTATCAGGGTCTTATTCCCTTCAGGTTTTTAAACAAAACTGGGAAATTGGAACTCCAAAACTGATGAAAAAAACTATCAGGCAAACGTGGAGGTCAGGTATGTGCAGTGCATCAATAAAAATGGGGAATGGGAACACAGACATATAATAGGTTAAAATACAGGACAATGCATTTAAACATAAGCTTTTCCCCTTGATACATTTGATCTGGAAGTCAGAGTGATTAATCTCCCATATTTTCCCAAACGCTGAAATGTTATCATGCAAAATCCATCAAAAATAAAAGACTGAAACAGCACAAGAAAACCAGCAAACTTAAAAAATGATCTGTTTCTGAAAAAAAAAAACCACATTTTGAACGTAACACAGCACACAACATAGCTGTACAGTATTTCTTACCAAACACAACATGAACAGTTTAGAGAAGGACACAAACCTAGAACAATACAGTGGGTTTAACATTTAAATCCCCCGGAGCTGGGTCTGCTAAGTTTCTTTTCACCTTGGTCATCAGCGTTTCTCATGGATGTCGCTTCCTTGGCATATGCACGTCTTATAAATTGCTAATTATAATCAGAGCAGAAATTGTGGCATTGGAGATGGGGATGATATAGGATTGTACCTGTGCTCAGAGACGCTCGAGTGACTGTGGTCACCCAAAGGAGAAGACAGCCTCGGTCGAGAGCCTTGGCTTTCCTGCCTTAACTGTTGTGTGTTTTCTTACCATCAGCAGAGTTGTCTGGGTCTCGTTCTTTTTGACAACCCTCCAAACAAGAGAACTTCCTCCTTCAGGAATGCAGCTTTTACGGAATCTGCAGCCCGCTTCACACTCCCTGACCCTTTTTATGGTGCCAAGGTTATAACCTTCCCATTGTATTAACTACCGGTAGGAGCTGGGGAGAAGACAGCAGAGAAAGGAGCACGTGCAAGGGGATGAGCACTGCTTTCCCTGTCACAGACCCTGATGTGAAAATGGAGATTCAGCCCTAACCCCAATGTGCTCTTGAAGGAGCAAAGTCGACTCTGCATCTTCCTCTTTGTTGCAACGGAGATTTGATGAGCCCCGATGTCATAAAGTTTAAATCATGCCTTGGATTTGCTATGCATTTGTTACAAAACAGGATGGGATGTATTTATTTCTAACACTCTGTAGTCAGAGCCTGAATTCTAGTGTGATAATGAGTGAAAATGGGAAGGAAGTGTTAAACTTATGTCTTCCTATAGACCCATACAGTTTTTCAAGGTCCCTTCCAACCCTAACCATCTATGATTCTATGATTAGGTGTACTTTGGAAGTGGAGGACACATTTTTACAGCCATGGAGACAGACAAACTGGATTAAAAATATTATTTCAAGCCTCTGACTCATTTACCCAAAGACCAGTAAAAATGCATGAAAAGGAGGTTAATGGTGTGACTATTCCTGACAAAGATGGGTGGTGAATTACAGTAGACCCCCCCAATGCTCTCCATGTGTTTTGGTCAGACAGCATGCTTGGCATATCTATACATAAAGCCTGGACATAAAGACCAGGAGCAGAATGAGCTGAATTTGGAATATTTGTAGTAAAAAAGAAGCAAAATGTCAGTGCTTTTCTCAGCCATTTCCACATGGTTGCAGGTTGGGTTTTTGGTATGAGCTTCCTTATCAGAAGTATTGCAGTTTTGGCAAGGATAAAAGAAAACTCTTTAATGAAAACTTTGGATTTTAATCAGCTGCACTACTGCAGAGTGCACGTGACAGGTTCCCATGGGCTTTCACGGTTGTTACATGCACTTCCAGCAGAGTGTGAGCTGATCTTTACAAGGGAAGGGTCCCTAGGAATTGTGTGCACTAACCACATTCCCAACGGCTGTGCTGCTGTGAAAGGCACTGGCATGTACCATCGTGCTCTCTGGAAAATTCCCCTTTGGGCATACAGTTGGGATGGATGCAACAAGAGGTTTTACAGGTGCTGGACAGAAGGTGTGTGCTACTCAGCTGTGCTGGCAACATATGGTTAAAATGCATGGGGAGAAAAGTGAGGCCAGAGGAGGCCCTGGAGCTGCTGCGAGGGCTGGAGCAGCTCTGCTCTGGAGCCAGGCTGAGAGAGCTGGGCTGGGGCAGCCTGGAGAAGAGAAGGCTCCTGAAGGGGACACCTTAGAGCAGCTCCAGTGCCTAAAGGGGCTCCAGGAAACCTGGAGAGGGGCTTTGGACAAGGGCCTGTAGGGACAGGCCAAGGGGAATGGCTTTAACCTGCCAGAGGGGAGATTGAAATGAGCTCTGAGGCAGAAGCTCTTCCCTGTGAGGGTGCTGAGGCGCTGGCACAGGGTGCCCAGAGAAGCTGTGACTGCCCCATCCCTGGCAGTGTTCAAGGCCAGGTTGGACACAGGGGCTTGGAGCAACCTGCTCTAGTGGAAGGTGTCTCTGCACATGGCAGGAATGGTCTTTAAGTCCCCTTCCAACACAAACCATTCTAGGATTCCTTTCTAACATGTAAGCAACTCTGTAAGACAGGGGTGTCTTATGCTGTGGATCCTTTCAGACACTTGCCTCTTTTTCTCTGCTTGGACAGAAACCAAAGAGTTAAATCTGTTCTTTTGACAAAAAATAAAGTGAGAGAGAGACTGAAGATACAAGCCTGTATCCTTCTCAGACCAGTATCTCATTGCATTTACTGCAACAGTAAATTCACTTGGAGCAACAGCTCCAAGTGAAACGAGCAGGATTCAGCCTGTAAACTTTCATTCCAGCTGCCAGAGCAAAATCTCTAATTGATTAGTACAGACTGAATTTGCAGCACTAGTGGGTTGCTATGGAACCTGAGCAAGGAGGCCAAGTCACTTTGCGGTATGTGCTGTTTCTCCTTCAAAAATACAAACCAGAAGGACCAGATAACACATTCATTATGCACACTCTTGCAATTTGGAAGCTAACTCAAAGAAAAACAAAACGGATTCCAAGCATGGGCCCCTTGGCATCAATTTGTAACAATCTTATATATGGGCTTGCAGTGAACAGTCAAAATCATGTTCTTTGGACTTGAGGCAGGAATAATGTAAGTAAGTTGAATGTCTCTGAGTGATACGTTACTTGCACATATTCAGAAGAAAACAGAACATAAACTTGTATTTTATCTCTGCACCAGTATTTCAGATGAAGATTTAAAAAAATCAGGGGGAGATAAGTTAAGAGTTTTTGGTAGATTTATGAATGTACTTGGGAAATAGGTTAACACAAAGAATCTGTTTCCCAACTTAACTGAGGAACTCTGCAAAATGCAGGCCTTAAATTTACAGGAGAGACAACTAGAGCAGACTCTAAATAGTTAGGGGAAAGTAAGACAAACAATAAACATGCCTTCACTTTCTGCTGCACATTTGGCTGTCATATTTCAGAACACTGTGTGTTTCTAGAATTACTCTGTCTCTTGCAGGATTTGGCCTTCAAAGATCAAGTGCTGATTTAAACTGGGTGTATTCATCCTGGTGTGAATAGAAGGGCTGCCAGGAATTCAGAACACTCGAGGATATCCTTTTAAATGAAGGACAGTAAATTGTTTCATACATGATATTCAGTGGGTTTTACTCATATGTTTATAATTTGTCCCAAAAGGGGTGAAAAAGAGCAGATACACAAATGCAGACTTTTCACAGGACTCATACCACAAGGCAACAGGATTTAATAGTGTTCAGTATAGAATCATCATAAAATCCCAGACTGGTTTGGGTTGAAGGGACCTTAAAGCTCATCCAGCTCCAACCCCCTGCCACGGGCAGGGACACCTTCCACTAGAGCAGGTTGCTCCAAGCCCCTGTGTCCAACCTGGCCTTGAACACTGCCAGGGATGGGGCAGCCACAGCTTCTCTGGGCACCCTGTGCCAGCGCCTCAGCACCCTCACAGGGAAGAGCTTCCGCCTAAGAGCTCATCTCAATGTCCCCTCTGGCAGGTTAAAGCCATTCCCCTTGGCCTGTCCCTACAGGCCCTTGTTCAAAGCGCCTCTCAGCAATATACCCAGAATGGTATTGTTTGCAGTCAATAAATCATTAATATCAGCTTTTCCCATAGTACCTCCTTCTGTTGAGCTTTAACCAAGAATCTTTAAGAGCTTGACAAGCATTGACTAAGTAAGATTTGAAATCCTGTTATCAGATCTATTGGGATCTGCTATCAGATGGGCTGATCAAATTCAATTGTCTGGGGAGCAGACTTACACTTCTGACAGATAAGGAAACTGAGGCACAGAGAAATAATTCAAGTCCAAATTCTGTTGTTTCCTGCACATTCTAGTCACTGAAATAAGGCTGTTTGTCACACTCAAAAGTATTTTAAAATAGCAGAATTCCCACCAGGAAGGAATGATGGGGGACAGGCAGAAGTACTGCAGTCGTGACTACCTCACTACAGCAACTGCAGTAGCTCTCCTATAAGAGCATGAAGTCATACAGCTGAAAACGCTTAGCCTTTGTACAACCTTAAAATCCAACAGCTTCTGGCACTGGTACCAGTGCACCAGTAATGGTAGGCACCAGTACAAACCAAACACATCCCATACAGCTGTGGCCTTTAAAACGCTGGGCTCTGGAGGCTGTGGAAGTGATAGCAGAGTGTGTTCTGTAGAGTGCTTGCTGGGTGTATTATCCTGCCAAAGGAAAGCGAGTGTAAACAGATGCACTTCTTTTTTTGTGTCTTCCCCTCACTTTGCACAGTGGTTTTGAGTGATTTTTATTGACATCGAAACTAAATCTTATCGATCTGTATTAAAACTGGAGCTAGTTTTGTGCTGGAGAAAGCCACGACCTGCTTACACAACAGAAACGCTCAGGTACCTCTGTCTGATCACAGAAATTAATTAATAAATACATCTAAAGCTCAGGCAACTTCATCCTACAACATGTCTGATGGATTAAAACCCCACAAGCATGAAGCAGTACTGAAGAGTTGAGTTATTCTTAAGTCAAAAAGAACTGTATTTGAGGAGTGACAAGCACAGAGGGCACTGAGACACCCCAGGCAGCACCTCTGTGACGGACTATTGATGCATATGACAAGGTGGGAAGGGCAGTGCCCTGCCTGCATGGCAGTGTGCAGTTCCCCATGGCATATAAAAGGCAGTGATTTGCTCCACTATCATTTCAAGGCATCTGAGATCCTGCTGGGTTGAGGACGGGAGGGAGAATATGTGGCATTGTGTTTTCAAGGTAAAGGGGAACATATCATTTCAAGACAAAACAGGACTATTGCAGAATGAGTTGGGTTGGAAGGGCCCTTAAAGCTCATCCAGTTCCAACCCCCCGCCACGGGCAGGGACACCTTCCACTAGAGCAGGTTGCTCCAAGCCCCTGTGTCCAACCTGGCCTTGAACACTGCCAGGGATGGGGCAGCCACAGCTTCTCTGGGAAAAGTCTGTGCCAGCGCCTCAGCACCCTCACAGGGAGGAACTTCTGCCTAAGAGCTCATCTCAGTCTCCCCTCTGGCAGGTTAAAGCCATTCCCCCTTGTCCTGTCCCTACAGGCCCTTGTCCAAAGCCCCTCTCTCAGGTTTCCTGGAGCCCCTTTAGGCACTGGAGCTGCTCTAAGGTGTCCCCTTCAGGAGCCTTCTCTTCTCCAGGCTGCCCCAGCCCAGCTCTCTCAGCCTGGCTCCAGAGCAGAGCTGCTCCAGCCCTCGCAGCAGCTCCGGGGCCTCCTCTGGCCTCGCTCCAGCAGCTCCACGTCCCTCTTGTGCTGTTGCCCCAGAGCTGGGTCAGGGCTGCAGGGGGGGTCTCCCCAGAGCACAGCAGAGGGGCAGAATCCCCTCCCTCAACCTGCTGCTCACACTATGGGGGTGGCAGCCCAGCAGACAGCGGGGCTCAGGCGCACATGGCCAGGTCATGGGCAGCTTCTCATTAACTGACACCCTGAAGTCCTCCTGACTGTAATTGTGCTTGGAATTTCCCCAACGCAGGTGCAGGAGCTTGCACTTGGCCTTTTTGAACTTCATGAACTTCATTATCACATGGTAAAAGTCTGGTTTAGCGTCCAGGAGCCTCACTCCCTCAGAGATGGAGACAGAGGAATTTTCCTAAGGGACAAACAGCATTCATGCCTTTCCTGTGGACAGCATTAAACACCTCTGGAAAAAGAGCAACCTCCTCGGGCTGTCTGGCAAAACACATTGGTGAATCATACGAATAAGGAATTGTTGTGCAGATTTACTGCTGTTCTTTAACGATAGGTGGTCACAACATTCTTAGTTCAACAGGGAATATATATCTTGTGTTTCAAATTGATTAAAAAAGCAGTCTTGGAAAACTACTCTTAGTTATTTATATTTCCTGACTTTCCACCTGTGCTTATGTTGATTTTATTTAATTTCATTTTGTGTATTTGATTTATAGCTACGGAGCCAGAGGGGAAAATAAATGAAATAAAGGGGGCAAATGAATATCATCTTAACAAGAAAAACCTGGGCTGCTGCCATGTCACCAAAATTAAGAAATTAATAGTTGGGCCTTGAAAATGAGAAATAATCACATGCCCTGGATGAAGAGTGGCATATTGGGGAAAAAAGCGCCAGCCAGGGTTAAGAAGGAATGAATAAATTCGCTTGGACTGAAGTGGAGTATGAAGAACGTGTGTTAGGTGGACTTCACCTGCCTTGTAGGTGGTTTGTGTTACTCTCCCAACCTATGTTTTCTCCCTCCCTTATGCTGTGAAGACGGGCAGTGATTTTCTCTCTCCATTTGCCAGCATGTGGAAGTCACAAGGTCACTGTTGGTAGGAGCTCGGGAACATGCCTGTTCATACAAGAGAGACTGTGGGCAGACCATGCCTGTATACCTATATGACTGCATTTGGACTTGATGATCTTAAAGGTCTTTTCCAACCTAGCTGATTCTATGATTCTATGCCTATTATCTGCCTCTATCCCAGCACAGATCCCGGACCATTTGGGCCTTACACAGTTATTCCCTAAACGAAGCAGAAGTTAGGAAGCCACAAAAATAACCCAGACCACAGCTCTCCTTTCCCCCATCTCCCGAGGTTACTAACCTGACCCAAAACAGCAGAAAACAATTATCCATTGAGCAAGATGGAGAGGAGCAGGGAGGAAATTGTTCCCTTCTGAAAGGCAGCTCCTCGGGGGCTCGGGGTGCTCTGAGGCAGCACAGCCACACTTGGAATTTTTTTTTGCCAACACAAGAAAATAATACAGCAGATTTTCAGAAAATTACATGGGCAATTGCCTGAGCCGGATACTCGCTTTGCTCATTTGTAGGCACAACAGTAGAAACAGATTGTGGAAGTTAGTTACACCAGTGTCTGCAACATCCGTCTCCAGCGCTGAGATCGTGCTGTTATTCAAAAGCCCAAACAGGTAATGTAATTTCCAACTGTAGGCAAGATTGCTTCTATCTCTTTCAAAATCAAAGAAGGAAGGATCAAGCGAGAAAGACTCTTCTGATAGAGACAGTCTAAACAATCCTAATCACCTCAGAATATTTATATCATTCCTTGTGAAATATTTATGCAAGTAATTCACCATCATCTAAAGTTTTGAAGGGAAATGCAAGCCCCTAATTACGGATCAGCATTACAAAAGCCTTTTGCAGCTTTACTCAACCCCAACTTGTAAAAGAATAATGTAATCAGTAGGCAGGCTGATGAGCTGCCCGTGAAGTGGCCTCTCTCAATCTGACACTAATGCTCTATCTGATCTGAAACACCCGATAGAAAGTATGAAGTTCTCTGCAGAAGATTACATGCAAATCTCCTAAAAGGTCCATTTTCCTGTATTTGAACACCAAACCACTGGCTTTGCAGAAATTGCTTTCTCTAAGCTTAATGCTAACACAAAGGTTTACACTAGCCTTGCAAAACTTTGCCTGACAGGCTTGGTGAAGGCAAAGCACCTTTTCATATTCCTGTTAGCCCAGCAGGGAAGAATTATTATACATGGGCCACTGCAAGACTTTTTCACCTGCCCAATCAAGTAAAATTTACAGCAATATCTTGCAGGGTGCTTGCCACGAATTCCCTGTGAAGTGATGCCAGAGGAGGCAAAACTATGGAAAGCTGGAAACCAACCAAAACTACATGACATTGGAGCCCACCTACCAGGAGTAAAACTAATTCATCCTATAACCAAAGCACCAACAAAATCCATAAGATCAGCAAGTGATCAGTGATAATCTCTGTGACCTTGCTGGCTGGTGGGGATGGGTTTTACATATATTGTATGTAAAACAATACATGGTGACGCACACTGTGCTATTAAGGAGTAAAACGTTCATTTCCTCCAGTTAAGAATCACAAATGAGTATCTCTTGAAAGAAATGAAGGTTTCAGTTGTTAATTCCAGGACTTGTTTGGAGAAATGAAAGGTTAATGTGACATTGTGCAGCATAGTCACTATATAGTCTTCCTGCAGTAAAGAAATACAGCATTACCTTGCAGAGGCCGCTTACTCTGTCTCCAATTTGAGTTGGGATATCTTATTTCTACTTTTTATAAGAGCAGGTTGTGATAGGACAGGGGGGAGTGGCTTTAACCTGCCAGAGGGGAGATTGTGGTGAGCTCTGAGGCAGAAGCTCTTCCCTGTGAGGGTGCTGAGGCGCTGGCACAGACTTTTCCCAGAGAAGCTGTGGCTGCCCCATCCCTGGCAGTGTTCAAGGCCAGGTTGGACACAGGGGCTTGGAGCAACCTGCTCTAGTGGAAGGTGTCCCTGCCCGTGGCAGGGGGTTGGAGCTGGATGAGCTTTAAGGTCCCTTCCAGCCCAAACCATTCTGTGATTCTGTGATTCACTGATTATACAGGGAACACTGGGTGATCCTAACTGAGGTGGTAAGTGCAAGCTACATGAACCTGGGCTTAATATCTAAAACCTGCCTGGAGATAAGGCAACCTCACAGAGACATTTTTCACAGTGATATTTCGGTTTGCTCTGTAACACCTGAGGCCCCATCATTTGTGCAGGCTGAACACTTCCCCAGCAAGCTCATGGACAAAGGTTCTGTATAGTAGCAATGGAAGCAGAGACTAAACATGTAGGAAGCTGGAGATAAAAGTTGCAGAGAAGGAGAACTCTGAAGCAATGATATTTTATGCTTCTCTTGGGAAGAAATGTAGTCTGTCTGAGTAAGTACAGTCCAAGGAAAACACAGGACTGCAGACCCTTGGAGCCTGACAGGGTGGTATCAAAGCTATACTGCAGTGAGAATCCAGCCCATCTATCCATAAGCTCCCTGGAGAGGAAATTTGGGGTGAGAGGAATGTTGCCTGAATAAAAAGATTGTATCTGTTCCTATTTTTGTTCCTAAAATTACTGTTGGCTTTGGATTTCTGTGCTGCATAAAGGTAATGAACTTACTTGTTTAGCCTACACTTACTGGGACAATTTCCTCCTGATCCCACAATTCTTCCCCATTAGGGTTGGATGCTTGCATCCCTAAAATTGTATGGAAGTCATTTTCCAGTGACTGCTATTTCTTACATTCTAGTCAATCTCCCTTAATTTTGGGAAGACCTTTTTTTTTTTTTCCAGTGCATGATTGCAAACAAAGCCAACAGCCTCCCTTCAACATCTAAGAGTCATGGTTCAGAAGATCATTTTCTTTCTTCAACTGAGAAAAGAGATCAAGGCAATCTAGTGCTAAAAGTCTTCTTAGATGGACTTCTAAAGGGATCTGATTAAGGAGAAAGGTTATTTTCCATAACAGTTTTTTCATGTGAGCTAGCCCTGGGGGTCTGGACTTGAAAACAGTAGGAAGTGTGAGGCTCCTGCAGAAGGGGAGGCAGGAGGGCTGCACCAGGATGGTGGAATTCTCTCTGCACCCAGGTTGATGGTAGGTGTCATTCCTTTCCCTTTGGCTCTGACAGAAATCTGCTGTGTAACCTGGGGAAGAACTCAGGTCTGAACTGTCTGGTCTGATCCCTGTGAATTATGTTCTCTTTTGGCATCCACCTCATGCAGGAATGCATTCGAATCTTGCACATACCCTGTACCTGGCACAGCTCATTAAAAAAATCAGATATATCCTGAGTCTTCCAGTCATTTTGGTGGTTTTTGTCTACTTATTCTGCAGGGGTTTGAGACACGGGCTGCTTCTCCTTATGTGCACGTGAAGCTAGCAAAACAGCAGGACCTTGATCCTGTGTTTGGCCATTAGGTTTTCCTGCAATACAAGCTGTCAGAGGAGGGAAGTTATGCTTGAGAAGCTGTAATTGTTTTGGAGGAGCCCTCTTCACAATGTTCTATAGGCTGAGAGAGAGTGAGAGTGTGCCTTTGATAAGATCTGACGGCTGGACAAGTTCTGCATTTCCAGGGAGGTCCAAGTGAAGACCTCACACTTACTGAAAAAGCTGCATAGATGTGTAGCCCTCATGGCTCTAATCCAAGTTTTCCCCTTATAAACCTGCACTTCAGCTTTGTTCTCCTGGAAAACTTCCTGAATTCTTGCTAAGGCAAAGAGCCAAAATACAGCTATGCTTCTGCAGGTGATGCTCTTCTCTCCAGTCAAAGATTGCCAGCCAGTGGTACTGCCCAAGAAGGTAATGCAGGAATATCATAGTATTATGCCAGAAAGAAATTGAGTCTGGGCCAAAAACTGTGATTTGCTTTCCATTTGTTTCAGGCTTAGAACAACATTAGCAAGTAAAGTGCAACAGTCACCAACAAGAGAAAAGGAAATCGGTAGAGACAAAGTTTCAGGTTATTGAATAGCATTTCCAATCCCAAAGGGGAACAATTCTTTTTCCTCCAAAATAATAGAATCATAGAATCACAGAATGGTTTGGGTTGGAAGGGACCTTAAAGCTCATCTAGTTCCAATCCCCTGCCACAGAGCATGTCTTTCAGCAGACAACAAACCAACTTGGAAGTGCAATAGCAAGACTTCAGAAAGTTTCAGAGCCATCAATGATGTTACTGTTTTTTCCCCTAAAGCCTTGATTAAGATCTTTAAAGCTGCAATTTAAATACCTTAATTATTGCTTTACTGACTTCTGCCCTTTAAGTAAAAAATCTTTTACCTTGACTTTCGTTCAGTTCCCCACTTAGTGAAAAATGTGAGATTGTTCAAGTCACTGTACAAAGAAAGGTCCCAGATAAGAGAGATTCTCTGGCTAGAGGGAAGCTAATGATAATTCAAAACACATAAAAGGCACATGAGAATTATTTGGAAGAAAATAAATATTTCAGTAGTTTGGAGAATGATTCACAGCTGTGTGGGCTATAAAGAGTAGAGCTAAATAGAGAGTAAAGTATACCCATGGCCTTATTCACTTAGCAGCATCTCTGTCTCTCACTCCCCCAGCCTCTTGTTTTTTCCAAGGGATAGTTAAAGGAATTGGTTATCTTCAAGAAAAAGCTGTTTCAGAAAGATGAGGGCAGTATTAGAAAAGAATTCAGTGCTTGGAAATACGGCACCTGATCCCGTGTGAAAATGTGCTACAGGCTTTGCCAGCACAGAACAAATCAGGTCCACCTGATTTACCATCCTTTTCCTGGAATTCTGACTAATCCCAGCCATGCAAGGCTCCTGTAAAGCAGTTCATTACACCCTATGGGATAGGGGGAAAACTTTTTATGATACTAATCATATGATAGTAATCAAGGTGAAGGAAGAAAGCAGGATGACTAATAGTCCTTATTCTTTCCTGGCTGCTGAAACTGTGTGTGCTATGCTTATCCCAGCTCACAAGTGATTATTTTTCTCTGTCTAAAGTGTTTGCCCTCAAACTAACATGCAACATGTAGTTTCACATACTAGACATGAAATATTCCCCACTTTCCTTTTTTATATGTAATGGTTTTGATTGTGATAAAATACTAATGGGAACAGACAATCCGTATGTTTTGGGTGACAAACAGCCCTTGTTGGTTATTTTGTCCATCTTTGAGGTAGTTATTCGCTATACTGCAGAATTCCCTTCTATAACAAGTCTAATTCTGAATTCCCAATCAATTAGGCTGGGCAGTGTATATTCCTGAGTTTCAGAGGGCTAACAAAACCCACTCTCAGACGTGCTCATGTTATAGTGCACTGAACGCTCTTCAGCAGGCTGGTGAACAGACTAAGTAACCCAGTGGTCTCTTTTATCTCTAATTTTGATGATTACCTGCCTGACCTCTTTGACAGGCTTGACCTTCTGTACACTGCTCAATAGTTTATACAGCTATTTGCTTTCTTCCACTTCTTTCTGAAGGAAAGATCCTGCTCTGCAAGCCCCATGCAGACCCAGCTGCCTTTCATCCAGTCCACATGTGTCGGCCAAATGACTGGAGTGGAGAAGCTCTTGCTCAACAGCCCTCAAGGCACTTCTGCAGACATTACAGTGGCTCCACCACGCTTTAATGGGCAGCTCTGGCTTCAGTTTTGCCTTCATTTTTACCTTTTGGCTATCTCTGCACACACTCATATGAGCTGTGTTTTCCCCATACTCGTTTAAATTTTGATTGCAAAGAGGCTTTTTTTCTCTCCTGGACCATTTTTTGAGTGATGCTTTTCATTAAAAGAAAGCCAAACCCCAAAACAACAAAACCCACAACAGAAAAACTTGAGAAGTCTAGAAGTAGAAAAAAGCTTTTCAAACTCTATGACTTTTTAGTTCTATATATGATCAGTTGTCTTTTGTTCATAAAGTGTCAAAAAGAAAGACAGCAAAATGAATGTAAAGGATGATCAGCAAGTTTGATCACTTGTAGGGGCTATCCAGTCATGTAGGTTTCTGGGCTCATCAAGTGTCTTGCTACTTAACCTGCTGGTTCCCGGATTTTTTTAACATTAAAAAGAACATTATCAGAGAGAGAAACCTGTCTTGGACAGCAAGAAACACTTGTTGGAGCGTACACTGAGATGAAGAGCCCTCTTAAATCCTCAAAAGGTCTAAAAGTAGCTAATCTCACCCAAACTGAATGGAATCTAGAATCAAGATGTCCCACTTCTTGGGGGAAAGGCTCCAATTTCTAAATTATTTCAGAAGGGATGAGTGTTGTAATCACACACCCATCCTCAGAAGATGGCTAAAAAGACTGACACGCAAAGGCTTTCTGTTAGTTTCACTGGAAGACTTAAGATATTCATCTAGGAAAACACACTGGAGACACCCAGGCCTCCTGCGCTGTCAAGGTGCGAAGGGATTCCATATGGTGGGCTGAATTCCTCTGCTTATCTTCAGGGCCATCTGCCTCCTTCCACTTCCACTTTCACACACAATGTATTAAAAGCAAAATGTAGATGCCTTTTCCATATAGACTGGATTTCTCCTAGCCTGCTTGGGACCAAATTTCACCAGGTTTCTTAGACTCCAAAGATACGTGTGATAGGGTATGCATAAAAGTTACAATTTGCAGACCTCTGTCCTTAGAGCCAAGAACATAAATTCACCTTTCCTTCATAGAATCATATAATCATAGAATGGTTTGGGTTGGAAGGACCTTAAAGCTCACCCAGTTCCAACCCCCTGCCCAGGGCAGGGACACCTTCCACTAGAGCAGGTTACTTCAAGCCCCTGTGTCCAACCTGGCCTTGAACACTGCCAGGGATGGGGCATTTCCTTACTTGCACTGAAATGCTGAAGTCATCGAGTGCTGACAGCAAGCAGGTCAGGATGTTCTGGTTATGTTGGATCCTGATTCTTTTCATAGGTGCAGAGAACCCAGAGCTCTCAGTTAAGACAGTAAATGGATTTTGGTGTGTGTCGGTTTGTATAATCAAACGAACAAACAAAATTATGCTCACAAGTAAATGCTTGAAATTGCTAATAGACATTATCATAAACACGGGTTATTTCCAGATATATCTTAAACTTGCACCACAGAGTTTGTACAGAAAGAATGAGCTGTATTTTCAGTGTTACTGGCTGAAAAAGCCTCTGTCTATCTCTGTGCCTTTGGGCATAAACTAACCCACCACACACCCAAGGGAAAACAACACGCATTTGGAGATGCTTTAAGGAAAACAAAAGCTCATTGCTCCCTCTCATAGGCTCAGTGTATACAGAAGCTACAGTAAAACTCATTTACGTTTGGGATTCTAGCAATGGACAGGTAAAGGCACTCTTGACAATCTGTTTTGCATCTGAAGGTTCCTGAAGGGATTCCTTATCTAAGGCTCTTTCAGAGGCAGTTCTGGTTGGATCTGTCTGCTGTTCCACAATGGGTTTTCTTTTTAGCTTTTCTTTTCCCTTTTCCTTTTCATTTTCTTTTATGCTGAAGCTGATGCAAAGATAAATGTGAAAGGCATGACATTTCCTTTTTGTTACATGCTTGTGATTTTTATTATGCATGTCCCCAAAGGTAGCTAAACCACCACCTGGCTCTATTTGAGTATTCTGGCCTTCCAGTCAGTGAAAGCTCTGGAATCTGGGAGCAACAGAACTACTTCACAGCCAAAGTGGCCATTCTGGTGTGAACATTAAAAGTCCTGACAGACACACACAAAAGGGTTCTGGTAGCTGTTATTCCATGCCATTTATCCTGCAAAAAACACATACAGCCATACAAGCTCTGTTATAAACTCTAAGCAATTTCTCTAAACTTGCACTTAGCAGTGAAGTCTGCTGCTTCTATTTGAGATTTGAAGAAAGCTTGTCTACGTTTTCTGAGTATATCACTTCTCATAAAAGATACTACCAGTGCCTCTAAGTGTTTTCTTGACTGACTCCTCAGATTATCACACCTACAAAAATATGCCACTAGGCTGATATTTCGAGGTCTCAAATGGCATACAGATGCTCACTGACTCATTTTGAGAAGTAGTTTTCTACTACAATATAGGTTTTATAACTGTATTGGTAACAGTTATAATCATTTAAAGCTCTTCAGGTAGCAAACCACCAAACAGAATTGTCTTCATACTCCCAGTTTTGGTGGGGAACACTCACATCCAGTAATAAAAGGATGTGAAAACCTGATGCAAATGACATGAGATAACCCTATTATTTAAAATATAAGAAAAATCTACCACAGGTCTCAAACAGCACAGATAAAAAGAGAAGGTTGGCAAGCTGGATGTGTCCATTTGCAGGAAGAGCTGTATTTTGTACACAGATTTAATCTGCAGCCTTTGTGGTACTGCATCACTGATGCCATCCACATGAACACGTAGGCAGGAGAAGCAAAGGCCATTTGGATGGCTTCGAACAAATGATGACCTGAAGGCTCAAAAAACAAAGAGCACAGTGGCTGTACAAGTTAAATCTGCTGTGAGCAGTGTGGGGAAGACCAGGAGCTGCTGGAAGACCAGAAAGCTTACAGGATATGGGGGAAGACACACAAAGATGGGAGAGTTTTGTATGGTACTGTGAAATATGATGTTCAGAAAGGGAACTGATGAAATAATACTGATGAACTTGTCCACTGCACTCACAGGATGGGAAAATATAGCATGAGTAAGTGATTTTCCATTGGGTTTACTCAGTAAAATGTATGTATGTCTGTCATGGCAGGGGGGTTGGAACTAGATGATCTTAAGGTCCTTTCCAACCCTAACTATTCTATGAGTATATGATTCTATGTTCAGCAAATGTGTCATGGGGAAAAAGCCTTCAGCTGCTGTTCCTCATGAGCTAAGTCAGGTAGAAGAATAGAGATTGGTCTGTGGCTCAAAATCACAGCAACAGGAATATCTGCTGCTTATGTTAATGCTGGTTGGGAAATGGAAGGGGCAACATTTTGTTTAGAGAAAGCAGTTGTGTCTGATTGTACACTAACACTAGTTTAAAGCTCAAACAGGCATGGATTTTCCCTACCTGTGAAAACAACTCTTTAAGTCATTAACTTCTGCAGTTCCTCAAGAAACAACTACATTTAACATAATTTCAAACCTGCATGGCCAGCCACCGTAAAAGTTACTGCTGATTTTTGTAAAATACAAATGATACAAGGTCTGCTTTTGCTGTGGGCAAAGGCCAGTTGGAGGAACAGGAAAGGTTTTATGATGTAATTCCATCCTTTCTTACTTGCTGTTTGGTGATGCTGTGGAGTCAGCCAAGAGATGGATCAATGAATATCTTTTTTACACTTCCCATTTTATCCTTTCCAAGAGTAAAAGGTGGCTGTTAGACTATGTAATGGAAAACTGGACTGGAGAAGTGTTTTATGTACCCATCACTGATGGAACTGGAATGATAGTTAATCACAGAATCACAGAGTGGTTTGGGTTGGAAGGGACCTTAAAGCTCACCCAGTTCCAAACCCCTGCCCCGGGGGGACACTAGAGCAGGTTGCTCCAGGCCCCTGTGTCCAACCTTGACCACCTGGCCTTGAACACTGCCAGGGATGGGGCAGCCACAGCTTCTCTGGGCACCCTGTGCCAGCGCCTCAGCACCCTCACAGGGAAGAGCTTCTGCCTCAGAGCTCATCTCAATCTCCCCTTTGTCAGACTAAAGCCATTCCCCTTTGTCCTGTCCCGACTTGCCTTTGTAAAATACTTCTGTATTTCTTAGAGTGAACTTTTCTACCTACAGATTGGTGCCACTGCAAAGCCCAGATGCACTGTTAAATGACAGATGTAAAACCTCAGTCTTTTCACATCTCTAAAGAAGCACAGACCAGGCTGAGACTGAAATCCTCCAGGGCGTCTCTATGTACTTTTCTGGATAAAGGCTTGGGAGGGAGGTGGATTTCTGAAATCCACAGTTTGAGGTCCACCACTGGCAAGTGTGAGCATCTGAGCTTTGCTTGCCATGTGCATAGTGTGTATCATGCCTCGACAGAGCTGATACCCAGGGTCATTTTCCACATGGACCGATCTTATTGATTTTAATTGAATTACTAATAGCATAAGGCACTGTTTAATGAGACCCAGGGAAAGAGGGGGTTGGAAATCCCTGTGTCCCAGATCTTGTTGCTGTGTTCATGCGGAGCTACATTTATTCTGTGAACAACCCCAGTGAAATCAATGCCCATCCCTAAAGAGTAACTTTTTACCCAGTCTGATTAAGAAAAAATGGCTTCTTTAGATGAGAAAGTGGCATAGAAGTATAGCATTATTTTCATGCCCTTTCTTATTAATACATTAAACCTCACATCATTCTTCAGGGCAGATGAAGCACACCAGTGCTCAGCATGACTGTAGGTTACAATCACACATGCCGTTCCTTCAGATAGATAGCTTTTACATGGTGTATCCTAGATGGCCAAAATATCAGGAGGGTAATTTGTCTCTGAATTATGGATGTTAGTAATTAATCTTCTTTTGCTCCGGATTTGAGTGACCTTTATAAAGAAGCAGTTTGAATTAAAAGAAGAAGAAGTAGGGGGAAAATGAACCATCCCTCCACAAACAAATACGCTGTTGTCTTAAACTTGCAGTGAGAACTACAAAAAGACCCCAAATGACCACAGCAGACTTAAAATACAACCCAGAAGATGTATACTAACCACCTTCTTCTGTATTTGAGGATAAAAAGCTTTCCTTGTAGTGGCAGTGGGAAGCCTGTGACCTATCCAAGGCTTGCCAAAGCCAGGTCATCTCTGTGATAAACTGCTCACTCCTGCATTTCCATCTTGAAAAGCTTCCTGATGAAGTGAGAAGGAAAATGTCCGGCCTCTCTAGATAGGGTGTTTCTTAAAACCTTGATCAAAATCAAATGTCTCCCTTCTCTTTATTAGGAACGTTAAACAGAAGCAGCTGTGCTAAGGACATATATGCTGTCAGTGTGACCTTCAGAGCTGGTACCTGCTCACTGGTAATTACACAGCGATAGCTGTTGATCATGTAGAAAGTGAATCCAACACCTTGTAGGAAATACCTCTGAGGAAACAAAGAGTCATGATGAAATGCTGCCCTGCTTTATTGGTGTGAGTGAATGCTAGTGTGCATAAAAATAAACGACTACCATGGCAGATAAGAAACAGACACCGTTTTTGTGCAGATTTTCTGCAGACTGTTTCAGGTGAGACATCTCTGCCTGTTTGTGTGATTGTCTTGTACGGTTTTGGCTTAGACCTTTCGTTTTGCTAAATGAAAGAGGAGAGACCTTTCTGAAACTGCCTCAAGTGTGTAGAGAATGGCAACCTGCTAACTTAGTTGTTCAAAAAGACATAGGAGAACAAGCAGAGCGATTTGTGGTGAAACCATCCCTGTATTGGAGCTGCCTTGGGGTTTTTTTGAGATAGGCAGTTTGGGTAAGTGAACAGGGCAAAGAACAGGGGCCTGGTGAGTCTATCTGGAAGGTTAAGTAGAGAAAACCCTTTTCTGCAATATTTATGTTTTCTCATCTGCTAATCTGGGAGCTTATCTAAAGAACAGAGGCGACTTCTTTTTCAGATACAGCAATCTCATCCGTCTCCGCTTCATTATATGTGGTTTTAAGCTCTGTCTAATTAAGACTGCCTTATCTATGTTATTCTTAGAAACCAGAAATTAATCCATAAGAGCTACAAGTTTATCTTTCTCCTTTCTAGCCACATCTCAACTCCCCAAAGCCCATGCCATCACCCTGCTTTGCCTCATTTATCAAAATAATATGACAGCTAATCCTTCTGGAAGAACATAATGTGAGATATGCAGGGCAGGACACCCACATTCCCAGGGCCCTTTTTGGGACTGAGGGGGCTGGGTGCCCATACCACATCCCTGTGATGCCTATGGGGATAGGTTGGGTAGTTGGAACAACCAAATGCTAACGGAGTGTGATGGCCAGGTTGGAAAGAGCCTTGGGCGACATGGTCTACTGTGAGGTGTCCCTGCCTATAGCAGGGGGTTGGAACTGGATGATCTTAAGGTCCTTTCCAACTCTAACTATTCTATGATTCTATGTAAGGGATAACAGCCTAGCAGGACCTGAACCCCTTCCAGATGCCCATCTGAGAGCCTGTGCCTAGCGAGGGTGACCAGTAATGATCACCTCTCCATGGGGACTCAGAAGACCTCCATGGTCTCCCCTAGGCCATGACTATCATCATACCCTGTCCTGTTTCATGAATTAATGCAAATGATCACTTTTCAGAGCTGTCACCAAGCCTGCATTTACTGAACAAAGCCCGTCCTCTCCCAACACCCAGCACATTCAAACCTGAGTCAGATGCCCACATGGTAAATGATTATATTAAGTGTAAAGGTTCCCCTGGAGAACTGAGCCCTGTGTTTATTTGCAGAACAGGTGAGCTCTGCTATTAGAGTTAAATGAGGGAATAGGATCTTTGCAGGAAAATGTTTAAATAGTTCTGGTTCAGTGAGTGCAGATTCCTAGTAAGCACCATAAAGAGGTGGACAAAAGGTGCTGAAAGTTAACTGCTTGGCGAGGTTCAGGCACAACTTTAACCTCCTTTAGTAATTGCTTTCTTAAGGAATTGTTTGGCTTTGTGAGTATAAATATGAGTGAAGCAAGTTTCCCACTTGCTTAAGGAGAATGGTCACTTCAGGATTTTCTTATATAGACTTTTGTGGGGTTTTTTTGGTCATGATGAATCTAGACAATCAAACAGCTCACAGTGATGTGAATACATACAGCTACTGCACCCAGAGCTTAGATCAACTCTCCGAATATGAAAGGACCAATTCAAATATCTCAGACCAATTTATTCCTAACACGTGTGGTTTTCCAATTCAATTATGTCACAGAACATGATCCAAGCCTATTAAAATATGCAGTGATGGCCCATTGAAGGAGTGGGATCATCTAGAGAAATGGTTAAAAAGCCTGTGTCAGGGAAACTGTTCTAGTGGCATGGGGGGGACCATGTGAACTTCAGCATAATCCAAGTCCTGAAGCACAAAAAGTGCTTTAAGATCAGTGAGTTGGACAATGTTGTTGATCCCTGGAGCAAAGAAGAAAGGTTCGAAAGAGCAGCAACTCTATGAATGGCCCAAACATGAACACTTAGTTGATGGTTCACAGAATCTGAGACATTAGGAATGGAAAAGACCTACAGGGTAAACCGTGATTATTCTGCTTCAGTTCTCTGTCCTGTGTTCCAAACTGGACACAGACTTCCCTGACCCAAATGTGTTTAATATGTGCTTTGTACAATCAGTTTGATTTAGGGTCCTGAGTCAATCTCTTGTGTTGTTGCCCCCAGAGCCGGATGCAGGTCTGCAGGGGGGGTCTCATGAGAGTGGAGCAGAGGAGGAGAACGTCCCTGCTCATTGCAAGGGGGTTGGGCTAGATGACCTTTAAACATCCCTTCCAATTCAAACCATCCTATGATTTCCACGTTTCTCAAGATCCTGATTGTGTTGTGGTACCTGCATTCTTCTTAGCCTGGCTTAAACCCGCACTGCTTCCCAAACAGACCAATTTTCCTAGTGGATCTTAAGGCTGAGTATTCTCCCTGTTCTTCTCAGAGTCTCAGGCTAAATATGTTGATAAATATATTGACATAGCCTTTTCCATAAAACCTGGGCATGGTCTGCACATGCACCAAACCCATCAGAAGCAGTTTAGTCATGGACCTCTCATTTACTGTGGTTTAACTGCCTAGGCTTAGCACTGTGGTATGTGGCTGCATGGCTTTAAGGTTTACAACATGTGCATGGGGCTCACAAAGAACTGGGGTTGTGTGAGCTTATTCAACAACCCAGTGTGATGTATTTACTATCTCTGAACCTGTTTAGATTTCCTTTGGATGGGAGCCCTTTGAGTGGGAGACACACTTGGAAAAGATACTGATTAGAAACTTACTAAATAACCTAACAGATGACAGATGTCTCCAGCATTGAAAACTAGAGGTGAAAAAGACCATTTGCATCTTGTTTACCTCTTCCTACCTAAGCTTGGCTGTGACTCCATCCTCATATATTTTCATGCACTTTGATAGGCTTTAAATTACTAAAGTGATAAGGTCTATACACCATGCAATATGCTCTACAGTAATTGCAGTGTTTTTTGAATGAACATTTATATTCTAGATAGACTGATAATAAGACTATTAGTGATGTAGCTGAGAGGGTAGAACACTACTCACTTTTCATCAGGCTGGCCTTTAGTTGGATGGAGCTGTAATTCTTATTAGCAAAAGCAAGAGAATGCTGTACACAAGGTACTTAAAATACTACCATTAAAGAAAGCATCTATCCAAATGCTCCTGAAGTGTACATCAAAAGATGCTTCTGTCACCATGGCTAATTTCTAACAAAGGCTGGACTCATTGCTGAAGAATTGCACCTCGCCTTGAAAATCATCTGCATAAAAAGCCAAGCTTCAGGGGACCAGCAGAAGAGATTGTATCAAAAGGATTAAAAATGGGAATAACTTCTATCCAAGTATTTTCTTCTATGTGCTAAAGATATTTCAGTAGTAGTCACATTTCAGCCATCCAGATTTTCACAGAAAGTTGCTGTTCTTTGATGAGAATCATAGAAATGAGTTTAACATCATTCAGGCTAAGAAAAGTTCTCTTTTCTGAGATCTCGCTCTAACTCTGGTCACCAAGTGCTGCAGGCTAGTGCCACCCATGAATTAACAGTTATATCTGAGGGGGAATCAACCTGAAACAACCTAAATCCAGGTTATCCCATGTCTTCTGGCAAGCTGCATAATATTCAGTCCATACCATTAAAGTGCTCTTCCGATTTCCTAATTTCAGGTACTTGACACTCAGCCTGAACTCACACGGGTGAATTCTTTGCATCACTTTCCAACCTGCAGCACTGTGTCTGTTATCCGAGTTACTGTCACTACCTCTGTGAGCAGCACCAGCACCCATATGGCTGGATTTACTGCTTGACAGAACTGAATAAGCAGCACAACATCCACAAAATCACTCCTTTTCAGAACGATCCTGGTGATTCCCATGCACTTTGTAGCCAGTCCAACTGATCCAGACTTCCTTCCCATTAAGCAGTTCTCCCATCACCGAATACGCTGTGCACGTACTTGAGCCTTTTTCCATGGCAGACCTCTGAGCTGATCCCTGTGCAGCCTAACCCCTAGAATACATCCTGTGTGCTTCCTAAATGTTTCATGAATCCCACATTAAATCTGCAGGCTTTGAGGGGCACTGGGGAGCTGACATATTTACCCTTCCACATCAGCACCACCGTTATCTTTCCTAAGGAAGTACAGGAGCACCTTTGTTTTCCAAAATAGGTGTGGGCAAAGGAGAGACCATGGTCCTCACCAGTCACTCAGCCGCCACATCATCATTCTCCCCGAGTGCATTCCTTATGCCAATTATTAGCATTGCTAATACCCAGCACCTCATTTTTATGCTGCTAGCAGCGATTGTGAAAGCCATACTGAACTTTCTAATCCATTTATCTATTAATTTATTATCTAATTAAGGCTCACGACGACAGTGCTATTTGTTTAAAAATGCCCTCCAACTAAACCAATACAAAACACACATGCATTCAAATCAATTAAAACGCTACTTGCTAATGTTTTTCTTAATCAGTTGGTAACTGTTCCACTAACGTTTAAAGGAAGGCAGGATTCATTTTAACGTCATCATAATCGCGTGACCTACTTGCACGGTGCCAAACTGATACAAATGGATGTTACTGTCATGTCATAAGGGCACGGAGCAGTGCCAGTCATGAATTTTGCAAGAGCCGTCCTAGAAATAAGGCTTTAAAGGGCCCTAGAACATTAATTTGAATGCAATCACTGAAAGGCAGGCAGGCAAAACGGAGATTTCTGAAGAGTTTACTGAAGTTTACATCATACTTCATGCTGTATCTTTGTGTGATTTTCTCTCCCATGAGTTGTGTCTTTTGCACCACAGCAGCAGTGCCACACACAATCATAGAATCATAGAATAGTTAGGCTTGGAAAGGACCTTAAGACATGCCTTATGTTTCGTGTTCATTATAGGGAAATAAATACACAAGCCTTCCTATGTTGCTTAAACAAAGCCTGACCTCATTCTTCAGCTACTGAGCTGTGTCAGAGCCTTTCCACCACGGCATCCTGCATAATACCTTAATGCCATTTGTTTCAGCCGTCTGCTCCGAAAGCAGTCGTCCCTCTTGTTTGGATGCAGGATGTGCAGGCACTGCACAGCCCAAGCAAGTGGAGATGTTACACCGTGATGTCCCTTCCCCATGCTGTGAGAGATCAAATCTTATGTTAACTGCTTACTGTGGCAGAGAATTTCTGGAGCACAGCTGGAAGAGCTCTGCTCCCTCACCTCCCTCCCTGCCTCCAGAGCTTGCAGTAGTACCAGCACAGATTATCACGCCGGAGAGACTTGCTCCATTTGGTTATTTAGAAACATTTTAAGAGCATCTTTCAAAGCCCATTGTCATGCACACTGACACCAAGGTCTGAAACGCAGATCCCCACAGATTCAGTCTGGAAATGCATGGAGGGACATTCATTCATTCTCCAGATCTGTGTTTGAACATCATTAAGGACAACAAGAGCTGGTTTTCCCCTCCTGCATGAAACATCACTTTCCCTTCTGCTCCTTATTTATAGTGCTGCATAGGATATTTTTAAGATGAGGAAAGGCAGAAAAAGCCAGATTGAAGCTCCATATAGCTGTAGTTCCTTCAACTAAGAATGGCTAAATAACATTTCTCAAGCAATTTACTTCTCAAAAAATGTGGTTTCTCTTCTCTTTTTAATACTAAACGTGTATCCATAAGAAAAATAAATGTGATAAACAGGATGTTTGTACTCACTACAAGTCAACACTCATATTAGCAGAGTTTTAAAATTCCAGTGGCTGAAAGGACACAGCCATGTCTGGGATGGAAATCACTCGCTTTGCCTGAATCCTTGCCTACAAGGATGCTGGGAAGGGACTCTTCATTAGGGACTGTAGTGATAGGACAAGGGATGATGGGTTAAACTTAAACAGGGGAAGTTCAGGTTAGATATAAGGAAGAAGTTCTTTACTGTGAGGGTGGTGAGGCACTGGCACAGGGTGCCCAAAGAAGTGGTAAATGCTCCATCCCTGGCACTGTTCAAGGCCAGGTTGGACAGAGCCTTGGGTGACATGGTCTAGTGTGAGGTGTTCCTGCCCGTGGCAGGGGATTGGAACTAGATGATCTTAAGGTCCTTTCCAACCCTAACCATTCTGTGATTCTATGATTCTAATTTTACACAAGCCTTATAAAAAGGGAAGCAATAAACCTGAAGAAACTTCCTCTCCTTTGCAAGGCAAAACAAGAGAGTGGGGGGAGAGCTCTCAGGATCTGATCTTGCTCCTTCTGAACTTCAGAGCAGACTGTACCCGTGAGCTTCAAACCCTCGCTGCCTTCCAGCACAAGTGTCAGCCCAGAGGCTTGCAAGCCGGTTTTCAAGCGACAGCCAAGCCACCTGAAGGGTTGCTCTGCTTTATCAGTTCAGTGGGGATTTGTTTGATCAGGTTTACTGGATGATGTCTCCTGGAGTGACAGCCGTGGGTCTGAGTAGCAGCTGTGTGTTCAATAAAGCACGTCCCACTCCCAGAGCTTATTTCTTTCCTTTTGTGCTTTATTTACCTTGGATGACATTATGACACTCAATTAGTCTTAATATTGGAAATGTTTTCTGGATTAGGGATTCCTGTTTAATAAAGCTTGGGAGGAAATGTTAGGTCTGATTAGTGATGCCTGACTCAAAGCAAAATAAACTCCCACAAACAGCTTACTGACAGCTAACCCCCAATCCTGAATAATGCTGCATTGGGAGAGGAAAACACCACTGCAAAGGATTGGGACACAGCCCCTCGAATACCCTCAGTGACCAGAATGAACAGTGGCCACATAAGAAACCTCCTACTCATGTGGTAACTGATGGTAGCCTGAAGGTAAAGCTGCATTGTGTGTTTTCGGTAGCAGAAGAGGCCATGCCAAGCCGTGGCTGAGCTCTCCCTGGCTCCTCTTTCTGCATCATGGTTCACTGTTGGCTGTGCTGCTCACTGCATTACTGAGACAGGTCAGCTCAAAATGAGGCAAAAAATGATCATTTAACTATTATCCTGTCCCTTAGGATCTTTTCTACCAAAGGGAACTCAGCAGCAGCAGAGCAGCCCTCAGTAGAGACAAGATCTCTGCTAAAGTTCCTTAGGAGAGGAGGAATTCCCAGAGGAATTGCTGCTGGCCTGGTAGTCAAGAGGCTGACAGCACCACCATGAGCAGGAAGGACAGGACAAAGCACAAGGAGAGCAGTTCATGAAGAGGATGGTGGCTGGACCTTTGGCTGAAGGGATGGATGGATGGAGAAAAGCCTGGGGTAAGTGATGATAAAGAGCTTATGCTAGAAAGGGAAGGGTCTCCACAGGAAAGGAAGGATCTTTAGGATTTTGGGCACCTGAACCTCACCTTTTCCAGGAGCTTAGAAGTGGATCTTGTGGGTGCTGCTACTCAGTCATGCCATGGTACAGTCAAAGACTGCATGGGTGCCAGTCACAGCTAAAATCCAGAAGGCAGGTGCGTGCAGATAGCAATCCTCTCCCTGGATAGCCACACCATGCTCTTGGATCATGCTGCTGGGATCCCATCACTGCACTCTACGAGGAGGTTCTTCACATGTACAAAACTCAAACGCAGGTCTATACTAGACTTCACCACTAGAGAATGAAAGGCAGAGAGCACGCTGGCATCCTGCAAGCACAAAAGGGTGACCATGGCCAGGCCCATGGCTCTGCATGCAGGTTTGCTGTCAGTAGAGCACACAGGTTTGCTCTGGAGGGCAGGCTCAAGGATTAGAGGTATGACATTAAATCACAGAATCCCAGACTGGTTTGGGTTGAAGGGACCTTAAAGCTCATCCAGTTCCAAGCCCCTGCCACGGGCAGGGACACCTTCCACTAGAGCAGGTTGCTCCAAGCCCCTGTGTCCAACCTGGCCTTGAACACTGCCAGGGATGGGGCAGCCACAGCTTCTCTGGGCACCCTGTGCCAGCGCCTCAGCACCCTCACAGGGAAGAACTTCTGCCTTATATCTAACCTATATCTCCCCTATTTAAGTTTAAACCCATCACCCTTGTCCTATCACTACAGTCCCTGATGAAGAGTCCCTCTCCAGCTCTCCAGCTTCAAATATACTTTTGCAGAAACTCAGCAGCAGCAGAGTGCAAACTTACATGGGGACGAGAAATATGGAGGGTCACATTCTGCTTTCCAATATAGTAAAGTAAAACGACTTTACACCAGCATTTAAATGTAATAATAATCATAATATATTAATACTTTAATTAATTTAATAATTCGCCAGGGAAAGGGTTGTTTGAAGACTTGCAAATAAATAATTTCACTGGCACATCCTGCCTGTATTATGATCATTCTAAACATCTATGAATACACAATACCACATCTATTGATACACAGTTACCACTATATCAATATTTTCCTAATATCAATATATGGGGTGAGGGAAGTGTGAGGGAATCCCTTTCTAATATTGCTGTGGGGTAACTGCTGACAAAGAAATCACTGACACTTAAATGGAGTTTCCATACTGCAGATAATTCCAGGAATGTGCTATAAGAAAAGGAATGATGTCCTGTTGTTAGGTTTTCAATTTTCAATTAAATTTATAGCATAAGTGATGCTGTGCTCTAGAGAAGCTGACATAAAACCAGGTTATTATGGAAAGTCCCTACAAAATGTTCTGCTGGTATTGTTAATTCTGCTTTAAAACAACTATCTCCCTACGCAATTATATTTCAATAAGCAAAAGGTTATCTCTGTTGTAAAGATACAGAATGGGGAAAACACTCAAACTGTTGCAGTGTTATCGCTGGAATTTATCCTCCAGCTTGGCTGTGTTCTCAATTACAGCAGAACAAATGTATTAAATATCAGATAGGAATGGGTATTACTGAAAAGTTTTTAGATCCCAAGGAAAGAAGAGTTTTTTTGCCTACATTTGGCTCAGTTTAGGAAAATAAACTAGAAACCAAATAAAGAGGTGAGAAAGAATAGGAAAAAGTCTCCATGCTATGACCCAGAACCCAGGATAACTATGAATTATTATTGGTATTGTTACAGTATCATCCTCAGTGCACCAAAACCCTTTTAGCGTGAACTTGTGCAAGTTACCAGTCACCTATGATTCACTTGCCTCATCTATAAAGGGGAAATAAATGTCCTTCCCACAGCCGGGTCTTGTAAAGACACATTTGCAGGATTGGAACAACCACTACAAACTGGTTTCTTATTCAGGGATTTATAAACTGCAATGAAAAAAGGCTGAGTAATCACCAACAATCATATCACAGAATGGTTTGGGTTGGAAGGGACCTTAAAGATCATCCAGTTCCAACTCTTTTCCTTGGTGAGGGAGACTGTCTATCCCTGGCAATGTTCAAGGCCAGGCTCGATGGAGTCTTGGGTGACATGGTCTAGTGTGTGTTGTCCCTGTCCATGGCACAGGGGTTGGAACTAGCTGATCTTAAGGTCCTTTCCAACCCAAACCATTCTGTGATTCTATGATTCTATGTATTTTATATTCTATATTCTAAATTATATATGATACACTACATACTATATAGTATATACTACATACTATATACCGTATTATAGATAATAGATAATAGATAATAGAAAACAGACAATATAATATATAGAGTATATTAAAGTGATATATGTTATATATATAAAACATGTTATATTATAATGTTGATGTCTTATCTGAGATTCCCCTTGGGATCCTCCTAGTTATGGGAAAGTGAGAAATCATTTTCCCTGTGTTTCTGATTGATGGAGTCAAAATGAGTGTGGCTCTTTGTAACAGTCACTTCTTTAACAAGCTCTTAAGCTCCATTATATCCTGCTCTGCTGAAATACTTTTGCTGCAGACCCAGACATCAAAGACATAATGTAGCTCTGGACACTGGGGCTGCTTCACCAACTGCTGCTCTTCGGTTGTCTATAAGAGAGCAACATATTGTTTTCTTTTTATGAGATCCTGTAAAGGGAAAGCTGGTACTTAGGAAAAATGAAATGCTGCGAGGAATATATTGTCTGGATTAAGTTCACCTCCAATACTTGTAGTGTCAAGGAATCTCTACCAAGTTTCAATATAAACACGTTGTGGCAGTGCTCACGTGGAAAGTCAAAGAAGGTGCAAGCTTCAGTTCAGATGAATTTCCTGCTTAATGTCGCTATGGTTTGGGCTCTCAGTGGTCATGGAGCTGTGCCAGCTGTGCCAGCCCAGCTCCCAAGCCTGGGGCCTGGGGGCAAATCCATCCTCCTTCATCCATGTAGCTTTCTAGGAGAAGTTTTCTTACTTATATCTTGATGCCCGGAGTGTGCTCACTTCTTTACAAAGAAATAAAGACATTTGTTGGTTCTGACCCATCTCAGTGCAAAAGTACCTGCTGATAGGCAACATTCTTCTGAAAGGTGGCAGCCTCTGCCTTGTTAACAAAGGGCAAGCAACCCCTAAAGCAATGGTGCCAAGGAACAGAGCATAGGACTCAGTTTTGCTTAGTTTAGACTCTGAGGCCAAACTAAAATCTGCTGGCATCCCTTTTGTGGGGATTCTGTCAAAGCGTCTCCCTGAGATGGAAGGAAAATGGATTGATAATAGCTCATCTCACAGCCCACTAACAGTGCAGATGGTCACTGACCAGCAGTGCAAGAGGGGGACTTGGAAGTAACTGAGACATGCGTTTCCTTGGAGCAGAGGATCAGTAATGTGGAAAACAAGGAAAACAAGGAAGGAAAACAAGGAAGGAAGGAAAACAAGGGGAAGGAAGGAAGGAAAACGAGGACGGAAGGACGGGACGGAGGGAGGGAGGGGGGTGGAGAGGTAGGGAGGCAGGGAGGCAGGCAGGGAGGCAGGCAGGGAGGCAGGAGGGAAGGCAGGCAGGAGGGAAGGCAGGCAGGAGGGAAGGCAGGCAGGCAGAAGGGAGGGAAGGAGGGAAGGAAGGAGAGAGGGAGGGAGGGAAGAAGGGAGGCAGGAAGGAAGGAAGGAAGGAGGAAGGGAAGAGAAGAAGGGAGGGAGAGGGAACTGATATGACAAGTTATGAGACATTATTAGGAAGCAGATCTGTACTTTGATAATTAATCTCAGTTATTAAGTTTTGGTCCATGCACCCAGTGTTTATTTTGTGTTTTGGTACATGTTGAGAGGGTGGAGGGAGGGAGAAGATTATGGGATCTTCAACACAGAATGAGACAAAGTGTTAATGGGAAAGATTACTGCCGTATAATCCTTAGCAAATGGCATAAAAGCATTAGATACCTGTGCTGCTACTACGCCTGCCTGCAGAGATATGTCACTGCCAGAAATGCAGTTGCTCTTTCCATGGCCTCTGTAGCAGTAAGAAAAATTCAAACTGAAGCTGTTATTCTGTAAGGTCTCCTTGCAAATCCATTGGATTTTGCTCACAGGACCATAAAAATTGCCATGCTGGGTCAGATCAATGGTCCATATAATCCAGTATTCTTTCTCTGACAGTGACTAATACTATATGTTTTGGTACATCACAGGAAAATGTAAGAAACCTTTCCTGACCAATTACGGAACAACCTTCCCATACAGAAAGGCTCATCCTTACCTCCGGCACAAAACAGAGCTTTTTTGCTTGAAGCCTGAAGGATTTCTATTACCTCCTGTCTAACCTGACCCTGGTTATATTCACTATCCATATAAATACCTGTTCCTTCTTCAAATCTGATTAAGTTTTAGCTTAATGATATCATGTTGCAGTGAATTTTACAGGTTAAATTGTCTTTAGATGTATATGCCTTTTATCACTTCTAAACTTACTGCCCTTCAGTTGAGCTAGATGGTTCTTGTTTTGATTTTATGAGTGGGAGTAAATAAAGCTGCCAATTTACCTTCTCTGTAGCACTCAGGATGTAATATACTTCCATGAAACGCCTTTTTATTCACCTTTTCTTTAAACTAACTGTTCCTGCTCTTGCTTTTGCAATCTTCCTAATTTCTTCCACCCTAAAGCCCTTCTATTTCTTTCAAGAGATAATAAGTTATTTATTTAGAGCTGGTTTATTCTGCCCTGTTTTATTCAAAAACTATAATGATTTTGGCACTGAAATCTGATTTCTGAAGGTCTGATTCTAAATGCCCTCAACCAGCCACCGTATTCCTACCAAGTTCCTGGTATGCTATTTATGGTATTATGCTTAAAATCCAGTTTCACTATTCAGGCAATGTATCCCTATTCATAAATGCAGTTTTGCACTGAGCACAGGGCTTCCCTGAACTGTTTTTCATAGTGACCAACCAATTCTCCCCTAAAATCCCCCAGAATCTATCAATGTGCTTGACCCTCCAACCTGCGTGTTTTCACCTCTGCATTTCCCCAATGGTTCAGTTGTTCCCTGCACTGGAGATGGCTCTGGATTTCCTTCTTAACCACCTCTATCCCTGTCACTGCTTTTGTGTCACCTTCTCTCTTCCCTGCTTTTCCATGTCAGTAAAAGCATATTAACACCATTCATACTCCTTTTCCTTAATATCTTCTGTCAGAGACTTTTTTCCAAAGTCCACATTAAATACAATCAACTCTTTATCCCCTTTTTTGCTAAGTTCAAAATAGACTGGAAAAGACTAGCAGAGTGGAAAACATGTTTACTTCTGTCCCATCCTGTACATGGGGCTTATCTGTAATCTTCGGAACACTGCTAAACATTATTTCCCATTCTAGCAAACTGAAGAAGGTTCACTGCTCCATCATTCCCAGATCCCAGTCTCTTTTTTAAAGAAGCAACCCCATGATGTTCAGCCCTCCAGTCCCCTAAGCTCAAGTAAGAAGGTTCCTGTTGCGTGACCAGCATCAGCTCCTTTTCCAATAGCAGTCAGAGAAAGAGCATCTCTCTGCCAGGAGAGACATCCAGTGCACTTCATTTTAGCTCTCTAGTCTCAGCAGCAAGACACAGTCTGTAATAGTAAGAATAGAAATACTGCAGAACCTTTGGAGTGTGAGTTGTTCCCCAAGGCACTTGTTCTGTGGCGTAAACCACCCTCTAGAGATGCTGATCTCTTTCTGCTGGATACCAGGACCAGCTTGAAATCTAATGACTCAGTTCCACCTGACTAGAGCTGCCTGAGATGGATCCTCCTCTAAGTGACCTGAGAATCTTTAATGTAATGCCTTTTTTATAGTCTTCTCTGACATTCAGATTCAACCCTGCTGCTATGTTTTAAATGTGTGAGGAACTGCAGGGCTCAGAAGACTGACAATAGTCTATGGAAGCTGTTAAGAAAGGAAACACTTTCTTCCTGGGACGTTGACCAAGTGATGGAACAGGCTGCCCAGTGAGTTTGTGGAGTCTCCATCCTTGGAGATATTCAAAAGCCACTTGGTCATGGTCCTGAGTAACCAGCTTTGGGGGCTTGGACCAGATCATCTGCAGAGGTTCCTTCCAACCTCGACCACTCTGTGAGTTTATGATTTTGAATTAAACTGTCTGTGATGGGACATTACATTGGTTTGTGGACTACTTTGTCAATCCCACAATAGGAAGACAGGAGTTAAGAACCTGCCTGAGAACTCCAGATCTCAGAGCTTTGTTGGCAAACGGCTGAGTCCTGAGATCTGCATTCATCCTCTCAGAAATGCTGCCCAGCTTGCTACAGAAGGGCAAGGGTTTTGAAAGTACCATGTATGCAATGTATAGTCAGATTTACTCCAGGAGTCTCTGTAGGAGAACATTTAGGACCCATTCTGTTTAAAGAACAATAGTTGAGCAATGGTGGTATTTGCTATATATAAATGTATATGATGGCTAAATATCCTCATACCAGCTGTATAAATCTATATAAAGATTTTAAAGGCATTTGCTTTTGTTTCTCTATTAAAAAAAAGGTTTAAAACTTAGTAAGGTGTTTCATTGACTGTGAATGTTAAGTCCCAGCAGTTAGAAACGTGGCAAGGAAATTGTGTTATGTGATGGGATGAGAAAAACCCTAAGCCGTATCTCTCAGGAGAAATCAATGCACTGTGTCGTCTAATGTCATAAAAAATACCACCCAACAAGATGTATTCAGAGTAGTATTAGCAGAAAAGTGAGCTTCTAATGGCCTTTATTGATTAAGGCAGAAAGAGCAGACAATTCTGAGGATATTGCTGTTGTACGGAACAACTGGAAGTACCTTCACCTTACTGTACTCTAAGTAGATTTAGTGAGGATGCCCCAAACTCAATATCCGCAGAACTGCCATCGGAGTAACCACAGGCCTGTGCTTCAGTGAGAAAGTGATTTGCTGAGCTTGAAAAGAGCTTCCCAATAACATACTCCTTCTTTGTCTCCAAATACAGCTTTTTTTCCGAGTGCAAACCCTCCTTTGTCCTTCTGAGGAACGGCTGAGGGACCTGGAGCGGGGGTTAGTCTGGAGAAGAGAAGGCTCAGGGGGGACCTTATCGCTCTCTACAACTGCCTGACAGGAGGATGGAGCCAGGAGGGGGCTGGTCTCTGCTCCCAAGGAACAAGGGATGGGACAAGAGGAAACGGCCTCAAGCTGCACCAGGGCAGGTTTAGATGGAGATGAGGAACAATTCCTTCCCCAAAGGGTGCTCAGGCATTGGAACAGGCTGCCCAGGGCAGGGCTGGAGTCACCGGCCCTGCAAGTGTTCACACCCCGTGTAGCCGAGGCCTCAGTGCCATGGGTTAGTGGTGGCCTTGGCAGTGCTGGGGAATGGTTGGACTTGATGATCTTAAAGGTCTTTTCCAACCTGGTTGGTTTTATGATTCTTGAAGACTTTCTTAACCATCCTGTTTTTGTTAGCATCAGTCAGAAGTTTGCATGGGAGAATGAGGACAAGAGTCCCTCGGAAGTACAGCAGCCTTAATGACTTATGCCATTCGTAAAGAAAAAGTGACTGCTTTGGGGAGTGAATCCACAGTGACTGTAGGACTCTCTCTAGGAAAGGACACACAGTCAAATGCAGCTGAATTATGGTGGCCTAATAGTGTGGCATCAGCTGAGCCACTGTAACTCAGAAGGGTGGGTGCAGGTCCTGTGTGGCTGGAGGGGACAGTGTTGTATGATGTAGAAGTATATTGTGCATTGGCTGATCATAGAATCATAGAATGGTTTGGAATGGAAAGGACTTTAAGACCATCCAGTTCCATCCCTCTGCTGTGGGCAGGGACACCTCACACTAGACCATGTCACCCAAGACTCCGTCCAGCCTGGCATTGAGCACTGCCAGGGATGGAGCATTCACCACTTCTTTGGGCACCCTGTTCCAGCGCCTCACCACCCTCACAGTAAAGAACTTCTTCCTTATATCTAACCTGAACTTTCCCTCTTTCAGTTTGAACCCATCACCCCTTGTCCTATCACTCCAGTCCCTGATGAAGAGTCCCTCTCCAGCATCCTTGTAGCCCCCTTCAGACACTGGAAGCTGCTCTGAGGTCTCCACGCAGCTTCTCTTCTCCAGGCTCAACAGCCCCCATGTTCTCAGCCTGTCTCCATACAGCAGGCACAATGCTGAGAGAGACAGAAATGCACTCATGATATCTGCCTCCCTGGTAAGCCTCTGCCTTTCTAAAGGCACGCTCCTAATTGTGAGGTGAAAAATGTTACTTTGCAATTCCTTCTTTAAGCTAAAATCCTCTGTTTTGCAGGGAGTGACCAAAGGTAACATTGCCCCAGCTGCATGGTGCTCACTCATCCAGCTCTACCCATTCACTGAGGTTTGACTGTGTGCCCATGTCCTCCAAAATACCTCATGATGGGCACAGACCATGTCGGCAGCCTCTTGACTCGCTGCTGGGCTGCATTATTGAGATGAGAGCTGCTGAAAGCCATGGCCAACGGCATTAAGTGCCCTGCAGTGCATCTGAACACCGGCCACAGAGTGCTGCAAATGGGCCAGGATGGACGTTTTGGGTAGGGGCCAGATCACTGTCAGCTCCAGCCAAGGAAATCGTTTTGTGACTAGCCCTTTGGTGAATGCACATTTATTTGGTGCAAGATTAATAAACCTAAAGTAAACAGACAAACAGACGTGCTCTGGAGCAGTGTGAGGAGGTGGCAATAAAAAGGGATGATAAAGAGCATAAAAAACATAATCTGCAGCCAGCCATAAAAATTCCCTACTCCCCAGTGGCCGTTTTACAGAGCTTTTTCTCTTGCAAACAGTAAATAATGAAGGCAGGGTTTGTAGTAGGGTGCTGAAGCAGCCTTGGGAACTGATTGGAAAGAGGAAGGTGCTAAGCACTGGATGGGGTGTGCAGGCTGGAAGCGGAGAGCATCGCTGCTCCTCTGCTGCTCAAAGCACTGGAATCACCCCAAGCGATTGAGCCCTTGCCAAGTAATTCACCGCTCTGTGGACAAGACCCTGCTTCTTGTTCGTGTTTGCTGATCTGATGCAATTCCTGGTGCTTAGTGGTTTAACAGAACTCTTCGGGAGACACACTATTTATCACTGATAAATCACTGATGAAATCTAAGGTTCAGTTATAAAGCGAGGGCTCAGCCACAGCTGTATGAAAGGCTTTCCCCTGGCTTAGAAATACACCAGTGAAGATACTTGATATGATAACCCCGCGCAACCCCTGCACCGCTCAGTGTTTCTTTCAGGCTTTTGCTCTTAAGGCATAATTATTCGTTCTGGGTAATGATTGAGAAGATCTGTTACGTTCATCCCATGCAGGACCAGCATCACCCCATCCTCCAACAACTCTCTGCTCCTTTACACACACAGCGAAGCAGCTACACTCAGCAAAGAGCTTCTCTCTTCTAATGAGAGCATTTTGTGTTTTCAACACTGCTGGTGTCATCACCTCCTTTGCATAAAGCCCATCAGTGGCTGGATGCTTGGAGAAGTGTCTGTCTTAGCATGTTTCAGGAGTCCTTTCTGTCTGTTGCTCAAGCAATGCCCCAAAAGCAGTGAATTCACACCCTTTTCTGTTCAAAACCTTGGCAAGTCCCCTCATCTCACTGCATAGTGTGCTTCAGGTACAGGGATGGGGATGATTTCCTTTCCTTGGGTGTGGGTTGAGGATAAAGCCCATGGAAAACTTGGAAACATTCAAAAGAATTCTGGATCTGTCTTTGAACCAGGACCTCCACCTATTTTCTTATCAGCTGGTCAAATAGCAGATGATACAAACAACCACTCTCCAAGCTCTTTATTGAGCTGCACTAGAGATGCGACCAGGACGTAGAAACATCATAGTATAGAGAAGACCACACTGCAAATCTAGGTTGGAGCTAGATGATTTTGAAGGTCCCTTCCATCCCAAACCATTCTGTGATTCTATGACTCTTCCTTTGCGTATAGCTGTTCTTTCCCAATAATACATACCGTGCTGCTGCTCTGGATCCTGACCTCCGTTACACTGATACAATGCAGCAACTCCACTGACTTTCTCATTTGTGTTGTCCATAAAGGTGCTGCAGTACAAAACACTGCCCTACTCTGCATTCCGCTTTCATTTCCATGCATTTTTTGCCTATACCGGAGTGGAAGTAACGCCAACACAGTTCAGCCTTCACTTCTTCTTGGCATGATTTATGTGCCTCATACAGCAGCTCTAGGACAGATTATTCTCATTTATACTATGCTCCAGCATATTTTCTCCTCAAACTAACTTGATACCTCTAAATAGAAGCAACACCTGAGCAGAGAAATGAAACAGGAGTCAAAACAGAGGGAAAAAAGTGCCTGGGCAATACTGCATTAAAAGGAAATCCCACATTAAGCCCATTACCACTGTGATCTCTGTGAAGGGTGGCAGACTCTGCATCAGTGGGACACAAGGAGTTGTGTCAACATCAGTATACCTGGGGTTTGATTAAGAAATGGAAATGTATGAATGTTATTTATGGCTTGTATAATGGTGCTGGGGATCTGGTTGGACTGAAGGTTGGTTTGAAATGGGACATAAACCTGAATCTCACCCTCTTTAGTCACTTATGTGCTAAACATTGAAGGTACATTCTGGTTTGTCTAAGCTCTTTGTTTTAACACTTAACAGGCTGTCTGTTCTTCTAGGAAAGGGCATTTTAATTGCAATTAGTAGTTTAGGGGTATTTTAATCGCAATGTAGTGGGGAGCACTACCTCTACAATCCAGTTTCATCAGTGTGGCATTACTAGAATGACAAGCCATGATGGGCTTACTCTAATTTAGGTAAATTTGCTCCTAAACAAATACAATTAACTCATAATAGGGTACTCCTAAAGAAAGAAACAAATAAAAACCCAAGGAAGAGAACTACCTGCTAAGCTAACTTGCTTTGCCTAATAGAGGAAAAAGAAGGCAGACAGGGAATATGCAGTATTTCAAGCGGGTAAACACTGGAGAGAGAAAAACAACTGAGCTAAAAGAGATTTTTGGCACTGGAGTAAATTAGTGTAAAGTGGTGTGAATAATTTTGAGGCTGAAAATGAAATGAACGTTTCTAAGCATCTGAGGAATGAAGCAACTGTTTCCAGTAAAAGCGATGGGAGTGAGGCTCTGATTTGGCTTCAAGACAAAGAATTTATTCCTGTCTATAATGTGAGTCTGGCTTTGGTGAGCCAGGAGGAATCTTTGGGTCTCAGGAATGACAGGGCACGGCTCTCAAAGATGTGGGCAGTTTTCTTGTTGCTATGTCAACATCAAGACAATTTTCAAAGGAGGAAAAAAAGAAGGGAAGGATGGAGGGAGGGATGGAGAGGAGGAAAGGGAAGAGACAGAGAGTGATAAAGGGAGAGGAGAGAGAAAGAGAAAGGGAAATGGAAAGGAAAAGGGAAAGAGAAAGGGAAAAGGAAAGGGAAAAGGAAAAGGAAAGCCAGAAAATAAGAAAGAAAGCAAGTGGGAGAAAGAGAGGAAAGGAAAGGAAAGGAAAGGAAAGGAAAGGAAAGGAAAGGAAAGGAAAGGAAAGGAAAGGAAAGGAAAGGAAAGGAAAGGAAAGGAAAGGAAAGGAAAGGAAAGGAAAGGAAAGGAAAGGAAAGGAAAGGAAAGGAAAGGAAAGGAAAGGAAAGGAAAGGAAAGGAAAGGAAGAAAGAGAAAGAGAGAAAGAGAGAAAGAGAGAAAGAAAGAAAGAAAGAAAGAAAGAAAGAAAGAAAGAAAGAAAGAAAGAAAGAAAGAAAGAAAGAAAGAAAGAAAGAAAGAAAGAAAGAAAGAAAGAAAGAAAGAGAAAAGAGTGTAATAACCTTTTAAACCAAAACCAGCTACACCTAAAGCCCAGATGACTTCAGAGAAGCTGATTTACTAAAGCTTTCTAACGTTTCACATAATCAATTGCATCTCACCATTGCCTGACTATTGTTTAACATACAAGAGCAATATAGTTCCAGACCTTGCTTGGGGCAGGTAATGATGGTGTGTTTGTGTGGGATGGAGCAGTAATTCATTTCAGACACGGAGGTAATTCATTGCAGACACTCTTTAAGAGACTTGGGGGAGAAAATAAAATGACAGATGATTTTACAATAGTTCAGGATTATTTTTTTTTTAACTGCTGACCCTGGAACTGGTAATAGCAGGAAATGGAAAGATTAGCATAAAGAATGGTCATTGATACTTGGGGTCTGATAGCCATTTCTGCTGAGCCTCTCTACTTACTTTGAAAGGAATGAAGCATTAAACCCAGCCAGGGCTTGCTGTCTTGCACATATATGGTATTACAGCTCTTATGGAAAGTGTAAAATGGGTGAACAGGAATTATGCCAAAGGGTTTCACAGGAATAACTCTGAACTCACATAAAACACGACAGAGAATTAGATCTTTTTTGTTCTAAATTGAGTAAGACTTCTCAGAAACCTATAGAGAAGTCATGATTTTCCATTAGATTTATTTTTCCATGGGAGAAGAAAGGGTGGATTTTGTTTACTGTCTGCTTAGCAGCAGAAAGTGTTTCTGTGCAGTAAATGAGAAGAACAGCTACTGATATCCAGACAAAGAGTCTAAATATTAACATAATATAGAAAAGAGGTTTTTCTAGGGAAATCAGAGACGGAGGTTATGGGAGGGAACAGGGAATCCACCCTAAATGTGGTAAGAATCAAGATGACCCTTTAAGACTTGCCCTCAGAACTTGTTTGCTTTATGGACAAGTGACCCTTAAAGAGTATGGTAGGGATCATGATATAGTAAGTGAGGTTCAGCTCTGCAGTGCAAAGGTGTCTGTCTGGGCAACAGCAATTCCACCAGAATTACTCTGTATTAAAGATGAAAAGGGGTGGATTAGAGCCATTCACACCCAATCTGCTCAATTCAGCCATCAGATTTACCTCCCACCTCAATAGACACTCCTGCAGCTTAACCTTGAGCCTGAAAAATCTGTGCCTTTTCCCTCTCATCACTCTCAATTCATTGGACAATTTTAGTGATGCAACAAGTAATCCACTGCGCTTTTATATAGCTTTGCAGGTTAAATATACTTGAAAGATGTCCTAAATAAGCTTGTATTCATTCCCTTCTTCTAACCCCTGGAACCTGGAGTGAAAAATACTCAAGGAAGGATGGATGTGCCTTAATTTGGGAGGAATATCATCAGTGGGTGACACAGTCTAGATAAGTGTTAACAGTTGAGCTGAAGCATGCAGTTAAAATTGATGTGATTAATAACAGACAACTACTTGTGTGACTTTGGATCTTCAGTGCTCTGAGTTCCTGGAGGAACCAAGGTGAGGAGATAGTCTGGGAGGAAACGGGAACTGCTGAAAATGACCATTTTTCTTTTCCGGATACCAAGTCTAGGAAACTCCTGCAGCGTTCCCACCATAATGTGGAAAACACAGCAGTCGGATGTCATACTGTTGTCTTAATTGTGGTAATCATGCATTAGTTCCAGGCACAAAGAAGAAGGATGCTGCTGCTTCTACATTAAAGGACGAGTGAGTTTTGTGAGTCATAAAAGGAGGAAACACAGTAACGTGAAGACTTTTAGGGTTTAATCCTGAATGACATGGAAGATGTTCAGCCTGGACCAGGCTTTTTGTCAGAGAGTAGTGATGACAACACACTTTGAGCTGAGGATTCACCCCAGCATCCCTAGATGTGATGAATATAAGCTAACTAGGACAATCATTTAGGAAGGGACTGTGCAGCAGCCAAGGCATGACAGATCTCCCAAGAAACGTGGCAAAACGTGTGTGCAGAGGAAATTTCTTCCTTTTCTCATACACTTTAAAGCCCGTTTCGGCGAACACTTGCTGCTTGACTTGCTTCCCGACACCACGAGGAGTCCCATTTAATTAACCTGGCAGCCTACGGTGGTGAAAATAGACCGGGGCTTGTAAGTGTGGAGATTGACAGGCTCTGCAAGCTGCCGGGGTTTGCTCAGCTACAGACGTTATTGTTCCTCAATTATTTTGATCATACAATTCCAGGTTCTACATCCAGTGGCTGGCTGCAGCTGCAACAGTAGTTGAGGACAGGGAAAGGAGGGGGAATGGGACTGTTTGACATGGAGCATCAGCAGTTCACTCCCCCACGTCTGTGTTGTATCGGGTATTGAATCGCCTCTGGCTAATCGCAAGCCTTCTGAACATTTTCCTCTGAGAAAACAGATGATCAAATGCAAGAAAGCCTGCTCATTAAAACAAGTACTGGGAAGGTTTTGTTCTTTTCAGACCCATCCCTGTGTTTGAGTACCTAGAGAACCAAGCGCTGCTAGCTCAATAGCATCTGTTTACCATCAGCTTTGTCTGAAGCTTCTCTTCTTTTGGGGTTGTTTTTTTTCCCAAGTTAATAAAAAAGGAGTTTGAAAACTGGTTCTGATTAAGCAGGTCAAACAGTGAAAATACTCTCTAAGGCCAGAATATTCCTGAAGATCCCATCACGGAGCAAAACAAGAGCATAGAAATCACCCGAAGGGTAGCAGATCAAGGCAGACAGAAGTGTTCGACTGGATGCTACTGGGTTTGGACATGCTGCAAATGGAGATGCAACAATTGTGGGTGCACTAGGTGCCAAGACACTCACATTAGGGCTTGGGGAGGGCAAACACAAAGGACATATTGCACAGTGCACCAGAGTCATGGCGGCCCCATTAAAAGTTGATTTTCTGCATTGCTTTCTGCCTACTTGTCTTGTTGGGGCTGCACTGTGCTCCTGTCTCCTCAAGTGAATACGACGTTGTTGGTTTAAATGATACTTACAGCAGTCACATCCTCTTGCTAACCTTATCAACAGCTGAGACAGAGTGATGGAGACACAGTGAATTGCTATACACCACTTCCACCAGAGTATTTTCTTTCACACTGTTATTAAGAGAAATTGCCTATTACCAGAGTAGCTCTAAGGAAGCGGGGCGAAGTGTATTTTCCATCACAATGCAGTTGGGTTACATTATAATTGGCAGCACGGTGGGTATGTCACTCCTACCAGGTCCCTTACCCAGCTGATTGAGCCTGTTCTTTGTGTGAGATGCTGCTATTTGTGCTGCTTCATGTGACTTTCTCTTCTAGCAGGGCTGTCCTTCCTTTCCTTGCAGGAGATGGACAGCCAGGGGGAGGAAAGGCAGTTGTTGTCTCCATTTACTGAAGTTAGTACCACTGCAGTAACTGTGATTCCTTCATGTTTGTGCACTTTTGTGGGTGCTGCAGGGTGAGACTGTAAATTCTAGTTATAAAAATAAAACATGATGCACAAAGCAGGTGAGACAGAGTAAGCTGTTCAATGCTGGTATTTGGCTGCTTGGGTGGGTGTCCATGTTCAACAAGATTGTCAGAGATGTGGGTAGTTTGCAGCTCCTACTTTGGGGTACAGGGGCAGTGTCCAGTATTTCTGATGCCTGGAATCCTGAGCAAAGCTATATCTGTTTCAGCTGACACCCCACCATGAATGGGGTGTCTTTCTGTTAGACTCCAGGCAGGGATGCCTGTTTCCCAGTGCCTACTGATGTGGACTGGACCATAGCTTGGCTCCTCATGCATCTGGGAATAGAGAAGACCTGAAGCCCTGCATGGCTGACCAAAAGCCTACCCACACTTTGCACGTCCTTGGCACACCTGCCACATTACCAGCTGAGTCTTGTCATGATATGCATAGAATCACAGACTGGTTTGGGTTGGAAGGGACCTTAAAGCTCATCCAGCTCCAATCCCCTGCCACGGGCAGGGACACCTTCCACTAGAGCAGGTTGCTCCAAGCCCCTGTGTCCAACCTGGCCTTGAACACTGCCAGGGATGGGGCAGCCACAGCTTCTCTCGGCACCCTATGCCAGCGCCTCAGCACCCTCACTTTACAGAATCTCTTCCTAGAATCTCATCTATCTTTGGATATTCTACTCTAAACAGCCTCCTGTGTGCACTTTGTGCAGATGCTGCAGGGAAGCAGTCCTCAACACCACAGACCCACCCCATGAGCCATTTTTAGAGACAACAATAATGTTTGGCTCCCATCAAATCCACAGGCTGCCTCTTTTACATTAAGCAGCCTGGAATTGCTTCTCTCTCCAGCATGCAGAAAGTAGCTTTCAAAGAAATATATGAAATAAAAGCTTCTTTCTCAGTATCTAATGTAGTGCAGGTTTCTTCACCGAGTTTGTCTGCGAGGAGCCTGAGGTCCCAGAATCTTTTATCAGCATCTGACCACAGCCAGAATGTGGAAATGCTGTGACTAGAGTGTACCATGGCTTTGAGAAATCATTAGATGCCTGTGCCAAGTTTTACAGAGAAATCTAATTCTCGGATTTAAGTATAAAAACTGGGTTTAATCCATTGCTGGCACAGACTCAAAACCAGGGTAACACTTTCTATATTGCCGTACCTCCAACACACACACAGATTATTTCACTTTATAAGTGCAGTATATTTGAGAGTTATTGGGAGCTACAGCAAAATGCAGAGGTTTATCTACCACAAAAATGCCATCAGCATCTCCAGGCAGCTTTGGGGATTTAAAGGAATTTCTTCCAAAAATTAGTGTTGCTACTTAGGAACTGGTTTTCATTTGTCTCCATAGAGAAATATAGTCACGAGGAAGGATTAATTTATTGTAACACACAACGTGAGATCTACAGGTATATAGCAGCCTTCCAGTGTCTGAAGGGGGCTACAAGGATGCTGGAGAGGGACTCTTCATCAGGGACTGGAGTGATAGGACAAGGGGTGATGTGTTCAAACTGAAACAGGGGAAGTTCAGGTTGGATATAAGGAAGAAGTTCATTACTGTGAGGGTGGTGAGGCCCTGGAATGGGTTGCCCAAAGAAGTTGTGAATGCTCCATCCCTGGCAGTGTTCAAGGCCAGGTTGGACAGAGCCTTGGGCGACATGGTCTAGTGGGAGGTGTCCCTGCCCATGGCAGGGGGTTGGAAATAGATGACCTTAAGGTCCTTTTCAACCCAAACCATTCTATGATTCTATATATAGGTGAGTTAGGATTATGAAATTCATATTTTCTACTCTGATTGCTGGCATAAAATGAGGATACATACAGGAAAAACCTAGTCCAAAATAAAGTACCACAGAAGAGATCTGCAGGACTCATGCAGTGTAAGGACTTTAACAATAATAATGTTAGCCAGTTCATTAGGTAAGAAGTGAATGTAGTATTTGATATAATGTATTGTATTACATATAATATGTATGTAATGTATTAAATAGGATTGGAAAGAAATCTAATCAAGTGGATTAAAATGACCACAAGCTAAGAGCAAGGGTAGTTCAGTGTACTGCATGTACAGATTTTTCTTTAGCCATCTCTTGCTTGTGTCCAACACAAAATAGGTTAAAAGAAATTAACCCTTATTGCAAAGAGTTATTTCTATACACAGAAGCGTAAAAGCTGGTGGCATTGCTCTGATTCACCTCTATATTCATGTCTAGGTGATCAGGCTTATGTGTGTCCCTCATTGTAAGTCAGAAATGGGATATTTTGGAATTAAACCTGCCACTCACTAGAGTGAAGAGCCAAAATTCCCTAAAAATAACAATCTCTGTAACATGTCACAATATAGGAAAATACATTTGTTTTCAGTCCAGAGAGATGTCATGAGCGCACAAAGTAAAGGGCTAAATTCAACACTTACAGAAATTCATGGGGAAAAAAATGAGCCTTCACTGCAATGGGTATGAAATCTCATATGGCCACAAACATCACAAACAATCCCTTCTCCAACCACTTCAAATCTATGTGATGTACTTTTCTAATGTTCTAACAAATAAGCTTATCTCACATGAAAAAAATCAAAGGCATAAACACAGCTATACCCGTGGGTAAAAGTGCTCTTTGCATCTGCTGTGGTCAATTGCCAGCCCTTGCACCCCATGCTGGCAAGAAAACAGCTCCTGGAGAGAAACCCCTTACGCGTAAGGAAGAGTATGCTGAAGGGTCTCCATCTCCCTCTTTGCAAAGTGAAAATCATCGTAGGAGGCTCTAATTATCCAGCGGCAAATTAAATGGCAAAAGCAGCATGAGCCTCGAAGACTCTCTGTTGTAGAGTGGGGGTTCTGGTGGGGGTTTTGTTGTTTTGTTTTTATGGTCTGGCTTAATGCACAGCTCATCGTTACCAGCCACTTGGGTTTAGCTTGTGCGCCGCAGTCTGGGTCAGGAACCACATGGATGTGATCAATATTTCGCCTTGAAAGCACGGGAAAAGAAGTGTCTTTTCGGAGGCAAAACAAACAAGTAACAGAGAGGAAAGTTCCTGAAAACTGTAAGAACTCTCTCAGCATCCTTGGGTTGAGTAAAATGTCATGCAACAAATTGATGAAATCTGTTCAAGCTATTCAAACACCAAGAAGTCTGGAGAGGGACTTTTTATAATGGCATGTAGTGATAGGACAATTTAGGTTAGATATAAGGAAGACATTCTTTACTGTGAGGGTGCTGAGGCGCCGGCACAGGGTGCCCAGAGAAGCTGTGGCTGCCCCATCCCTGGCAGTGTTCAAGGCCAGGTTGGACACAGGGGCTTGGAGCAACCTGCTCTAGTGGAAGGTGTCCCTGCCTGTGGCAGGGGGTTGGAACTGGATGAGCTTTAAGGTCCCTTCCAACCCAAACCAGTCTGGGATTCTGTGATTCTATGTGCGCGGCAGTGAAGCTGGGAGTTTACCAAACCATCTAGCACATGCTTGCAATTTGCTTCTCTTCATTGTTCTCAAAATCCACAAAGTCAGAATCAAATATAAAAGCACATTTTCTGATCAGGAGAAAAAAAACATCAGGAGTTTGGCTTTGTGCTTGGCAGATGGGTTGTCTCTTCTTCCAGGCTTCGCAATCCCTTCAGTTTACAAGCTACCTGTGCTGCCTGAACTGCTAATACGAACTGTCAATGATCAAGTAAATACCTTGTCTGTGAGACTTAACTTTTTTAATAGAACATGATCCAAACAGTGAGCTTCAAAACTAACAGAAACAGAAAGGTTTTCATGTATATGTCATGGTACAATTTCATATCTAAATTCAGCTGTAAATATATGGTGTGATGGCCTAGCAGCATAAACCGCACAGCAGACACACAGCAGCCCCATGCAGGATCCTGTTCTGAGCCTCTGGCATCACTAGGTATTATTTTGTAGGAAGCAGGACTGGGCCCTGGTGTGTAAGAAGAAGATAATGATACTGCTCGATTTGGCTTCACCAATGCTGAGAAACTGGTAATTCCATACGTGAAATACCACTGAAAAGAGCAATTGGGATTCAGAGGATATGACATGGACGTGTGTTGGGCGTGTGTAACCTTAGCCACTGAGACAAACCTCCACTAGATTTTAGTCAATATATACCTTTTCCCATCAGACACTTAAAGCAAAAGTGTGTGCTGTCATGTGTACACCCAAACACTTGTTTTTTCATACTAAGGGAATTTGAGCTTTTTAACTTTATTTGGTTTTTTTATATCCATAAAGTTTGTAGCTGCCCCATCCCTGGCAGTGTTCAAGGCCAGGTTGGACACAGGGGCTTGGAGCAACCTGCTCTAGCGGAAGGTGTCCCTGCCCATGGCAAGGGGTTGGAACTGGACGAGGTTTAAGGTCCCTTCCAACCCAAACCATTCTGTGACTCTATGGTTGAACACTGGCTTTAGCTCATGCTTTTAAGGTAGACAGGCAAACTTTCTCCTTTCCTCTCCCATCAGTTTCCTCTCCCATCAGTTTCCTAATGGTCCAGTATTAAAAGGATTCATTTCTCCACTTTTACTGGGTACCTTATCTCGATATTTGTCAGCTATAACACATAAGAGTAATTTCTGGCAGCTAATGCATCTCTGCTATATGTCCCTGTCGCTCTCCTCCTGCTCCAGGCCAGCAGCTCCTAAGCATGAGATGAGACAGTGCTTTAAACTTCACAGTCCTACTGAAAATCTTAGTCTAAGCAATGATTTCTTAAAACTTCAGCTCTTCCTTCAGTTGCCTGACTTTGTAGGAGTTTTTTGTTGGTTAACAGGAGAAAGACAGAAAATACATGCTTGGCAAGCTCAAAAATCACAAGGTAAAAAGGAAGAGGCAATCTGTATTCTCATTATGTTCGAGTCCCATGATTATAAAGTGAGTTTCATGACTTTTGAAAGGACGTTCAAGGTCTCTGAGTTTTGGTCTTTGGCAATGAAGGCAACAGTCATTTTAACCACTTGCTTGTGAAATGAGAGCAAGTTTCCCACCAGAATTTTCAACATGTGGGTGGCAAAATTTCCTCTCTTTGAGGAATTATGAGCTTCTAAGTTACTTCCAATCTATACAATAGGCAATAAAGTAAATCCAATAATGCCTACCGCTGTGTTCAGTGCTCCCACCCTCTTCCCTCACAGTGCATAATTTAACATAAAGCTCCATCTACTACACGATGTAATCTGGCATGCCAGGAAAGTGCACTGTAGGATGGCAGTTATATAGTGAAGTCTGAAAGAAGTATGTTTTTTCCCCTGCAGGGTTCATGATACCATTTTTATTCTTCTGAGATGCTTCAAGAAGTTCTCTTCTGTAGAATGAGGCTGCAGTTTGTCTTCCCTAAGAGCCAAAGGCTGCGTTCCACAAGATGCCTTATGTGCTGTGTGGGGTGGAGGGAGAAAAATGACCCTGGTAGTTCTCACCTACCTCTGGTCAGCTGGCAATGACTCTTGGAAACAAAGCACAGATCAGAAATGATGCAATGTGCTTTCTCCTTAGAGTGGCCAAATTGTTTTGCGAAGACATGAGAGCAGGTTTTCCAATGGCACAAACTGTTCTTGTCTCACTAGAAGTATAGCTACAGAGAGGATGTGGCCACTTGTCCTACTAATCTTGGCATGGATGAGGTCTCACCTTCCTCCCTTTTCCATCCTCAAATGGAAATTTCACTAAAATTTCTCTATCTTGAGTTAAAATTCTCTGCTACATAGTGACTGCTCAGACTAGTCACTCACAGGAATTGGGAAGTGCCACCTCTAGCAGGGGATGATGATCTAAGTGATCATTTCTGGCTCTTCGCCCACTTTTTTCATAGAATCATATCATAGAATGGTTTGTGTTGGAAGGAACCTTAAAGCTCATCCAGTTCCAGCCCCCTGCCATGGGCAGGGACACCTTCCACTAGAGCAGGTTGCTCCAAGTCCCATCCAACCCGGCCAAATCTGTTGGCAGAGCAGATTTCCGTTCAAAAGCAAACCAGAATGGAAACATCCTCTTGATCTGGAGTCTGCAGCAACAAAGAAAAAGCCATGGGCTAACAGTGCTGGTACCAATCTGTGCACTCCTGAGTGCTCCATTCCTTAAGTGCACAAGTGGATGCAGGCAATGATGAGCTGTGACTTTTGGCTGGTGAGGATGCAAAAGCCACTAGGATGGAAGGGAGGAAAAAGCAATGAGAAACCCTCTACAAGAAGCTGGCTCAAAATCCCAAGGCAGAATGGAAACTGGTTGGATAATCTTGTGATTTTCCTGGTCTCAAGAGGAGGTGGATGTATTTTATCACTGTGTTGCAGTCTCTCCAACTGGCTGCGACCTTTTAACAGTGAGCTGTTCTCAACTGTATATATATATGTATACATATATACATGAGCATTGATCCACAGATTCTGAGGTAATTTGGGAAGCGCAATAAATATACCTAAGTGGAATATAAATTAATTCTTCTGACTCAGAAAAGTTAGTAACATACGGTTTGTAAATGACTGCACACCGTTAAGAAAAGTAAGTTCTGTGTTCCAGCCCTCCCACTTATCTTGCATGTAGAACTAGGGAAGAAGGTGTTGTGACCCAAAGACCTTAAACTGGTCCTCGGAGGTCAATGCAAAACCTGCTCTTAATGTTCATACAGAAGTCAAATATAATGGAGTTTAATATATATTTAAACCAAGACCTATATTTGATTTGTTTCTGCACTTGTTGGCATCACCAGCGTGCCTGGGCTCAGCTCGTCTGATGCTGGCACCTATTAAAATACACACTTTAAAGGAAGGTGGTTGAATAGCTTTATAAATAACACGCCGGGCTGGCATCATTGAAATGTGATATGTGAACAAGGAAAGTACACAAAGCCCCAGAGTAGGTAGGATCAAATCACAGACAGCATATTGTCTCTGTTTTCAAGTGTTTTGAAAGGGGCAAACCATCCAGGATGCTGGGCTAAGACTTTGATCCTATTTGTAACAGTGCTATGCTTTTAAGTCTCTTCTTTTTTTTGAGTGGCAAACCACTCATGAGTTAAGAAAACACCACAGTCCAGTCCAGCATGAGAAAAAAACCACAAACCCACACACCCCACAACAAGATATAAATAATTCACTGCTGCAGAGAAAGGCTGCAGCTTTACAGGGTAAAGTTGATGAGAGAATTCAGTGGTAGCCTTTATAAATGTGGGCATGAAGGTTTTATTCGGTAGTAGCAGTGGTGCTAACAAGAGGGATTGCCTCTTGGGTGTGTTTCATGAAGATAGAGAAGACTAAAAGGCTCCACAGAGACCTGCAATGTTTTATTTAGAAGTCCCAGAACACAGCCCAGGAAATCTGGCCTCTTGGAATAAAGGTACGTTAGATGAGAAGAGCTCCCGAGCCCCACACGAGACAAAGGGAACACATTCCAGCGGCGTTCTTCCAAGGTATAGTGAGGACCTTGAAAGGCTGATGAGTAAACACAGCAAATACAGTGAAGGCCAGTGGTGGCTCTTTCACCTTGATGTTAGACTTGACTGAAAGGGAAGAAAAAGCTGTAACACAGAAGGGTCTCTAAGAACTCATCCCCACAGGATCGGATGAGTTTTGTCTGGATAAGTGAGCTTTTGCAGCATCTCCTGCAGCAGGCAAGTGCCAGCGCTCTGACTTTGCAAACCAGACAGGAAACCAAGGCACAGTGTCCTGAAAAGGCTTCAGTGAGGGACAATGGAGAAGTTAATGGCAGAACCAGGGAGAAATTTCGTTTGTCCTGAGTTTTCATCACAAGACCCTATCCTATTTTCTTTCCTCTTGCACAGACAAGGGTAGATCCTACATTTTTACAAGGCACTTAGTCACATCGATGGCTAAAGACACAAAAAACCCCACCCCAAAACCAACCTTAGGAAGGCTAAGGTGAGCCTCATGGATCTGAAACACTGTATGGCCTGGATTGATCTTCCCAGCTCCAGAAATGCCATGAGCTGCAGCATCAGAAAAGGGCAGCATCATTATTTGCCATAACATTTTGAATGATATGGGCATTTTTGGAAATATAGCTCTGTGGCACAAGACATTGAGCACTTCTCTATCAGCCCAGCAATGTACTGAACGCAACTCTGTTAATCAGAAGCAGAAGATCATGGCTAATCGACTTGATAAAGAGGAATAAAAGAATCTCACTATTTATTTGTTTGCTTAATGATGCTTTCTCTGAAGGCTGAATTTTGCAGCTAGAGAGCAAACTCTCTGGGCTGTGGATTGCCCTTTCTAACCGAGTGTATCACACTCTGCACAGCAGGATCCTGATAATTGCTTGAGGGCTTGAGGTGTTACTGAAGTAAAAGCCATCACTGAAGTGCCAAGCACAACAATTAACATTTGAATTATTTACTGACTACAGGTGGTCTATCCATATGTATCCATCCATACACTTATACTCTGCTTGGTATGAAATACTTAAATGCAGCTATTTGGAAGTGGAAATTCTGCATCCATGGAATAGGTTTCCATATGAGCCAAAATGGGGATTCACATCTGAAATGGAATTAACACTCAAGGAAATGTGGGACTGGTGTTTAGGGTCATATCACTGCTGTCAAGGTGGAAAATTATACACCCTCGCCCTCTATCCCACGGGCTGAAAGCCTTGATCCAGCATCTCTGTATCCAGCCTCTGATTGCTGAGTGAGAAGATAAAGCTGCAAGCAAAAGAGCAAAGGTAGGAACGGAAGGAAGGTCCAGCAAATTTGTAACCAAGGCGGTGTATTGCCATTTTCAAACCCCGAACAAACAAAAGGTAGTACAGCAAGAAAAGAGTAATTGCTGTTGAGCGTGATTGTGCAGTGAAAAGCATTCAGCTGGTTACACTTCAAGGGCTGTTAATTTGGGGGAGCGACACAAGAGGTGTTTTCACCCTAATCGATAGTCTAAGGATATCGCAATCTTTTGAGTGTTAAAAGTATAGAGAGAAGCAAGGTCTGTATGTCTGTGTTTGCAACACACGTCCATCATCCATCTGGGGTTTTGCCAGGCTCCGATCACCATAGTAACCCCACAAATCCCTTAACACTCCCTTGAAACCATCCGGATCTGCAGGAAAACCAAAGAGCACAACCATCGCTTCCCAGCTCGGCTCATAGCGCCCTGCCTCATTAACCATCAGGTAATGACCAAGCCGTAACTGCTTCCCCCCTTAAGGATATGAAGGTTGTTTCAAACAGCTAAATACAGTGCTTGGAAACAACAACCCCACTGAAATGGCCTGTTAATGAATGATTTATTAGAGTGGTGGCAGCAGCTTTCCCTGGGATCATTTCTTAATTAACAACCACTAACTAGTTGATGTCTGTGTAAAAAAAGAAAGGGAAAAAAGGATTTAAATGTATTGCTTATGGGGTGTGTTTTGTTTGCTTGTTTGTTTTTTGTAAGGTTTTAGAATCATAGAATTGTTTAGGTTGGAAGAGACCTTCAAAGCCCATCTAGTTCAACCCCCCTGCAATAAGCAGGGACATCTTCAATTAGACCAGGTTGCTCAGAACCACATCCAGCCTGGCTTTGAATGTCTCCATCCTTCTCCTCCTGGGCAACCTGTGCCAGTGTTTTACCACCATCACTGGTCTGTTGATGTTCCCATTCTGCTTCCATACGGGAGCCATCCCGACCCTGATCTGTCTCAACTACATGAGAAGTGATCTGTATTGCTTTCTTTATCCTCATTTTCACCCCTGTTCCTGACCAGCCACAGGGCAGGAAATCACAGGTGGATTTCTGATAAAGAGGCAGGACCCAGACTTTACCCAGCAGGTTTTGACCATTGAGCAGCATTGGTGCTTAAGCTGCCACTGAATAAAGAGGAGGAAAGAGGAAAATAGTGGGAAAGATGCTCCGCTATCTCAGGTTCAAGGCCTGGACCACCACAGCAAGAGCTGGAAATGTAAATTAGGTTGTAGTAGTCCCTGCAGAGATGAAGCCAGCTTCAAACCAGAATATCTTGTTAAAGACAGGGCTCTGTGTGAAGGTTTCTGATTCAGCACTTAGATACCTTATGGGATAATTGGGATGACAGGCTTGGATGCTTAATATAAAGTTCCAAAATACGAATATGCAGCATTAATAATCCCTGTTTGGAGCAGCTGAGAAAGACTTTGAAGCACAGAAAAGTTAGTGCTAGGTGAGGATTTACTAGATGTCAGCTGCTCCCCAGGTATCTCCTGAAATCAATGCAACCCATTTTAAAACAGATATCATCAGAAACCTTATGCAGCCAGTTGTGGAACAAGAACAGACTACGCTGAATTTATCCAGGGATGGGAAGGGGTGCATGAATTAAATGGTTGCTTTGCCAGATTTCCATGAAAACATTGTTGGCATGAGAATCCTGATCCACCAAGCATCTCCCACCAGCTTGCCATCTGGCTGTGTTATCCCTGTCAAATATGCAATCATAGGTATTTCTGACCCGACTGATATTTGTTTGTTTGTTTCCAATGGTGCCTCAGTGTGCCAGACCCACCAAGCTGAGAGGGAAAAGAGGGGAGGTCTTTTCATTGCCAAGGTAGAACATCATTTCTCACAGCTCCCCTTCTTCCAGAGATCCTTCCTCTGACACGGAATATGTTGGACCCACCAAGTTCATTCCTAGATGAAATCATGAACTGATCCACCATGCCATAAGGCATAAACCTTTGCTGAGGTCCAGTGGGAGCACTGGGAGGCATCTTTCTAGGGTTGCCTCTGATGTGGTTGGAGGCCCAGCGAATGCAGCCTAATTTGAAGGGAGAGAGGATGCTGCTCTCTGGACAGTGCTGCAGAAAGCCAGGGGTGCCCTGTTTGATATACCATAGACCAGCACACTTCACTATGGGCATAAAAAAGCCTAAACATACGCCTAAGCATAAAGAGGCCAGACATTTGCATGATGCCTGCTTACTTGTGCATCTGCTTATCTGTCCCTATCAATACTGACCTACTCCCTTCACCCACTCCTCCTCCCTACCACAAATCCCACTCAGGAAAACTGAAGGGAGAGCATGGTTATTGTGGAGGCATAGATTTAAGACTAGAAAGGTCTAGTTTGCTGCCAGTATGCAACCATTTGCATTCCAGCTAATGGAATGCTCTTATCTGCTGCTGTCTTTGGGTTGACCTGGAGACCCTTTCCCTGCCCAAGTTACCTTCTCCTGCCCTAACCAAACCAGCCCTGCCCAAAATCCTCAACTAGTGGTTTGCAACACAACAACAACAACAAAATACAGCTGTGGTAGGGGTAGAAAGGAGAAACCCTGCAAATTTGGAAGAGAAGAGCAGCAACTGAAGTGTGAACCCAGTCTGCTCTCAGTGAGAGGGGGAGAAAACCTGATTGCCTCCCAGATGTATGAATGAACCCTCAGAAGGATAAAATGGGAAAGCAAAATGATGGGAAAAGCAGCCTTTGTGTGGTTGCTGGGACAGCCATGAGCTTGTCCCAAAGGCATGGTAATTGCCACTTAACTCTTTGCCTTGGGTTGTGTTGTCAAACACCAAAGCCCATGTTCAGTCACTCCATTGTCCACTTGCAATACCTCTGCCATGGTTTGCTAACAAGACCTGCCTCACATGCCCATCACCTCACTGCCTGCTTTAGCATGTGTAAACCAGGTTATTTATTTTCTCCTCTCTGAATTGCATTTTGGCCTTTTATTCTTTTAGCTCTGAAAGTTATTGATCAAAGGAGCCACAGCAGGGAAATATCCCTGTGCAGGGGCCACTAACAGCCACATCAATTTGCATGGCTGAGCATATTTCAAAGCACTTTGCTGTTGTTTGTATGTGGCATCTTGTACCAACCCTGGAGAGATGCACAGGGAGAGACTTGCTGCAAAAGGAGAAATCTAAGAGTTGCTTTTGCTTCGCTCCATTCCTTTTCCTATTGTCCCATGGGTCATGTCAGGTAGGAGCAGCTCTACAGCCCCTCACCCCCACCATATGCAGCTTTAGTGCATTGAAATGTGGATGCAAATGATTTTTCCAGGGTCATGTTGTGACACAGGGGCAAAGCAAGGAAATAATTGAGAATTCCCAATACGTCTTTCATGACCTAGCTGGAAATAAATCCCCCCCACTGCCTGGGAAAGGGCAAAAGGGGAGCTAAATTCCTCCTTATACCTAGGGAGAAGGAAAGAGACTGCACAAAACACAGTTGTTGAACCATGGGAATAAGGTGTCTAAAACTCTATACACAGGAAGGAATGGGAAAGATGTTGGAGCTGGGAGAGCAATGTAGGATTCCCCTGCCTAAAGGGCAGCAAGGTTTAGTGTAGGCTGGGGAACCTGGAAGCTGGAGGTGGAACAAAATGAGTCTGGGAGCACTGAGGGAGGTTGTATGTGTGTGAGCATGGGTTTTCAGAGGTGACTCAGCTCTGCAGCATCAGCAGAGGGCTGGGAACAGTGTGTTTCTCTGCTCTTCTTCACACACAGCCTAAGTCTGCTCAGCAGAAAACATAGATCTTGCTGTAACTGTGTCTTTTTTTGACTTACAATAATGCTTCTCCTCTTTTTATTTGGTGTTGGGGGGGTGAAACCAACTTCATTTCTTGCCTGGACCCAGCACAACTGCAAAATGCCTTGCAAACTTATCAGTTTACGTATGCTAATAGGATGAATTCTCAATGTGCTCCAGATGAGGTGAGCTTTGTAATGCCAAAAAAATTCCATTTTCAACGACATTGTAAAATCACTTCCCCTGTAATAATAAGAAAAGGCCATAAATAAATTCTACTTCCCCATTCTTATCTATCACGTTGCATAGAGTTATGTAAATGCCAGGACATTTGAAGCACAGCATTTACTAACTGTGCAAAACCAGTATAGACCTGAACCTAATTTTTGCTTCCTTCATCACCCACACAATGGTATTTGGATGTGGGGTTTTTTTGGCCATGTCAAATAACTTAGAAAATGCAATTCTTAATAGTTTTGGAAGCTCCTTCAACTTTTCAAAGCCTCCGATGTTAGATAACTTCACAGTGAGTGCTTCCAACAAGCCTCAACTTACTCTGGCACTGATGAGATAATGAACAATTTAAACAAAATGAATGAGAAAATTAAAATTAACAGTCCAGAAAACTCTGAATGATGAGGGAAGAGCTTCTGATGAGTTAGAAATATTCAAGCTTTTTGAAGGATTTTGGAGTATTTGCCCATGAGTATGTATCTGTATAAAAATTCATAACCTTCTTCGTAATAACCATTATTACTTGATAATCTTAAGAGTATACAGACCTTATGCCACGTATTGGCAATAATCTCTCTTTTGTTTATGGTTGTACACTGGAATTACATTCATGCAGACACAGGAAAGCTATTTACATTGACTGAATTAATCCAGCAATCTTCTGTAGAGGTAAATGTTTTTCATTCCTTGTCATATACTGACTCATTTTGGAGTCTGAGCAGGTTGAAGACAGGGTCATTGAATCTGTGACTAAATGCTCTGAAAGAACCTCTTTAAAGAGGTGTAAGAGTGTCTAAGAGACAAATCATTATCTATTAAAATGCAGCTGCTTCTGGAGTTGGACACCATGTCTAGAACAGAGAGTACTTGAGATTAGGATAAAAAGCCAAGAACAATATATGCTCAGTGGAAAAGAAAGGAAGAAACACTGAAACAACATAGGGGAATGTCATCTACATTCTCACTTATTCTGTCTGTTGTCATCTGGACCTTACTGGAGGACACAAGAAATATCCATCATTTTTGTTCCTGAATTGTATCTAGGAATATGATGAAGAGAATCACAGAATGTGGATATAATAAGCCTAGTTTACAGCTCCCCTATCAACTTAATAACAGTACGAACCGGGATGACATCCAAGACTCGAACACTCCTTGCAATTAAGCAGAGTTACCAGCTCCTAGAGGCAATGCCATGGCTTGAAAGCTGTTGTTGTGAAGCTTTTAAAACAGATTTCTGACTCTAAAAAACTCACAGACACCAAAAACAAAGGGAAAAAAGGGAAAAAAGTGATCATCAGGCAGCCCAAGCAGATGTTTGTGAACACGTTTAGTTGCAATCCCAGCACTCAGATAGGGTTTGCCAGCAATTGCTCAGAGGTTTAAGAATGCAGACTGAATCTGGACTAAGTCACAGTATCTGTGACTATGGAGGGAAATGATTCAAATGTAGTGTTTTGGTCTTATTTCAACAAAAGGTAGTTTAACCTCATGGAAGCTGGAGGAATGCAAACCTGCTACATGCTTTTTCCCCTCTTCACCACCCCAGGTCTACAAAACAGGTCTAAATTTATGAATCCTTCATTTTATTCCCGGTAATCTGCACTCCTTGGGACATATCCTCAGCTAATTTGCCAGAGCAAAAGGTACCCCAAGCGCCATTGACTTTATTCTCTGGTTCTTTGCAACATCAGAAACCACTTATATTGGTGCAACATGAGTTAAAATTGTGCTAAAACACTCCTATATCAAACTGAACTCTTTAGACCTGCTCTGAACCTGATTTTCACTAATATACAGCTAGTTAAAGCACAAGGCAATGAAAAGCCTAGATGGGTTTTTCAGGTTCCAGCTGGTAGCACCAGAAGAATCCTTCAGAAGCAAGGCTGCTTCCTATTCAATATTAACTTTACACATGGGAAGCCTTATCATGTGCTATTAAAGTCAATAGGATTTTTATCATTGACTGTAACGAGCAAACCATCAAAGTATATGTGTTCTTCTCTCCCCTCCACTCTGCTTCTAAGTTTCCCATAATCTTTCTTCAAATGACTTCTCCCTGGTTTTCTGTTCTTCCTTTCCCTTCAAGTTTTCTGCCATCAATGTCCCACATGGAAAACCAAAGGTTGAATAGGAACTGCTGCAATGCTGTGATTTACAACTGCAGCTGAAAGATCCTTTCCACATTTCCAGGCAGAACTGGGTAGATTGTGGAGCTCTCAGCAGAGCGCCTTTGGAAGCTTGGTTTCCATTCAAATCAAATTGAAACGGGGCATGAACATGAGTGAAGGAGGAGCAATCAAAACCAATAGAACACAGCTGGAGAGGCCAGCTTGGCAAAATGCTGAATATCCTACGCTCTTGATGATTAAATGAACCATAAAGTCTTTTGGCATCTTCTAACGTTATGCTCTGATGTCCTGATCTTGCAGAGGACTTCAGCTATGCCTAATTTTAATCTCTTGCTTATATCCCAATGAGATCAACAGGGTTTTGCTCCAGATTCATGCCATCTCACTACAGGCACTTAACTGAAGCAGAGAAGAGAGGAGCAGTGGTCCTCATCTTCACTGGATAAGGTACAGACAGCTCCAGGAGGTTTTCTGTGTTTTACATTAAAACTGTTGAAATGCTATACATGGTGTGAATACTTATGAAAAATGATGATGATAAAGGACAAACCCAGATGATCTCAAACAATATCTCAGAACTTTCCTCTACTATTGTACAAGCGTTCGATCCCAAAGTGTGTATAGACACCGTTATGTCACGCACTCAGAAAGCTGCATCAGCATTACAGATAAAACACTGCAATATGAGATAGCTCCATACAAAGAGATGGTATAATTCTAACGTAAACCTGGTAAAAACTCTTTATAATCAAGGAAAATCAATGTTCTGGCACAGAAATAGAAAAACTAGAAACCCAAGCATGCATGCAGTCTCATTTTCTTGCAGGCTGTTCTTATCAGTGGAATGAAATGATCTAATTAGGTTATGGACATTGTTTGTCCCTGAAGATCACAGTCTGGACTTGGGTGGCGGGGGGGGGAAGCCCATCTGAAAGCAGCTCATGTTTTTCATATGCTAAGTGTGTTCTGATATCTGTGAGATGAGTTATGCAAAGTAAAAATAATGCTTACAAAGTCTGATATCCACCCAAAACCTGGCTATGGTGGAGCAAACGAGGACGATCAGTTCCAAAGACTCTAAAAACAGTTTGCAGAGGGACTTGCATGGGTGAAAAAGTAACTAAACCCCTAAAGCCCTTTTATTTTTTATTCAGCTAATGATAAGACATACCTCTTTTTTGGATCTGTATTCTTGGGGGGACCCAGAAACTCAGTTCTGCACTTATAAATGTCCTCCATGTGCTCAAAAAGGGCAGCCAGAGGCCACATTTTTCTAGTTGTGTTGGAAAAAGTAGAGTTTGACAAGAACATGAGAACCCAACATAAGGGGTGGACTTTTCTCTGGCTGCTTCTACCCCTTGCTTTCATATTTCTAAATGGAGTTATCTTTTTATCACTCAATTAATGTGTCTAAATCCTCATTTCCCTATCTGTTTTCAACAGCACTTCCCAAATAGTTCTAGGAACGGAGATGACTACTGGACCTCTGTGTCACATCCTCTCTCAGCCTTGAAAGAGAAGGCAACGGAATAATTTCCAAAGGGAAGTAAAAACATCAGATTTGGGGTTTTTTCTTTCTTGAGATTTTCTTTTTGACTGTTCTAACTGCAACCTGACAATTCTTGTGGTGCAATTCCCGGGCCACCATGATTCATGAGTGGTTCTTGTTCTGATTTTGGCTTTCCAGGATGATTTCTAAAGATGCTCTTAGGGACTTGTGCATCCCTCTTTTATGCTTTCTGCTGTCTTGTTCTGCCTGCACCCTGACAGATCATGGCAGCAAAGGAGAAATTGGTATTTGTAGGGTATGGAGGGCATGGGATTGCATTAAATAGATTCAGGTTGTAGGGACAAATCTGGCATTATGGAAATCACTGTAAGTGAGATGAGCCTTCACTAAATTCTCCAAGAACTGAAATTAAAGACGTTTGTGCTGTCCTTGATAAAATTAAGCAGCTAATCTCTGGCCTGTAGATGACAGGAACTTGCCTAGCCTGTTATCACTTGTGCTAGAATTTTACACAGTCAGACTTGAACAAAATACATTCCATGTTTTCCAGCCACTCATGTTTTGTATTTATAATGACTTTTTTCATCCTAACTTTCAAATCCTTGACAAACACTGGCATTTTTAGTTTCACATCAATTCTTTGGGTATTATTAGACCAAATTTAACACTGAATAAAAGGAAATGCTGGACTCCAGAGCATCTAGTAAGTCAGCTTCACAGCTTGGATGAGACGGCAGGAGTCCTGACTGCTAGGCTGTTATTCTAACCACTAAACCATATTCCCTTCTTTTGCCTTATGTCTTCTGGGAATCATCCATCAAATAACTTCCCTGCATTTCCTTTTATTGCTTCCCAGGTAATGTTTATTGCTTTGAAAGTAACTAATCGTTGGTTGGGCTCTGCTCAGATGCAATTAAAAGGATATTCCACCCCCCCCTTAAAATGCAGAGCATCTCTGAGATTCCTAATCATCTGAGTTTTATAACTCTGTTTTATTACTTTCCAAATATACAATGCTCGTAAAAAAGGTAATTGGGTCTTTAAAATAATGCCATTTCCTAATGTTCACCAATGAGGCAAAATTATCATCATGGAGCAGAATATTATGTTTTAATTGTTTTGCTCTCTTATCCCATGTCAAAAGTTTTGAGGGCAAATGCTAGGTATAAATACTAAGCCTTCACTACTGAACAAAATGGTTGTCTGGGGTGATGATAATTCTGTTAGGCAGGGAGCATCAGTGATGAAGGGAGGAAGATAAAAATACAGAGACTGGGTAGCTTGAAATAGGAGAGGAAGAATACAAAATAGTAAGTGTTCAGATTTAAGTCTTATTAGTTAGGAAAACTGAGATCCATGGTTTTGCCTCAGCTGTTTAAACTACCTAGTGTTCTGCCTAATGGAGGCACCTTAAAATCCTTCACTTTGCTCAGTCCTAGAGTAGGTTGAAAGTAGCTTTTACAACCACCAAACACAAGGAGAAACACACTGAAGCAGGGGTGGTAGGTTGGGTCCAGGAGTCAAAAGGTGTAAGAAGCAGAACATCAACGTGTTTACTGAAAGAAAAACATTACCATTTTTGGTGTCAGGCTTCAGACTGAACTGCTTTTATTTTCAAAGCTGGAAGTAAGATCAAACCTGTAAGGACCCAAACTGAGGCCATTTTTAGAAATAGAAAGCCCTAATGAAGCCCCTGTTGCAGTCCCCCATGTGCGAGGTGGGGACAATAACCTCTTTCTCTGACAAGCTCTGTAATTCCTTTAGGATAAGAATTGTTCCTTAATGTGAAATGAGCAGCGCTTTGCCCAGCAGGGCTCTGACTTCCCACTGAATGGCTCGAATTTGCAGCGAGGCAAAAATACATAAACCCCAAATATAACAGTACTTGTGTAGATGAATTTCAAGCCGCTTTTGAGTTTCCCTTGTTCCTGCATTCCTGTGTTGAATGCAGAGACATCCTTTCTGTCTGGGAGTGTTTGCAATTAAAAAAGCCCTCTGCTCTCCTGCATGGGAAGAAAGCCTTCAGATATGGCTCACGTTTGATCCGTGCCCACCACCGTGGCTCGCAGCCCTGTGAACCTGGCAGTGTATTGAACCAGGGGCTGCTGGTATGAAGAAGTGACCTGTCTGACACAGGCATGTTATACAGGACCCTGCAGGTGTTGGATGACACAGAAATGAAAGAGGAACGTGGGATTAAGAGGGATGTTCAAGGTCACCAACTCTTATCCTTCAAATACAAGAGGCATTGTCCCACACAAGCCTGCTCAAAACTGTCTTAAAACTACTTATTTTCCTGTCTAATCTGACTGGGAAGGAATTCCAGAACCCGTTCTCTAAACAGTTACAAAATTTCTCCTTTCCTGTCTAAATTTATTTTTGGCCTATTTGTAGTCATCTGTTCTTGTGCCAACATCATCTTTTAGCTTAAAGACCTCTGCTCCCTCCCTGGTGTTTACCTGGCTCGTATATTTAGAGTCTGCAATCATATCCTTCCCCCGCCTTCCTCCCCCAGTCCTCGCTGTGATAGATGAAATCCAGATAGGCTTTGCAGTAACCCCACGCTCTGCTGTGCCATAGCCATCTGAATTGCCATTTTTTTGCAATGCTTTCAGTTTAAACTCTTCTTTCTTGAACATGTTCATCAGAATATGGGTGGAGGGAAGAAAAAAGGGATAGAGTCAGTACTGCCGTGAAGGAAATGGAAGTCCAGAGGGAAGAAGATATGTGCAAACTGGCACAAGAAGGGGCTAAAGCAAGAGGAGAGCCCCCTGACGCCAAGCCCACTACCTTTAAACACTTTTACTCATGGCATACCTCCATCGTAGCAAAAAGTTATTAAGGTGTGAGACACTTGGATCTCAAAAGCAGCGTTTCACCCTGTGATCTTCTAAGTCTCATCCAATTTGCTCATGAAATGAAAATCTAGCAGGAAGTGTTTGATGGCTGCGCATATTAATCTGCACTAAAACAAGAGCTTTCATTATCATCTTCAATGCTTGCTTTTCCCTTTTGCCACCGAGGTAGTGTGAAGGTTACAGTTAAGGTCAACCTCAGCCCATGTTTATTGGTTTATTCCCAGATTTTGAGTTATTGATATTGAGCTTGTCCAGGAAATCAGTGCAGTGCAGTGTAAGGCTAATTGATAGCCTGCTGCTCTTTTTGCATATTAAAAAGATAACCTTATAGAGTACAATAAGGGTTTAAAGGAGGGCTTCAATGTCTTTCTGCTACCCAGTTAAAGCTTCACAGACTCTTGGGCAGCTGGTTTCATGTATTTCTACACTGTCTTTTCCCTAAAGCTGTCTTCAATGGTCAAAGCAGGTTTCATTCTTTTCACTTCTCATTTCTCCCGAATATGAAACAAATGCCCACCACACAGACATTCAGAGAGCTCTCCTGCTTGGATTTGTTCCATGCATATTTCTAGACTGTATTCCAGCTCGCTGGGTCCCAGGCATGAACAGAGCATCATGGGTTCATGGAATCAGCCAGGCTGTGACCTCTGGCTGAATGCTGCTTCCCCTGACCACTGGTGTTCTCTCTTACTTGCTATTTGCTTAAGATTCACCTCAGCCCAGTATATCATAGAATCATAGAATGGTTTGGGTTGGAAAGGACCTTAAAATCATCCACTTCTAACCCCCTGCCATGGGCAGGGACACCTCACACTAGACCATGTCACCAAGGCTCTGTCCAACCTGGCCTTGAACACTGCCAGGGATGGAGCATTTACCACTTCCTTGGGCAACCTGTGCCAGTGTCTCACCACCTTCACAGTAAAGAACTTCTTCCTTATATCTAACCTGAACTTCCCCTGTTTAAGTTTAAACCCATTCCCCACTTTCCTTGTTTTTCAGAACACCCATAAATTCACCAAGACTTTGCTTTTTCTGCTCCTACCGGCCCATATTGCCTCCTGCACATATTTGGTTGCTGTGTGGCTCCCCTCCCTTCCTTGTCCTAATGTTGTTATAGGATATTGCTGTTTGCTGAGAAATGAAAGATGATATTTAAAAGGTTGCTAGTACCAGGTTGACTGCTGTTGAATTTCAGAGTCCCTGGTACAAATACTGAATTCTATTACTTTCATGGTAACAGCCTCCCCAAAGGATTCTCCTCTTGCCTCATATGCTCAGTCCCTGGTCAGTTCAGATCAGATTGTTCATCTGTTAGATGTAATAATAGCATCGTGCTGCAGCTCTACAGTGCCTTTCATCTGATGTGTTTTACAGAGCCTGGGCAGCTGTTGTAGAGAAGCAGGTGGGAAGCCGAGTGCTGAGGCTCTTTCTAAAGTAATTTCAGTTGACATATATTTAGTGAACCCATCCTGCTTAAAGGATAAAGAGGTACTGAGTGTATTACATATGTGTGTATATATATACACAGCTAAGTAAAATGACAGCGCTGGCACCTTTCTTCATCAGCCCCCCTGCAGCTGGTCACCAGTCCCCAAGGTGCACCCACCATGCTGATGTTTCAGGACCTGATTTTTGTAGTCTTGTGAGGACTACATATGATCCTATGATTCTATGACTGAGTGCATCTGTCTAGACACAACTTGGGAATTTGGCTGTGTTTCACGAAGTTGCTGTTTAAATGTACTTTCAGTGAACCAAGACCAATGAGAAGAAGGATCCTGTTTGCTCAGAAATAAGTCATGAATGTGATGATTGCAATAGCCATGTTACTGGAAAAGTAGAAGAAGATGACAACTGAAGCAAACAGGGGTGATTGCATCTGTCTGTGAAAGAGCTGTGCTTTTGGATGATAGAAAGTTATCTCAGAGAAGCATCTGGAGACTCTGGATGTATCTGCTTTGCTTAGCACAGCTGAACTTGGGACAACTCTGAGTATACCCAACCTAAATCTCCCCTGTTTAAGTTTGAACCCTGGGCAATAGTTGTGACTCTTATTCTGTCGAACTGCTCTGGTCCCACCAAAGTCATCTCATGGGCGCTGGGTGCCACAGCTCTCACTAGCCCAAGACCAAAAGCCTCAAGCAGATCTTTGGTTTTCTCAAATCCCGAAAGCGAGTTGTACTAGGAGACAAATCCTGAAGCCTGATGAGCTAGAAGGGGAATTCAGGTGAAACTGTGGCAGCTGTAACTAACTACACTGCAAGGAGGGCTTTTTTCAGTGCTGAAGTTGTACCAGCACAGTCCCTGCTATAAATGCAGTGGTCTCCATGGACTGTGATTTCCCCTTTCCATACAGAAATAGGCTATTTTTGACTGGCTTGCGATCCGCCAATAGGAAGCGGTTCTTGGAGAGCCATTGCCTGTTCTGATTTCACAGCAATGCAGGTGTGAGTGGCTGAGATGTGCTGGCCAGAGGGAAGGAGCAATAGAAAGTGAGAACGGTGGTGACCTTGTCACAAGCTGAATGGCAAATTCGTGCTTTCTAAATATAGCCTCTTGCCTTTCCCACAGCGCCAACCTGCTCTGCAGCTTCAGATGTACTTGTACATCTCCTCTCAGCCACACACAGACCCACTTCATTCAAACACGGCAATGCAATAAATCTGAAGTGACCTGCTCAGAAGTACGTACAGGATGAAACTCAGAACAGTGTTACACACCGACTGTTAACATTGAGCATTGTTGAGTGTGCCTCTCAAATAATACCTGTCCTCCAACACCTTCCCAAATCCCTCTGTATCCCCAAAAGGACAGTCTCTTTTACCATGTCTTTAAGAATTTAGGATGAAGCTCAGTTTTACGGCAGTGCTAAACACCAAAAGATTTGCCCCCAGTAATCCTAAAGCCACACAGATACGACGACCGTAGAATCACAGAATCATAGAATGGTTTGGGTTGGAAAGGACCTTAAGATCATCTAGTTCCAACCCTCTGCCAATGGGCAGGGATGCCTCACACTAGACCATGGCAGCACGGGCACCAGGATTCAAGGGTTATTTTACAGGAGTGCTGCTCTTACTCCAGCTTGACTACTCCCAGTTGAAACACAGTTCTTCAGTGAAGACAGATGCTAAGAGCTTAAGACCCTTCTGTTGTATGTGTGGGGGTGACCAGCGTGACTATACATTCATGGAAACAGATGGAACAGTTTATACTACAGTACTCATGCATATTTGGTTTGTATTTGAATGAAAGACTAACAGATGCAATGTGCTATTTTATTTTTTAGGAAATATATGATTAGATATGGTTAATTTGCAGAGGGTAATGAGCTACATGCCCTTATTAAAAAGTCATATATTTATGTACATTTCTAGCAGAAACATCTTTCTCTAATAAAAGGAAGTTCTCTGTTAAAAACAGAAAAGCTGACCTCTTTGGATTTGTCTGTGGTATACCTGCTCCTTCTTTTCAGCCATTGCACTCTGATGCTTAAGAAATCCAGATAGGGAATGCTGAAGGCTGAAATGTAACCCTCCAGAAATGTGCTCTCTGCAGCTGGTTTGATGTTTTTTCATACGTGTGTATATATATATTCATACATATATATATATAAAAATGGTTTTATTTGGGTTTGAGAACATCTCCAGGAAAGCTGCATTTCATTCTCACCATGATGACAAGGTCTTCAGCATCTGAAACTTGACTGACCTTGATATTTCAGTCATCATATAATGAGACATTAGGTGAAGTATTACTAGGTGATGCCTTCTTTAAGGCTCACACTTATTTGGGCCCCAAACAACTAACATGATGCTTTTGTTTTCATTAACAGCTACTTTGGAGTTCTTTTTGTATCTGTGACAAAGAGCTGATATATGTATTACCTTCCCCCTGCGTTTAATAAATTAGATTCACCATACAAAAACCATAAACCTTTCGTTTCAGTCTCATACATTCAGTGGACTGACCATGTTAGAGGTGCACACCATCACTTCTTGAGTGTTTCTAAAGGCTGGAGTCAGTAACACCAGGTCAATTCCTATTCACTAAGGATCTCAGTAGCATTCTGGGTAGACTTAGAGGACTGGGTATGAGAGCCCTGGGCTCTAGTCCTGCTCTTGCCAATGACAGAGCATGCAACATCAAGCAGATATAATTAAAAGGGCTGGAAATGCATCCCAGCAAACCACCTCTGCTTGCATCTGCTCATGCACAAATACACTTTGCAGACTTGAGCATTGCCTCTTTGCAGCAGTTTCACAAGGTTTACTTCTCTTAGCTTTTAGCAGCAGGTAATTGCTACTCTAGGATGTCGATGCCTGTAGTGTTGAGGATGGTAGTCAGCTGGTTCAGCACTAACTATAGGTTACTGATGAGAAAGACACCTTGGCACAAAACACCTGGGTCAGCCTTCCCATTAAAGCACTGTGAGGTTTTTAACATCCATGCAGAGCAGATGAAATCAAAGTCTCCTTCAAAGCAGTGACTGACAGTGCCACGGAACCGTGTTTTCCTGTCCTGATGGGATGAAAAGCTGAGCAGACTCTGCTGAGGAGTTCAGTCCAGTGGAAGTGTGAGTCCCCCTGACACTTGGCCCAGGCTTCATCCACTTAGTTCTGCTCCAGGAACAGCCTTTGTGCCAATTCATTAAGCAGAAGCAACATGGCCTTTATTGTTACAGTGTATTATCTGACCGTCTCTATCTCAAATAAATCACACTGTCCCACACTGCCATCTCCTTCAACCCACTTTTGGGATAAAACTTTCATCAGCCAAGCTCACATGCACTGAATTTATGCAATGGATAGTTTGCCAGGGAAAAAAAAACAACAAAACACAAGACTTGGCATTTATATGAGAGAGAGCTTCCTTTGTAGGATTGGCAAAGGAGGAAGGATTGTGATAAACATCATTACTAGGAAGTAATTTTCCTCCTTCTGATGCAGCTCTGCGATGAGTTTGTTATCTGCCTGAATGAAAGATCTCTTCAAGATGTTTCTAGTCCCAAGGGAAGTGAGAGACTAACAGAGTCTTCCCAATAATAATAAAGGGGGAATGTCAGGAGGGAAAAGGTGTCTCTCTTGTTCCTCTAACACTTGACAAAGCACTTTTTCCCCCCTGTTCCCAGCACTACTCTCCTAAGCAGTTTGGAAGGGAAATCAGTTTGCTTGCAGATATTTTTTGTTCTCTAGCTAGAGAAACAAATGCGTTCACTGAATATAGCTCTGCCAAGAAAACAAGAACATGGGCAGGACTTTGAATGGAGTCACTGATGGGAATGAAGGAGAGGAACAGTTTGCTGTCTGAATTGCTCATCAGGAAGAAATAAAGGTGAAGAAAAGGAGGGAGGAAATAGAGTTGTTTGAGTAAGGATACTGAATGCAAAATCCGACTGGAAGAAACAGTAAATGATGAGAAGAAGCTGGATGGGTCTGAGTCATGCAACAGATTTTGTTCTTCCCTGAAGCTGTGTAAAACAGACACTACAACAAACCACCTCGGAAACCTTTCATGCTATAGGAAAATGACTCTGGGCAAGGTCATGCCTTCAACAGATGGGCAAAGCCAAGCTCTTCTATTGTTCCCTCTCCTATGGGTTGTGGGTTTCCCTCTCCAAAGTTGGTTGAGATCAATGTTTTCGAGTGGCATCTCAGAGGTTTTATGGCATGCCATGAACAGAACTACTGACTGCTTCCTAACTCCCTGCAGGGCTGCATAGGGCCTCAACAAACCCTAACTCCTGGTCTTCACATACCAGCTTTCCTAACACAGGGCTATTTTCTTAATACTCCCTGCTAGCGACCTCCTGAATTCCGTGTAATTCCTAACAGTCTTAAAAATCTTAAACCCCAAGGTCACTAACCAGCTTTCAGACAGCATTTTTGCAAGTGGAAGGTATGTCTGCATACCTCAGAACACATGTAAAGTAAAGAATCTGTTCATTTTTATTTGGGTTTTTTTTTTTCCATCCTATTCTGGAATCTTATTCTTAGGCTTATCTGGACTTGGAAATGCACCAGTGTAATTATTCCTGGAAAATCATTTGGAAATACTCATTTCAAAGTAACTATGTGGAATCAGAATGGTCAGACAGATATTTGTGCCAAAAGAAATGATGCTGAAATTATTATTTCCTAACAGCCCTATCAGTAAATTTCCAGTTGGAGAGGAGCTCGTATACACAGGAAGGAAGCAAACCCTATTGTCTCCCTCTTTCCTTACAGCCCTTGTTTTACAGCCGAATAAGCAAGAATGAGGCTGTAGATCTATGTCATCTTCTTCTTAGAATCCAAAAGGCTTTACAGAGTCTGTTGGATGAATTTCAACACCCTGTTCAAGTCCAAGGAGGAAATAAGCTCTTCCAGAAATTCACCAATCTTCCTTTTTCTTCTTTGAGTCTGGCTGTAGCTCAAAGGAACCTTATGGACCATCTGTCCCTCCTATCCTCTCAACCCCCACATGCCACCATCGATAAGACATCAATCTGTGAAGCAGCTCTGGGAGAGATTCTTTTAGTAGTTTCTCCAGGAAAGCATCCGAGTGATTCCTCTGCAGAATCTATCTGCTCTCTGTGTCTGCTGGGGAAAAGAGGTATGGACCTCTCCCCATCCTAACTATGGTCTGGACATTCTTCTCTTGAAGGACGCAAATGTATTTGCAAGAACATTAGACAAAGCCAAGAATGAATTAAATGAATCCAATTCAGGGAGGACAGTGATAAACAGGGCATGGCTCACGAGAGCGTTAAAGGTTTGGAAAACATTACTTACAGTGAGACACTCCAGAAGAAAAGAAGGTTAAGGACTCAGTTCGTCACTGTCTGTGAGCACATGAATCTATTGGGGTACTGCTCAGGGGCAATCATAGATGCTAGGGTATAGCGTGTCTTTGGGAACACTTCCTGAATATCTTCTCTTACCTTTTGTGCTCATGTGGTAATCAACCATAACCTGATGCTGAGAATACAAACCTCCATGCCACTGACTGAGATAAAAACAACTGGGGGCTGCATTTGCTTCAGAGACCAAATCGTGGCTCTTCCTAAAAGTTTCCAAAAAAAGCTTCTGTTCTGAGGTGGTAAAACATCTCCCTAGGAAAAAGCACTGATCCCTTCTCAAATATACCTTTGGAAACTGATCTTTTCCATAGTCATGCTGCTTACAGAGAGAAATTAGTCTCAATTCTTCTGTATCACAGCTGCTTTCACCCAGTTGTCCTGTTCCTTTTGTTTGTCTTCCAGCAAGACATCCAGGCCAGAGTTGAAAGACACCAAGAGATGCTGCTGAGAGGCTGCCTACCCTAGCCCCATGATGCCTTACAGAGCCAAGAGCTCCAGGCTGTCATCCTGCTGCATACAACAGCTCTCCACTCCCATACAGCTGTGGATCATTGCATCTGCCTGCACTGTACTGTGCCTGTTTAGGCCCTGTCCTTACAGCTTTTTATTTGTACTGCTTTACTATTCCATCTAGTTCTAATTTCCATGCACATTACCAACCATGAGTTTAAGTTTTCCATTGGATAACTACTAGATGTTGAATAGTATCATACTGAGTTCTAATACCTAAGGCCCCAATACTTTCCCTTTGGCTCCAGAAACTCTATCCAACAATTAATGTAGCAATATCTTTCTTTTTTCCCTTTTCCCCTCTTTTTTTTGGTCAAAACATTGGTAATTTTTGACCAAATAACAATTTGGTTCATCCATTTATGCTAAAGGGGTAGGACTTGTCCACTAATGTTTCACCAGAGCTCTGCTTCAATTCATGCAAATCTCAAGCTCTAACACGAGCAGGAAGAGTGTTAATAACCCAAAATTCATACAGGAACCAGCCTATTTACTACCAGCTCACATGAAAGGAGATATCCCTCTACAAACAGGCATGACCCCCATCAAGGGAGCTATGAAAATATCCCATTCAGCCTTAACAGGAACCATGGAGTTTTTGTGAGTTGATCTCTGCTTTCTGCTTTCTCCATTCACAGCCCCAACAGAAGGAAAACAACCAAAGAAGGAAAACTTGTCATGATTTGAGGGCAAAGAGCATGCCAGCAGAAGGGGTCCTATGCAGACAGAGTGGCAAGGATTCTCCTCAGGGGAAACCACACTTAATGGACATTCAACAGCCAAAAACATGCAGGTGGGGCTTAGGGGCACTGTGACTTCATAGGGGACAAGGAGAGCACATTTGTCCAGCTGCTGTGTATCACAAGTCTGGTTTAGACATATAAGTGACAAATACATACATCTATATTCTGTTTGCATAAGTGTCTACATCAACCTCTACCTAGATGCTTGAGCCAGTGCCATGCAGAACTCAGCACCTTGCAAACATGCAAGTAACACTCTCCTTATCAACCACACTGCTAACATGCTGAAAGACTGAAGCCTGATTTGCCTGAAAAGACCTGTTTTCTCTACAGCACCATCAGGAGGCATTCCTCCAAGCCCTTTCCCTATTCTTGTTTGTAGACTGATCCCATGCCAAGTTTTCTACTCTCCTGACACCAAGTGAAGTGTCTGCAATGCCCAAGGTCATCCCCTTCCTTTTCCTGAGAAGCGGCCCAAGATTAACACTCCTTCAGCCTTCTACAAACACAGCACTCATTTCATGGCAGTCCCCCAACATATGATGGGTCAAATCATCAGTCTGGGAAGCAGGCTTCTTTAAGGAAAGCTGAAGGATGCATGAAGCAAACCACACATGCGCTGCATTTACCTGCCATGTCTCCAAGAGGGAACACATATTAAATGAGGAGGAGGAGTAGAGCAAGCTACAGGTAAAGTTTGCTTTGTTGAGTATTAATAAAACTAATGGGGTATGTTTTTGTAGCACCTTTCATTCCAAATGATCAAGTGCCTTGCTAGCCTTAATCATTTCACCCATCACTGAACTGCAGACACCTTTGGGGCAGAACATTAACAGTTGCTCGGTAGAGCACATCAGCAAAACAGAGCAATTTAATGGAGGAGAAACACCTCATCCATCTGCATGTGCAAAGGGAATTTTGTTAAGTGGAATGTAATTATCCAAAGCTGTGGTACCTAGGAGAGAGGGAGACATTTCCCTTCATGCTCTAATATGGGTCTACGGCTGCTTTTCCAGCCCTCAGGTTCCTGGGGAATCAGCATCGCAGCTTGCCTCTGGGGTTGTAGTTGAATTTCAATTTAATTTCAATCCTAAGGCTCCCAAAAGAAAAAGCAGCTTGGAGATCTTTTGTGGGATTCCAGATTCCCACTCTTTCAGCTCAGGATTGCCATTTGCCTATTCAAATACCTAAAACAACTAGAATGAAATGAAGAATGCGGCTGCAGATGGAGGCTTGGTCCATCCACGTTTCTTATGTTATATGAGAGGGATAAATCATTGTCCCTAAGCTATTCATGGCAGGGTGGATTGAGCTAAATCGTAATAATGGTTTAAACCAGCAAACAGAGAACCTTGATTTAAATAATCAGTTTTAATCTTGTTTTGCATGTGTGCTTTTCAGTTATTTTCTTCTAAAACTGGTTGATTCTCGCTGATTGGTATAATTTGCTGCTTTATGCTAAATCAAAGAATATCCTATATCTATACATATTTATTTCAGCAATTATATAGTTTAGCATGCATTTATTCAGATTCCTACTTTTTACATTTTTTATGAAGAGAAAATGGTGAACAACAGATTTCTTATTCAGCACATGATTGCTGGAATTTTTGGGGGGAGAGGGGTTGTTTTTCATTTAGTTGGAATTCACATCAAGCTGCATTTAAATGGAAACTGGAATTCAGTCATAATTTTACCCCCCTCCTCCCAATCCGAGTGTAATAAAAGTACTTGAACCTGCTGGAGATAGGAGAAGAAAGTAACTCTTGCACAGAAAATGAGCTGGTGTTAACAAAGACAGCGCTAGCTGCCGCTGGGGAACTGGAACAGGGGTGCATTTCTAAGAGAGCTCGGCAGTGATTCTTCCTGGCTGTCAATGCTGGCTTAAATAGCTCCTAGGATATTTTTGTTATCCCACCCTCAGCCACTGGCCCTTATTTGACCCAAATCAGGAAGATTTTTGGTTGGGTGGGATTTCTGCTGCTCTACCTTGGGTCAAACTGATCTCTATGGGACAGCGGCGGTCCCCCGGGAGCTCTGAAATCTGATTTCTGTGTGCTGACACCCTGTTGTGAGGAAAGGATTTAAATCATAGAATCCCAGACTGATTAGGGTTGGAAGGGACCATAAAGCTCATCCAGTTCCAACCCCTGCCATGGGCAGGGACACCTTCCACTAGAGCAGGTTGCTCCAAGCCCCTGTGTCCAACCTGGCCTTGAACACTGTCAGGGATGGGGCAGCCACAGCTTCTCTGGGAAAAGTCTGTGCCAGCGCCTCAGCACCCTCACAGGGAAGAGCTTCTGCCTAAGAGCTCGTTTCAATCTCCTCTTTTTCAGTTTAATATGTCTTGTTCCTGATTTTATTCATGCAGATTTTCCCCTCTCCTCCTTTTAAACTGCTGGTGGGTTTCTCACTTCTATACACGCTCATTGAGCTACTTGAATGACTTGATGTGAAAAAAATCTCCCTTCCCACCTGCAGAAGAAGCAGTTGCTGTCAGGAGCTCATCTGGCACCTCCACAGACCGGCTCTATGTTCTTGCTCATAAACTGCAGCCAATCGCTAGTTTGACTTTCCTTAAGACTTTGACATAGTTGCTTCGAAATGATCTAAATACTATTCACAAGTCTCTCACAGATTATTCTGATTTTATGCCCTAGTCAAGGCTGCCATAAATTCCCATTTTGTTTAAACCACTTCTCCATTAAAAGAAGACATGTATTTAACTTATAAAATAAAGTTAACATTTCTATATCTCCCCCACTACAAAGCGACCAAACCAGGGCAGAAATCAAAGCACGTGTCTCTGAATGCAGCAGAAAGCTGTCATTTTGATGAAGCAGTTCGCTTCTGAGTTTGCCGCCGCTGAAGTTGGCTGTGGAAGCCCTGTAGCACTTCGGGGGGTCATTAAATACAGCAGCGAGAAGAGGGCTGTGCTCAGCATGAAAAGGTCTCGCCTACAGAGAGAGCTGCAGGAGGGGAAAACAGCCACTTGCCTGGGTGCTGCAGCAGGGGGAAAGACACATTTCAGTGCCTTTCACACTGTGTTCAACGAGTGCCCTGGGCGCCCGTGACCATTAGAGGACCTGGGAAGCTCTTGTGGTCTCCAGGAGAGGGTTTTGTATAATGGCTTATGCTGTACTGTTTGACGCTCGCATCTCACAGCCCCAGCAGCAATAGCAACAACAAAAAGCAGGTCTTTTTCACCCCCCAAAATATTCAGTGCCTGTCTGAGGGGCTGCCTAAGCCTATATTTTAAACACTTCAACACTGAAAAATCACTTAAATATGTAACTGGTTTGAACTGGTGTATAGTTGCTTTGTCTGCTTCTATCCGTATGTTCGATGAGAAAATATTTGGGTTCACAACTTAAAAGAGGGTGGAGAAATAAATAGAAATAACATCTTCATTTTTTTCAAAGGGAACTGAGATAAAGAAAGAAAGAGAAATGAAGTGAGACAGCCAAGGTTAAACACTGTAGGAGAACCATGGATTAAATCTCTTGAGCAGTCCAGTGCCCACCCAAGATCAGCCCTTCTCTGAGTCCTGTATCTGCTTCCTGAATATCTTTGTATAATTTAGTCACTTATGGCAAAGACTTATTTCTGATTGATTTTGATGGAAAAATTTAAGTTTGTAAAACGTTTAATCTACGTGAACACCAGATAGAAATTATTATTTCCTCTTTATATCCATTTTTCAAAATGAGCTGTGCTGGGATGGACAAAACAAAACGACGACCTGCCTTACAGCCTAGATGAAAGTTTTTAGGGGCAGTTCAAAGAAGCACTGAAAACTTTGCAGAATTAGGGCAGAGCTGCATTTTCAATCACTGCCCTCAGTTGAATAAAATGGCATTTTTGCTAAAAGTTAATCAAAAGCCTCTGAGAAATAAAGCAATGAGATTTTAATGAACAAAATTCTCATGGCGGGAACTGCGCTTTCCTTTATTTGGAGTTCAGCTTGCACCTCTGGGCATGGGTAGAAAAACTAACATGCTTTTTCCTCTCTCTTTGTTCTTGCTTATGGGTGGAGACACATCTTCACTGGAAAAGAAAAGCCAGATGCCTCAAGGGGCAGCGGAGGAGACACGACCAGATGTGAACTAACAGTCTGTGTGCTGGATGTAGAAGTGGATGTGGTGGTCCAAATGGGAATTCAGATATACAGACATGTATCTGGAAATGCCAGACTGGGAAGCAAGCCTTTTCCCTGTGCAAGAAATAGTGCTGTACTCTTTGAAAGGCTGGGATGGTGTAATGACATATCCTGCCCATTGTATCTTGGTGCAACCCCTCTACAAATCCAGGATAACCAGAAAAAGGGGAAAAAGGCAAAGGGAAGACAAGCTTTGGATCCCTGGGCTGCGTTTAACCTACAGGCTTAACTGCAGAGCTGGGGTTCTTTGGCTACAGATATAGATATCAGACCATTTTGAGCCCTCAGCCATCACCCTTTCCTTCTCTGAATTTATCGGCCCCTCTAAATCCTTTGCTCTTCTCCATGATGTTTCTCCTCCATCTATCCCAGAAGAGCTCCAAATGACCATCAAGCTGCAGGTCCACTTTGACCCAAGCACCAATGTCCACGCCAGCTCTGATGGCCCTCAGTGGCCTGACCATAATCCTCACTCCCTGGCATTAGCCATTTCCCATTGGCAAAGACACACAAATCCCACCCCAAAACCAGTCTAGAAGTCAAGTATTGCTATCAAAAGAGCAATAGGTCTTACACTGCTGAACCTAGCTGCATTCCCCTTAGGGTGTTTCACGTGGAAAGAAGTTATTTATGGCACTCGGAAATAGTGTAAAAAACGTACAGATTTACTTCCAGAATAGTTGGCAGCTCACCAGCAATATTAATAAATGCAATTATTTTCCTTTAAAAGAAATCTCCATGACAAGGCGGTTTATAGTGGAGAAGGAAAGGACAAAAATTAACAGCATCATTGAAAAGAACAGTAAATTCTTACCCGTTAATGTTGTTTCTACATGCCCTCTCCCCCAACATCCAGGCTACTAATGAGTTTCTAGAGTTTGGGCCTTTTTTCCTTGCTTAATGATTTCACCATCATCACAATAATAATAATGTGAAACCCACACACTAACCTATATTGAACTGCAGTTCATTACAACAGAATAGCATTGCAAAGGGTTTTAATGTCAGCATCCTTTCAGACATAGATTACAGTAATACAGAAAATACATTCTCTATGGGATGTACCATATGGGAATAAAAATAATAAAAGAAGAAAACGGAAAGGCTTCTTTTCCTCTAGAGGCAAAAAGGCCAGTGATGAGATAGATTTAGCCCTAGAAATCAGTGGGAATTCCTTCAACATGGAACAAAATCAAGATACTGATCACTAATGCAGCAATTGAAATATTAAGTTTGGATTAATCCCATGTAACTTCATCTCCAAAACTGGGAGCACAAATGCCACTGGCTCCCTTTAGATCCCTGGGGTGAACTAGATACTACCAAAGGGATGATCAGCTCTTGAGAGGGTTGAATCCTGCATTAGAGACAGTGGCATCTTCATCTGAAGGGCTATTTTGCACCCAGTGGACAGGGGGATGGCTGAATGTGGAAGGAGATTCAGGGTCTGTTGCCCCAAACCCTCTCAATTTGGTGAAGAAGTGAGGTGGTTCCTCACCTTTTCACTTTCAAGAAGAGTCTCAGGGCTAATATCTAAAAAGGACAAAAAAGATAAGAGGACAGAAAATACGTGGAATCCATCATCAAGAATGTCAGTGGTTAGAAAGCTGGATCACAAGTAAGGAAGATGTAACAGCCTTCAAGGGAGCCATTTTTCAGAGGAGAATGTAGCATTTGGGATGGTCATGTACCTCAAGTCTCCTTTTTAGGACTAATATTCTTCATAGGAATATTAGTATCGTTATGGTTGGAGAGCCTGGAGGCACATTCCTTCCACTGACCTTCACATTTCAAGTCTTCACCGAGTCTCTGAATATCTCTATAAGGTTGTTTCAGTAGACTGCAATATCCCATGTACTGTTAAAATGGGGAATTTCTTGCAAATCTTACCTGGAAAGGAGCAGCGTAAGAGTTTTGAGGAGCTGAAACAAGGAAAGGGATTAGTGAGAATTCCCTTCTGGATCTGTTACTCGTCTTTGTAGTTCTTCACTAACTTCTGCAGCTGATGATGGATCTTTAGTGGTACAGGGTTCTGGCTAATTTTTACTTCAAGCTGAAACATCTTGTTAATATTAAGGTTACAACTGATAGGAGGCAAGTGAAAGATGACAGCCAGCAGATGCCTGATCTTGACCGGGTAATTCCAATTTATTCTTGTCTTCCCCTACTCAAAAGGCATAAGGGGAACTTAATAAAGTATAACTCACAGCACATTCCTTTTGCTTTTAATTTATTGTGAAGAATGTGTGTTTTGGGGAAAAAACTCTCCTTTCTGAATTCTCCAGAGTCTGAGTATCACATTTTTACCTACATGGTTTGCAGAAGAAGCATGTCTGAAGCACACACTCATTTACTGGAAGTACTTTATAATGCACTATTTAATTCAAAGGATTAAAAAAATAGATGATGCTGCTGCAACCACAGTGACAATATGAACAAAGGAATGTATGAAGCCTGAAAGGAAATTACTCAGCAAAACATGCTAATAAAAAGTCACCATGGATTATCAACTGGGATATGAACAACTCATTTGTAATGCTAAGATTACACCGTAATTCTGGCATTGCTAATTGCACTGATATATTGAACTGTATTTTGGGCCAGTGATTTGGGTCAATATGATTTGGGCAACAGGAAGGGGAATGTAAAGAAAACTGAGTAAAAATCCCTTCTATGCAGAGGGTCAGAGCTATTTAGGCAAACCGTGCAAGGCCCCTGGTAGCAAGTATAGGCAACGTTAGGAGATGAGCCCTCAACAACAGAAGGGAAGAAGAAAAACACACTGAAATAATTACTGTTTGCCTAGAGCTCCCCTAGCTATTGTAAAACAGCTCTGAAGAGAAAATATTTGGAAGAAGCTGATGAAACTCTGGACCATGTGGCTTGATCATCGAGGCAGCTTTCTGATTTAATAAGAAGCCAAAATGGATACAAGAAATCTAGCGGCAAACAGCATGTTGTGGTGTATTTAACAAAGAGTACTGGGATTTACACCATTCTGGCATGCTGACTGCTTAGCAAAAACAGTTACCATCATACACCTAGGACCTGATCACCACCATACACCTAGGACATGATCTAACACTGCTGATAGCAACAGGAGAATTCAAAGGCTTCAATGAGGTCTGTATCAGATGCCATTGAATGAGTTTTACTCATTAGTTAGATTTTTAACTACCCAGGAGAAATAAAATGATACAATTTCTTTGGTGTTCCTTGTTCGAAAGACTTGTGTTTCATTATTTCCTGATATAATATACCCCTATGTTTCCAAATATCTTCTCTAAGCATTCGATTCTATCGAGTCCTAATTTTCTATGCGGTTTCTTAAGCACTCTTTCCAGCAGCAGTAATGGCTTAAGCAGTGTGGAAGCAGAAAGCGTGGCAGTTACTGCAAGAAATACTCTTTAAATCATGTATTATGTCAATTAAAATGGCTCAGGGTTGGGTCTGTGACGGTAGAGAAGGCAGAGCTATCCTGATTGCCTGTATGCTTCAGCTTTAGAAAAGCCTATGAGAATTTTCCAGAAAGGCAATTTATTTGACGGGAAAGCAAAAGTTAACCACAACATATCCACTGCCTTTCTGGTCAGGTTGGTAAGGCTTGGAGAATGGGTTTGGATATTGGGCAGGTCGTTTGCTTAACAGTTTTAAAGCTCATTTAAATGCATCCCCAAACAGTAGTGACTAAAAGAAAAATTATTCCTCTCTGTAGGATGTGGGTCCAGCAAAGTAAAATGAATTGGTGCTCTTAATCTTGTCACCAGTGAGTAAGTGTCTGTATTGCTATAGTCACCATACCACTTTTGGCACTGACTGGTGATTTCAGAGGTGAAGCTAAAGACAAATGAACCTTAAGACTGAACTGCTCTTCCGAAACAGAGGTGACCAACAGATGCATGGTGGGAGTGTTGGGGCTGATTGTACCTGCATCCAGTTCATTGCTAAATGGGAGATTTGAGTCCAACAGAGCCATTCTCACCCCTTCTGCACACGTGAAACGCATGCAGAATTGTTTGCAGGATGTTTCCTACGTTGAATGGTGACGATGGAAAGCAGCAGCATGGCGCAATTTGACAGCAAGAGTCCTGCAGCCTGAATTTTGGCTTCCAGGGTGGTTAGATCTGGAATTTTACTTCATATCTACTAATCTCTCTGTCCACTAGATAAGAAAATGCCCACACTTCAGCAACACTTCTGCTGCAAGAATTTCTTTACACAATACATCACAATTGAGTATCTCCAGCTCGGTTGAACTGTCTCGAGCCATCCTGCCTGTGAGATCCTTCTAGCCACTTGATACTGCCCACATTCTTCCCAAGAAGAGATGATGACAGAGAGAAACATCAGCTCCACTCTGCACATGTACACAGCATTAATCACCGCTGGCTTGTCCTGCTAATGAAGAAAACTGCTCCCCCTCTCTCCTGCTCCTTCTCATATTTAACCAACTGTGTGCCTTGGTGGATATTAACATTAAGCCCGGATTAAAACTAAAGTGAATCCTTAGTTTGTTCCACAGCTTCTTAGGAATAGGTGAAAGTTAAGTAAGCTTGGTATCACATTGAAGGTAGCAAAAAATAGTTGGGGTTTTGTTTGTTTTCTTTGTGGGAAGGGATTCTGTATGGGAATATCTACATTTCCTGCCAATCTTTCATGTTTGGATCTATCCGGGGACTACCAGCATCATTCATAACAGTTTGGGTGAGTCTGGGGTAAGATCTCCCTTATAGACCTACAGGAAATATTCATGGGTGCTTACACACAAACACTGTCCACCTCTACATCAGTACAAGAGCCTTGAGGTGCCCAAAGCCCAATCTGATCGGTTCTGCATGGCCCTGAAGTTGAAGCAAGCACAGCAATGCTACAAACTATGGAAACTGGGGAAAGAGGGAGGCTTGTACAGCTGACAGAGACAGCATCCAATCTGGAGCATTCTCAGCTGTTATTTGTCTAGTTTACACTTGAAAACTTTTAGCGCTGGAGTTCCTCTGACTGTCTTCTCCAATGGCTGACTGCCTACAAACTGCTTACAAGGAGAGGAGGATCTAGGTGGCTTTGCTCAGCTAATAGAAGAGGTTGCTAAAGGGAGACCTCACTGCTGTCTTTTAACTATTTCAGGTATTGTGACATACAGAAGATGGAGTCAGAATGTCCTCAGAGATGCTCAGTAAGTGGATGACAGTCGTGGCAGTGGAAATTCTGACTATCTATTAGGAAAATGGCTGTCCACAATATAGAGGTGGTCAGCACCAAAACCAGGACATATTGGTGGTGGTCTCTCCATCCTAGGAGATACTGACAGTGTAACTGAACAAAGTCCTGAGCAACCCAATCTGACCTCAGTTATCCCTGCTCTAAGCAGGAGACTGGACCAGAGACCTCAGCGATGCCTTCCAACATAAATTGTTCTGTGGTTCTGTATTTTTACAGTACTTCTACTTCATATCTTTATGAGTAGAAGTATTTTGCTTTTAGTTTGTGACTAAACTGCTGCAAAATAAGTCAATTTCTGGAAGACTATCACCTTGTTCTCCTTTATTGTGCTCTTCTCTATATCAGGCAACTGCTGGCTCAGTACAAAGACTCTTCAGGGTTACTTAAGGTAATGCCAGTTAACTCCAGGCTCAGATCCAAATGACCACCCACTTCAGGAACTTCTTTTGCTTGAATCAGTCTTACTGAGAAACAATATGAACTAGTGTAGGAAAGAGGTTCTCCGAATATCATTGCTACTCTTCCAGGAAACAAACTCCTCCCTATGCGTGGGTCTGAACTGTAATGCGAGTTCAGAATATCAGCTTAGCTTAGATGGACACACTGCAGGATAACCCTTGAGCTCTATGAAATGCCTGCTATATTGGCAGCAGAGAGTGATTGCATTATCCCCAGACAAGGTACAGTAACTTGAGATGTGTCCTCTGTCCCCTTATTCCACAAAGAGACCATCCAGGTTGAGCAAAAAGCACTGCCCAACGGAGAGAAAGCCATTGGGGCTGTCTGGATGTGCAGGATTTGAGCTCAGGACAATGCCAGAGTTATAACTAAAGCAAACTCTTCAGTGAAAACAAATTCTCAACCTAGTCAGAGTATTCAACCTCCTAGAAAGCCTGGAAACAGTTTAGATAAAGCAGCGCATGGCTTTTCATGCCAGCTGCCTGTACAAGTGATTTATGGACTGTAATATGCCATGGAACCAGAGCACTTCATCGGTTTCCTTAAAGACAGAGGGGTGGATTGTGGCTGCACTTACTGAGCAGCATATCTGTTCCTTCAAGGCATCACCACTCCTGAAATAAAAGCAAACCTGCTTTTCGAGGGAGCCAGACCTCTCATTTTCTAAGAACAATAAATGTCTTGGTGGAATCGTGCTTTGACAGCTTTGGATTTACAAACATCAGAAGTAAATTCTGATTATTTATTTTGGATAAATAATGAACAGCATAAAAATTGCTGACGTTAACCTTCATTGGAAAAGTTGGTTTAATGGGCCCCATAAAATCTTCTATTGATGGCAGGTTCATAAAGCTCCATATTGACTTCAGCTAAAGGCTATAACTTCTATCAATACTGTCAACAATTAATATTGACTAATAAAAGTATCCTGTAAACTGAGTCATAGCATTATGTTACTTTATGCTGCCATTAGCAAAATTTCATGTCTTCTTGAAAACATTTCTCCTATAAATCTGGGATTTCTCAGAATAGCCTGTGTGATAGCTGCAGCGGAGGGCCCAGAGTAACACTGCTTATGTGCAGAGGGAGAAAACACAGAGCAACCTTTGTGTTCGCTAGACCAACCTTCTGAGAGGATCTCAGGCTTCATTTCCTCCATCAGCAGGTTTCAGGATAGGAGGGGTTTGTGTGCAAAAATTTCTCATGCCTTTATCTGTGCCAAGCATCACAAACCAAAAATGTCCACATTTTGTTTGCATTTAAGACTCTTCCTTATTCCTTCTTCTCTTCCTTCCTTGCACCTTTGTTTGGATACATTTACACCACCATTTCAACTGTAATCGCTATATTGAAATGATGTCTTTCAGCTCTGGACACGTTTTCCTGACCTGAACCTGGCTGATGTCTCTGACATCTTCCCAGGGATGTTTAAGCATCAGCTGAAGATCCCAAACAACAGTTTGGATCATAATATTTTCCCTCAAGTTCCACCACCTCTTTTTTGTCAATATAAACAATACAACTACATACTGGACACCATCATTCTGGATTATATTTACGCTACACAGACTGCGTTTTTTAGTGTGATCTAGTCTTTCTCATTCAAAACACTCAACATCTAAGGCTGCAAATGCCTTGGGCCCAAAGAAACTCCCGCTACATTTGTAAAGCACTTAAAAACCTTTCACGTATGTTCTCCACCTTTCTATCTTCCCTTTTCTAATTGCAATGAAACGGTGGTTCAACAGATGGTTAGTGTGTCATTGAATTTAAGGGAAGAGGAATTGAAGGTTGTCTCAGTGCTGACAGGAGCACCACTGCCTCTGTTTTTACTTTCAGTAAAGCCTTTCAAGGCTTGCACTGTTGCTAATGTGTTGTTGCTAATGTAATTTCATTTGTAAGTGATCTGTAGGTACAAAGCTGCATTTGCACATGTAGAGATAGCATTACGGAAAACAGTGATAAAGACTCCAGCAGCTAAAGTAATTCTTCCCTCTTAAGAAAAACGCTTTTCTTAGTAGGCATGGAAAGAAAAATGTATAGTATAGGAATCACAGCTGCTCATACACCCCCATGGAATGCACAAGAGAGAGCTTCGGATACAGGAGAATGGGATGGATGTGCAAGGTGTTTGCTTTTGGTTTGTTTTCTAGAGATTTCTTGGGAATGTGAAAAACTCTAATTGACCCTGATGATCCCTCTGGGTTTTTATCCAAGCACAAGGCTTGGAAGGAAAACAATATCATCTGGCACTGCGTGTCTGCCTGTTCAAATGGGTGCAACCTTGTAAGACACTACACCAAGTAAAAAAATACTGTAAAGATAATTTAAAAAGACTCTTCTCTACATCCTTTAAACAGAAAGGCCGTTTGTGTTTGAACTTTGCCTAATATATCATTATCTCTGAGCAGAAACTTATTAAGCTTCTACTGTAATTTTGTTGGGAGTTAAACATAAAATCATGTGGGTGGTGTATGTCTCACCGTGTCACGGCTTCCCAAGGAAAAGTTATCATCATTTGTCACTATAATACTGTGGCAAAAAGCATAAAGAGAACAAGCAATACAGTCACTTCACATCAGCTTTCTGCGTTGAGCTCAAGCTCCTGATGACTTGTACGCAGCGGCTATATTAAGAAGCAGGCTGTGCCATAATTGAATTAAAGGTGCAAAGGCATATAGGGCTGTGTGAACTCCCAGGTCAAGCTGCAATTGAATCAAAACCCTCTCTCCTCTCCTACACTGCTTAGCAGAACTGCTGACCAAAAGGTTCGCAGACCTACAAAACGCATGCAGGAGTCCCCGCAGCTGGGGACACAAAGTTAGAGAGATAAAAAATCTGTGACCTTCAGCTTTTATTTCGCATGAAGAAAGAGGCTTCTAAAAATATTTCACCATCGTTTTCCTTCAGAGAGCAGTCAGCTGATTTACATAAATGAAACGGCTCCTGTCAAGGAACCAGCAAGGAAAAGAAGGAAATTATCTGCCCCGAAAATCTGTAGCAAAGATAAGAGCAGCATCGGCCAGAGGAGGGGAGATTTAAATGCTTTTTTGTCTGAAAGGTCGCTACAAAAAGCAGGGAGAGCATTACAGCCACTTAATGATCTCTGTCACTGTGATAAATAAGCAGGATCTTCTCCAGCAGTTTATTAACAAACACTCTGTAGGACAGTACAAAAGGCCATGACATGGGGCTATTAGAAGAGTGTTTTCACTGAGTCTGATTAATAAAACCCAACACAAAGCCTAAAGAAGATTAAGGTGGAGTGGTAAGAAGAGGCATTCCCAGTAGAGCCTGAGGCTGACATCTCATGCGCTGTCACCACTTACCAGTTTCGGTGTTCTCGTGCTCCGTGTCGGTGAGGGTGAGGTTGGAGTTGGCCCGGCTCGACAAGCAGGAGCTGCGCCCGGACTTGGTGCTGCGTCCCCAAAGCCTCACGGGGTGCTCGGGTGACATGACCACGTCTGCCTCCGTGTCGGCATCCGAGCCGGCGCTGATGGAGTAGCCGCAGTGCGGCAGCCCGATATCAGTCCGGTACAAAGTCCCGTGGGTGGGTGTCACGTCTTCAAGACCCAGCTCTCGCAAAGAGAAGTTGGCTCCTAGGAGGAAACACAGCAGCCTGGTTACTCTTCAATGGGAGATGGTTTCATATCACAGAAGTCAATGGCAGAAACATTCACCCTCTGTTTCAAGTGGGGCACAGCAGCTTCCGTGTCCTAATATCATAGAATCACAGAATGGTTTGGGTTAGAAGGGACCTTAAAGCTCATCCAGTTCCATGGACAGGGACACCTTCCACTAGATCAGGTTCCTCAAAGCCCCATCCAACCTGGCCTCGAATAAATCATACCAAAGATTGAACAATATTGTACCAAAGATTCCCTTCTTTTGTGGTCGTGCTTAGTGTGAGACCAACTGACCATGCCAAGACCAAAAAGCAGCTGGATTTCTGCTTCTGGAACCTGACAAAAACACAGGGCATCTTCAACGAATTCATCAAATTTGAAAGCAAAGACAGATGGAGAAATGGTGGAATTATTTATGAGAGGCAAAAAGTAATCTTCTTGGGAGAGAAGCAAAATGAGGCATGCAATGATCAAAAGTCCTGCCATACACTCGGCAACTCTACTGCAATAGCAAATTTGAGTGAGTTCTGCTCATTGAAATCCCTGAAATTACATACTGGGGATTTAAATTTCCTTTGGCAATCTCACTTTCCCCTTGCTGACCACTCACACCTTGACTCAGTTTAGCTAGTCATTCTGACAATCACAGCAGAGGTTATTTGGCTGTGAATACATGCAATTGCTGACTAAAAATACAACCTGTAGAATGACTCTTGAGGGAGTTCATGTCTAGTTACCTGCAGAACTTCAAAATCACACCAAATCAACGTGAACAAGGCTTCAAATATTAGCACATTTTGTTTGGAAAGTTGCACGAGGAGGCTGGGGAGAGCAATGAGTAGCTCTACTTTAAGTCACATTTATTTATTAATGTACACTTTCGGTTTTCAGCCCTGAATGTCTTTAAAAGAGTTTGGTCACCCCTGAATTCCTTTAACTGCACTATGCATTTATACATCACTATGCATCCCTGATCCTGTTATACTATGTCTTGATGGGATGGATTAAGTAACTGAGCAGTGTTTGCAGCATAGACATGTTTCAATGAGACAAATCCAAACACATGATCTCCAGGAAAGTTTGGGGCCAAACCTATGTTTGACCAGTGAAGTTCGTATCTACTCATTATTGACATCCGTTTGTCAGATCTGGACCTCGAGCTTGTATCCAAAACTGAGTATGATTCTCTCCCTGCTCAAAACCACACAATCATGTTCTCCTCACATCTCCATTTGCTCATGTTGAATATCACATAGTGGAAAATGTGTATCCAATAGAAACAGTCAGATTTCTACTTTTCCAGAGTCTGGTTTAGTGCTTGAGGAAACACCCTGGCTTGTCCCTGAGCCCTGCTGTGTGGGGAAGGTCTGTATTATAGCACACATGCATTGAATGACCAGCTGGCCCAAAGTAGATGCTATTTTACTACACTTTTTCATTCAGTTGACTTTGCAGCTCATAGTGAACAGGGAAAAGGTGTTTGAATGCAAGATGAATAATGGAGCTACATTTCCATGTAAAGCTCAGAGAAAGAACTGTTTGACATCAGGAAGAAATAACCATGGTTCAGCTGGTTACAGATCTACAGCTGATAGTACTCCAACTATATAAAGCTTTCATGAACTTCACACCTTTTTAATTGACTGAACAAAACTAAAGTTTTCACACAGAGTGGGCAGATAAGGTTGCTTAGGGCTCACACCTCCACCAAACCCTGGGGCCTTGCTTGGGAAGCACAATGCAAGCTGGTGGCAAATTAATCCATTTAACTTGATTGCAAAGTGGTCTGAGAGAGAGTCCTCTGCCACTCCATGGCATGAGATAGCAAATGAACTTGACCTAAGTTATTAACACAAGGAAGCGGTATCTCCCCAGAGACCTCATTCTTCTCTTCCAGTTTTGACTTTTGTGCAAGGCCAGCGTAGTTTTTAAACCATCCTCCATGGAGTACTAGAAAAGGTCATCCTTTGGTTTTGCTTGTGTGTTTGAGTCACTGATGGTGAGTTCCACCTTCTCGTGAAACAAGCCACATCACCAGACACATCAATGTACACCATGACTGATGCTCTCCAGTAACAGCAGCTCATAAATTATGAAAAATGACTGCTACAATTAACTGAAAATCAAATTTATTTGCAATAAACAGCAGGAGATGCATCGATTTTCATATTCTATGCTCACCGTTGCCTTTTAAGCTGGAAGAACTCAAGTCAATAAAAGGAAGATAATAAATATCTGAGACTTTTAAATTCAGATCTGGTCTATTTTTTCCTGTGCTGACTTGCACGTTTGCTGGCACTCTCACTTGAGCTAAAACCATTTAAATGCTGACTTGTTTATTTACTGAATTTATTTGGTCAATTTGAAATGTTTCCCCCTTTCTGCCTTCCAAACCAATGCAGGAGAAAAATTCACTTTGCCTTGTTGATGTCTAGTGGGCTAATAAGGTTTGGTTTCAGGTGGCATGAGGCCAAGCAGCACCACAAAGTGAGGTCCATTCATGGCTTTCTGCCAGTGGAAAATGTGGCACACAAAGTCTGGGGTTACTGCTAAAACTCTTCGGGCTTGTTTTGGGACTCAGGATAAACTGGGAGAAAACTATACATTGAAGAATCTGTGTGTGATATATCAGAAGCAGAACCCCAACATGGTTAATCTCAATGTTTTTTCAATTAATTTCGGCCACTTAGGCCAGTGGTTTTTACTATTTCTCAGTACCATACACGATTTTCCTAGGGAAATACAAACTTGTGTATAGCAAATTTATACTCCCTGTCAATAGACTGGCTTTTCTTATTTATCTTTTGTGGGCTTCTTAGGAGAAGTCCATGGACCTGCATAGCCTCACAGACCCTCAGGTTGAAAACCGCTGACCTGTACTAATTCACATCTATCCTGCATGGTGAATATATTGTATGAAGTGAGCAAACTCAATGACCTAAAAGGTTTCCTTTTCTTTGTAACTTCATAGATTCCTTAGAGAGGATGAAGTACTTCAGAGTTGCTAAGAGGGAAACTCCTTTTATGATTCCAAAGTATTACTTACAACACCTATTGGCCCTTTTGTTTATTATTGCGTGTTGCAGTTATCCTGAAACACAAACAGCAATGCCATGTGCACAAAGATACTGCTGCAAGTCATTTTGCTTGTGCATGCCTTCAAGATGAGTCTTGTACCAAAACCACAAGTGCATGCTGTTTGAAGAGTGAAATTAAGCATTCCCCAAGTTGAACGAGTGTAATTATATACATTCTTTTTGGACAATCAGCTTTTCCAAACTGCTTGGAGAAGCCTGGGTCAGCTATTTTATGTTCATTGTCTGGAATGCTGCCTACTCGATTTGACTCACTTTGCCACTTCGTGCTTTTTTTTGATAGACTTCTAAAAATAATTTATGTGAAGCCCTGCTTGGTTTCTGAACTAAGACACTTGTGTCTCTACAGAAGAATGAAGATGAGACTATAGCAGGAGCCAGAAATCTGCCTCACGTAGGCAACAGCAGCAGTGGAAATATAACTGCACTGACTTCAGGGTAGCAATAAAAAGGAGCATATCTGGAATCTCTTTTAGGACTGAGCAGCCCATGCTGACCCTTGAACTTCCACATCTTCACAGCTACTGTGACCTAGATTCACTAAATGGACTCCTGTAAGTCATAAAAATGGTTCTTTCCCACTCCTCTAGTATTGAAGCATGTTCCCATCTCAAATTGACAGCCTGCAAGCCGTGCACAACGCTAAGGGTGGTTCATTCCATCTGCAGCTCAGTTGTCTTCCTCTTCCAGGTTTCTTGGATTTTGCAGTAGCCCAGATGGACAGCGTGGACAGTGGCACTCTCCCCTCATTGACTTCTGCCTCTGCATCCTTGCTGACTTCCTTCATGACATAGTGAAACGGTCTCCTGAGCAAGCAGGGACTTTCCACACCATGTCAGTACTGTGCAGCACATGTACAGAGCTTTTGGGATCAGAGTCCTTCAAAAGTAGCCTCCCACCCAGCCCCAGCTCTCAGCAGAGTAACTCATACTGCTTGCAGCAGCATCTGCTGAAATGGACCCACCTGCTCGGCAGAATTCATCGGCCTCCTGGTGAACCATGTCTTTGACCCGGTTGCTGTAGGTCAACCTGGAGTCTTGATCATAAGCCTTCAGGGTCTCGCTGGAGCTGTAGGACTTCTGGGGTACCTTGCTGTCCTCGCTTTCGGCTGAAGAGCTGGTGTAGCGGCGCTCAGTGTCGCGGCGCCGAGTCAGAGATCGATACGGCTTCCTTTCTTTTACATCCATGGCACCCTTGTCTGAGTATTCAACATTAAAATAATGACGTCCGTGTGGCGGTCAGATTGGAATAACCTGGAAGAGACAATAAAAGAAATAGAATCATAGAATCATTGAATCATAGAATCATAGAATAGTTAGGGTTGGAAAGGACCTTAAGATAATCTAGTTAGGTTGGAAGGGACCTTCAAAGATCATCAAGTCCAACCCCTCTGCAATAAGCAGGGACATCTTCAACTAGACCAGGCTGCCCAGAACCACATCCAGCCTTAAGGATCTAGGTTCATGCCTTTGGGCACCGGAAGTCTAATTTGCCCAATTTATACATTCTTTCACTGCACAAAAGAGATGTTACTCAATGGACTGCAGGAAAACCCTTTTAGAACAATTACCAGTGAAAAGAAAGTCTCAATTATGTGTGACTCATTTAATAATTGCCACAGCTAGCGGGACACATACGTGTGGCAACCTGCATCTGTCTGAACTGGGCATGCAATTGGGGATTTGAAACTGATTGTGATTTTCCATGTCTTCTTTCCACAGGAAGTGATTCAGACACCTCCAGGAGTCATGTATTCGGTCCATCAGTCACCTAATCTCTGGGAAATCAGGATGTGCTGAAATGTCTCCATTTGGACAGCCAGAGAACTTTGGGAAAATGCTATCCTCTAGTTTTAAAAGTGTTTTGATAGATTGTGAGATTAGAAGGAATGAATAAAAGAATGAGGCAGTGTAAGAAGAGAGAGGGAGAAAAGAATGAAGGGGTGAGATATGAATGGAAATCGGATGATAATGTCTTCTTATTCAGAGGGTTCATCTTTACTCAGCTGGAAATATATTAGAACTTAAGCAGAGTTGAGAAAGTGTAAATAAATGATAGTGCTCTGCTTCATGTAACAGCATGGCCTGGGATTTATGCCTGTGGGAAAACCAAAGTATATATATGCACCAGTATGCAAACAGACGTATTTGCACACAGAGAAAATATAGCAAATATCAGAAATAGAACACGTATTTAAAGTATTTTTGTCAGAACTATTAAGAAATTGTCTTTTCACTTTATTATATGCAACAGAAACCAAGAAGAAAAAGTCAGTCACTTGCAGCAAGATGGTAAAATATGTTTTTGACTATCTAAACTGCTTTATACTGATAAAACCCACAAACCAAAAATTGAAATCTGTAATTACAGGCTGAGATTCTCAGGAACTGAGTCCTCCTGACCACTAAAGAACAGAAATCGAGTCTCTAAACGCCACACCACGGTATTGTTATTTAGTATGAGTACTTAAAACCAGAGAGGAAGAGGATCAGAAAACACCTATCAGTTCTTGGTCTTTTTCATAGCAAATACATATAGAAATGTATCGTCAAGGACCGAATTGCATTGTGCTGGCATTTCTCTCTTGAAAGGCTGAATCCTGAACTCACTACTACAATCTTACTGCTCCATGACTCCAGCCTCAGACGCTGTGCCCTGGATTTGTGTTGCTGCACAACATAGCTACGGTGTAATAGTCGAGGATGGATGCACTGTGAGCTTTGCAGGTTGGTTTAGAGGGATGTAGTGTAACATAACGTTTGTGGCTCTCAAAACTGTGAGCCTGACGGAAGACTCTTTGCACAATTTCTGATAACCTACAAATCACAATACTAATGCAGAAGCTTGAAAACAACATTTTATTATTAATTCTTCACCTGCTGTCTGGCACAAGCATAACTAAGCAAATTCTTGAGCTGAAGAGAGACTATAGGAGAGAGCAAGAGCTGCAGGATGGCTGTGAATACTCCTGCAGCTGGGCAAAGAAAAGGAGGGTCCCACTCCTATTTCTCCAGTTCTGACTTTGCTAAGACTGCTCTATGGGTTTTGTCCCTTTAACTTCTCAAATGAACTTCGCAATGACAGAATCCCAATTCCAAAGGCTTTTAGAGTTTCTGTGGCACTCTTCCCGGAAATTAAGACACTACCTTAAAAAAAATATCCACTTAATTCTCTCCCAATCTATTCCAGTGATGGCAGCAGACCAAGTTCACACTTTCTATTTGTCAGCAAAAGGCATAGAAACACAAATGGAAGAAGGGGGGGGGGCAAGGGTGGAGTGTCTTATAATTGAGCTCTGCTTAAGTCATCCGCAGAGATTTGAGCACAACTTTGATTTTAAACATGTGTTTAAACCTACCGAACCCACTGACTTAAATTCATTTATATAAGTTCAATACCAATGGGATTACTCACCAGTCAAAATTTACACACGTTAAATGTTTTGCAGAGTAAAGAGAGGTGAAAAAACTAAAAGCTGAATGTGGAAGCAGTAGTGAAGGAAATGGTTTTATGCTAAGGAGCAGTAGTAGTGTGTAAGAGATCTACCGAATATTGGTAGATATTTTGCAGTATTGAATCAAACATATTGGCAATTTCACACTGGAGAGAGATAAAAGGAACAGAGCATCTGATTGCTTTTCAGAGCACTGTCTTTCTCCTTTAAAACAAAATCAAAGCTTTTTTTGGCTTGAAAAACTGTGACTTTTTTTTTTTTTTACAACTGTTATTGAATTGGTTTGTCTCCTTTATACCTTCTCTGTTCATGTGAAACCCTCAAAAGGAGGAGGTTTGTTAGACCTTTTAATAAAACACCTTAAAACAGGCTCCTTCACAATGGCGCTGTAGTAAGAGCTGTTATAATGAACACTGAAATTGTGGTTTATTGTCACGGGGGATGGAGATAGCAAGAAGTGGTTACTATATAAGAAAGAAATGAGGAAAGGTGGCTTCTATCTGCTCACGAGTATTGCAGCAATTCCTACCACAGGCCAGTTATTTAAAAACCCTCTAGTGGGAGGGGCACATGAGCCAAGAAAACCTTTCTGCACAGTTAGAGCCACAAGGTACAAACAGGGTCTGTAATTACCATTAGTAACCTTGCAACATAGGAAATGGCCAAAAGAACCATCAGGAAATTGACTGAATTCCCACCAGATGAAGGTTTTTCTTTTTGTAAAGAAAGGTGCTGAAAATCTGAAATTCCTCCTACAGTTCATCAAAAATAGCCCTGTAAATTTGCACCATTCACATCCACATTCCTCTGTAACAGTGCCTCAACTCCCAATTCATTCATGTCTTTATAAGTTTAACTCTCCTTAGCCCTTTCTTTCTCTCTCTCTCGCCACTTGGCTTGACTTTTCAACTAGAAAGGTCACCCCAAAACACATAATGAAGATTTTTTTTATTGTTCTTTTTTTATTTAAAGAAGGAACCATTGCATTTAACTGACTTAAGTAAGTTTCCAGCACCTCTCCACCGACATGAAGTTCTTGTCATCTCATTTTTATGGCCCAATTCCCAGATGGTTTCCGTACCTTGCCTTCAATAGAGTTTTGTTGTCAAGGAATTTGCCTCACAGTGTTTCTGTGATAATTATTTTTTTATCTGCTACTCCTTGTGTCTTGATTTCACTTCTGCTACAATTTCACCCGTGCCATCAACACCTCACATTTTTCCTGAGTTCTCTGGCACACGGTGAATACAAAGAATCACACTCGTCTCAGTTACATACTCAACCACCGGCTTCTTTCCGCCTCTAGCTCGTGATTGCTCCTCCTAATTTTAAAAGCTTCCATAAACTTGCTGGACATAAAAACCCAAAGCTTCTAATATTGTCTTTTCCATCGCCTCACTCCTCCCTTCACAAAAGCACAGAAGCCTTCTGGGCTGAAAACTTAGACTCAAATGCATGTGATTTTAATGTATTTTGCGTATCTAGATATAACATGATCTCAGTCCCTAGGTAATGCAGAGGACTATTACTCCACCCCTGGAAGTGTTCAAGACCAGGCTGAATGGGGCTTGGAGCAACATGGTCCAGTGGAAAGTGTCCCTGCCTGTGGCAGGGGGTTGGAACTGGATGAGCTTTAAGGTCCCTTCCAACCCAAACCAGTCTGGGATTCTGTGTGCTCTGAACCATTTCAATTTGGGAAGAACTTTCTTGTCCTACAATACACTGTTTCTGGCTCAGTTTGATTCTTTCATCATACTGCTGTCTGCATAACATATAAAATTTCATCTTATTTTTTTACTCCAGGCCAGTTAATGGCAATAGCCATTCTTATTTTTGTCAGCCCTCTGAGTGTATGATCCCAGCTGGGCCACAAGCTGGTTTGGTGTATAATTCACAACAGAAGCATCCTCCAGGCTTTATTTATTCAACTCAGAAAAATTCCACTGGCCCCAGAAAGGGTTCTTCACATGCTAAAGCCTGTAAAATCAGACTCCTTAACACAGTCATATTTTTGTGAAGTGCTGGACTCTTCTTGCATCCTTGCATATATGTCAAGAAGCGGAACGAAAAAATGAGCTTTCTAGTTCTGGTGCAGTAGTGCAGTAAAAGCAATGCTTATTTGCAGCTCTTTTTACTTTGCTTTTGCTTTGGTTGGCTCCCAAATAATCCTTTTTATTATGTTTTATCCTTTCTATCTATCCTCCTCATTCTCGGTTCTGTTGCTTTTTTGTTGCTCTTTGGAGCTTTGATTAACCACACTAGCTTTGTGCTGCAGAATTGCACTCAATGAATGGCAAGGGGAATGATTTATTTTCTGAGTCACCGCTCAAAAGACAAACTTCCATCAATCAAAAACCAGACAAGAGAGTATGACACCACAAAGAGATATGCTAGGAGGCGCTTACAGCAAAAGGGACAGGTGGTCTTTGATAGCTGACTTACATTGCAGGTCACTAATCACAGAGATTAGCAGCAAGGTGATAGACAGCGCCTGTTCTGGAAGGCAGCATGTCACATCATCCAATTTTCTGTCAAAATGTGAGGGTTTAAATGGTAGAGATAGCTTTATGTGTTTCCTATATAGTTATGGCAATGGGATGATGAGAAAGCTGGAAGAGTGAAATACATTGTCTGCATGAAAACGTGAATCCTTGGTGGGTTGATTCCGTTCACCTTTGCGCTGGAGGAAGCAAAGCGACTTCCCACAGTCATCTGTTTTCCTCCACAAAACTGCCTATGCAAAAATGGCATCATTTTACTTGGCAGGGCCTGCTTTTTGTTTTCTTAAAGTAGATCTTCTCATTCCACTGCTTAAGGCAATTTTTTTCCCACTATTTTTTATTGCTGCTGCCCTTTGTAGAATGAGTACAGCCACGGAATAGCAAGCAGCAAGCTGGATTTTATTTTCCCTCCTTTGAGCTCCACAAATCAAATCATTAACTAAGACCTAATGCTGGTAAGTAGTGAGCAAGTATCCTTTTCTTCACCTTACAGAGGAAAAGGGAAGCCAAAGTGACTTGCTTAAGGTGGTACAAGAAGAAAGCAACACAACTGAGAGCACTCTTGATCTCCCGGGCAGAGCCTGATACTGAACCCTGGATTTGTTGAGAATCAAGTCACATAAGCACAGCAGAATACTTAATTTAAAAAGTCTTGGCCAATGCATGTCTGAAATCTTTGTGTGAGAAGAGTAGTATGAACCTCAGGTACTACTAACAAGATGCTCTTTCATGTTCGGATAGTGCCCTTCAGTCAGAAAGACTGTGGAGCATGTACAATTGCAGTTGTGTCTGACCAGTGAAATCCCATGGCGAATGATGAAAACCCTACTCAAACTCAAAAAAAAAGAGAGTTTTTTGCCACGGGTACGTTAATCTTTTCCAAAACACCAACAGACACTGGGGTCAGACCAGCAATGTTAGTTTAGAAATCAGCTCCAACTCAGGACCCTAAGCAGCAACTGAAGATGTCATGAGTTCAGATGCTTAAATGACTTTGTGGCTTTGGTTATCACTTGACATTTAACATCTTATTCGAAACAACACAGTCCACTGTGGCAGTCCCACCACACCTCCATGAGGATGCAAATGCCTGGTTCAAGGCTCCATGACACAAAATGCTGAACCTGAGAAATCTTATTTGGTCATTTCTATTTGTCCAGAAAAATCTGTGCTATTGCCTGCCATTCCACACCTGGTCTAAGCAGAAAGCCAGCATAAATGTAGTGTTGAATCTCCTGATATATTCAGCAAATATTTAAGCATGTACTTAAGGGTGATTCAAACCAAATTTGTATTGCCAGGTGATCAGAGGCTGCGATGATGTGATCCTAGCAAATACCCGACCATGGCTTAAACAGTGTGATGTTATTTACCAGGTTTCTGGGAGATTCTTCTACAACATAAAAGACTCCTCTGTTTTTTATTAAACTTTAAGCTTCAGATTTATAACAGAGGTTCAAATCCCAGGAGGTCTTTCTAGGAAATAAATTAAGCTGTAGGTATAACATCCTCTCACATTTTTGGCAAAGGCTTTGGAAAGAAGCAGGCACAAGAGAGAAGAATGAAGAGTCGCGTTAACACTGTTTGGCTTCAACCCAGTGCTCAAAGAAAGTAACAAAACCTCCCTTTTCTGGTCTCAACCACTAAGCCTTTCTTTCTACTGGTAAGAGACTTGCTAGGCAATTGGTAATGTCCTGTCCAAAAGATGTGGTTTGTGACCTTTCCGTGAATAAATCTAAAACTGCAATGCAATGAGGCTGGAGGCCCAGAAAAGCTTGAAACAGTAGTTGAGATTTGAAGGATGGTGGGAAAACATGAAGGGGGCTGGAATGCAATTATCTCTGGTTTGCAAACCCCTAAGTCTTCCTTCATGGGCTGCAGCCTTTAGCCTGTGCTAGGGGAAGATTTTGGGGGCCAGAAGTTTAAAAAGCTTGCAAATAGTTTTTGACTAGTATAAGCAGCTTGCAGTTGCAGTCATCAGAACCCTCCAATGCCTGCCCCCAAAGTGGAAATTACTTTGGAAACAATCTTGCCTTTATATTAAAATACTCTTTATGAGTCTATTAGCCATTCTTGGATGAAGTGGGTTTTCCTCAAACCTCAATTTTATAGATAATGCATAAGGGTATTTAAATAATAAATGCCAGAAGAGCCAGCCTGACAATGTAGACTGATTTAGGTTCAGCCTGCAAATTGTTCCTGACTCACTATGTCACTCTTAAAGTTTAGGTATGTATGTCATGTGTCAGACATCCACAATCTGTGTTAAACCAGCCTGTGTATCAGCAAGTCCCAGAATGAGAAAGATATGGTGGCATCACATGCAGGTAGTCACTGAATGAATCCCACTAAAGCATTCCCATTCTTCCTCCATCACACACCATCTGCTAAATGGGCTTTTATACCTGGAATGTGAGAGACTAAGATTTAAGTCCTTGACCTGAATTTTATAGGATGAAGTCTTTAATGTGTTTCAGAGATATCTAGGTGAAAGCCCCAGGCTTCCTCAAGCTGTCTGGGGGAGTCTTTACTTTTTCCTCCAAAACCCAAAATCAGAGTCTGTTTTCTTTCTGAAAAACAACAAAATGTCTTTGATATTCTCTAGTCATCTCTAGACAATAAAAAAGGCTGGTACAGGGCTCACTCAAGGTGGTAAGCTTTGTCACCACTCTTGGGTAAGCTTTCTATCTAATTCTTAGTGGTCTGCTGTGGTTTACAGGGAACTTTTATGATAAAATGGTGGTCCACAAGAAAATGCAGCAAGAATCCCCAGACAAATTCCATGCACACCTTGTGTCATTCTTTATCCTACCATTTGGTGAGGGAATTCTCACACTTAGGTACACTCCTCTATCCCTGCTTCTTTGCCAAGTAAACTGAACAAAGAACCTACATCTTTTATTATCCCCATACTCAATGCAGTCATACGCAGTGTTTGCATTTTTATGAGCTTCTAGGAAAAATAGGAAGAAACAAAGGCTTTTATCTGCATATAGGTGTACAAAACAGAACTAGCAATCATGGTAAAGATTCAGAGGCAACCGAACTGCCATTTACACAGGAAAACCTTTTGCAGGGTTGTGCATTAACTGCTCAAATAGCTGACTATACTCAACAACTTCATGCCTGTTGTGTGTCATGCAGTTATGTCTAGTTGACTATCCTGCAAAGTGCTCCTGAAATCACGCACAGCAGAATGGTTATACTGCTCAAGGACCATCAAGCCCTATATCCTGTCTCCCAGTGGTGAGTGCTTTGGAAGAGAAGAAGGGGAGAGTAGTTGGGAACAGTGATTTAAGGAATAAGGTTGGTCCTTCCCCTCAATACACTTCCAGAATTTCAGCAAATTTCTCAGCAGGATAAGTGGGTTTGACAGGCTTTCATGGACCTGTCCCCTGAGAGTTTCTCTAACCCCATTTGACTCTTAAACGCTTTTGGCCTTTGCAACATCCTGTGAGTAGTCCCCCAATGTGATTATGTGTTGTGTGAAAAAGCACACAGCCCTTTCCATAAGATCAAGGCTTTGAACTCATACCCACTCTCAGATGTACCTTATTTATCACTATTATGCATTATTTCTGATCTCATGGAAGAGAAATGAATGAAGGCTGGGATTCTTTTAGGAAAGAAGGCATGTTTGCCTTTTCTCCCTGCAGTCAGCACTGCAGGCTCTAATCCTACTCGCAAAAATACTGACGCTATCAGTAGTGGCTGTGTTTGCTGCAGGAAAGGTAAGAAACAGAATACTGTTGGTAGATAAAGTTTAAAGCATAAACCTTGTCATGTATCTGTATCCGTCAGTAAAATCATCAGGTTGGTGTGCACCTTGGATGTGAAACAGAGTTCAGTGCACATCTCCTGTTCTATATACCCTTTGGATGCAATTCAATGTCTGAGCTGCTCACAGGGTGACAGCTTGAATTGAAGGAGAGGTATAATGGTTTTTTGGGTTTTTGTTTGGCTTAGCTGTGAAAATAATAGAATAAGAGTTCATGCTTGCATTGGCTTTTACTACTGCAATCAAATGGCAGGCAATGTTATAGGCTGAACTGAATTTGGAGGAATATACTCAAAGGTATGCTCAAAAAGCATTGCTAGGGACAGATTCATTTTGTACCATTTTGTACCTGCCTATTTATTAACACTATTTATACAGACACTGCAGAACAATATGATGGAAAACTTCCTGTAGCAAAGGGAAGCTCTCACCTAATCAGATAAGACAAACAGCATAGGGAAAAGTGAGTATTACCATCCTTCTTCTGCAGGCAAAGGCAAGTATCACGGGATCCAAGTAAGCAACACCCCAAAATCCTGCAGGATTAGCCACAGACAACCTGTCCTTGTCTTATTACAATATCATGTGTAAAATTTTCCCTGCTCTTGTCACAGATGCTGTGGTACTGGGTAATCTGTCCTCGCTTTCCTTCAGCAGGGAAAGAAACATGCCTGTTTTCTAGTTCTGATAAAATCCCCCCAAAGAGTAAAACTTCAAACTAAGTTTATTAAAATATGAATTATCTGTAAAAAGGCTGCAAAGGCCCATGAATTGATTTCTGATTGTCTGTGGACTTATTTTAGGACTTCTCTGTGAGATAATCAGAGTGCATTGAGAGATGCTAGGGATTGATTAATCAGTATAACCCCTACTGCGTCCAAAGCTTAACTTTCAATTACGCATCAAGCTTATGCAGTAGGCAGTGTATTTTTCTTAGGTAAAATGTCTATGGGGGAAAAATAGAGATAAAAATAGTAAATTAGAAATAGAAAATAATCGCTATTTCTTTTTTTCTTAAACAAAGGGCTCCCTCATTGCAATAACAAGGAAGAGTATCACCTCTAAGAACATTCTAAGCAGATGCAATCCCTCTTACAAAGAGAACTCTATCCAACATCCCCACAAATCACTGTCTGCTTGACACAGACTATACTCTGTCAAGAGGACTTACATCTGGTTGCAGCTCAGCACTGATGTGTACAGGGTATGAACTTCCAAAATAGACTTTGATGAACTCTTCCAGATGTACAAATGCTGCAGGACTGCAAGATGATAGGGCAAGGGGCAATGGGTTCAAGCTTAAACAGGGGAGATTTAGGTTAGCTATAAAGAAGTTCTTCCCTGTGAGGGTGGTGAGGCGCTGGCACAGGGTGCCCAGAGAAGCTGTGGCTGCCCCATCCCTGGCAGTGTTCAAGGCCAGGTTGGACACAGGGGCTTGGAGCAACCTGCTCTAGTGGAAGGTGTCCCTGGCAACCCAAACATTCTATGATTCTATGTATTAAAGAAGGGGCTCCATAAGGTAATGATAAGTGGTACTGTAGCTCAGGTGAAAACATAAACCACTGCATTTATACTCTCCTTGCAAAATTCTGCTTTCCTACTTGCTCAAACTATCAGAATAACAGCAGGGTTTATTTTTATTTACTTCTGGGCTTTTTACCACCGTGGTAAAAACTGGGAAGACAAAATTGAGATTCTGATTTTATGCTTCAATTGTAAATCTACATGGCAGGGTAAACAGGCTGCCCATATAAGTAGAATTTGTCTCACCTAACTGTGGACGTGCAAAGTCCTGCAAACATCTACAGCCAGTCACACTTGATTCCTTCTATGATCAGTAAAGAAAAAAAGTCATTTCTAGGGCAAGATTCATTAAAAAAAAATATTTCAGACATCTATTACAGACATAGATGAATTGTTACCTGTAAGTGACTCTTTCTCTATTGACTCCAAGGAGACCCTAGGTTGACAGCAGAGACAGGAAGGGATGTGACCTGAACAAGGTCACACAGGAAGTTGATGGCCAAGACTGCACAAACGCCAGCTCCTGCTTGCACTTCAGACTCCTATTTACTGGAGTTCTTGGATACTGTACCAGTATTCATGAAAGCCAAGTATTTTTCACATTTTTCAGTAGATAAAACGCCATATAAGAGATTAAAAGTGGTTTATCAAAGTCCAAACTGGAAACTAAATTATAGATTATTGGTACCAAGATCACTAAATTTAGTGACTAAGTGATAAGTCATTCGGTTTTCCATAGGAAAACGTCTTGTATATGACTTTTTGTGGCAAAATAGAACTACTTATTAAGCCATTCTTACAATGAAGAGAAAGTTCTTGTGTCATTTAACAAAATGAGTGGAAAGGCTCACTGTTCTGCCTAAGGAGAGTTTTGCTACCATGCCCAGGAATCCAGCCTGAGGAATATGCAGCAAAAAAGACCTTGTGGGAGGAAAAGGGAAAAGCAAATGAAGGAGTTGGGGAGGGGAGGAGGCAATTGAAGACGTAAATGGCTCTTCTTAGCCATACCTTTAATGACTACTTAGACCAAAGATTAGAAGTAATTGAACTAGCTCTCAGTCAACAAAAGATGCAAATAGATTGTAAAGCAGAGTAGGATTACATTAATTTACACTAAACCAAGATTAATTAGTCAGTGTTTGTGCAGTGCTTGGAAAGCAGAAAATGCTGTATAAATGTTAATTATTGCTATTTGTTTCAAATAGATGCAACAAACACAATCTTTTATATGTCTTAGGAGGGCAAAGACAACAATGCAAAACTCAATAACTGGGCTCCAGCATTTAACTGAGACATAGCAGAGTACATTGGGAAAGACACACAGAGTCTTATTCAGTTGCTATCTCTGAACTGTGAACATTTCATTTCAAGTCGTAAGGTGACTTTCTATCTCTGGAAAGTCTGTTTTCTGGAAAATGAAAGAAAAAACCCTCACCCAAAACACCAAGGCTAGATGCTTATCATGAGGCTGCTATCTCTGCAGTGGACTGTGTGCATTTCTGACCTTGCACAAGGTTAAAAGACGAGAGAATTTAAGAGATCGAGGCCATGGGTTTAAGAAGTGAGTAAACCATCTTCATTTGGACCATGCAATCCTTCCTGAGATGAAGAGATAGCTGTGTCTTCGGCTTAGAAGCAAGAGTCTGGGAAACAGCACTGATTTCTCTTATGCCTAGCTGTGCCACTAATTTATTTTGCAATCCTGGACAAGGCATTTAACCTTTTGGGCCCATTTTCTGAAAAACAGATATAACTATTCTCAGCTGTTTCACAGCCAAGGAAAAGGGTCTTGTTTGATATTTTTAAACATGTTATTTCAATAAATAATCTAAGAGACATGTATCACTATTAAGAAGATGACTGAGAGAGTCTAGGAATCTAACAAGAAACTTATTAGGTGAGATCATACAGTTTCAGGATGGATTCTGGACCGTGACATGCTAATGATTTGCAAAGATGATTAAGCTCGTCAGAATCATGGACATAAAAGTGAAGCAAAATGCTTATCTGCTTTTTTGCAGTAAGTTCTTGACCCAATTTCCTTCCTACCTTGGCAAACACTTGCAGAGAAGAATGATAAATAGCAGAGGTCCAACCACTTTGTATGGTTTAGAAATCGCAAAGGATAATTCAATTAAAAAAGCAATTTATATGAAAGAAATATTTTGCCAGGATATGAGCTAACAGGAACCTATATTTAGTGCTCATGACTTTCAAAGCAGTATACAAATGTTAATTTATTAGATAACAATTATATCTGTAAAGAAGGAAGTGGTACAGATGGAGACAGAGGAGACGGCAACATCCCCTCAGCCATGAGCTCCTGAAGCCAAATGTTTCATTGTACATACCATTGCCCAAGTGAAGCTGGATCAGTGCTTGCATCTGTTGGATGCAGAAAACTGCAGGCAATCCAATTGCTAAGAATCCTTTAAACACAAGTTTGTTTTTACCAAAGTTCAGGATCTTGGGTTTGTAAATGTCAACCTCAGTGGAAGGATGGTTCCACGTTTCAACGTTTCTGATGACAAACCCAGCTTGAGATGTTCCCTCCCGCCAGGGCTCAGCCACCCTGCTGCTTGCTGCCTCCCTGGGGATACTGATGCAGCTGTTTGTAAAACCACACCATAAGCAGATCAGGGAAATGGTCTGGAAATAAAAGGGAAAAAAGAGCCCCTATCTGCCAAATCCTTACCTTTTTATTTTGTAAACCTACCCCAACTTTAATGGGGCTAGATTAAAATCAATCTGGTTACGCAGTGGGGTTTCACAAGTAGTTGCACTGGCTCAGGCAAGAGGGCAATACACTGGGATGGGAAGGAAAACAGATTGGAAAGCACTTTTCTGCCACCTAAACTGGAAGATGGATCCATATCCAGTTTAGCTCACAGCATACAATATCATGCCCCATCTAAAAAATCTGTGTTTCTAACCACTTTTCAAGCAGTAGAACATGAGGTTTCTAATAACTCTTCTAGTACATCTTTTCCAGCTCTGGCCCCGACCACCCAGGATCAGATGCACATTTTATGACTCTGAGAGATAATATCGCTCCATTTCTGCCAAGAGATCTGCTGCTCATGGAATCTGCCTTGCTGAAACCCCTCTGCTTCATGTCCACACCTCATCCATTTCTCCTTGCGTAGAGACCGAAGTTTCTCTGTTTTAATTGGAATTTCTGTTAACACTTTCTTGTCTCTGCCACGTTTTTACCACTCTTGAAAACCACAGACAAATTGAAAACTGTTGAAAGTGAAACAGTCCAATGCATTCAGCATTTTAGAATCACAGAATCACAGAATAGTTAGGGTTGAACTTCCTTCCTCCTTCTCTTCCCTTTTATTTCAGCAGCAATTATTGGTATTCCATATAGGATAAAAGGATGTAAAACAAAAACAAAGACAGATTTGCTCTTCCCTATTGCTTTGGAACATTTTGGTTTGTAAATCATATTTTAAGATATTTTATATTTTAAGATATTCAACAAAGATATTCAAAAAAGCACCTTCCTGTCCCTGTATTTCTGACCGGTGAGGAGTGAATTTGTTGTGTCATCTCCTGACTGGCATTGGGTTTTACACCAGCAATGGCTTTTGAGAACTGTGCATCTGATCCAAATCCCATTAAATTACATGGAAGTATTTTCCATTCATTTCACTTGGGGAGTAAAATGGGGCTTTATAAGCTCAGCTCCCTGCAAAAAACCTTTTAACGTTCACATTTACGGTATGGGCTGCACTGCATCGTATTTCAGCCTTCAAAAGTGTCAGTGCTGGGGATGAAAAAGTATAAAATTAAGAAATTGGAGTCTTTTGGAAATCTCCTTCCCAGAGTGAGGCAAAATGAGCCTATGAAGAAACAAAGCAGAAAGCACATGCGCAATTTTGTAGCCTGTGACCTTGGGAGCCTCTGGTTTCAAGGATCCCCCCAAGGACCTGCAAGGGGGCCTGGGTTTGATGAAGGAGGTATTATTTCCAAAATCAGGCTCCTTTCTAGCATTATAAGGATAGTGCCTACTATAATTAAGGCATTTTTGAAGTTTCATTCCATAATTATATGTAGCTGGGTCCTGGGGCAGGCTGGTGTTCAAGCTGTCACTAAACACATTCAATGCCATGTGGGGTCATTAGGCTTACAAACAGGTTGAACCTAAACACTGGGGCCTGTGCATTTAAGCTGATTCCTTGGGTAGGTAAAGAGATATTTGTGTTTTCATTTAGCTTGAGTGATACCAGCACCTGCCACTTGCTCTAAACAGAGCAGTTAACCCATAACTCCGTCAACTCCCGTTGATGGAAAGCAAAGCAGATGAATTAATGGCTCCCCTGAGAGGAGCGAACGGAGAAGACTCATGTAAACAAACACCTCACAAAATACAACTGTATTAATGGGAATGGAAATGAAAGAGAAAACACCTCTCCTCATCCTTGATAAGGCACAGCAAGCTGGAGGCAAACAGTCACAGTGATGTTAAAGGTGGTGAATGTACAGCAGGCACTTCCCAGCTTGTGCAGTGGCAATTAGTGCATCCCCAAAGCAGATGAAAATCGTCTGGTCCTGCCAATGGCTGGGATGACTTTGAAGCCTACAGATGTGTAAATACAACCCTTGCCCCTCTATGTGGGCATGCACACAAAGTCCTGCTGCTGGCAGATGCGTCCCCCACACAGTAATTAAAAGAGAAAGGAGGTGGAATATGTGATCCTTTTAAAAAACTCGTTTGCTCTTAGGGAAACACAGAGGCTGATCTGTGCTCCTTGGCTTCTTCCCTCATCTGAGGACGGGTTCAGTATCTTCAGCTGTATTGGGGGTGTTCTTCAGATGTACTGGGGATGTGATGCTGAGACATAAACCGAAGAACATTCAATTATTTCTTCTGTTAAGGGGTAATAGAGACACTTGAATATCCTGGTGATGGCAATCTTATGGAAAGCCAAATCTATAGGTCAGTTGATTGGGCACTAGTCTGAGCATGAATCTAATTAAGAGATATTTTTCCATCCCCCATCTCTGTGGTTTCCCTCTCTCAAATCTCCTTCTCCCTTTTTCCCTGTGATGGGAAACTGAGTTTTACTTGCTTTTCCTATGGCTGCTTTTAAGCGGTCCTGGGCACACAGGGTTTGTGCACCTTGCAGCCTTCTGAGACACAGAAATGTTTGCCTAGACACAAAATGAAAGCAAAGACATTCCCAATCTCACCCTTACTGCTCATTTTTACCCATGCATGTCTCCTTCCTTGAGATACTACAAGCATCTGTGGGATTCTCATGTGGTATAAAATGAGTGCAGAAATGGAAACAAATCAAATGAATCCAATGTGGTTCACTGCTGCATGGTGCGTAGGGACAGCCAGGATCCACTGCTGGCCAAAGCTATGGGCTGAGGGAGGATTTATGAGAGACAATAATCCTGTGTTTAGGGTAAAGGCAGGTCCCACGTCCCTGTCACCCTGCTGTCCTGGTCAGGATTGCACCATAACTCCCATCTGCTCTGCACCCCTGGATGTTGCAACATCTGGATGGGGAGGATGTGAAGATTTTTAGCCAGATTGGAGGACCTTAAGTGTGGTTTTGCCTCCCTTGCGCCTCAGCTCATCCAGGAATGTGGAGGAGAAGCCTGTAGCTGAGCTTTCTCAGCTGAGCAGAGCTTATGTTAGGCCATAAATTGTAATTCAGGGAAGGATCTGTGTAAGGAAGGACGAGTACAGCATCAAACCAAGGAGTTGTAAATGGAAATCTTATTCACATGTGTTTTACCTCCTACCCTGGCATTGTTTAGTGCCTGTGCATTGGCTTGGACTGAAGCCAATGAGTCAAACAACATTCTCCGTGTAATTATATGCTTAATGGAAACAAGCAGAGGTCTCCATGGCCTAGATTTGGAGAGGATTGTTTCTTAAGTCGTTGCCTCTGAGGATGAGGAGTGGGGGGAACATGCAGAAGCCAAGGGGATGAAGTGTTGGAAATGCACCAATCATGGTGGGAATAGATGGTCTAGGGGCTCTAGTCGGCTCCCCAGCCAACTCTAACAGCAGCCAATGGTTGCTTTGGCACCTCTTTGAATGGTAAATAAAGAGCAAGATGTTGTACAAAATGATCACCTTGCCCTGTTGAGAGCCTGACATCCTAAGCTCTGAAAGCAGATGGCTGCATTGGTGCCAAAAGCAGTGACTAGGGGTGCAACAGAGGTGACCTGGCTGGACTTGTGCTGACGTGGGGTACTTCCACATCACCCTTTCTTCTAGAGGTTAATGGTCCTACAAGGGCAGCAGCAATAAATAAAAGAATGTGCCTATCATGGAGCCTCATTACTGTAAAACCCAACATTATAATTAAGTTTATTAACCCTGTATAAGCTGGGTTGGCATGAGGATGGCAGGCATGAGCCTCCTTCCACCTTCCCTTCCACCATCTCTGCTGCAGCAACAGCAGGAAAGCAGGCAGAGAGCTGGGCTCAGTAATGGTTTAAGCCCCTGATTTTATGCTGCTGTGCAAAGGTACTCTTGATGGAAGGGCTCTGCATAAATGTCTGGGGAAGGGGTGTTAGGATCACAGACAGATACCACTGAGATCTTGGCCTAAGGCAAACATGCCTGTGGCTCTCTTGCTTCATGCTTTTCAGCTCAAATTAGCTGATCCCTATCAAAGTGGGTAGCTATTTCATGGGGGAAGGAGGAAAAAGGTGTAGACCATATATCTGACTCTAGGATTTTGGGAACAAGGTAAATGTGATGGGGAAGGGGCAGAGGCAATGGTTGGGACCCCGGTATTGGGTTCAGGGTCAGGCCAATGCTTTCTCCTATCAGACTGCAGAGGTAAAAACACTTCAGGAGAGTACTTAAGCAGTATATTAACTATGTCAATATTAGTTGCTACTCTCTCTGTATCTCTTCCTCAGCTAACAGATCCCACCCTTTTTCTGGCCTGTGTTTGCATTTTATAAACCAGTATGAGAACTACAGCAGCTTTCCAGTTGGCCCAGGGTTTTATACAGGCTAAGGATGAAATCAAAGCATTTCACTAAGATAAGAAATGGCCTTGGTAATTTGTAAGTAAGTTTGGAAACACATGTATTTAAACTTTCTTCATTAAAACGAGCAAGCAAACAAACAAACAAACAAGCGAACAGCAACAAAAGCTGTAAATGCCTTTGATGGTTACATTTATTGCTAAACAGTGTTGGTCCTCAACCAGATTTTACACCAGTCTAATCTGGGAACAGCTCAACTGAAATCAGAGACACAAAGGAGATATCTACACTAGTAAATTGAATATTTTATTACAGTAAATAACAGTCTGGGACTGTTCCCTGGTACTGAGGCCAACTGGCATGAAGAACCCTTCATCTATATAATAAACCCTCCTCCAGTATCCAAAAGAGGGTGACTAGAGTCTTCTACATTTTGGGTCTGCTCCCTGGCCCATGCTGATGCCTGAGCCCTGCTCAGAAATTGTTTGGCCCAGGTCAAAACATTGCCAGGAACCCCTATGAATTGTTGTTTAGCTGTTATTTAGCAATATAAACCATAACTCCCTGGTATTGTTTAATTTACTACCATAAACAAACAGAGCCAAACCTGCAGCTGGCCAAGCGGTAGGGAAATAGGTACCTCCATATTTACAGTAGTTTTCAGACTATTTAGTAAAAGAAAATGTGCTTCTTATTTTGATTGTAAATTAATTACACAAGCCATGAAATCAGTGTGATATGCTGCTCTTTAACGCATGCTAGCATTGCATTGCAGAGACCTTGGAAGAGCTAGGTGGTGGTAGTCTCACAGGCTTGAGTGGAACAATAATTGGGACCTTGGATTTGGCTTTTAAGGAAATCCCTGCTCCTTCCTTTTCCTCCCAAGGTTGTCGAGCAGTGTAATTTTTCTCAGCATTCAATTTAATGTTCTTTCATCCTCTCTTTTTTTTAAGAGTAAAAAGAACAAATGAAATGAAACAGATTTTTCATTACAAGAAGTCCACTGATGGAGCAGACATCATTTAGAGCAGGTTGTCTAGGAGTGAAGGAGCACCAGCCAGCAAAGATATATTGCCAAGTTGCCCCCCCCCATCCCTAATCTCTAATTTCAAGCTATTACATGGAGCCCTACAAATCAGCAAACAATAGGAACAATAATGAAAGGGTGTTAAAGAAAGAAAGATGCCATTTGGGGGGATTACAGAACGTGAATGCTGTGTCTCCCAGCTCTTGGCAAAGAGTGAATTGGAACCGCGTTGTCGTCAAATCAAATATTCCTAAAGCACCCCTAGGGATTGTTTTGCAATTCTGTTAATATTTTAAAAGCATCCCTTGATCTCACCCATGCCTGCCTGCAGCTATGATTTCATTATGCGCTGAAACAGATGTCTTCTCTCTCTCCCTTCTCTCCTCTTTCCCTTCAAGTTTTCACCTTAATACGGTGCATTATGAACAACTGATTCTGAGGCCCATGAGCACATGGGATCCACCCAGAGACAGAGCACTTTAATCCTGCCATGTTTGCAGGATTGGCCTGTTCGCCAACACTGGCCAAGCATCAGAGTAAGAAACGTCTTGGAGGAAAAGCAAGGAATAAAAACCTAGCGAAACAAACAGAAACTTTCCCTCAGAGCCATAGGAAATGCAGAACCATGATTCTTCAAAGCAGCTTGGTGGCCTGATTCTGAAATCCTGGTTCCAAACCGAATTCCCAACAGAAATTGCTTATACATTACCCATAACTCTCTTTTCTGAATGAAAGCTGAATAAGCAAGGATTGGAGGGGCATGCCAATGGATGAACGAAAGCCTGGGTTCATTGCACACTTTTCTATGAAAAAACACTTAGCAGAGACCTAACAGGATCAATGCTATCTACCTCAGCAGTATTTATGCTGCTGTTTATCTTCAGCATGGTTGATATAAACGTGGGGTCTCCCTGAAGGCCAGGGCTGTGACTTTGCTTGACATCCGTAAAGTGCCATCCATCAAGTGAATAAATCATGAATCACAAGATGATAGGAAGTGTGGCCAAGGCAGGTCAAATGCCCTGGCCCTGGCCAAAGAACAGGCAGCTAAACAGTGCTATTCCTAGCAATGACCCATGCTCCTACCTATCCATCACCATAAAAAAGGATTAGCTTGTTTTCTGGCTAAGCTCTTTCTACTTAGGAGTTTCTGTTTGTTTTCATCAATTTTGTGGTTCTTGGATGTGGATATCACACCAAGGTAAACAGAAAGGTACAATAATTAAAGGGCTGTGCACTCACTAGTAATAGAAGTTTCCATGTCAAACTGTGCTATGAATAAAAATGTCTTCTCCATAAAAAAGTCTATGAAATGACCACAGATGGTGTGTTGGAAAGCAGAGCTCCAGTTACAGCTGGGGAAGCAGAGGGAGAAAACTGAGGGACAAAGCCATGTGGTGAATCACTCGATGCCTCAGCTGCCAGCAGAACCAGGAACTGAACAGAGATGTTCTGTTTCCTGGTCTACATCTAGTTCAAGTCTTGCAGTTAGGCCAGTCTCAACTCTGAGATGTTTGTGCTCTTCTGCCACTGCGGGGGAAGCATTATCTGCTGGAGAGCACATTTTCATCCCAAACTTGTAGGCTTAACAGCTAAAATCGCTTCCTCCCTCCCCTTGCCACATGTCTTGGCTTCTTTCCTTCCTAGTTACGTGTATTCAAATATGCAGATGCTTCAATGAACTCAGGAATGGATATTTCAGTGGTGATTCATATGCTCCTTCTAAAATTGACTATTAAGCCATTTTCTTTCTTTAACTCTTTTAAATAAAACAGAGCTGGATTGTTGGACATTTCTTTTTATCTGTATTGCTTTTAAGGCCTCATTTAACATGTAGACTGCAGGCAGCAACTGTCAGACATATGTTTACCTCTCTATAAAGACACCAGTTAGACAGAAGAGGACTGGGCAACTTCCTAAGTAGGAAGCAGCCTGATTCACAGAGTGAAATAACTGCTGCTATTTCAGATCAGATTAGCTCTAAAAGACCATCTGAAGACCAGCCTTGTCTCTGGGAGGCACGAGCATACAGTGTGTTTGTTGTGGGGATCCTCTAGGTATGGTAATGTTCCATAGTTCTCTTGTGGTCCAAGGCCAATGCCTGAAGAACCTGCCTGCAGGGCTCAAATCTCAGCAGGAAACATTTTTAGATCATCTAAGGAGAGAAGTTTATGCAAAGGCTGAAGGAGATTGCTCATTTGGCAGGGAGAGATAAGAAGATAACAGCAATAACAAGGGGAAGCTAAAGAGAAACCTTCAATAGGTGTGGATTCTTTATAGCAACCATGGAGTTTACCTTCCCAAATCAAGAGAATCAGCCTCCAGAACAATGCAAGGAACAAACAGGACTTGAAGGTGCAGAAGAGCTTAAAAAAAATCGAGTGTGCTCCAGCATCTGAAATTTAAACAAGATTAAACTTGATGTTGGAGCTGTAAGAGACAGTAAAGGTTGCCCAAATGAAGGAAGAGACTGGCATGGTGAGACAAACACAGAGCTGTGCATCACGAATGTTTGTGTCTTTAAGGCTCAAGCAGCTAGAGGCTGGCAAGCCCTGATAACCGCTAGCGAGCTGGCTGATAAATGGGTCAGATGCGTTCTGTCACGCTTGGCTGGGGATGCTGGCCATGAAACAGAGAGGGGGATTTGTGTGGAGTAGAAGGTCCATGTAGCCCATGCTGTTTGTGTCACTGCCCTGTGAGTCATTGCTGGAGATAAGAAATAGGACCTTGAAGAAGAGCCTGGAAAAGACTGTGCAGTGGAGATAATCAGTCTAGGCCTGCTGCAGTGTGATGTTCTTCAAGCTTCCACTACATTGTGACCGGCTGAAATGCATGTCAAAGAGTGACAACAAGGTACTAGTGTAATAATCTTCTTAATTATAGCAGAAATATTGCAGATGCTTTGCCTTAAAACAACAATAACAGCCACAAAATGTACTTTTGTTCTGTTAGCTTAAGGTGGGGAGGAAGATGCACATATTCCAGAATTTGCTTTGGGAATAGAAGAAACAAGTTAAGGATTCTGTCTGAGCTTGTCATGGCATATTAGAAGCTCTGAGGTAAGGGAAAGTTGTCTTAATCCATCTGTAAAGTTTTGTTGCCTTGTCCCAGATCAGTAAACGTTGACCTAGTCCAGCTCAACTGAGCGATCCCAGTGCAGGGCATGTAAATCCAGACCCTATTACTAATAGAATTAAAATGGTTTCACTTTGTCTCTATAGCTCAATACCTGCAAAAAGCTGCCTGAAATTCTCCTTTTACTTTCTATACCTGTAAAACATTAAAAGCAGGCCAGAGACAAGGACTGCTCATTCCTGTATATGTGCTCTCCAGCACAGAGCACAGGCCATGGTTATTCTTTTTCTCCATGAATTGTTCCCAGTCTTTCTTTCTCCCAAAGACAATCACACCTCCAAAACAACCACATCTCCACACTTCCTGCACTGTTGCTTGTTGATGGGTATGATTTCTGTTGTGAGAAATGTGAGCATTAGTCCCTTCAAGCTACACCAAGGTCTCTTGGTTCTTAGCACATGTCCCAGTGGTCTGCAACTCCCCAGCGTTTTAAAACTAAACTGCGATGGGGTTTATTCCTTCTATTTCATTCCTACATCAGAGCCAAGCTACAGGACACCAGCAGTCGTTAACAGTGGTGGTGTTGCTTCCTACATTTGATGTGAGATATTCCTGAGAGAGCAGATGGGGAAGGCAGAGCGTCCCCTTCTATTCAATTGTTAGACCTGGTGGCATCATTCTTTACAGTTTCATCACTACCTCCTACAGCAGTGAAGTGTGTGTCTCTACATGACTCTGCTACGAGCAGGCTTAGAGAGTGACATATATCCTTAGGTGGTTGCCAAAAGTATATCAATATGCTGAAAAGAGTGTGTGCAGAGGAAAGCTTAAAGACAATAGATAAGAAAACCTGTTCTATTAAGCACCACGAAATAAGTGGCAAGCAGTAGAGACAAAGGGGTTCTAATACCACAGAAATCTGAAGGATTCAAGCATCAAGACAGAAAAGGAATGGATATCACCGCTACTAATTAATTCAGAAGAAGAAGATTTGATTAAGAAGAAGGAAATTTCTGATTCATATAATGAAATATTTTCTAATCATCAGATGAGGGAAGTAGAATAAAATAAATAATAATAATAATTTAAAAAATCAAACATCTGAAACTGGACTTCCAAAAGCACTATAGAAACACAGTGTTGTACATAAATGAGCAGCCTTATGTTGGATTGGGAATGGAACAGCCTGGTAGATTCTTTTCCCCTTAGGTTTATTATACTGTATAGTTCACAATCTGTACGAATGATTGCAAAAGCCTGTCTCTGTTTCTCAGCACCCCAAGCCAGGCAGATGTGGGCCAAGCTCCTAACCACTTTGCCACTGCCCTGTCTTCTAAGGGAAAAAGAAAGCAAGCTGTTTCCATTTAATGGAGATCCATACCCATATCACAATGCTGTGATACCCTCCATACCATGAGAATGCAATTCATTGACCCAAAGAAAGCCTGAGCTCATAGCCTTGGTGTCAGAAGATCGATTCTCTGTAAGGAAAACCTCTGGAGCTGCACAAGTGCTGTACAAGCCTCCTCCCCTCCTCAAACATCTGCTTGTCATTTGTATGGAGCGTGGGCTAGATTCCTTGCTCAATGGCAATCCCCAGCAGTTTGTAATGGGCCCTAAATAATCCTTAACTTATCACAACAGCTGCTGGAAGGCGGCCCAGGAGGGCGGTTGAGATGATAGTTTGACTGAAGGCAGGAGATGCTTCTCATAGCAGCTTTGACAGAGAGGAGGATCAGAGCCACCGAGTAACATCACTAAGCTCCAAAATATCCCAGTGTTCTTGCCTTTGTAAGGCATATTCATTGGAGATCTGGAAACTGTCAGCTTGTTCCAGCTTTGTAGTACCCTCAGGGAGGAAGCAAATACTCTGCTGACTATGAAGATGTGCAGCTACAACTGCAGTAATCTAATAGCAACAGTGAGTCAGGGCGAACAGACCTACCGCTACAGACAGGACACCAGAATGGAGAGACTTATAATTGGCAGATGTGCACTGCTTAGCATTAGTGAAGACAAGGAAACGTCACATTCGTGAGCATTAATGCAGACTTTATCTGATCTACAGTATGTCTGCGCCTTAAATTTCTTCTAGAGCACAGCTGGGTGTTAATACCCTTTTCATGTTATACCCCTCTCTGGCAATGAATACACTTGTCAATTAAAATACACTCTTTGAAGTTATTTCAAGCTTTCCAGAGTAAAGAACTGTGAAGTCTCACTATGACCCATGATTAATTAGGAAGGGCCAAATTTGATCTTGTTTATGGGACCGTAAATGTGTTGTAACTCTATTCCCAGCCTAGCAAGAGAAGACATTTACTTTTGGTTGTTAATTTGTTTTAATAATCTTTGGCCATGAAAAGAGGCAGGTTTATCCTTCAGCTGGTACTCTGTGGACTCCATTTGCCTACGGATTTCAGTGTTGCACAACTACAAATGCTTTCTTTTAAATAAGCTCACCTCCAAGGCAAGTTATCCAGATATCCACAACATGGAATCTGCTGGAATATTTACAAAAAGAAATAAAATTTATCTTGTTTACTCTATGTCTTTTGAAGAGTTTCATCTCTAGACACCTCTGACCTCATCTGCACTAAACATTTTTGGTGTGAGATGGACATAGAGTTGAAAATCACATGTCCTCATATTCTGATTTGTGTTCTGATTTTATTACATCTGCCATGCCAAAATGGTATGCAATCAATTGTTCATATCTGGTAACTATTTGCTGTATATTGAGACATTATTTAAAACTATCATGGCTACGCGTTGTGTCTCTTGGAGAAGAATACAATATTTAAAGTGGTTCTGCAACTGCATGAAAGCTCTTACACTGGACTGATGATAGTCATAGGCAAGTCCAGGTCAGCATCAGATGGATCAGCCTCTGCCACATGAGTTGAAGATACAATTTCTCAGATACAAGCCAGAAACTGAAAAGATTCATGATCATTTCCAGTTAAGCAGTGATGGCAACCAGATCCTCCACACTTGGCTATGGATGGAGTTCGCATGTGGAAAGCATGTTGCATACACGAAGTCTAAATGTGACATGGAAATTTTGCATGAGCAGATTTGCAGGAGCAATCAAAGATACCTCTTGACAAGCTTCCAAGTGTGTTACTGAGAAGACCTGGAGATCATCCCAAGGGCGGGTTGGACGGGGCTATGAGCAACCTGGTCTAGTGGAAGGTGTCCCTGCCCATGACAGGGGGTTGGAACTGGATGAGGTTTAAGGTCTCTTCAACCCAAACCATTCTGTGATTCTATGATCATTTGAAGAAAAGGATGTAAGAGATTGTCCTCTAAACTGGTAAAAAAGGACAACAAAGTTCAGTTTGATGTTCAAACTAGTTTCATTACATATTTGAGATATCTCCAGTCATTTGAAAGGGCTGGAAAGGAGCTGGGAGAGCAGGGAGCAGAGCAAAGCCATGCAGCTGGTGTTGGCAAATGCAAATGGAAAACCGTTCCCAGCATTCCCATCTGATAGACTTTTACATCATTTTACAAAAGAAAATGAGCACAGCAGAGAGAAAGTAGTAAAAAAGGGTCGATAATATTTTACAGCAGAAGTTCAATAGTACAGCGCTGCTCTTTCAACAATATAGAAAGAAAAACAGTGAAGAAAGAAATCACCAGCTGAGTGTTTGGACATATTCCTTGACTATATTTCATTAATCCACCTTCAGTTATTTTTAGCTTGATAGTGTGATCCACAGCAGTTGATTAAACTGTAGAGAGCAGTAATTTATTCAGCTAATGTGAAGTAAATGAAAGATAAGCACACGTTACATGAGTCTTGCAAAACTTGATATAATAATCCCAAACTCTGTGGGCCTTCTTCAAAACATTAATGAAGTATCATCACACTTCCATATTGAACTATCACCAGGTATTATTGTCAAGACGTGGAAATGAATAGAAGGATTAGAGGACTGGTGATCTCCTTAGAAAAACGAAGTGCATCAAGAACCCTTATTCACCTTTGTACTAATCCTGGTTTTATGCAATTAAATTTTGCTGCTTTAGGAAGGTTGTGAACATAAATGATTTAATTTGGTATTCCTGTTGCTTTCATCATTGCATTTTACTGCAGTGAAACAGTAAGCTAAAAAACCCCAAACACGTCTGAGAAAAAATAAACCCAATAAACCTCTTTTGCTATCTAGCTCTCTGAGTGACACTCTTGAATATTTTAATGCTATTTACTGATAGAATCATGTGGCATTCATTCCACCAGTGTAAATGAAAACAGGATCTGGCTCCCTGTTAGAGGATGTTTGTGTGTATTATTTTTTAAGTGGAAGCTGGTGGAAGAAAAAAAATCAGTCCATTGGGTGACTTCAGATTTATTTCCAGTGGGCCTCAGCACTTTAAAGTGCTTCTAAAATTATATTAACTGAAACTCAAGTAGAACCCTGTTGAGTACACTTGTGGTGCGGCAGCTACAATTGCAAGGCTTGGAGCACTGTGTCTCACAGACATACATAGCCTTGATGTCTCTAGTGCCCATGTAACATTCTCCCTCTTTGTCTCCCCACATGGTTTCTTCTCTTCACCCATTTTTCTTATTGTATTTTGTTTTATTACAAGGGAGAGGGAGGGCAAACACAGCAGGTGACTCTCAGAGCTGCAACATGGCAAGGCAAATCTCAGAGGTGGTCAAGACTCAAAGGCTTGCTAGGAAGCCTGTGTCTTTTGGCTTCTGCTCTCTACTATTTCTTGATGAGCACGCATCAATATTGCCTTTAGGAAAAGAAAAGAAGAAGAAGAAGAAAGGGGAAATGAGGGTCTGATCTTTGTGTTGTCTAGTGGTCTGGCTCACTGTATGGCATCTTAAATAACAAGTCCCGTAGTACTGGAAATGCAGTAATTTCTTTGTGGTATTTCTTTAAAGGAGCAATACGCTATCAACACCAGTCTTTTGTAATGAAACAACCCCACTTCTGAAACCAAAGATCTGCTTCTTGGACCTTCTTAAAGCCTGCCATCAGTTCTTCCTACAGAAGGTCCTACTTAAATCCTTTCCCTGACTCAGTATGTGTTTTTATATATTCTTTCATTACCTAACTTAACTTGCCAGCCAGAGCTTTTAGAAAGGGTTTCAAAGACGGGCACCAAGGTATAAGTGACCTATTGCACTCTACCACTGCCCTGATGTTTAACCTTGTGCAAGTCAATAGAGGATGGGTACTGTTAAAAAGCTGTATTTGCCAATATTTAATAGTGCATGCTATATAAATATCACTCTAACTGCTGCTCGTTGACATGGGAATAGTCTGTTTAAACTATATCCAAGTAGCAATAATGAAGTGGACAAGAACTTCCCAAGTTTGAAGAACAGCACAAAAAGAAAAGTGGGGTTAGGGGGAAAAAAGGTAGGGACACAATCCAGAGAGATCGGGGTCAGGAATTAGTCTCAGAAAGTTGCAACAGAGGTTAAACAGTTCCATTTTAGTGAAGGGCAACCTCTAAAAGTTTGGGAAACAGTAAGTCAGGCCATAAATTTGTGTTTGGAAATATGATAAGTGAGAGACTTCAAATGTCAAACTACCATGCAGAGTACTAAACCACAGCCAAAAAAGTGAAGAGCTAGAATGCACTGTGCTCAGGAATTGCGTGTGGGTTTTTAGCACAGCAAATTCCCAAGATGTGAGACTGCAAAACATCTTAGCAGCTGGATCTGCACTGAAGGAGAAGCCTAAAATTGGCTGAGACATCAAACTTTGTGAGATGCTGAGGCTCTCTCCAGTTCCCATCAGAGATGCTGTTTCCCTGGCCACAGAATGAGATCTGAGCACTGGCCTTAGGGAACCCCAGATTCCCAAAGCAAAAAAAACCCCAGGGGAAATGGTGAAACATGAAGGAATTGGAAAACAAATTCACTTAGAAACTCCAGGCACAGATCTGATCACTCCTTTGGAGAAAAAGGACAGCATCCTGGCAAAACAAACTCCGCATGGTTTGCAAAGCTTTTGTTCTGTTACATACAACTTAATTGTTGGTTTCGTCTCTAACTCGCATTTCTGAGTCACTTGTTTTTAATTAGGCCTCTAATTGACACATTTTCTTGGATCTTGCTATTGTGTCCCTGAAAACACCATCTATGTTCAGCATTTACTTTCTACTGTTCTTACCCTGAAAAAAAAACCATGTTGCGGATGTATCCAACTCCACCTCTTTCTGCCTTGATTAGGGGAGCTGACTGTTGAGTGTGAACTGAGCACAACCCATTCTGTCTCCTTTTGTGATTATATATCACCCTTTCTAAAGGTATCTCTTGGCCAGATCCCAGCCTCCTAGGGCCCAGTATACCAATCAGTGCAGACATTTATAGCAATCTTGAATCACAGAAAGGTATGGAAAAGCAGAGGATTTATTTGACAAAAGAGCCAGGTGCATTGGAGCTAATTCCCTACTAATACACTATTATATTCATGACTTCTGCCAGGGATAGGCAGTTTTCATTCCCCTTGGGAGCTAAGTGGAAGCTTTACCATCAAACGCTGGAAAAACAAGGCAATGAACCCACCAAAGATGCACACTTTGGAAGCAATCCTGCCTCCTTTCCTACTATCCTGCAGCAGCTGAGGGCTGCACATCGTCCCCTGGAGAATGACTGCCCATTGCTAGCACCCTTATCACAACATCCCAGCCCTGAACACTGCAGACCATTCTGATCCAAACACAGCCCTGGGTTGCTAACAGGACAAAGAGCAGCTCTGAAAGGGAAAAAACAAACATAAAAAAACATGCTGGAGGAAAACAGAATTTGTGATCTGGTCTCTTCTGTGTATAGATGTAGGCTGGTTTGGATTTACACACTGGCAAACCCAACAGCAACACATAGGTCAGGGGAGCGAACGTGCTGTAAGGGAGCACAGAAATAGGTTCATTGTTTTCCTCTGGCAGCACTTTGCTGCCACATCACTGTAGAGTACATGATCCTGTGAAGTATAGAGCAGTAGAGGTTTGGGTCCCTGGGGCCCAGGGCTGGGAAAGGACCTTTATATGGTCTATAGATAGAGGGATGAAACAGAGCATGGAAGAATAGAAAATACAGCAAAACACAAGAACAAACTTAGCTGTGCTTAGACAAAGGGCTTGTAGCTGCTTCCTTCTCACCTTCTCTCTCATGACTGCATGGCAAGTAAAAACACTTGTGGCTATAAATAGAGCCGCCGAGGAAGGAGGACATATCCTGCATCATTCATGAACACGAGTCTCAGACATTCTGCCAGAGCATAACTTAAACATTTGCTTACATCAAAGTGGAGCACGATCAAAAACTGCAGGCTTCCCTCAAGGCTTTCATTCAAAAGAGAAATTGAAAGATAAATGCACTTACCTCTGTTACTAGATGCCTTGTATAAATGAAAATTAGTGTAAACAGTCTGGAGATAACTAAATATTAAATGCACACAATTTATATAGCTTGAAGGATAACAGTGATTGGTTAAGCTCACGAGAGAGCTAAAACTCCATATTCTATTGTTTCTTTAGCAAACATAGAAAGAATTGGGTAAAAAGGAGCTACAGTACCATTCCTAGGTCATCATTATCACCCTGAGTACCAGAAGGGACTGCCTTCATGTCTAGACCCCTACAGTCACAGGCAATTATATCAAATGCTAAGACCCACCTAAATTAAGGCACTCGGTTGATGCATCCATCTTTCCCCCAGGGATCAGCATAACCCACATCAGACATAGCAACCCCACCCTGAAGATGCCTGATTTGGCAGGAAGGCTCCTAATGCAAACACCGAGTTACTCAGCAACAAAGCCAAGCCCTTGCCCACACAACATCCACTTGCACACACCAAGCACAAGCCATAAATCACTCCTCCAGACAGTATAACAATGCGAAGACCTTTAATACCTATAACCACAAGAGGTAAAATCTACACTGGCCTACAAATAAAAACCGGGGCAGAATAAGGGCATGGCCAGTGTTGTAAATCCCCTGTAAGGGTGGGAAACAGCTTGTGAAAATGCCTCAATGGACCACCGTCCTTCTCAGAAAAGCTTTGTCATCCCTGCTAGTATCGCCCAAGGAAAATTCTTTCCCAATCCCTAATCTGGGAGACTCAGCATCCCTGGCACATCAGCCTGCTCTGCTAAAGCTGCAATCTCCAGTCAATCAGTTAATCCAGTTAATGAGCGATGCACTGCAAACTTGAGGAGAGCCCAGAGGACTTGCTTTTCTCCCTGGGGTGCTACCGTCTACAGCCTTGCACAGCCTTCATGTCTGAATCCAAACCTCTTCCTACTTATCTTATGTATTCTTCAAGGCCAGATATGTATCTTAATATAAGTTTGTATAGTGCTGAGCATGTCCAGGCTTTGGTGCAACTGTAATGCATATCTGCTAGGTTTTTACTAAAAATTCCCACTGACTTCAGGAGGAACTTTAAGCAGAATAATAATTTCATCATGAAGTAGGCAGCTGCAGTCAGACTTAGACAGGTTTTAAATGTTTATAATTAGAGGAGCTTTTAGGTATGATGGGGGAAGATATGGGCAGATCTCTGTTTCCTGAGTCAGCTCTTTACATTTCTGTTACAAACTCAGTTGCATGCAGCTCCTTGGATGTGTGATTTTTGTTCTTTTACAGATGAGGATTAAAGTCTCATTAAATTTGTCTGGGTTTTGTGAACTTTAAAGAACCATAATCATCCTTCTGTTAAAAATATGTTTTCCTATGTTTGGCAAAAATTCCCATCTCTACCCATTTCTTTTTCACTTGTAAACCTGCTCACCTCCAAACTATGGCAGGTCAATAACAGTCAACAATCTCTCTGAAAGTCAGTATAATACATATAGAACAACAGAGCTTATGGCTATAAGTCTCGCCCAAAATATCAGCTTCTTCAAAGGGACAGTATTCAGCCTTATTGTAAATGATTCTTGCTGATGATCAGTCAGTCTACTGATGTTTGCACTGTACTATCATCAGGTCACTGTGCAATCAGACATTCATCACGTATTTGCAAATCCCTGATGGACTTTGCCACTGTTCCCCATTTGAATGGCTCAGTCTGGCAGGTTATAACCACCAGAATTTGCCCTGATGGCAGAGATGGAAAGGAATGCAACTAATATGCTAGTATAATATAACATAGGCCAGAAAATAACAAATATTATGATTATCTCTACATCATGCATGAGATCTAGAGAAATTAATCAGGTTGTCTGTCAAGTAACAAGTAATGCTTATTACTTCAAATACCTTTCTCTACTGGATTTTTCCTCTTTAAATCTGTGTATTTTATACCTACCTATAGATAGATAAACATTTTTAATATTAAAGCAACTAGCCAGTAAACTCCAGCTGGTCCTACTCAACAATTTAAAACTAAATCAGAATATAAATTGCTTGCATGTGTTAAATTGAAATACATCTGCTTATATTCTGGTGTTAAAGCAGCTTTCTCAAGGTTTCTAAGCTCCAGCATCGTTGTTAACCAAAACACCTGGCAAAAATATTATAATATAGTTCAACAATTCAAGAATATTGAGGGTTTTCTTGTCTTTTAGAGGCTTGTTATTAATGTCTCCTCATGAACCTATAGTTCCATATAAACACATATAAGTACCAGGGAAGAAAAGGTGCCTGCCCAATGGAAATGAAGGTCTAAATTTAGAGTAAGATAGTGCTGGAAATGAAGGTTGGACAATAGGAAAAAGATGGGAATTGTGCAGGGAAAGAGAAATTAAAGGAATGGACAAGGAAGCTGCAAAGTTGTGCAGTTTTGAAGGAATGAATAACGAGACAACCATGAGAAGGACTTCTCTATCTTCTGATGATAACAGGTAAAAAAACCCAACTAGTATTTATATGAAGCCCATTCTGCAAAGCCAGAAGAGATATGATAAAATAACAGGAGTGACAAAGAAATCCAAGATTCAATCTAGTCAAGACTCCAAGGATTATCCAAATAAACTCTGTTTATCACTGGCAGCTGAAGTAGCAGTTGAAAGTGATTATAGTGATACTGTCTTCTCCCCTTCCCTGTCTCCCTGCTGACAGTTACACACATCTCTGGCCCAGCCAGGCCAATTCATACTATAATCAATGAGATTTGGCACCATGTAGAATTTTCTAACTCCTGCTCATTTGAGCAGGTCTACATTGTGAGTGGGAATACAATCTTTGCCCCTCTGGGATAGAATAGATGGAACAGTGCAGGTCCCAGGATGGTGCTAACCATGACTGATGAGCATACAAGGAAGCAACACCAAAAGTTACTATTCAGCTTTAAAAAATACTTTCTCTTATCCCCAAAAAGTAAAGTCACAAATAAACTACCATGCTGCAAATTTCAGATTTCTTTAAATGACAAGAAAGCAACTGCAGATGGACTTGGTCTTTCTTCCTGACTGTGCAATATTCAAGACATTTCTGCACCCCTTTTTGGATGAAGTCCTGTGAGATGTATTCTTCAGCTGCAGTAACTGCCTAGTTTCCTGCTCCATACCCTGGCTGAGCACTGAGGATGAACAGACAGTTCGATTGGTTCCCAAGCTGACAGAGTATATCAGATTCAGGAGTCCTCACCTATGTTCTTATCATTTGGAGTTGATTTCTTGGCCAGTGTAGTAAAGATTCAGAACACAAGAGCAAACAGAGAATGGGAACTCATAAAAGCCCTGTAGTATCATTACTTTTCATTTTGCATTACCCTAGTTCAGAAGCAAAAGCATCAAGGCAAGAAAGATGTGCATTTAAAGCACATTGGAAGCCATTAAATGTCATTTCATGGAAGGGGAGGAAGATTGCACCAAAGTCAACTTCACTAACAAAACAACTTCCTATGTTTGAAGAATTTTGCTTTCAGCCCTATCTTCTCCAACAAATCTCTGCCTGAAGTTTAATCATGCCCTATCACAATTAGTCATGCTGTATCAATCAGTAACACTCAAAGAGTTAGGCCATGTTTGTTCAAACCTGTAACTTTATTTATGTTTTTTTACCTCATCTGGCTGAAAAAACATTGAACTCCACAAAAAGTGAGCCAATTCCATATTTTCTGTGCCATATAATTATTATCCCACATTCGATTTTCTTTCCTTATTACAGATGTATTTTACAACGTGTATAATTATATACAAATAAAAATCCAATTGCATCAATACCAAAAACATATTTCCCAGTTAACTGTACCAATAATTCTCCTTTGCTTTCTCCACCTATGTCAGTGGATACCTGAAAAAAATGCGATTTTGCTGTGGCACTAAACTGACTTCCAAAGTTGGGGAATTTTCAGTGAAAATATGATTTGGGAACTACTGAATAAAATAGCCATTGCTAGTTAAAAATTAAGCTTAAGCATATGAAGCTTGCCAACAACCTCTCCTAATAACTACCTGCTTCTAAAAGAATACAGAATCATAGAATCATAGAATCATAGAATCGTAAGGGTTGGAAAGGACCTTAAGATCATCTAGTTCCAACCCCCCTGCCATGGGCAGGGACACCTTGCCCTAAACCACGTGGTCCAAGGCTCTGTCCAACCTGGCCTTGAACACCGCCAGGGATGGAGCATTCACAACCTCCCTGGGCAACCCATTCCAGTGCTTCACCACCCTCACTGTAAATATGATGATCATAGAAAGGTGCTGATAAATCACAGCCTGTTTTCTTTTCCACCACAATGCCGTTACTCACTCATATTTATAACATGCCACTGGCTGAAGTGTGCATGTTTATAGGCTCTCTGGAAAAGTCTGATAAGGGCAGTGATTGGTGGTGGGCTATGCTCCAAATGTCTGCTGCTCCAACTTCCTTTCCCCACTGATGCCGGAGCAGAGTGCTCTGCATCCTTCAGCAGCTCATTTGCTGAGCTCTCCTTGAGCGACGTGGCGGCGGGTGCCAAAGGAATGCAAAGTCATGCTCCTGCGCACTGCCCTTCGGCTTCATTATTTGCTTTACACTCTTCTACCTGAATGCATCAGAAAAGGCTCTTTTAAAGACCTTTCCCTCCCTGTCTGCTCGTAGCAGGAGCCTGCTGCGTGGCAGTGTTACTCTAATTTAAGCTGGTGGGAGGGCGTACTCGATGGTTGCACCAGGTGCTGGGTTGGAGGGGTCTCCTCATTGCCACGTTCTGAAAAGCTTCATTATTTCTTTCCCTTTCTCCAATGCTCCCCTTGCCTTTGGCATGGTGACGTTTTAATTGCAGCCCAGGCTTAACTCAAATTTGTCCTGAAAGCATTTTTAGCCTGTTCCAGAGCTGCTTTTCAGTTACGGGGGCTGAATGGTAGCTTCAATGGCATATATATATACACACCCAGCTTAGCAAAATGCTAAGAAAAGGTTTTGTTGTGCTTTCAAAGCTTTGCTATTAAACTTCAGCTTCTGCCAGTGTCACAGGAATTTTTCCAGAGTATGAAACAGCCTAAATAGATATTCCACTGATGGCTAATATGGAGGAGAAATAATTGTCAGGAATTAACTCATTGTAACTTCAGCATCAGGATATTGTGGTGGGTGTCCATCAGAAAACCAGCCCAAAACTAAGGTCAGTGCTGCCAAAGTTTGGAAAGCTGGACCGAGAGCTGAAACAAAAGCCATGCTAATATTACACTCTGCTGATAATGTCCTTCCATCAGTTGTGTGGCCCTGAAACAACCTCATCAGACGGTCGTTTGTCAAAAACAAATTTAGAGCCATCTACCATATGTAATTTACAGCCGTGGCTTGACAACATACTGCAGTTATCCCCAGCAGACACAACTGTTTACATTTTATACACATAATTGGGTCTGGTTCAGTAACATTTTTCATTGGTGTGTCTGCCAAAATTATTAAGCTATTAGTACATGCTGAACCAGTGCCAAGCCAAATATTTGCCAATAAAAATGGCCTTATCTGTATAAATGCCAAAAAGGTTTGTGTTTTTTGGTGTGCATGTGTATTTTTAAGACTTTACTCCATATAGACATATGGATATGTAAATGTTTAACAAAGCTACAACTTGACATTGATGTAGAGTATTAGATCAAGATAGCCCAGCATTTGGATGTAGCCCATGGGTTCATGTCTCACCTGCCACATTTTCTCCTGTGGCTGTAGAGGAGACATGTGGTGTCTAGTAGTAAAGCCCATGGAGGAATCTTCTTCCTAAATGACTTCCTGGCAAGGTGTGGAGGACTAGGCATCATGTCCATACTGAACTTGTATTCAATTTGTACTGAGGGAGAGGGGTCCTCAAATTGGCATCCAGGTCTGGCATGCAACACTCAGCCCACCCTTTAAACACAATCCTGCAACACTATTCAGTTCAGATCATCTCAGCCACTCTGGCACCCATCCTTCTGTGTAACTCCCCAAAATGGGTATTTAAATTCACATCCAATCTTCACTACCTACAAGGAATTACAGAAGCTCAGCTAGTTGAATTGCTATGGGTTCTTTTAACATGCAGTTTTGGCAATCTTAACGTGTGTTGCTTTTGTGACTGGTCACAGGGATCAACAGAAAAAGAGCAATTTTGTTACTGGGAGTTAAGACTTTTTTTCAGTACTATCTCCAGCTTCAACACCAATTCAGGGAAAAGCTTCCTCCAAAGCACTTACCCACACTGCATCTCAGCTTCCCAACTGAAGAGGAGGTGTGCTGTGTTATTTAAAAATGCTTCTTTTTAAATCTTGTGGAGAGGAAAATAGTTTGTAAGTGGCAACTCTTCAGGAAAATTTTCTCCCACCTCCTCAGGAAATAGGCTGCTTGCTGTAATATTCTCAGCTCTTCTTGTTCAGACCATCAGAATGAGTGAGTTCCTCAAACCCTTCAACTCCTCAAGCTCCCTCTTTCCCCACAGCCCATCTGTGGGAAGCAAGGAATGACCTGAATTCCCACAAACTTAAATAGGAGTCAATGTGGCTTAAATTCATGAGGAACACAGCTGATGATTAGCATTGAGCCTCCTGTGAGGATAGAGAGCAATGCTTAAATAACGAACAAAGGCACAAGCTTTACTCTTTAACGTAACTGGACATCAAAGATGGACACTTGTATTTATTTTGGTTAGAAGATACTTAATCAACAGAAGAAAGGTAGACTGTAGAGCCCACAAATCTATGTGACACAATGATAACAACAAGACTCAGTTAAAATAACGAAGAGGGTGCACATTTTCCACCCACATTAAAATGTCTGCAATATACCTATCTAAATGGTTTTTACAGGTGCAATCCATCTTATCCCAATGTACACATATAAAATACAACAGCTAAAGAGCTCTGCAGAATTCTCTTTCCCTTCATGGACTGTAGGTGAAGTCCAGCGTGACTGTAGCCAAAATGTTGTATTGGGTCTGGCTGAAATGGAGTTAATTTTCGCCATAGCAGCTGTGCTTTGTATTGGTAGCTAGAAAGCTGTTGATAGTACACCAGTGTTATGGCTCCACAGGATCAAGGCTGCCTCTCCAACATTCCCCCTCACCAGTAGACTGGAGGTGGGCAAGATCTTGGTAGGGGACACAGACAGGACAGCTGACCCCAACTGACTAAAGGGGTATTTCATACCATATGACACGGTCTCAGCAATGAAAGCTAAGGAAAAAGATGAGGTGGGGTGGGACATTTGTTATTTATGTTTGTCTTCCAGAGCAACCACTACACATATTAAAGCCCTACTTCCTGGGAAGTGGCTGGACATCGCCTGCTGATGGGAAGTAGATAGCTTGGTGGGCACCTGGAGTCCAGCCAAGGCCAACCCATCACAAATGTGGGTATCTTTACCGCAGAGAGCTAAAAAATAAGGCAAGGTAAATTCTATCTCTATGAATTGCTAAGTGCCTTTTTAAATCTGCTGAATTCCTTGGGTCCCAAAACTTTGATGGGTCTGTATTCAACAAGCCCACAAGAGTTGTTCAAAGTCTGTAAAGATCAATGTGCCCATATTTTATTATTACATGAAAAAAACATATTCAGTTTAATACCTCCATATCATGTGTTTCCCTGAGATGAACATACAAATGTATGAAATACAAGACTTCAAAACCAAGTTTAATTCCTCTGTGTTTTCGAAGAGCACACTCAGAAAAGCACAAGTTTTCATATCATCACAGTCTGGTATTTTTACTGCTTATTCTTTTATTTTTGCTTTTAGTCTCCTTTTTAAGATAATCTACACCAAGTTGCACCTGTTCTCCTCTCCTTGGATGATATCCCCTTAGAGCCATCAGGCATGAAAGGATAACAAGCCAGTTTTGATCTCACCTTCTCTGTATTTGAAATAGGGCCTTTATCTTAATGTTCTCAAGTTGTGTGTCCTGCTATGATTAATACACCCATTAGCCACCACTTACTTACAGGTTTTTTTCCCATCAATCAACATGCAACACTCATCAAGAAGCCCTGAGGTTAATTTTAAGTTATTTTGCTATATGGTAACCAAGAGACAGCATTGCTACAGTGCTGGCTGTGCAGCTACACAGTGTAAGGTGTGTAGCTGCACAGTAAGTAGCTTACACAAAGTGTAAGACTTTCTTGGGGAATGCAAAGAACAGTTGGACTCAATGATCTTAGAGGTCTTTTCTAACCTAGTTGATTCTATGATTCTGTGAAGATGCCATGGCAGTGTTTCATCGCCTTTGGGCAACGTAGGGTTCAGCTTCATCTCACCCAATCTGGCTGATGTGTCTAGGTGAGAAGATAGTTTGACCTGGATTTTCCTCCACTGCCATTAATTGGTGCAGACAGAATGGAAGCTCCGGAGGATGATTTCCTCATTAATACCCATGAATTTCCTCTGGAGGTGTCTATATCTGGAGGAAAAGGGATTCATCTCATAAGACAGATGCCCCTTGCTAGTTTTCTAGACTCTCCTTATGTATAGAAATCAGACAGAAAGTTATACTTCTGTGCTCAATTTAGCCACCCTGTTTTATATGTTCATTAAAGGTGAGAGGAACTGGCCATTAAAAATGCCTTTTTCTTTCTGAAATTTATAAGACACACTTAGAGGTTTTTAGGTGAGATGAATACTGCCTCAAACAGGATTGTGGGTGATTCCAAGCTGTAACTCTTCTATTCATTATTTTACTGTATTGTGAAAATGTAAATTCATTGCTTCTTCTAATCAGAAAAAGGGTTATTAAAATCCTATGAAAAAGAAATGGTTATAAAAATTCTGTGAAGCAATGAACATGGGACAGTTTTGCTGGAGAAGACTGCTCTGGCATTGCTCTCCTATGCATGAAATCCCTACTCCTGAACGCATCATTCTCCTCTTGCTTGGTTCCCAAGGGCTATGCAGCTGCTCTGAGAAAGAAGACACCACTCTCCATGCAAGGGATGACAATCCCTTATCACTTCCACCTTTCCACCCCGACAGCTGCTGACCACGAAGGGAGCAACACTCAGAAAGGAACTGCCTTTATTTTATTGTAGTTTTTTTAACATCAGTAAAGGATAAAGCCCTCCACCTGCCACTGTGCAGCTGAGTTTCTAATCTCTGGTGCCAGCACGGCTGCTGGGAGCTGACCCTCAAGCAAGAGAAAGTGGAGTCAGGCACACATGGGGCAGGATGGCTGTGCTGATGTGATGTGACACACACACATCCCTACAGCACCAGTAGAGATACCCCCAGTTGTTAACTGCTGAGCAGAGTTCCTTACTACACCCATGGGCAGCAGCTCTGGACTGTGTTCAGCACGCTGGTGTAGAAACTGGAGTTGAAGTTATTTCACTTGATTTTTCTACGGGAATACATGGTCAGGAGGTTTTAGTTTTATTTTTAATGATCAGCCATAAGGAGGTGGCAACTAATCCCTAGGGATAACTCCACATGTCACTGTTGGCTCCAGCTATTGATAAAAGACTGATAAAAGAAACAGAATATGACCCTGCTCCGCAGGCTCTGGAGCCAGTGTTAATCTGATAATGAGTGCTATTTATTAGATGCTTTTCCATGTGTTTTCCTTGATTTAGAGTCCAGGCCCTAAATACCAATTTGTTCATATTATCAGCAAAACAGTTTGCAAGGCCTTTTGAAAACGAAGCAAGCAAACCCTTCCAGAACCCTCTTGCAGTTCTTATTTTCCTGGCCAGGGCTCATTTGTCTGCAGCACATTCAGGTGACAAGCCTGAGAGAAAAGTCACCTTCAGCTTACGCGCAAAGCCAGGCACTAAATGGACTCAGAAGGTGCTGCACATCCACCACGTTTTGATGATTACCAGGGGCCTCCACTCTACTGACAATTAAGTCTGAAATATTGTGACAGCCACCACTGGAGACTGAGTGAGCGGCGCTGGGAGCTGAATGTCTGAGTATCAGAAGTGAAGGTACAGAGCCAAAACTGTGGGGGCTGCCAGCGGTTAGATCATTTTACAGTTGAAAGCGGTGAGATAGGTGCTTAACTTCAGACACCAGCTGGAAAATGACCTCAGTTTTCTTATCTGTGGAACAGGTCTAATTCTATTTGCCTTCCTCCAAGGGAGCACGATGCGTTTGGTTTACTAATGGGTTTGGGTTCTTCAGGCTCCTGAAGCCTCAGTACTCAAGCAGTGATGGAAGGGCTGTGAGTACAGGTGCACCCTGCCAAACACAACATGCATCCGATCCATATAGGATGATAATGCCAGGTCAGAGAGGAAAAGAAAGTCCTGAACAGATATTTTTCTGAATTAGGAAAGACTGTAAGGGTGTAGCGGAGTTTGAAAGAATTTCATAGACTTACAGAATGGTTTGGGTTGGAAAGGACCTTAAGGTCATCCAGTTCCAACCACCCTGACATGGGCGAGGATGCCTCCCCCTAGACTATGTCACCCAAGGCTCTGTCCAACCTGTCCTTGAACACTGCCAGGGATGGAGCATTTCAAATGAGGCATCAAACCACTTTAATTGGTTTGGTTATAAAAATCCCAAGGAATCTTTAGAGGGAATGAAAGTGTTGAAGTTATCCCTTGACTTAATTATAAATTTGTTCATTATTTATGTGATATTCTGACCTAAGCGTTCATTTGTGCATGTGGTTCTTCACTTAAAAGAGTGATTTTCTTCAGGGTGTGTTGTACAGCACACCCAACACAGGTCCATTTTAATAATGGGTGCAACCACACATGTCGAGATATTGGGATGGTCTCAGGGGATCACCTAACGCATCTGTTTGTAAAGAACTCTCAGGCTGGTTAAAGTTATGGATAAAGACAGATGTTCCAGATTCTAGGATACGCCCCATAAAGCCGAGTGTAGCTCAGAAAAACATAAGACTAGAAAAACCAAGACACTAGGTGGGTGTACTGGTTTTGGCTGGGATAGAGTAAAGTCTCTCCATAGTTGCTCGTATGGTGCTATGCTTGTCTATCCAAGCAACCATTAAAGCAACCATTATGTGAGTGGTTGTGTAAGGGTTAGCTGCCTACCAGGGCTAAACTATGACAATCGGATAACCTTAAAAATGCCATGCTTCAAAATAACTATCATTTCAATCTTGAAAAACCATAAGGACACCGAACCTTGTTTTCTGGTCAGGCACACAGTCACTGGGACAGTGAAGCGATTCTAGCCCTTTCCTGCAGTTAGTATAACCCATGACACCTGTCATCTGATGTCCTTACCAGCACCTGCCTACGAACATGTTCCCATTACTGCTTACTAAGATATGCCTCCCTTTGGGTTCTTATTACATGTATATGCACATACATATCTGCTGAGAGGAAGGTGAACTTCCATTTTTCTCTCCATTTCCTCTATATAGAAGAAAAGTGTTTGGGGATGGAAAGTTCAGCATTCAGTGCAAAGGGTCTCTGGCATAACTCACACTACCAGATAATTCCCTACTAAAAATGCTAAGTGATCACGGTGATGAGAAATATATCATGGAAGCATGTTTAGATGCTTCTGCTTCCATTAAATTTGGCTACTGGAAGCCTTCAGGAATTTAAAAGTACATTCAAATCCACCAGGACAAAACTCATCTTCAGTTTCGAGAGAAGGTTTTAGGTATATTTTTAGTACAACCTAGTTCCCATATCAGATAAAAGCCCCTCAGAAATCACTTATGTCTCCACACTGATATAACTTCAAAATGCCACACATGAAGCTCTCCACCATCATTAACTGGTGTGCAGTGTTGATTTTTATGCTGCAAAATTGAATGAAAACAGGAGTTTATCAGTGAAATGCTGAAATAGCCTTGAATATGGGGAAGTGAATGAGTATAATTGCTGATGGGTTCTTTTTATTATCAAGAAGTCTGATTATAGCTTCGCAAACTTAAATTATGGCAAATCTAGGACAAGATCAATTTAGTATCTAGGCAAATATTTATATGAGGCTGGAGATTGGCATATATTGATCTGTTTATAAGAAGCATAATTCTGTCTACAAAATGCATTGGCATTGAACAATTCTCTTTCCACTCTGCTCTTCCTCAACAGCAAGGAGATGCAAGTCATGAAGAAAGTCAAATCCCAGTCAAATGGAGCTGTGAAACCAAGGTAATGGTTAACGACCACCCTTTAGACGGAGACTGATTCATGCCAGGGTATGTATTGTAGATAAACTGATAACCAGCTCATGTTAGTAAGTTTCGAAATCCTGCTTTGAAGGAAAAGAAGCATTCAGAATATCTGTAAGAGCCTAATTTGTCAGGTTGGCAATTGTCCATGGGTAACATCAACCCAGGGCAGAGCATCAGCCACAACATCCCGAGTCTCCTGCATTCATGAGAGGTCGCCTTGATATAAAGTAGAAGAGCGTTTCTAACTTGTGGGATGAAGAAAGATCCTTGTGAAATGATGACCCTTCCCAACAAAGGCTGCTTTTGTTGGAGGGAAAGGCGGGTGTGGGGGCAGGGAAGAGAAGAGGCCGGATTACCTTTTGTTGCATTTGACAGCTGAAAAGGCCCTGGTGAATAATTACCCTTAAAACTAACAAACAAGGAGAAAGAGAAAAAAAATGCAGAAAAAAGAGAAGAAACCCCCCCCTTGGCCCCTCCCCACAAACAATAGCTCCCTTTGACATAGAACCAAAATAAAAATAACTTGTAGCCGGAAAAATAATAACTTAATTTGACTTTCCTTTCTGCTTTTGGCAAGTGCGCGCACACACAGACACATAGATACAATTGGAAGGCTCCCAGTGTCACATTCATCTTAAACTTTCCTAGGCTGGATCCATTCGGCAGCAAATCTTATGCAAACTGCATTAAAGAATCAAGGGAAACTACAGCAGCAAAAAAGCACACCCTTGGTTGAAGGCCCCGTTGTTTTAATCACAAAAGAATAATTCCTGGTGAGCAGCAGTTGTCATCTGTTTTGCATACTCCTTATTTTGGTCTTAATTGGCATTATGTGGAAACTTCTCTAGAAGGCCATGGGAACCAAAAGGCATCCCTCGCCTACTCCTTTGAACAAGCAGAACCGAATTAAAGCACAATTATCTCTCTTTTGCTACTAGCATCCTCATCTAACACATAGACACAGAGAAGAGAAGTGTTATTAGTCTGGGAGCTGCCACCTTTTCTTATGAAAATTCTTGTAAAGGTCATAAATAAACTAAAGGAGGCACAAGTGGTGCAGGCTTTGGTGAGCCAAAGTGCAGTGTTTTTCTAAAGTATTTGATCTGGGTCTGTGGATGGTTTTCTAAATACACTTCTTTTCACCAGGGAGTAACTGACCTAAGATTCAAAATGCACTCGTGGAGTTTGGATGCAAGCCTAGAAAAATCAATGAGATGGCCAAAGAAGAGTAAAAAAAGACACAGGTGTCCTCCCAGAAAGCCCAAGCTGCCTCAGAAAGCCAGGAACTTGACAGTTCCACCACTGTTCCTCTCGTATGACTACGGGAAAACATCGCAGAGAAATGAAAAGATCCCATTTCAAATTGGGGCCCAGGGTCAACTCCCAAATCCACATCTTTCTGCTGAATATTGCAAAGCTACAGCCACCACATGAGTTCCTGCAACCACTATATCCATATGGACCTTCAGTACTCCAAGATGGGCATGACTTGGAGAGAGTTCCAATTATATCCCTGGGGCAGTGTTCAATGCCAGGTTGGACGGAGTCTTGGGTGACATGGTTTAGTGTGTGGTGTCCTTGCCCATGGCAGGAGGTTGGAACTAGATGATCTTAAGGTCCTTTCCAACCCTAACTATTCTATGAATCCATGATTCTACATTGCCCTAAGGGTTGTATTCCTGGAGGGGGGTTTTGACGCAATCTTCGAGGTGTCCTTGGAGAATGAACACCCACTGCTCATCCCAGTTACATATATGCCTGGCTTTTACAGACTTCAAAGATAGCTCTGCATACCTTCCATATCAGAAGCCATCCCCAAGTTAGCAAACATTTGCACTACCACTCATCCAGTCTCATCAGCAGCTACTAAGAATATGCATGTGTCAGGAAACATCACGCATTTTATCGCTTCAGCAAGTCATGCCATCACAAAGCAGTACGTGTCTCAGTTGTATCCCTTGTTTTCCCCGTGAATGTAACTACAGGCTTTAAAAAAACCAAGCAAGGAAACAAAGTCCTTTTTTAATTTTCCTTTTGGATATTCCACTGCTTTGTTTTCAACATGTTGGCAAGTCCAGCTAATGTATTTGGTGAAGAAGAATCCAATGTGCTAATGCAGAAAGCAGAATACTCCTCTTAGAGGTGCCCCAGAGGTGCCTGTCTGCTGCCCCACAGTACTGTCAAGCAGTTTCATTCATTCACTATAGTCAGTTGAGTTCATTTCCAAAGTTCATTCCAGTGAGAATCATAGAATGGTTTGGGTTGGAAGTACCTTAAGATCATCTACTCTCACCCCCTGTCACAGGCAGGGACACCTTCCACTAGAGCAGGTTGCTCCAAGCCCCTGTGTCCAACCTGGCCTTGAACACTGCCAGGGATGGGGCAGCCACAGCTTCTCTGGGCACCCTGTGCCAGCGCCTCAGCACCCTCACAGGGAAGAGCTTCTGCCTAAGAGCTTCATCTCAACCTCCCCTCTGGCAGGTTTAAAAAACTGAAAAACCTCGTCCTATCACTCCAGTCCCTGATGAAGAGTCCCTCTCCAGCATCCTTGTAGCCGCCTTCAGACACTGGAAGCTGCTCTGAGGTCTCCACGCAGCTTCTCTTCTCCAGGCTGAACAGCCCCAACTTTCTCAGCCTGTCTTCATACGGGAGGTGCTCCAGCCTCTTATCACCCTTGTGGCCTCCTCTGGACTTGCTCCAACAGCTCCATGTCCCTTTTTATGTTGAGGACCACAAGAACTGCACACAGTGCTGCAAAGTGGGGTCTCACGAGAGCAGAGTAGAGGGGCAGGATCCCCTCCTTTGAACCTGCTGGTCATGCTTCTTTTGATGCAGGCCAGGATACAGTTGGCAAAATAAGTTAACAATAATGCCTGGTAGGATGGGTTTTAAGATGCCATCAGCTCTTTGACCTCCACAAGCTGATCTGCTTTCTTCCCTGGCGAGCTTAATGCTGCAGCTACAATAATTCTCCTGGCCAAACAGAAAACAATGCCACTGAGTATGTGTTATTTGTCATTGTCATTGCACATATGCTTTTTGCTTTTACCACCATTGGCCAAGTCCAATGGGAGGGAGAAAGACACTGTCCTCTTTCCAAAAACCTCCCTGGAACAGAGGTGGCTGCTGCAGACTCTCTAAATGAGCAAGGCCAGTTGCAAACAAGGAAAACAGTCCCACTTGTACACCTCTCAATGGATTTATTCTCAGAGTTTTTGAAGCTTCTGAACTGGGGGGTGTGCATGCTAATAGAGCACTCAAGGAAATGGTTTAAAGAGATCAGAAGAGGTTCAAACAAGGGGGAACAACATGGAAATGACGCCAACTACATTTAACTATAAAAATACAAAATTTCCTCTGTGCCCTCCTATCATGTGAGACCCAAAGGCTGCTCTGAGTGTGGCGGAATAGGAATAAGCAATTCCTGACTCCCAGCACAAAAGATGAAACCTGGAGGGAGACAGCTGCAGTGGAAAGGTTTGAAATGAATGTCAAGCAGTAGATGAGATTTTGGTTCAGATTTTGATGAGATTTATTGCTTGCAAATGTTTTCCCTGGCAAATGTCACACCATTAAATGCAAAAAAACCCCAATAGAACTAAGAAAATGAAGTGAATCTCAGAAAACTGTCCAGAGAAGTGACAGCTTGAAACTCAGACCTCAGACTCTCAGGGTCACGGATGGCCTCCTCTGTAAGCAAGTGTGTAGGAGAAGTGCTAAAGAGTCCTTTCACCTCATCAAGGCCATCGTCTGTGACTGCAGAGCACACATAGAGAGCCAGGACATTCTGCCAGCATCTTTCATGGTGCGGCTGGCTCTAACTGGGAATACCACATGGAGCACATTCTGCAGCTGAGCACTGCCCAGCACAGCTGCAGCATTTTTTACACATGGTCTAATATGGGTGAATTAAGATCCTGTATAAAATAAGCAGAATAGTCCTGCATTTGTCTGTTGAAGAAACATCTTAGGGAGCCTCTCCTGTTTCCGTCCTTGATGGTACCCGCCAGAAGACGACTCCTTAGTGCCTTTGTAATTACATTTAGGAGTGCCAGTTCCTTAGCACAGACAGCAAAAATGGAGGATTCCAGGTGAATTGTGTGTTTGCCTTGAACAGGGCAGCAAACTCTGCATGAGTCTGGCCAAGCTATATTTCAATTTTCCCAAAAGGACTGAATGCTCTGTAGATTCGAATGCATGCCTTAGGCATGCACCCGCACCTTCTATTTAGCAAATCTCTGGAGAAAACAAATTGTTTCCCATCACGCAGGGATAAAGAAACCTCCTTAGGCCAGATGTCCAGGCCAGAAAAACATTTCTCAGCCTTTGGATTCTCTATTCTGCTGTTCTCACAGGCCACTTGTATTTCTGGTTTCAGATTGGAAGATCATTGTGAAGGCTGCCACATACTGTTACTGTCTTTTTACTGAGCTGAGCCGTAATTCAGCGGTGCTGAATGCTGTAATTAAAATCTAATGTACTTCTCTTTCCCAACAAGGCCACATTAGGTTAATATACTGCTAATAGTAAGTGTTCAGGATAATACTTTCAGCTGAGTCAGACTGTCCTTTCCTGCTTACAAGTTAAATGTGATAAAATAAAGAACTTGCCTCTTTGCCTAAACCAGATAAGAGTCACTTCTGCTTGGCATCCAGAGTGAAAAATATAAACTAGACTTAATTTAGAAACACAGGGAAAAAGGTGACTGCTTCAGAGGCACATAAGCCTCACCAAATGTATGATTGTCCATTATTATCATTGGTAACACTATGCTGTTATTACAAAACGGAGTCAGGGGAAGGATCTCACCTGTTGAAGCACAAATTGCTTTCCTTATTTAAGCTTGTCCTTCATGTTAGGACTTAATAAGAGTCCTCACAGGAGCTAAACACATGCTGAACAGTTTTGCAGCAGCAGTACTCCAGGGTGCTTTCTTGTACCAGGTGAAGACAGATCCTATAATTCATTTTCATTTATTTTTCCATACTTCTGTGTTTTGGGTTATCCTGTTGCATGAGAGATGAATGCCCCTACTCACCTTCCTGTTTGTTTTGCCTTGTGATAGGCCATGTGAGAAACCCCAGTGAGAAAGCACACAAAAACCCAAACGTCCCCAGCAGCAGAACTGAGGATAGAGTCATACACACAGTTGAAAAATTAGCACTGAAATTAGATGAAGCAGCTCTGCTTTTTCATACAGACACATTTATGCTCTCCTGCAGAATGGAAACTGATGCTTATGCACCCCAAAGCAAATTTCACTCCTTCTCCCCAGTGTCTTCCCCACCCTCCCAGTTCAAGTCTAATTAGAGTCTGTATATTGAAACAATTCTAGCCTGGGACAACCAGAGCTTTTGAAAGCTTTACCATGAACAAAATGAGTTTACCTTGGCCAACACAAATAAGCCAAAGCAAACTAGGATTCAAAGCCCTAGATGCAGAGTTCCCACGTGAAGTCAGTTCTCCATACCACGGCTGTGGGTGACCAACCAGGGCTTGCACAGAGTCTATAAAGGGTGACACATGCTGCTCAATTAGAGCTGCAAACCAGGAGTGTCAAGAAGTTTTGGACTTGACGATCTTAAAGGTCTTAAAGGTTCCAACCTAGTTGATTCTATGATTCTATGGTACTGGCTGCATTGGCCCCATTGCGTGGCACTGTTAGATCTGTCTATAATATACATTACAAGGTCATGCAGAGATCCATAAGGAAACCCCAAAAGAAACTCAGTAAGATCCTGAAAGCAGCAAAACTGTGCTAGAGCATCTAGACAAGCTCCTGTTTGTGGAGGTGGGTGATATGTGTACAAGGTATTGCCCTGTGCAGGCTGTGGGTTAAGCCTATGTCACTAATACTCTCCAAATAGCACATGTTTTTCAGAAGGAAGATGGTATGGTATTTTCATGTATTATTAAACCTACAAGGAGATGAGCAATAAGTATCCCCAAGGGGAAGATTTCTCCGAGATACTCCACATCTGCAGCTAAAGGTGTTTCCACTGCTATGAAGTTACCTCTTCTTTCCAAACAGAGCAATGACGGGATCTTTGTTATGGCATTGCTGTTGTGTATCAGTTCTGTGGAGGGTATGAGATCACATCTCCTGCATGTCACAACAGGAGGAACAAAACCTAGGCTGAAAATAGCTTTCTGCAGCAAAGCAAAAGAAAAACAGTCTGATGCGTCCAAGAAATGCAGCTGCAATTTACTCACAAATCTAAACAGGGGGAAAAATGATTGACTGACAACGTACAAACATCTCTCATATTAAACTTCTGATTTCATACTGGTTTCTACGCCCACCCCTCTGTGCACACCACAGCCAAGTTGCTAATTACATCCTTCTTATTGTTTTGCCAATTCCTCCTCTGGCAAACAATGGGAGGGGAGAGGATTATGGAGACTGATGCATTTGACAGCAGCAATAAATAAGCAAATGAATAACATAAATAAATAAATAATGCCTCCAGTAGTCACAAAGACGAGCCTATTTCATCCTTCCTCCAGTATCTTGAGCCAAACTTGAAGGGTTATCCAGGAAAAAAATATGATGATCTGGTGCCTTGGAGAAATAAGTATCAATTAATTCTTAATTAACATGGCATGACAGATTGATTTGAATAAATAGAACCTTTTAAATGAATGTCTCTCTATGTTGTGGGTTGAAACAAGATGTCTTGTGGGATAATGAGCAGCTCCCTATTATTATATACCGTCTCTAGCACTGTAGCACCTGGAGGCTTTAAGTGCATCACTAGCCCAACGCATTAGGTGCTGTATACAGTTGGTAAAGATGCTTATCTTGGATTTGTAGTGCAAACAAGAAGATATGCCATGGAGATCCTGTGACAGGTAGATCAAGTCTAAGAAAACAGGGAACTTAAGGAAACTTCAAAAGATTAGCAGTTTCTAATTAGCTGCACAAAAGGGATTTTGTACAACACCTTATCCCCAAAAACTTACTCATATAAAGTGTTTGTAAACATCCCAAAATAATTAAGTGTTGCCTTATGGGGTTTAACAGCAAAACAGGTAGGAAAAGAGTGCAGAGGTTGCAGCAGAATGGCATGAAAGTCGACAAGAGCAGCCAGTGTTTTCAAGCTGGGGAACCTAATGCCAGCCAGCTAATGCTATCTTTCCTCACCTGAGTAAAAATAGTCTGATCAGCAATGAACCACAGTTTCCATCGTGAGCTGCAAGTGAGCAGCGACTCTGAAGATCAGCCTGTTTCCAGATCAATGCTGGCTGCTCCAAAGCAAAGATGCTGGTTGAAAAGCACCCTGAGAAATACTTTACCTACCCTGAGGCACTTTACTCCTTTTAAGGAGACAGTAAAATAACAGCCCCTACTATCTGTACTGTTCCTACTCATTTTAATTGCCTTTTGCCAGCTTGATTCAGCAGTTTAGCACAGCGTACCTGGGAGGTGGTTATCAACGGGCCTGTTGAGATGGAGATGTGATTGCCACACATGGCTGACTCCACTGCCAGGTTGTACACAACTGAGTTAAAAAATCTGTGATTCCATAGGAAATCACAGAATCACAGAGCGGTTTGGGTTGGAAAGGACCTTAAGATCATCCAGTTCCAACCCCCTGCCAGGGGCAGGGATGCCTCACACTAGACCATATCACCCAAGGCTCTGTCCAACCTGGCCTTGAACACTGCCAGGGGTGGAGCATTTACCAATTAATTAATTAATTAATTGATTTGGGGTCTGTTACTGGCTCTCTGACCCTTTGTCACTAATCAGATCAGCTGGCAGCAAGAGGTTACTAAATGTATTGAAGTTAAGAAAAACTGAGTAGCAATCTTCTTTTATTTTCAAATAAAACTCCTCCAGATTATGTTGACAAGTAAGAATTCACCTTCAGTAAAAAGCCGTCTAGATGTGTTCTGTGAACTTACCCATCTCTCAGTAAAGAGAGCTTGTCATGTTCAGTTCAGCAATTTGGGGAGTTTTATTTTATAGATTTCCTCTCCTTTTCCTCCCTCCACTTAGTTTGCTGTAGGCTGTCACCTCATTATACTCTTACCACTTACCATGAAATTCTGACTTTGAAAACACTTCTTTTCCTGACTATTTTTCAACTTCTATTTTTTTTGCTTTGATGCAGTCTTTCTCTTGCAGTGAGATCTTTCTCAGGGCTCATCTTTTTGAATCCTGGCTACAGACAGAACATTTCAGCTCACACCAGCCCTAATACTTCCAAGCAACCAAACCCCAACACACTGTATATTTAATTGGATTAGGCTAAATATGCATATATATATGTGTGTGTGTGTATACGTATGTATGTGTGTGTATATATCCCGTATATATATATATGTATAGGTATGTGTATATAGGAGACACGGTTTGAGTACCCAATGAATTTATACTGATTAACAACATTATGGAAAGAAGCTATTTCATTCCTTATAGCAGCAAGTGGTTTCTCCCCAAAGAGTAAAGAACAAACTCCTGGACATAACCTAGCTTTGGGAACTGCCTCTTATTGTTTATGTCAGTATCTGTACAGCGCTGGTGATTAAAACACTGTTGTTCACTAACCACTTCCATCCTATCTTGCAAGTCAACATGATTCTGCTTCAATTTCGTTTAAATACCACTTTATGTTCAAGGCTATGAGTTTTAGAACTCCCTTTACCATACCCATCATTTTACCATTAACAGGCATTTCATTCTCTCCATTCATCATCCATGTCACAACTTTCCAGGTTGAGGTGAACATTTCCTGCTTCTGTACACGAGCCTGTAGGTGCCCCGGCCCTCATCTATAGCGCTAGGCGCTATACGCACACCTTCCAGGTGAAAAGCTCTTAAAATCTGAATAAAGAAGATAAATATCAAAGAGGTAACTTTGAACCCATGTTACAGATGAGAAATAAGGGCTTAGGGACATTAATTCCTGAAATCATCCCATCTAGCTTTGGACAATGGCCATGCATAATTCAGGCGTCTATTTGCCCTAGACATTAGTCTACAAGGAAAAAGAGAGCAAGAGAGAGACAGACTTCTCTGCAAGCAATTCATGTGCTTTATGGACTAAATATTTTAGAGAGATCCAGCATTCTCCCACTGTCTGTACAGTAAGACTGGATAAGTCAGCTCTTCATTTAGACCTCAGTATCCATTATCAAAATATCCACACACCCAGGTATTTTTCTCACCCATTGAAGCTTCTTGGGGAGAAGTCTAATCACATCATCTTTCCCTACTGCTAATTCATTCCCTACTTCAGTTCTGTCTATTTCCCACTTAAAATCCACCCTTGCTTTCTAGCCTAAATGTAGTTTCTGATAACTTTGTACCATTTTGACTCTGTCCTTCGGGGCCCCCGGTCTCCTGCTGTCTCCACCTCTTTCTATATACAGAATCTTATCAGTTTCATTCAGAGAAAACTGTCTAACATAACAAGATTTGGAGTTGTCAGCATGGATTTATGAAGAAGAAATCATGCTTGACCATCTGACTGGCCTCTGGCTGGACTTTGTGCTGCTGAGGCCAGTCACTGGTGATGTACCCCAAGGGCTGATACTGGGTCCAATACTATTAAGCTTCTCATTAATGAGACCTGGATGAGGCAGACTGCACCTTCAGCAAAAATCCTGATGATACAAAGCTGGAAGGAGTGGCTGATTCACCAGAGGGTTGCACTGCTATTCAGAGGGACCTGGTCAGGGTGGAGAAATAAGCCCATGGAAACTTCCTGACGTTCAACAAAGGAAAATGCCAAATCCTGTCCCTAGGAAGGAATAACCTCAGGCACCACTTCAGGCTGGGGACAACTGTCTGGAAAGCGGTGTGGCAAATAAGGACCTGGTAGGTGTCCTGGTAGACATCAAGATCCAGCAATGTGCTCTTGAGGCAAAGGTCAACAGTCTCCTGGGCTACACTAGGCAGAGCTTCCCCTCTGCTAAACCCATGATGCGATGCATCCGGGTGCTGGGTCTCTTTCTGGGATCCCCAATACAAAAGAGATGTGGACATACTGGAACAAGATGCATGAAGGGCTATGGTGATCCTTAAGGGACTGGAGTATCTCTAATATGAGAAGAAGATGAGAGACCTGGGAGTTTTATTAAGGTGCATAAAACCTGATGCATAGGTAATAAAGATGGAGCCAGATATTTCTCATGGACTTGGCAGTCCTGGGGTAATAGTTGGACTTGGTCTTTTCCAACCTAGTTGATTGTATGATTCTATGATTCAGTGTTGCAGAGCAACAGGACAAAAGGCTATGGGCACACCCCCAAAATATGTGAAATTCCATTTAACCATTAGCAAAACCTTATTTGTGCTGGCGGTGGTCAAACATTGGAACAAGTTCCCCAGAGTGGAGTCCTTGCTCACTGAGTTACTAAAAATTCATCTGGACACAGCAGTCTCAACATTGCTTTCTTTTCATTTGAGGAGTCCCGGCCATGATCTCCAAGAAACCTTCTTTCTCTATCACTATGGACAATGCCACCATCGATATGCCCAGAACCTTGCTATCACCTTCAACTCATACTTCTCTCACAGATGCCGCTACTCAGTTACATCCAAGTCTTCCAGATCAGTTCTGTGTAACACACTTGAGGTAACACCTTTCCTCTCTATTTACCCATCCAGGCAAATCTCTTATCTCAGACTTTATCATTGCACCTCAATTACTGCAGAACCACTTTCTTTCAGTTTTCACAGATGTAAATTTGCCATGATGATATTCAATGGGCACAAAGGCCATTTTTCCAGGTATAGCCTTGATTCCCCTTCCCCATTTATATCAAAACTTGGCTGGCTGTATCCAATCAACCCACACAACCATTTTCCACAGTCCATGTGCTGGATTTTTAAATGAGTGTTCTTGTATTTTCTTTCATGCTCTTCCCCACAAATATCTATAAAATAACCTTGTTATTCTCTTCCTTTCTCTGCAGTAATATCTAGAAAGCAGGGACAAGGGCCAGGTTGCAGATGCTCTATTAGCATTGCCTGTCATATCAACTAGCACTTTCTTATTACATCCATGGGTCTCCATCTGTGTGTCACTATCCATGGCTTCCTGATTTGTACTTAGATGTAAGTCACTAAATGCAGAGAATGTCTATGTTTTCTAGCGTGCCTGGCACAGGAAAAAGGAGTCTTTGACTGGCACTGTAATGCAAATTGTCATTGTCAGATAATAAAAATAAACACAGATTAGTAATAGACGTGTTCTAAAGAAATCAGTGAAATTCCAATCAGAAAAAAATGCACAACAAACATTACAACTGCCATAATTTGATTTTAAACAACAAAACATAATTAATACATCCCAGATACTAGAACTAGTACTTACTTTGTGTATTAACCGTCTTAGAAAGATCTAGGAATAATCCATCAAATACTTCTTGTAGGATACAGTTTTAACCCGGACATGTGTTATTCTCAGTCTACCTGTAAAAACACACAGACACACACATACAAAAATTAAATCAGTGTTTTCTTCAGTGATTTTAACTTCTTTGGTATTCAAAATTGATTAAAACCAGCTGCTAACAGGTAGACAGGGCACACAAACTATGTCATCTATACACATGTGGATCAAGTGTCATATCACATCAGCATTGTACTAGGGTGTACTTAGTCATCCCATGGAAATAAATGTATTTGTTAAATACAAAGTAAGACTTCCTGTACAGCACTCACTTAGAATTAAATGCCTGTCCTTGGCTAACTATGCAAACATCCATCCCTTTGCCAAAAGAGTAATTTATCAATTCCTCAGCTGTAGTTTCAAGGGTTTCCACTTAACGTGGTAGTTCTTCCTTTCCTGATGTGTGATTTTACAGTCCTCAGAAGGTGAAAGGATTTTTTTTATTTATGTGGTTATCCCAAATATTTCCTTCCTGAAATCTTTTACCTTTGTTAGAGTGAAATGACTAAGATCTTACACAGATCTTCTTGTTGTTTCCACTCACATTAGTGAATTCTGTCTTCTCTGAGTTGCTTGTGTTATTGGAGAGCCCCAGTTTAAAAGCAATGATGCATCCGTGACAAACCTGTCACAAGCAGGAGGTTCAAAGAAAGTGCAGCAGAGCACCGGGGCTCCTCTTCTCTTACACCTCTTATCAGTCTATTAGCCTCATGCACCCTCTCTTAGCTCCTTTTCGTGCCTCAGGAAGACAAACTCCTATAGGGACTGGGAAGGTGGTGAAGAGACCACAACAACTGGGTGTGCGTAGTGTCATTGAAAGCCACATTTGTCAGGACCAGCCACTTTCCCAGGCTACCCATTTTGCTTGATATTCATCTATTTTACATGCACTGTGGTGCATGAGGTCTTGCAGAATTGGGATAAAATAAGGCATCTGAATGAAGTGGTAACATGCGTGGTGACCTCATAGCAGCCTTCCAGTATCTGAAGGGGGTCTACAAGGATGCTGGGGAGGGACTCTTCCTTAGGGACTGTAGTGGTAGGACAAGGGGTAATGGGTTCAAACTTAAACAGAGGAAGTTTAGATTAGATATAAGGAAGAAGTTCTTTACAGTGAGGGTGGTGAAGCACTGGAATGGGTTGCCCAGGGAGGTTGTGGATGCTCCATCCCTGGCGGTGTTCAAGGCCAGGTTGGACAGAGCCTTGAGCCACATGGTTTAGGGCAAGGTGTCCCTGCCCATGGCAGGGGGGTTGGAACTAGATGATCTTAAGGTCCTTTCCAACCCTTACGATTCTATGATTCTATGATTCTATGCTATTATAGAAGTGGGCTTCCACGTCTTTCCTTGGCAACCTGTTTCTGCATATATGGTCTGAAACTGCATTGACCTTTTAGTCTTGCCAATTGTAAATGAATTTTGAATCCAAGCTGCCCACTGGAAAGGTGCAAAGGTCACCTTTAAATAGCTGCTCTGCTACATTGCCCTTTACTCCATGGTCCACATCCTTTGGCTTCCTCCCATTAATTCTGCTTCTGGAACAATTCTGCTTTCACTGATTGTGTTCTTATACAGATTATTTCTTCCCCACATGCATTTTTCAGAGCTGCATCTCATTTTGGCATTTCCTGCATAAGGTTTCTAATCTCTCTATCTTCACTGATTTATGCAGTGCCTCCCAATTTGGATCATCTGTGATTTTAATTAACATGTACTCTTCCTGTCTTTTGGCTAATGAATGAAGATGTTTAAAGAAGACTGGACTCAAGACTGCTCCCTGATGTTCCCCCACTAGAAAACTCATGCGATTCAACACGTTTCCATTTATTATCTCACTTTGCTAATGGCCCTGTGGATGGTTTTTAATCAACATCACAGGGTCCTTATCTAAGCCAATCTGAATTAATTTTGTGAGTATCCTCTCTCGCTGGTGTTCACTTCAACAAGAGGGAAAACAAAAGCAGAAGAGGCTATTGCTCACCAGAAGGCTTTTCTGGGAGATCTGGAAATGAGGAGGAGGTGAGAATAAATGGTTCATTCTCCTCTCTCAGGAGTCTGGTACATTTATGGCCCCCCACTGCCTTAATATCTATACTTCTCTTAATTTTTAATGTATGTATTTTTAAACTACTTGTCAAGGTAGGGAAGTGCTATTATTCCCACTTTTATGAATAAACTCCTGCACAGAGAGAATAAGGAGGTGGTCAGCTCTGTTCCTTTAGCAATCATGGTTACAAATGGAGAGGTTACAGTTGCTTTTGCATTTTCACCTCTCTTCTGGAAGTTACTGTGCCATGCCTGCTTGTGTATCTCTAGGATGATTGAGCAAATGCACCATCAAAGTGATTTAATCTTGTCTTTAAAATAAATACAAAATAAATAAAAAAAAAAAAAAATCCATGTTTATATGTCAGTATGCACATATCTGTAACATGAAGACAGGCTGAGAAAGTTGGGGCTGTTCAGCCTGGAGAAGAGTAGCTGCGTGGAGACCTCAGAGTAGCTTCCAGTGTCTGAAGGGGGCTACAAGGATGCTGGAGAGGGACTCTTCATCAGGGACTGTAGTGATAGGACAAGGGGTGATGGGTTCAAACTGAAACAGGGGAAGTTCAGGTTGGATATAAGGAAGAAGTTCTCTACTGTGAGGGTGCTGAGGCACTGGAAAGGTTGCCCAAAGAACTGGTAAATGCTCCATCCCTGGCAGTATTCAAGGCCAGGCTGGACAGAGCCTTGGACAACACAGTCTAGTGTGAGACGTCCCTGCCTGTGGCAGGGGGGTTGGAACTGGATGATCTTAAGGTCCTTTCCAACCCTAACTATTCTATGATTCTATGATTCTATGACCTGAATACCACTTTGAAAGACTGAGCCAAACTAGATGTAAAATGATGCCAAAAAAAAGTGAGCATCAGGCACCCAGAGCACATAACTGCTTAATACAGACCACAGGATATCGAATAAGACATAGAATGATATCTGCTGTATATCTTCAAGTTATTTGGGCACCTCCTTCTCACTCAGCTGGGTGTTGAGATATTTCTGAAGACCTGGACCGAAGTGCTTTCCTTGATGTTATACAGGAAGTTTGCACTGGATTTGAACCCAGATCTGCAGAGTTTAAAATGTGCTCCCCACCTAAGGACGTCTCTCCTTTCCTATCAAGAGGATAATAATGTCAGGTGATGGACATTTAAGCTCCAGTCAGTTTTATGACTACACTCTTTTGTTCCCTGTCCACATGCACAACTTCCTCCACTGTCACCTCCCAATAAACAGTTTTAATGTTGTACTTACATTCCTTTTGGATGAAAATAAAAAGCCCTTTTCTGCTATGGGGAAAAGGATTAAGAAAGGCATTTACAGTATGGACTTACTTTATGTGGGTTATTTATTTTTTGACATATTAACTGATGTTTCTGAATCACCTCTAGAATATTCTCAAAAATATTCTCAAAAATGTCTTTTTTAATGAAATCCAGCAGGATTAAAAAAAAAACCCAACCAGTTATTCCCTTTTCCCTCCCACCCCTCTCACAATCAAAACTCATGGGGAAAAAAGAAGAAGGAAAGAAAAAGAAGGTAAAAGGAAAAGGACCAAATTTTTCCAGGAGCACCAGCATAAAGAAATTAATCATGAGCTAAGAAATGATCTAAGGGAGCACAGAGGGAGGTAAAAGCATGAAGAAGACAATTAGGAAAATATTTGCAGGAGCAAACTCTATAAATACTCGTTATAGTTTTTAAACACGTCCAAATGAATAGGTGTTCTTGCTTCTGCCTTTCTCACTAATACATTTAGTGCAAAAAGACACGGAGGACTAAATGTTTGTCACCAATAGCTTCCTCATGTGAGGAAATAATTACACTTTTTTTTTTCACTCTAAATTTTTAAACACAGCCGGGTTGGAAATGAATTGCCTTTGAATTGCTAAAAATAAGCATAAGAAACTTAATCTAAGTCCATCACCAGTGCAATTTATACCATACACAACTTCAGTGAGGTGTAATTAGCAGTGCATTGCAATAATTTATTATTGGTTTAAAAAGCCTGATCAGGACCTTCCAGCAAAATGGAAAAATGGGAAGCTATGTGCCAGACATATTATTCTGGTTTATATTAATTCAGTTATTTTACCTTCGGTGCACATATATCTATCCATACAATGCGAATGCTCCATTGAGAAGGATGCTGAATATTGAACCTTTGGCTCAATATGAAGTATGAACTCTGAAGCATAGCTGCAATAATACTTCCATTTGCATTATTATGATTAACATTCCTCTGAATAGGAAGCATCTAGTAATATTAATTGCAGAAATAGTAAGACTGCAATTGTCATAAATCACTGTGCAGTGTAAAGCAAGCTCTCCAAAAACCTTATAGAAAAACTCGGGTTTTGTGTCGGTTTTGGAGTTAATTTCAACCTCATTTTCACCAGGCTTTCCCATTTGTGTCTGTTGACAAGACAGTAATTATGCTTTTCTCTTGATTAACACATTCTTTTCAGTAAGGTCCCAAACAGCTTTCACATGAAAGGCTGAATTCAACAGACCATGGTTTTTCTCATTACAGACTTAGCATTCACCCGTAGTTAATTTATCTCACAGATACTTCCTGTCTCATAGGAAGAAGGGTGGCCTTGAAGCTAATGCTTTTGATTTGATCAGAATTTTTCTCCACAGCAGTTGAAATGAATGCCTTTTCAAATATGATGATTATTGAATTCATTTAAAGAGTGAAAATAGGGGGAGGAAATGTATACAGTTTCTTTACCTAAAGCACAGATTCAAGGGAGATTTCACCTTACTTGAAACAATACCATCTCTAAATCTGTACAAACTTATCAAATCTTTATCTGTATATTTACATCTTTGTATCAAGTAGACATTTCCCCCTTCACTACCATTTCTTTCCTCAACACTGTGAGCAAAATTGGCAATATTCATTGATAAATCAAAGCGAGCAACTTTGACATTTGGTGCATCAGCTTTGATTCGTAACAGGCATACGATGCAGTGATTTATTTTGATGTATCACATTGTACCCTAAAGAGCATCCAAAACCAAAAATGCCTTCATTATAAGTGTTGTAAAAATAAGGGATCTCTATCAGGGACCACACACAAGAAGAGAAGGATTTCTTGCCACCTGTGCTCTTTAATCTAGACTTTTGATGGTTGGATCGTTTTGGGGTTTGCTTGCTTGGGGGCTTATGTTATTTCCAAATGTATCATATATTCAAAAATCAACTGAGAGGTCTAAGCAGAGTTCAGCCCTGGAAATTGCAGAGCTTTTCCTGCTAGCATGCTGCTTTGGTCAATCCTTGATTAACTCACAGTAGGTGGATGCCCCAAATTACTGTGGTAACAATTGAATTCCTAATGACAGCGTCCACTTTGCAACATCCCTCCCTGAGATGGCAGCAATTAGTGCCATCCTCAACAGCACAAGCAATGGTCATAGGTGGCCTGGTTGCTGCTGGGAGGCTGAGGCAAGGAAGTAGATCGCAGACATGTTCTCACCAAGGATGTTCAGACTAACTATACATTTCTGGTCGGGAATACTTTATTCCCCATCTCTATGCCTGATCTGAGGATGCTGCAAAGCAGTTAGACATGTTCTGTGGTCCACTTCATCCCTAAATAATGCTTTTAGCAGATGTTTACTATTAAGCCTAAGTTTAAGTCTCACTAGAGTCAGCAGAGCTTCGATCTGTGTCAGGTTCCCTCAGAGCGCTGCAGCCAAATGGGGACAGCCCGATGAGTTGGAGACACTCATGACCAGGATTAAATAAATAGATACATACATAAACTGGTCACTGCTGCATGTTTCTCTCCATCTTTTTCTCCATTATCACCCTCTGCTGTAAGCAATGACTGGGGGTTTGCTGTCTAACACAGCAGCTAAGCCAGGTGAAGTGGGAAGCGGAGACAGCACATGCGGAAATGAGCTGAAAATCATCCTCCCAAGCAAAGCCTTGCTCACAGGACAACCTCTCATTATTTTGTTCCCCCATAGAGAACAGAAAGGCATGGCTGATGTATTCAGAGATCATAGGCATGTTCCAAAAGGCAGCAAATGAATGCAGAAGAGAGTCTGCATTGGGTTCAACAGAGTCAAAGGACATCTTTCTCTAAAGCAGCACATTCCTTTGCAATGACTGAAGCTCAACCACCACCATAACCTTATCACTTTCTACAACTACCTGAAAGGAGGTGGTAGAGAGATGAGGTCAGTCTTTTCTCCCAAATAACAAGTGACAGGACAAGAGGAAATGGCCTCAGGCAGCGCCAGGGGAGGTTTAGATTGGATATTAAGAAAAATTTTTAGCCTGAAAGGGTTGTCAAGCACTGGAACAGGCTGCCTAGGGAAGTGGTGGATTCACCATCCCTGGAGGTATTTAAAAGACATGTAGATATGGCACTTAGGGACGTGGTCTAGTGGTGGACTTGGCAGTGCTGGGTTAACAGTTGGATTCAATGATTCTGAAGTTCTTTTCCAACCCAAATGATTCTATGATTCTATAAACATGCTTCAGACCTGCACATCCTCTCTTTTCACACCAGATTGACACTCCATGTAGAAATATTTATTGGCTTCAGCCTTATGTTTCATTGCCATATATGCTGACAGCTAGTCATCAGAAAAAAAAAAAAAATCATAATGATCTTTATCCACACAATGAGTCCTTGGTGGGAAACACATGGGGAAGATGGAGCTTAGAAATCTAGGAGGAGATCCTTCATAACCAAACTGTAACAGATTACAAGATTTGCATGGAAGGCCATTATCCTCAGACACTGATTCAGCTGGCAAAGAGTTAAGGCTTATTATCCATCCCTTTTCTGGATAAAAAAGAAACAAGAGTAGACCATTATGGGAGGATGGAGAGTGCACCACTCGGGGGGAGGAACTACAGAAGCAGTTAAGACTGGAGAGCTGCTCTTTCCCTAAGCACCTCTTTTTGCTCACACATCAAGTCAATTTTGAACCTCATCAGCCAGGATGGCTCCCGTTGAATGAGTGTTTTGCACATCCTAATCGTTCCCAATTGTGTCCTAGGGGCCATTTCACAGTATTTTACTTCTGCTGCTATGTGGGGTTTTTTAAGAAGGGTGAGGTTGGGTTTTAAGCAGTTTATAAAGTCAGAAAAAGCTACACAGTGAAGGCTTCTCAGAATTAAGATAATTTTCTCAGTATGTAATAATTTCAGGTGGAAAAATGGATTTCTGGGAAATGGCAGCACCAGTAAAGGATGTGGAATGTGTCCTGTTGAGCTCCGGCAGAACTACATTTTAAAGTTCATCAAAGAATTACTGCCCTGTACCCTTTGTGGACCAAGCTCTTCATCCTCCCCTGTTGCAAGATCACCAGGTAACCTTTGTGCAAGAAGTCGGCTTCCACATTCTACTTTTAATTGTGCCATATCTAAGTCTCATTTGCTTGTATATGTTTTGGTCATCACAGATTTAGCTCAGCTAACTTTATACAGCTACATATTAATTATTAAAGAGCTATCAATCTAGCCTCACTTAGATGTCTAGTTTTTAGTTGCATAAGTCAACAGTCAATGAGTCTCACCCCAAGCTGATTTCTCACTGCAAATGAGTACCTTTCCCTCTGGCCAATAATTGCAATGTTGCCTTGATAAAGGCTAAGCAGCATTTCAGTAATGACACGGTTCTAAACATTACAGTTGACCACGATAATAAACCTGGTAAATAACTTATTTTGCCAAGCCAGGAGAACTCAAGGACAGAATATCCAGTTTTGGCCAACTGGAACAAAGAAACAGGGCATTTTCATCAGCCTGAAGTGTAGTGACCTTCTTTGAGTTGCTTCTGCTGTGGGAATTCGGTTCATTTAAGTTAGATTTCGCATGGGTGGGCAATTATACCAAAATGCAACAGCTTCTCTCTCATTGTGAAGTTGCTTCTATACTTGCAGGGTTTAAAATTACTATACCCATCTGATCAAGGCTTGAAAAGCAGTTTAGAAAGCATATATAAAACCTTTCTTTGGATCTTACCATAAAATTTGTATGAAATGCTCATAATCCATATCATTAAATTCAAAGCATTAAAATATTACTTTTGTGCAATCACACCTCCAAAATAAATATTTTCCCGGTCTACTGTGCAAGAAAGAAAAGAAATGTCTTTTTTGGCTTCTGGATCATTTTTTCAGCTACTCCTTTTTCTGTGGGAAAAATATTTCTTCTGTTGGGTTCATTTCATAAGTAAAAACATTTCTCCTGGCCTATTCGAACTGTATGTTAAAAATGTTCTTGTAGAAGAAAGGATTTCTGTATTGCCTAGAAAAGCATGACAGTGTGTTTCCCAGTTCACAACAGATGTGTCTATAATTGTTGCTCAATTGTTGTCCCTGTAACGGCTTCAGGTCTTTCAGCACAGACTTGACCAACAATAAAATATAATCTCACCATCAATACGCTTTTCGTTAAAGCTGTTAAATGGAAGCAACAATCTTTCCCTTTATCCAGTGCTGATCTATAATCCAAACCCCCTTCAAATGCTTTGCAAGGAAGGGTAATTGCTGCCCCTATTTTTTTGCCAGTGGGTAGGTAAGCTGACATTGAGAAGTTTACAGGAGCACAACTATTGAGATCAAGGATGGAAACCTTCACCCTAATAAAAGCTCTCAATCGTGGACTGAACTATGTGGAGCCCACATTTCTTGGAGAATATAAACACTCCCAAATATCACCTTATACATGCTATCTGGTCATTTTGTAGGTTATTTGTACAGCTGAACTTTGACATGCTCTGGCTTGAAAATGATGAGGAAAATTGCAGCTTCCTTGCAATGTTTTTATCCCACTTGCCACAGATAACACACAAAATCACCTGTGAGACATTCGTGTTTGCAAATTTCTTAAGAGTAGAATAAACGTAAGAAATGCCAGACACCAATAATTAACAAGATGTACAAAGCAAAAGCTCCCAGTATAACCATTGTGACAAATTAATGGTACATGAAATGGATATTAAATAATCTTTTAACATCTTTTTAAAAGCTGTTTTGTTCAGAAATTAAAACATTATGTAGCTGCTGGAGTGGATCAACAGGTAGATTGGGTTAGATAGTTCTGCACTGCTTGAGGGCACATTGTGCCTGAAACGTGGCTGAACTCACTCCTTAATTTGTAATTGATTTACTGGTGTAAATCAACTGGTTGTTGCATTGGTAAGACCAGTACCATGTGAACAGAGGGCAAGGACACTGTTCCTGAAGCTCAGTGTTTCTGGGTTGGGAGGATGCGCTCCTCACCATTGTCCCCTTGCTTTCTGGTGTGCAACACTGCTGGGGAGGGTGTTGAGAAAGGGGTGCAATTAACATGGACTATGTAGGGACTTCACATACCATCCCCTGTGCCTCTGCCACAGCTTTTCTCCTCCAGCTCAATGGGATCACACCCTAACACATGACCAGTCCAAAGAGAAATGGGCAGTGGTTCCACTGGGACTAATCAAGGGTGCTTCTTACCCTGAGAGATGCCAGCACAACCTGAAGCATCTTCAGGTCTGGGAGGTCTGACACAATACTTAAGAAAGACCTGCACCTTTCCAAACCAGCAAAGAGAGGCCATGTGAGATATCCTAGGACATCCCAAATGGATCAAACCTTTACTCCAACAGAGAATACATTCATAACTGTATTCTTTCTTTGCATCCCACCACATGCTACATCTACCCCATTGCTGCATGCTTAGTAGTCTGTCCTGCTGGCCATCACGCTGAGGCAAATGTAGGCATGCTGTGATGCCCTCTCTGGAAACCAGGGAAGAATTTACCTCCTGCATTTAGGTGGCGTATTGACATTTGAATGGCTTTAACAAGGGTTCCCACTGCAAAGGAGCAATCAAGGGTAGAGCTATGAAAAGGTTTCTATTTATGATGACAGGAGAGGTCTGTGGCCTCTGAATGTCCTTCTGTCCCTCCATTCCCCGTCCTGAAAGCCCAGGGTGAATAATTTAGATACTTCTGGAAAGTTTCAGGAATGAGGTGGTATTAAAAAGGTCAAAGCATATACTTTACTTATGTGGCTGGACATGCACACACAAATACAACTACATATATCTACATAAACATATATATACACTCATCGTGAAATTTGCTCTTATCAACAGAACTACAAATACCAAGTGAGGACTGCACAGCTGGAGCCAGACTGACATATTGTGCTGTGCTGTAATGACTCAGCACAGGAGTATTTCATTTCCTCCCAGAGGCAAAACGTCTCTCCTTCTCCACTGGAAGGGCTGGGGTGGCTGAGCAGCCTTTGCTTTTTAGTGAGTACATACTACGATACAGAGGGTTATAATTTAATGAGGAAGATCCTGTGGATCAGAATTGCAGCATTTTTCTTGATTTCCCTTAGAATAAGAACAAAATGGGCATTCAGGTATTAGCTACACAGAATAACTCAAACCTCTTGATATTCACACCCACATGAAAAGATCCCATTCTCTGCCAGAAACAACTTGTGTGTCATGGGAAGAGGCCCATCACAAACCTTTGTTTCAGACCTTTCTACTCCATCCCTTAATAAAACAAGAACACACCCTTTGCTGAGTGCTGGGACTACAAGAAGGAACCTGTTTAATGAGATGCCTTAACAGCCTCTCCACCAGACTTGTCACAAGTATCTTTACAGCTGTGATTGTACCAGGAATAGTTCACTGGATCATTTTCTATAACCAGCCTTATTATTCTCCACCTCCTGCCCAGTTAATAATTTGTATAAAAATAACATTTCAGTGTTTATAGAAAATTTGGAATTCTCTGATGGCAATAGCCACACTCTCCAGGGTACCCCCCCAGGACAACACAAATAGCATTAAGGTTCGAATTTGAGATACTCTTCCTCATTTCATTATTTAATACATCTCAAGGAGGGCTTGAAACTAATGCTATCATCTTGAGCAGACTGATTGGATCTTTCCCTGCACAACAGAAGGTGAATAAAAGCAGAGGATCCTCATGCATTCTCCTTTGCCATGCTGCAGCTGTGCTCCCAGCCTTTCTGTCCCTCCTGACGATGCTGCAGTAGATTAGTAGTACAGTAGATTGGCATTTTCCTGCTTATCACTAGATCTCCATCATTCTGTGAATGGCAACAGCGTTCCTTCAGACCTACTTTTGTAAAGCAAACCTATATCCATAGGAGCAATTAGTCCCCTGCTGTGAGTTTAGACACGCCAGCTCTACTGCAGCTGCTCTCTGTTGCTGGCACTAAATTTTCCTCAGTAGTGGATCAACGTGTTTAAACACTTTGATCTTCTTTATCTCAGTGAAAAGATTTGAAAGCCTCCTGGATGAACAAGTTTTCTTTCGGGTACAACTCCATCTCACCCACCATTTCAACACTGACCTCAAACTTTTGTGCTTTATTTACTGGAGAGGCATCGTCTTTTGAAATGGCTTCTCACATCCTCTCAGAGAGACTTTCCCCCTCCCCAACACTGAGCTTAAGTAACGGTACTTCAAACAGCAGATAAGAGGCACAAAGGGGACTCAGTCTTATACACAGCAATTCAGAATCATCTTAATCTCCGTCACGCACTTTCTGATTTTCTTTTTAATCTTCCGCAGCACAGTGCGCACCAAACACAGCTGAGAACTTGCTATTTAAGGTGCCTGATTACTGTTACACTATGAAAGCTTAACTAATGTTTAGAATACATGAGCACAAATAAACTGAAGCGAGGGAACACACATCTTGGATGTGGGTATGGTTAGGTAGATGATGGGAGATAAGAGTTAGTGTCACCATGCTCTTTCTGAGGGGTTGAGGTGAACCTCTCAAGGAGTGACAACTATGAGTGATGTGAAACTGGTGAGCAGGAAAAAGCATGGGGTCAGTGTCAGGTTTACTCCTCCAACCACTGCAGAATTCCTGATTTTCCTACTCAAACTATCATTCTGTCCCTTTGCAAACCATGGGGTTGGTACAGTGGGGAAATGGGGAATCCAACTCATATTCATTAATGAAATTACTTCTCTGAGCTTTGGACTGTTTAACCCCAAACTGACCTAATTTACTGTTGTGTAAAATGTTACCTCCTGTGATAAAGGCAACAGTTACACTGCTCATAGTGAAGATAGGGGGGATGAAGGAGAGACCTTATTGTGGCCTTTCTCTTCGTAAAGAAGGTTTTTAAGAAAGATGGGGACAGACTTTTTAGGAGGTCCTGTAGCAATAGACAAGGGGTAATGGTTTTAAACTAGAAGAGGGTAGATTCAGTCTAGATATTAAGAAGATGATGGATGAAGGCAATGAGACACTGGCACAGGTTGCCCAGAGAAGCTGTGGCTGCCCCATCCCTGGCAGTGTTCAAAGCCAGGTTGGACACAGGGGCTTGGAGCAACCTGCTCTAGTGGAAGGTGTCCCTGCCCGTGGCAGGGGGTTGGAACTGGGTGAGCTTTAAGCTCCCTTCCAACCCAAACCATGTTGTGATTCTATGATTCTATAAGGAGCCTAGAGAGTTTAATTGATATTACAACTTTCTGGATGTTAGGACCAAATTAATGGGGCTACACTCTTATCAAAATACTCAGAAATGCAGACAAGGCACTTTCCCTCACCCCCGCATTTGGAGCTGGCAGTGGCACAGAGCTCAAGAATAAACAGCATCATTAGAGAGGGTTTTTTCACAAAGGTTTGCTCCCTAGGCGTGATTTTAATACCACAGACAATCAGAAGAGTTGATAGAGAGACAGATAACTGAGTCAATACTCAGGTGAAGGTTATTTCTGCAGTTTGAGTGCTCCCACCCTGCACCAGCTGGTTTTATTACGCAGGTAGATGGAATGTGCTCTGCTCCATTTCCAAGGGAGCTACACAAGCCCAACGTAAATCAGTCAGCAAGTACCTTGAACCACACATATTAGGAATGTGAGTGAGAGGAATTCCAAAATGAAGCATGTTTAGACAAAGAAGCAATTATGGCATGGAGAGAAAAGGAGTGCAAAGATTTCAGCTGGAACCAGGGACGGAGCACAGTAGCTCAGGGAGGTGGAAAGTCTGATTCTGTATTTATATAGGCTTGTAAATGGGGTGATTTTAATCTCCTGAATATGACATAGCAATATCTATTGGAAGTGAATATCACAGACTGGTTCCCAGAAAGCATTTTGGAGACTGGTCTTCTAATATTCATACAGTTCAGAGAGCCGGATTCTGGTCTCATTTACAAAGGGTCTGCCCAGGTGTGCTTTTATGAATGTGAATGGAGTTACACAGTGCAATGCAGAATGGAGTCAAACGATAGCTAAATGTCTTGTGTTTTCACTGCAGAAGGAGGGGAGAACAGAGTGGTTCATATCACCGCATGCAGCAAGTTTGACCATAAAAATGCATTCCCAGTGGCTCAGCACCTGTTTAGATAAATGGTTTACTTGAAATCCACAACGTAGTACAGCTCGCACATTTATCCATATGGCACTAACATGAACTGCCAGCTGTGGCCAGTCGTCCAATATGTTCTCTCTCCATCTATGACATATGAAACCATATGGAATCATCTATCCATTAGGAAGAGATCATTTTCAGACAGGAAGGCTTCCTGACACAATTATTAGCTGTGGCGTTCTTGACCAGGAACAGGCTGAAATAAGCAGGAAACAAAAAGGAGCTTATGCTGTCTTAAGGGGTCATGTGAAGAATTTTCTGTTCTTAAATCATCTTTCAAGCTGGTCCTTTTTTCAAAAGAGAGTGCCTTTTATCTCTCAGCTTCATGTCATTCTGTTGCATGGGTTGCTATTTTCTCCACCCTGCGATGAGTGATCATGGTGCATGAGGGCTACTGCTCTCCCCTGAGTTTGGGTTTGATTTGGGCCAGCAGTCAGGTACGTGACTTGCTAGAAACAATCTGGTTTAGGAGCAACTGCTGCAAATGCTATTCACAAACAAGTGGTCCCAGAACTGGGACTCAACTGTATTTCCTTCCTAAGTGATGTTCTCTTTGCACATGCTGTTGGCTTCATGCTGAACCACAGCTAAACACTGTATATCAGCATAAAATCAAAGGAAAACAGTGACAAACCAGAGTCACTGGCTGAATTTAATAATATCTTTATTGAGACAGAAAATCCTATTAAGGCAGTTCGCCTGCTCTCCATCTGGAATAACTCAATTACTCTTGATTTGCACCAATGCAAATGAGATGAGAATCTGCCCCCAGAACACTTGCTAGCTATGCTCATTGACATGATCAGAAGTACAGTGTTGCCTATAATCAGCCCTGGTTTACCTCTAATGGATATAAGCAGAGACAAGAGCCTCAGGCATTTCAGGCTCTGTAGCGAACAGCCCGTCTCTGTGTGCCTGTAGAGTATGCAGATGATGTACCGAGAATCTGAGAAGCTTATCTTGGAAATTGTGTGACCCCCAAATGAGCCGAAAATCCAGAAATATTTCTTAAAAGTAGCACCCAGAGATACTGGACCTCTCCCCCCACATGCATTGTACGTGACCTAAAGTGAAAGAGGGTAGATTTAAGTTGGATATAAGGAAGAAGTTCTTCACTGTGAGGGTGCTGAGGCACTGGCACAGGGTGCCCAGAGAAGCTGTGGCTGCCCCATCCCTGGCAGTGTTCAAGGCCAGCTTGGACACAGGGGCTTGGAGCAACCTGCTCTAGTGGAAGGTGTCCCTGCCCATGGCAGGGGTTGGAACTGGATGAGCTTTAAGGTTCCTTCAACCCAAACAATTCATTAGATAACAGCTCAAAAGACAGTTCCCCAAAGTGCAGGCTTCGTAAAGTTATCAGTTGCTGTCTCCAGTTTAGCATAGCAATGGCCCATCTCCAGTCCTTCCCTCTTCATAGAAGCTGGTCACGACTGGAAGGATCTGGTTAACAAGTTTTGTGCTGTCCTGCTGACACTGTCGTATCATGTATTCTGGAAGAGAGAGACTGACAACTGCTTGCAGTCCCACCACAGCCCACAGTTAGGGCAGTAAATGGGAAGCCAGGAGAAAGACAACATATGCTTCTTTAAAAAGCAAGCTTCACAACAGTAGGTGGGTCTCTGCACATGTCCAACTGTTTGGGTGTTTTCCATACCCAAATAATGGCATTCACACAGTATTCCCTTTCTTGTCAGCTGTGCTGGTTTCTGTAGTCATAGACCTGGAAGTACCCAGTGTCCACTGGTTATAGATAGTTATAGAGCATTAGTGAGAAAACACCAACAAAGGGCCTTTGCAAGCAGACTAGGAGTTAGTCACACCAGAACAGTTTAATGTGTAGTAAGTTGAGGTTTCAGACTTTTTCCTGGCTGGTTGGTCATATGCAGAAGGTGACTATGACAGACACAGTAAACAAGAATTCATATACACTTCAGAATATTTTAGGCACTCAATTACATGCAACACAAAACACATCAAGTGGGGAACCTAAATTCTCTGCCTACTTAATGCAGGCATTGCCAGATAAACTAACATTTAGCTAACATTAAAAATCAGATGGCGTGAATAAACCAATAATTGTCCACTTCGCTGACAAAATCAACAAGGAGGTAATAAGAGTCAGTCTTGCCTAGAGAAAGAGCACTAACTGGGAATTGGGATACACGGATTTGTTTCCTATCTATACCAAATGATCTTCATATGTTAATCTTTCCAGGGACATCAGCCCATGGTTTTCCAGTCCTACTTTGCTGGCACTCCAGCTAATAAAGGATGATGTTGTCCATCTACTAGCCACAAGCAGTTGTACCAGCACTTTTTTTTTATTCCCATGATCAGGGACACCTTTGTGATGAATCTGACATTGACAATCATTCTCCCACTGACAATTTGCCTTTCTTTGGTCCTGTAACTGCTTATACTTCATATCTTCATCATGCATACCTAACACATTTTGAAACACGGAATGCATGTTTGAAACCACATGCAAACATCCCACCACAAGAGCAGTTTAGCTCAATGCCATGCCACACCATGCATTAATAGTTCTACCCATTGCTTCCCACCTTTAAATCCATACCAGGAATTTCCTCACTTGTATTTGTACCAGCTACCAAGTCAACATATCACTTTAGCTCTGACATGTATATCTCTGCTTTAGACTACAATCTGGATCAGATAGCTTCCTAAATCTACAGAGTTTATTGATTAGGACTGTAGAGATCATAATCAATCAGAAAGTAATAGAACAAGCTAATCCATATGCTTCAATACATCTGTATGCACAGGCAGGGGGTTTAAAACACACATATCCATAAAAATGTTTCATATAGCTACCAAAATTTTATAAATCAGTGTTTGCAGCTTTCATAATGTATTTGAACAAAACATCTCAGAAATTCAGCAAAATTAGAGGTTGCTGCTCCAACCTGGCATTTTGGCTAGGAATTGATAGGATTATTTGCTTTTTTCATTCTTTCCCTATGCTTCTACACCTACCGCAAACAAATGCTATGCCATCAGTGCCACCCTAAAAGAGAGTATCCTGAGAACATGGTTGATGGTAACAGAATTTATTTCAAGCACAAAGCATTGTGGATATACGAAACACTAACAAAGCCCATGTGCTGCACAGATCAGCTACCAGCCCCAAGTAATCTGTCCTACAAGAAAGTTGCCAGCCCAGCTGCAGGAGCAGCAAGCTCCAGAGCTGCCCATCAGCCCTTCTCAGAGCCATTGCATTGAAATCCTGGAGAAAAAGCCAACAGAAGTTGACTGCTTTATTATTTGTCACACTGAGCCTTGAAGAAAATTCTGCAGGAGTGTTTACTGTCACACTTTCTCGAGTACCTCTTGTCACAAGTTGAAGTGACCTTGCAGAATGTGGCAGAAACTATAACAAACTGTAGCAGGACCTGAACCCCTTCTCATTTCTCTTTTAGTTAGTGATTGGGAAGAACATGTCCAAGACACTCTTCAAGGCAGATCAAACCATAAGTGCTGCAAAACTAAGGTGCCAGGCAGCTACTTTTTGAGAAGCCCCTGGCACATTAACTCCCTAGAGCTGAAGATAAGAAACCAGACCTTTGACAGGTGGGGCCTAATTAGAATTATCCTGGCTTTTCATTAACTTCAGTAAAGCTGCACTGACACTAATGTGGAATTAGAGCGAAGAAGACTAGTTTGTCTCCTTCTGTAGCAGGCAAATGCCAGCCCAGACCCAGGGATGAGACAAGCACCTTGCCCAGCGCTACCATTCCACAGATTTTTGACTCATTAATGCCTCTGATTCCTTTCCCACTTGTTGCCTACTGAGACGTGATGATTCCTGGGACAGGGTCTGTCTTATATGCATTTACCTATGGACTGATGTTGCCTGAAACTCTAGGAGCATTAAACTGCCACAGCTGCATTCAAACGTAAATACTTCAAATGACAGAAAAATGTTTACATCTGCATCATATATTTCTTGTGTGGGAAGGGGAATAAGCTGCAGAAGTAAGAGGCAGGTTTGCTGTAATGCAATACTATGGCTTGGAACAGTATAGTTATTTTAGTGGGGTATTTATATTCTCAGCTGACATAGTTATACTGCTAAAACCTTCTTCCAGTGCTCGCCCAGTCTGTGCTGGAGCAGAATCCTTCACAATACTGCTGCAATCCTGACTGGTACCTGCGGATGTAACTGTAATGCAAATAATGAATAATAAGAAGTAATAATTGGACATGAACTGCCTGCACTGTGCTGTCATGGGTAGGCAATACAAATTGCAGAAATTTTTCCTGCTCCCCTCTATTCTGCTCTAGGTGACAAGCTGTTTGTTAACTTTTCCTTCACTGTTAGCAATGAAAATGTGCATATGTGGCAGCTAGTAACTCAAGCTTCCCACGGGGACAGTCAATTCTCTGCTCCTTGGTCCTGCGCTTAGTTCCCTTAGTCACTTTTCCCCTACGGATCCAGTAATAGAGCAGAAGAAGACATGCCAGAAAGAGAATGAGAGCAATAATTAACCACAAGGAATGGGGAAACATGACTGGTTAGAAGGAGCAAGAAACAATGGCATGTCAAACAGCAAAACACCAGTGCTTAATGGTTTAAACAAGGAACATGAAAGCCTTGTTCTTTCTTGTCCAGTGACACAGGAGCCTCTCTATCCACAGAAATATCTCTCCGTTAAAGGATAACATTAAACAATCCAATCTTTAATAAGCCACTAGAAACCCAGGGGCACAAGACAGACCCCCTTTGTTTATCACAGACCTTATATGCTCAGAGGTCTTCAGATGAATGAGGTGCCAGACAGGAGTCTGAGAAGGCTGGGGGTGTTAACTCAACACCCTCCATCAGCTTCACAGAACCATCACTGCACGCACCCAGACTCCACCCTGGCTTTCCCACAGTGGCTGAGGATAATGAGCAAATTACTCCGAAACTGTAAGAAGTCTAAAACTTCTAAAAAAAAAATTCTGCTTCTATCTAAAAGTCAGGTTTTATGTTATGTATTTACTACAGGAGTGACATGCTGAGAAAAAAATCTTAGCTTTGATGACTTCAACAGAAGAACTCCAAGAGTCACTCACTTGCCTAAGGAAGGGCATCTAGTCCTGTTTGAGACCTCCTGGAGTATCCCACAGCTTCTTGCCCATCTCATGCGCACCTTCTGGAATACCTTGCAGCATCTCATACAGTGCTAAGCACCTATGTCGAGGTACCTGCATTGCTCTTCAGTCTGTACTAGGCTACAATTTTACCCTAAGGCTAATATGTGATGAGTTAAGAGTTTGCAGAAAGCTTCCTTTTCTTGCTTGGATCACAATAGTAGCTGGTCTTTGGAGAACAAAACATTGCAGAGGCAGGATGAAAATACGTGACCAGCATAGAGCTCATTTACCCTTTCTGGCTTGCGGCATGGGGAGCAGATAGAATCATAGAAACACAGAATTATAGAATGGTTTGGGTTCGAAAGGACCTTAAGATCATCCAGTTCCAACCCTCTGCCATGGGCAGGGACGCCTCACACTAGACCATGCTGCTCAAGGCTCTGTCCAACCTGGCCTTGAACACTGCCAGGGATGGAGCATTCACCTCTTCTTTGGGCAACCTGTGCCAGGGCCTCACAACCCTCACAGTAAAGAACTTTTTCCTTATATCTAACCTGAACTTCCCCTGTTTCAATTTGAACCCATCACCCCTTGTCCTATCGCTACAGTCCCTGATGAAAAGTCCCTCTCCAGCATCCTTGTAGATCATGCATTTCAACCCATAGCAAGTGTTAGAATTAAAAAACTTAGGTCTGGATGTCAGGTCTTTAAGATATTTCTTATCTATAGGCTGAAGATTCAAAACTGTAACCTCTTAAGTAGGGATTTGCCTAATGCCTCATATAAAGCACGCTGACTCCTGCTCTAATACCAGTTCTACACATGCACGACTCTTAGTTTCTCTGTTTGCACCACTGGGGCACCAACTCTGCATTAACATCATTGCAAGCATCAGATGTAGCTGCAGAGAGGCAGTTTCAAGACTCGGAGTTTTTGAAGATCCATCCAAATCCTTGATTAAGACAAGGAACGCCCTGTTTAATGTTTCACTTTCAACAGCAAACTAACACCGGGGGGAAGATGAGGCTTCTGTGCTTCGCATGAGAGCTGGGCTGGCAGGTTCTGCTCAGGGTTTTTTTCACATCAAGCTCCAAGCACAGCCACCTGGGAGTCACTTGACTCCTAGACTTGGTCAGACTCATGGCAACTTCCCAAGCACTCTTATATGCTTGTTCTAAGAAAAGAGATCCAGCACTATCTTTAAAACTGAAGCAACCCAGAGCTCTGTCCCATTAGCTCCACAGGACAGATAAGTTCCAAAGCACTTTGGCAGGGAAAGTGTATCTGACACCCTTCCCTTCCGTGATACCTCTCCAAGTAGACTCCTAATTTGAACTGCAGTCTTTGATAGGACACTCAGTAAAGTGAAAGGGGGGGTTTGGGAAGGTATCTGGCAAAAACTGGCCTGGTTGATACTGCACATAATGCCCAGAAATCTCCTTTGAGGTTACTCTTCATTAAGCTAGATGATTCCCTATGAGAAGGGTAATCTAAAAAGGTGGGGAGGCGCATGCAGATAGGTAACTGAATCCCTGCACAAAGTGCAACCCCTCTCTGAAAGGTGTTATGGAGAATGAAATGCATGTGGGCTGTGTGAAAATCCCTCATTTGCACCAGGACATGAGTGTGTAACAGGCTCCTTTGCTCTTCCTCACTCCTCACACTTGCAGAATAAAGACTCCCCAAACCTTTAAAGATGCCAGCATGGTGTTTACACCTTGCTACAAAGAGCAGCAAGGTTTTGATCATGAAAATCTTCTCTGGGGTGAAATAATCACGTGAAGGGGGAGAGAGAAAGCAGGTTGAGTGTAAATGCGATAGAAAAAGATACTATGATTTTTCATGAACTTACAGAGTTAATTTATGAGAATTTAAAAAAGAAAATCCCCATTGTAGGATGAACTTACAGCTAGGTTGCCCTTCCCTGTATTTGCCCTTTCTGACAGACCCCTTAGATGGATTTGCCAGGCAGTTGGAGCTGGGCGCTTTTTGGCATCATGGGCAGGGAGGGGTTACAACCAGAGATGCCCCACATTTGCAGTGCTTCTCTAAGCCTCTGCATGCACACAAACAAGAGACACTGCTGCTTCTCAGGTTAAGAAAGATAAAATCAGGTCACTTAAGATAGGGAGAAGAAGGAATAAAACAAAACCAGAGCTCAGAAATCACCACCAAGGGAACAGTCCCTACATGTTAAGAGTAATGCAGAAGGAGAAGTGCTATTCCTGCAGTCAGACTCCAGTTCTTGCACCCGTTCCCTCTGTTGCCATGAGAATGTCTGTAATTCTGCCTTCGTTTCCCCACCTACGAAAAGGGGTCAGTACTCATATAATCACTTTGCAAAGTGCACAGGAAGATTATCTGCTTATTATTTGTCATATAAACACAGCTCTGAAAGCAGGAAGGAGTGTTTTTAACAAATAGCTCATAATATTTTTGACTTCAGTTTTTCCCAGGAAGGTCAATCAAAGTTTATTTTTCAGCCAAAAGAAAGTGCAGACCCTTTAACCATTTCATCTCTGATGGGCTGTCTTTACCTAAAGTGACTTACACACAACACATGCTTTTATAGCATGTGCTTCCTTGGTCAGTGATGTATGCGAGTCACAGTGAGCAGTACATGAAACAATAACAGATTGATTTGTATTTTAATAATCTGACCTTGTTTTAGCTGGGCAGGCAATGGTGGTTTACATCCTGTCATGCTGCAGACATGACAGGTTATGGATCCTTGTTAGGCTGCTTTGAATATTGAGTGGCTTCACACTTCTACCACAGAAACAGAGATCCAAATAACTTTAAATAATTTGGAGTATTTCAATAACATGCAAGTGGCTGCAGCTTTGCTCTTTAGCTTTTAACCTGCACAAGCTTGAGTGGTTTTGTGCCCTTTACAACGAAAGGACCAGGGCAAATTTCTGTTCCAGCATACCCAAAGCCTATTTTATTTGTTCTAATCAGATTGACCTGGATTCACTTGGCTTCCTCCAAGCAAAATTCACTGTACTGCTCAAGACAGAAAAATAAAGCCCTCAAAATACCTGCCAGATGCAGTGACCCTCAGCTAAAAGAAAAGATTTTCATCAGCATATAATGTTATTTCTTCAGCTGATTTGCTTTTGTCTCCTAAAAGCCTGTGGGACACAAAGACAGCACTAACTTTCCCCCCATCACAATGCTCAGTGATAACATTAGCTGACCCACTTCAGCACTGCAATGACTTATGCTATTAAATGACTGAAGGCAAATTGATTCTTCTGTCTTCTCATGACCTAAGAAATTACTTCTTTTTATCATTATGAGGGCTTACCACTTACCAAAGAGTGTCTTCTAGGGAGAAGGAAGCTGCCATATGACCTGTGTAAAGTTGGTAAATAGTAATTTAGACTGTTTACTTTGCTTCCCCTGGACTTGCTCCAACAAGTCCACATCCTTCTTATGTTGGGGGGACCCAGAACTGAATGCAGTACCCCAGGTGGGGAGCTTAGGCATCAGCCTAAGCTAGTCTTGTCATCAAATCTTACTGGGCGTCTAAGTTAATGGTTGCAAATGTGCTGCTTTGAGAAAATGAAGATGTAGTCAGATAGACTCATCTGTTCCCCCTTGAAGTCTAGAGAGATACTTGTCTGATATGAGATGAAGAGAAAAATGGGGATGAAAGGCAACTGGTATTGGACTCATTTTAAAAAGGCTTCCTCATTCAGTCATGAAATACTCTAATTATTCACTGCAGGGTTGGTTCAGATGTGGATCCATAAAACAGATGGTCTCCATCCATCGCTTACTTGTAACTGAAGGGTCCACTGCATGCTGGCATTTAGTTTGGCAAAATGGAAGGAAGGGCAGGGCATTAACTTGGTTAAACTCATTATCAATCCATTGTTGATATGCTTAATTGATAATGATGACTTTTTTCTGCATCAGAAGGCAGTTCATGCCAACAGAGGGTTATAATAAGAACAGTAGAGCAACATTTCCTAGATCAAAGTAGATGGGCAACTATTTTGAATACCAAGCTGGGTGAAGGGGAAGATACCTTCATGGCTTGGGAAATCCAACAAGCAGGATGGGATTGCACTATGGACTATGTGCTGGGCATGCATTACATAAAATCATAGAATCATAGAATGGTTTGGGTTGAAAAAGACCGTAAGATTATCTAGTTCCAGTCCCCTGCCATGGGCAGGGACACCTTCCACTAGAGCAGGTTGCTCCAAGCCCCCATGTCCAATCTGGCCTTGAACGCTGCCAGGGATGGGGCAGCCACAGCTTCTCTGGGCACCCTGTGCCAGCGCCTCAGCACCCTCACAGGGAAGAATTTCTTCTTTATACCCAACCTTAATCTCCCCTGTTTAAGTTATAACCCATTACCCTTGTCCTATTGCTACAGTCCCTGTTGAAGAGAACAGTGATCTTGATTACGAGGGACTCACTAATTGTATGTTTAAGAGCAGGTACATAAATAAAACACCTCCACATTGTGGACAGATTACATGCAAGCATTTAATTCTGTTATGTCTACACTTCCTTCACAATTCCTGTTATATGGCCCATTGATAGGATTTTGAAATTTAATTCCCCAGCCCCTTAAGTCCAGAAAATACTTTCTAAATAATGTATTGCCAATACTGATCTGAATTAAGACCATCCTGTAAATGCTGTACCATGCAATTGATTTTGCTTTGCACTATTTGGTTTATTTTCCTTTTCTTTTTATTCTTCCCAGATGATATAAAACAATAACTGCATTTCTTATTTTGGTCCTCAATTGAGGAGCAGGAGTAATACCTCCAAGGGAGTAAAAGAACACTGTTAAGCAGTTTAAGAACACAATTCTAGCTTTGTGAAAGCAATGATAGTAACAGTTTACTGAGCTGGAGTGCCTTTCGTTTCAGAAGATCCTGAAGATCTTTACAAATTGAAATTGGTGGAGAAGTGTCATACAGCAATCTGACTAACATTGGCAACTCCGTACGAACACTTAGCAGCAAGACAGTGAGTTCTATGGAAAAGGCCCTGTTAATGTGCACTGTGAGTGAAATATACCCATCATCCTAAAATTAACTCAGTTTTTTAATGCATATTTGATAGATGAAAGATCCAGTTTGTCCAATGAAGTGATTTTCACTTCTTCAGCACATAAAAAATGACTGCTCTTTATAAATCTTTGTAATTTGCCAAATCTTGATGATTTGGTCATTTTTCTTCAAAAGTCCAGTTTCATTTGTGAGTCATAACCTTCTAACTGACAGTCAAATAGAAAACCATCAACCAAAGCTGGTGATATATGGTCACCAGATCTATGAATTGGTTATTCTTATTTCTAAACAAAAAGATTTCAAACTTTCCTGGCAAAGAAAGTCATAGAATCATAGAATGGTTGGGGTTGGAAAGGACCTTAAGATCATCCAGTTCCAACCCCCTGCCACAGGCAGGGACGTCTCACCCTACACCATGTCACCCAAGGCTCTGTCCAACTGAACACTGCCAGGGATGGAGCATTTACCACTTCTCTGGGCAACCTGTGCCAGTGCCCCACCACCCTCACAGCTAAGAACTTCTTCCTTATCCCTAACCTGAACTTCCCCTGTTTCAGTTTGAACTCATCACCCCTTGTCCTATCGCTACAGTCCCTGATGAAGAGTCCCTCTCCAGCATCCTTGTAGACCCCTTCACATAATGGAAGTCTTAGGTTATAAATTTACTTAAAGTTATTCATAATATTATTTCCCAAAATGTTTGAAAACTCTGAAAGAATGGAGGCTTTTTAACCTACACCAAATACATGAGTTTGGGTTTTTTTCCTAAGCAGTCTTTTACAGGGCTGCTTAAGGTCTGCTTAACACAGTATTTCTGCCATCTATTTTTGGAACATTAGGTGAATCCCAAGCTTATTAAACAGCTGCACTGTGCTTCTTGCTTCAGGCTGGGGAGACCATGTCTGAACAGAGCCTGAGCTCTCCTTCAACACTTCTTGGTATGTACAGGTGGCACATGAGATGTTGATCATTTGTTGCTTTAGCTGTAGAGAAGAGCCAGGCGTGGAGGAAACTGTGACTCAGAGATGAACACTTTAAAGTACTTTTTGGCTTCTTCAGGGCTGCTGTAACCGAGACATGGTGTAGAGCCCTTGCTGAGGGCTGTACACTCAGTTGGATGATGCTTTCACACTTGGTGGATGCCAGTACAAACCCACTGAGTCAGTGAGTCAATAGGAGGATGCTGACTTGCACCAAGCATGGCCCAGGCTCTAACCCCGGTCTTCCAAGTGAATGCAAGTCTTGCCCCTGGTTTCACATCTTGTTCCAGGACATAACAAAGCTGATGAAGGGACTGGAGAATAAGTCTGATGAGGAACAGCTGAGGGACCTGAGGGGGTTTAGTCTGGAGGAGAGAAGGCTCAGGGGGAACCTTATTGCTCTCTGCAACTGCCTGACAAGAGGATGGAGCCAGGAGGGGGCTGGTCTCTGCTCCCAAGGAGCAAGCGATAGGATGAGAGGAAATGGCCTCAAGCTGCACCAGGGGAGGTTTAGATGGAGATGAGGAACAATTCCTTCCCCAAAGGGTGCTCAGGCATTGGAACAGGCTGCCCAGGGCAGCGCTGGAGTCACTGTCCCTGAAGGTGTTTACAAACCGTGTAGAGGAGGCCCTCAGTGCCATGGGTTAGTGGTGGCCTTGGCAGTGCTGGGGTAATGGCTGACTTGACGATCTTAAAGGTCTTTTCTAACCTAGTTGATTCTATGATTCTACGATTCTATCTAAACTCTACCAGGAGCCAGGGACTGAGCTCCGGCACTGGCTCCCCAGTTGCTGGCACTGTTTTGTTGCTGATGCTCCATAGCTGCGTTTTGGACCATTCCTGCTGGATCTCCTCAAAAAAAATCATCTCTGGAGGGAGTAGTAATGAGGGTGTGAGCTTCTTGCCACTTGTTCTTTAGGCTATAGATAAGTCCCTAGCATTATTTTATCTTACTTTTATTTTACTTTTTAACAGCATAGCACTGCTGTAGAGATCACAGACAAGTCATCTTCTTCCAAGGGAGGTTTCCCCGAGCATGCATTTCTCAGTGTCATCCTTTTTCTCATCATATTTATGTTTTCTTTCCCTTTTTTAAATGCATATCCTACAGAAGCTGCACCATTTGACCTACTTTTTAAAATGCATCACAGAAACTCCTGACTCTTTGAATGTTTTAACACAGGATTTATATTGCAAAGGTTAGTCCAAGCAGGTAACGCACCAAAGCAAACATTTACTATAGTGTGTGTGAAATGAAAAAATAACAATAATATATAGATTGTGTCAGATTTGTGAATAATACAAGCAGTGAGCTGAGTTGTGTCAAAACATAAAGCAAGCAATTCATTTTAGCCATGCAAATCTTCTGTAGCCAGCCTGAAGTCTCAATCGCAAAGCTTTTTCTGCACTATTACAGAGAAGACCTTCCTTTCACTGCAGAGTGATAAAGAGGCACTAAGCCCTGCTCTGTCGTTAGTCACAAGTCATTTTAATGTGGGTCTGTAACATCGTGAAAGATGACCTGCAAAAGGCAAGTGGCAGGCTGTAATTCTGTGCCTTGGAAGGTAACACTGGGATCTACCAGCTGATAATTGACTTTCCTGTTACACACTTATCATCTGTAACACTTTTAGACCTTCAGTGGGTCCTTGCTAGGTGTGTGTCTGTTAATCCCTGCAATAGGGACAGAGCTGTAAGATATCCATAGCATGGAAACACAGAGAAGCTGTGGCTGCCCCATCCCTGGCAGTGTTCAAGGCCAGGTTGGACACAGGGGCTTGGAGCAACCTGCTCTAGTGGAAGGTGTCCCTGCCCGTGGCAGGGGTTGGAACTGGATGAGCTTTAAGGTCCCTTCCAACCCAAACCAGTCTGGGATTCTATGAAATGACTGTCCCTTCCTGTCTGAAAGCAGCAGCAACAAACAGGTAGCTGTGAACTGAATTCCAGGTGCCAGCCACAGGCCACTAATTATCATTCTATTATATCATATGAGCACTGCCCGGACTCAAAATTGACTGGGATCCTGATGTAGAAACACAGTATAAGATTTTGCCTCTGCCTTGAAGAATTTATAATCTGACCAGGCAAAAGGCTGGAAAAGTATTTGGGAAATTCCACATTTGTTCCCTGTTTTCACACACCTCCCTAAGCGCTGACAAGTGGCTACTGTCAGAGGCAGATAAGAGGCTAGATGGACCTTTGGTTTGCCTGGTCTGAGAGTTAAGAGCAAAGAGCAATCCATGCACTAAGGATTCAACTGATTTTGCCAGAGCTGGGTCAACAGCCAAAGAGGGCAGAGAGCCCAGGGGCTGCAACCCAGAGCTCAGCCTGGGAACTGCTGCAGTGCATCCAGATGGGTCTTCTCCCCCTCCCAGGACTCTGGACAGCTTAATAAGGCTTTTATGTGCTTTCTTTAAGAAGGGATTTCCAGACTGTGGCACGAGCACAGACACAGACATTGCCTGGGCTGCTTGCATTGCTGCTCCTACACATTTGACATCGCAGAGTGGCTACAAAAGCCGCTCTGGTTAACACGGATAATGAACGCATGTACCTACTCAGAGCAAGCAGTGACAGGTTCGCATATGTATTCCAGTTACATCCCACTTGAGGAGTTTGGTATTCACCTGTGTGTGATGAGACAGCCTTTAAAGCAGCACTGCTGAAATAGGACTGTGGTCTGCTCCTCTACGGACACAGAGATTTAAGCAGGGAAGGAGAACCACCAGAGAAGGCTGAGAAAACAAAATGAAGCTGGGTATTTCTGTACTGCTCCCTGTTAGCCTGGAGGAAGTTATAACCAGTGTAGGAACATAAGCCAGTGGCATTGCTCAGTGTAAGAAAAGCACCAACACATAAATCCTTGGGTTTATCCTCCTTTGCTGCCTTGATGAGGGGTGTCTCCCACCTGTGATTCCTAGTTTGCACTGTAATCCTCACCTGCCTTAGTCTGCGTATTTTGGATACAGATTTGAAGGTTGTGACGGTATCTGGTTTTCAATAGAGTTTCCCCAGCCACTCCTAGCAGGTAATGTGGCTCTGGTTTATTTTGTAAATGTGATACATCATCTCCTAAAGCAACTAGATGTGGGGCTTTTTGGAGGGCAGAGAGGGAAGGAACAGAGAAAAAGTATAGGAAGGTTTACAAAATCTGCATTAAAATCTGCTAAAAGCAACTGAATATATGAACCCATTTTTCTCATTCCTTTTGGTTTCTTTAACTGTATGATGAACTGAGACCAATTTTTATCTGATAATTCATTCGGGATGTTGAATATGTGATGAATCCCAGAGCGATGTTTTGCTATTCTAATTTGCTATTACTAAACTGAGATTCACCAAAGCAAGCTGGGGGATGTAGGAAAATGTGTCCAGCCACAGATTGGGTTCTGAACTAGACCATGAAATTATAAATAATATTCACATCTTCTGTAAGCCAGTGAAAATACGTCTGTAAAATAGTTCACTTTTGGGACGCAGCTAAACTTGAGCATTTAAATGTCAGTTAGAAGAGCTGCATGTGAATGCCTGTATGTGAAAGAGAAAAAAGATTGGAAAGTACCATCACAATTGGAATTAGGTACCCCTAAATGCCTGTGAAGAAATCCAGCTATTTGAAATCATGATATCAAACTGAAAAACATCCTTTCACCTTGAATGCAAGAATCAATATAGATCCCCTTTACCATGTGGTAGCAGATTTCAAGGTCAGTCTCTCCCTGGCAATGTGGAGCCAGGATACATGCTGCAGTGAAAGTCTGTTATTTCCATTTCTCCTTATTAATCTGGAGTAAAATCTGTATGAGCTATATTTTGGCAAATCCTTTTTTCCCAGTCAATTCAGATACACAGTCCTGAAACTTATCCACTTTCTCCCTTGATTTCCCCACTATGAAAATGTCCCATCTCCATTTATCCGCCTTTCTTCCCAGTCCCTTCTCTTTTAAAGTCAGAAATTCCCTCACTCAAAACACGGCTCTTGGTAACATTTCTGCCACAACTATCGAAGATTTTGGAATTCAGGTTCAGTCCAGCAGTGAGAAAGATCATTCCTCACTGCTGCAGGCCAAAATGAGGAAAATACACTTTTACCCACAGAATCCAGAGCAGAGCCCTATTTGTATTATATACTGTATACGTACCTTAATCTTTTCAGCCATTGATGTGGTTTAGTTTTGACAATGGCAAACTAAGTCCTGGATTCGTAAGAGAGGTTACTCATAAAGCCGTTAAGAAGAGGAGTCACAAAACCTAATTTGAGCTGCCTTATGAGATCTAGAGCTCACTGGTAAAAACCAAGAAGTTTCATGGACTTCCAGTTTTTTTTGTGCTGTTCACTTGTACCCCAAAAGAACAAATTCACAGGAAGCTTAAATAACATATTACATCTATGGAATTCTTTAAAACAATATATAGAATCATAGAATTATAGAATAGTTAGGGTTGGAAAGGACCTTAAGATCATCTAGTGCTAACCCCCTGCCATGGGCAGGGACGCCTCCCACTAGACCATGTCACCCAAGGCTCTGTCCAAGCTGGCCTTGAACACTGCCATAAACTATTTATATAATGCTCTATGTGCAGCAGTTGTCTACATACAGAAATATGCACAGAAATATGTATTTATATACATATACATAGGGCAATCGCTATGATTTTGTGATTTTGTGATTTTATGATTTTATGGTTTTAATCTATACCAACAAGACCCGTTGCCATGATGTAGTTACAACACCTCAAATCGCTTTTGTCACTAGCATAAAAAAACAGCATTCAGGGAGGTAGTACTAAACTGAATGGCCAAAATCATTTGCCAGGATAAACATATGTCTTCATAAAACAGGTTTGTAGGTACAGCTAAACTAGCAAATCTGTCCCTGTATAGACCATGCTTATGGCCTCAAAGAAAAACAAGCCCAATGGATGTCTCTAAATTTGTGTCATGTATAGTGTGTTTTCTTTCCTTTCTAGATGAGGAGCTACATGGAAAAAACTCAGTCACAGCTTTTCAGAGGTACTTCAGAGGTTGTACATACCCAATTCCCATTCACTTTAGGAAGAATTCAGATTTCAGCTCTGGAATTCTATCCTGCATTTCCAAAGCACCGTAAGTTTTTCATAAAGTAAATCGGTCTTATCCTTTAGGATAACAGATTAACCCAAGGAGAGGCATTTCAAGACCCTTGGAAATGTGGAAAACAATCTACAGGTAAGAGCTACTACCTTAGGAGGAACACTTCTTTCTCTTGACCAGGATGGCTCTGACTTTCAAGAGGTGAAGATCATCACGAGAATCCTGTAAGCTTTTAAGCAACTCTCTCCAGCTGCCCAGGAGAGGGCACTTACATGTTGTTCATGATACTCAATGTCATGTATTGCCCTTGAGTACAATTCTCGGTGCTCAGGGGCAGGAGTGTTCTCCTGCAATCTGCACAGGAGAGCAAGCAAAAGTAGAGTGACAAAATACTTTGGCAAAAGGTCACTCTGCAGGTTGAGACTCAAATTAGAGTGTTAAACTACCTGTGCTTGTACCCTGGAGAAGAACAGTTTTCAGATTTCATTGAAGCCTCTGGCTAAGCAAGAGAACACAAGAACAGCCTAGTTTCCATTTAAAATCTTAACCTGACCAATGTGCAGCAGTTGAGTTCAAAGATACAGCCAAGCTCTGAGCCTTCCTCACTGATTGATACATGATTAATAGGTCACCTGTGAATGCTTCACCAAACTTTTCATTAATCCTGAAATGAATTTCCAGTTTGATTTCGTTTTCTCTTTCTGAGAACATTCTCATTCTTGACATATCTAAACATACCCTTATTTCCAATGAAGCCACTAAAAGAAAAGCTTATTAGCTATTTTTTAAATTGGAGCAATGAACCGCTTAAAGTTCTCAATGAAGTTTAGTGTTTCCTGATGGTTTGTTGCTTTAAGCAGAGGTCATCGCTCACAAAAAACACAACAGGGTAACAAAGCCATAAGGAAGTGAATGGATTTGTCTAGGATCCCCTACTGTACCACAGCAGAGACAGGGATACCACCTAAATTTCCTGATTTTCACATCACTGAGATCTCTAATAACCCTCTCGTGATAAGGGTCATGCAGGACATGTCCTAGATGAACAGGGAACAAAGAGCTTGTGTTCTGTGAGGTCTCCTGCCATGGTCACATAGCCTCAACCTCTCTAAGCCAAGCTCTGAGGACCCTCACTAGGCTCTGCAACCCCACTCGGGCTCCCCAGCCAACTCACCCTCTACCACAAAGCCCTTTCTGCCTTGCTCCCATCCTTCATACAACAGAATTCATTTCCCCGTTTGGTATTTTATTTTGATGTTCCAGGCATAAAAAAGCAAATGGTTCCCTCAAGCCATTTCCTCTCTATGAAACTGTGAAATAGCTTTGCAATTTTGGAGCAGTTTAAAATGTATTGTTATATTGAGAAAGAAAGGGGGAGGAAGGAGGGGGAAACTTCTTTTCTAACTTTGAGTACTGAATGCTATAGGAAAACCAGATTGAAATTCTTCAAATAAGGATTTCATAGCTTCTGCAGTTATCGAGGCGGATGGCTCCCCATTTGCATACTGCCATCTAATATAAAAGAAATGAGACTCCATGGTTTTTATTATAATTATATAGCTCCAGGTTTTAGTATTAATAAGCCTATTGTTATCACCAGTGCCTTTTGCAAAAACCTCCCTGTTTTCTGTCATACAAACTGAATTCATTTTTTAGGCACGTACTAAAAAAGTAAATCCTTTCCAAAGGCTCTCCTTGGTTTGGTTGCTCACAACTGAACTAGTTTGCTGGAGATCAGCCACCAAGGACTGGGTTTGATCATTGGGTTTTTCAATACTCCCTTGCTTGCTGAGTGCTGCTCAGGATGCATGGTGTCTATTTAACATTCACAGTGGAAGGGAGATGTGTACTGTAAAGATGGTATCAGTGCCATTTTCAGGGGGACTTCAGGCAGCTATGAGGTGCCTGGGTTGAAGTTCTATGAAAATGGAGCATCCTTCATTGAACCACAAAAGAAGGTGACTGATAATTAAGGTGAAAATGCTGCTGTCCTGTCTACACTGCAGAACTCTTATCAGACGTGTGAACTCTTATCAGGCGCCCTCTTATCTCTCCTCCTGTGCATCCTGTGCTGGAATCCCACACCGAACTCCCATTGAGATCAATGGGAGCTCCACTCCCATTGACGTGAAAGCACAATAGCTGATGGAGTCTCCTGAGTGTGGCTCTGCAAGCACAATGTGGTCTTAGGGACATGGTACACAGATAGGAAATGTAAAAGGAAAAATCAATGGCTTTTGTGGCTGATACAATATATATGTTGTTCATACATAGCAAAGGTGTCATGGCCAGAAGGAGAAGCTAAGGCTCAAAGCTGGAATGCTTCAGCTTCGGATATTCGCAGGGACACATTCTGCTGGGATGAAAAAAAGGTTTTTCTCCCAGGGTAGAAGAATGTAAAGCAACCTGTGGCTCAGTTTCAGAGACTTTTTGCATAGGAAAAACAGAAGCATAACTTTTGCAAGCAGATGATACAAGGGAGCTTTGTGGAGAAGGTCACAGTCATAAAAGCAGGGGTTTATCTAAGCTAAATCTCTGCATGTCAGTCACTTCAACTTCAGAAATATCAGCAGGTCCTATTTGCCATCTCTGTGGTTGATCTCAATCCATTTCTTATGGGAACAGTGACAGAAGCGGGTCTTCAGGGAGAGGATGGAGAAGGACAGATATTTGAGGTATTTGGGGGAGGCAGGCAGAGGCTTTGAACACCACAAGAGGTTTGAACATCAGGTGGCGTGAAAGGGAGCTGTCAAAAGAGATAAAAGGTGGATGAAGGAGAATGGGAGAGAGATGTTTTACAGCCAAACAACAGAGAAATCTCTGCGGCAGGCAGAAAACACAGGTGTATGATATGGCAGGTTAAGAGGATACTGTGATCAATAAAGGAGATACTGAAGTTTCATGGCAACTTTCTTAGAAGTATCAAACCCACAAGAAGCTAATTCCTGAGCGTATGGGTTGAATGAAACTTCGATAATACCCTTTTGTTTGGATTTTACTCTGAGACATCACTTGTAGGCTTCTGGATCCTCTGAATGCTCCAGCCCTGGCAGTGTTCAAGGCCAGGTTGGAAGGAGTCTTGGATGACATGGTTCAGTGTCAGGCATCCCTGATCATGGCAGGGGGGTTGGAACTGGATGCTCTTAAGGTCCTTTCCAACCCTAACTATTCTATGATTCTATGAATTGCCTTTAAGCCCTGAAATGAGGCACAAGTATAGGAAATGCAGGCCTTAACCCTTTTCAGTTAATATAAACCCAATCTTTAAACCACTGAACCACAGGCACATTTTTGAAGAGCTGTAAGGTAGGAGTTACTAGACATGTGACAATTCTATACTGTTTTACATGGCAACCACATGACTATAACACTACCTGATGCTTGAGAAAATTACCATTGAGATTTACTCCTCTTCACGAAAACAGTTCTGGCTCATTCTTCACCTACCATGAAAAAGACCTCAAGTCTAGATTTATCATCTCCCTGCGTACATGTCAGCTTGCATTATCCTGACAGAATACAAAAAACTTGAACACATACCCTCTAGTAAAGAATTCATAGACTCCCAATGCGGGAAGGATTAAGCATCATAATAGCCAAACCAAACAGTTTCTTAGGGGGTTCATATAAAGTCTGTCAAACATGTTCCATAGCTCTGAGAAGAAAACCAAATGCAAATTTAAATCACCTCTAGGAAAAGCAACTTCTTTGAGGTGTCCAAATGCACTAAATCGATGTATTTATTTTCATTTGGGCAGAATCCACAAGCTTTCACCACCTACAGGACCACGAGATGAGGGAGAACACTGACTGTATTTGGCATGTTTGTATCGGAAGTTCCCAAGGCAGTTTACTAAACTGGAGGGACTTTAATTAAACATCAACTCATCTGAAAGAACTTGAGCAAGAAAAAAAATAGGACACTCCATCTTCTGCATCTTCCATAATCACATTTGGGGAATTATGTGTTTGACTCAATGTGAACACTTGGACCCAAACTGGCATCCAAATAAACTACACTTATTGGCTACATGGTCTGGAAGACTTAGCCAAAATGAACACCATACACAGAAACTTAACTATGAGTTATTTTGGAAGAATCTGGACCTACAAAATTATTGACTCTCTCAGGAAGCAGCAGGTATGGCAAGCTGGATTACTGAAGAAACTGCACACAACAGGCTAAAGCAAACCTTAATCCTTCATGTTTCTCAGACACACTTAAATCAACAAATTCCTTCCAATACCAAATTAAAGAGCTATTACAGTTCTTGATTAGCAGTTCCTGTGTCCCTGCTTTCAAAGGTCTGTTCCTTCATTACAGGGTTAACTTGTATCACAAAGAATTATCCATGGTATGGAGTGACATACATCTGCTAGCAGAGGAATTATCAAGAGACGGTAAAGCTTGTGCTTTACTGTCTGAAAGCAGAAACTAAATAAACTCAGACTAAAATTATTATAGAACAGTAAGAATAGTTAAGAACTTGCCAGAAATTCCAGTGGAGTACCAATAATGCCAATTTTTGGTAGTGGATGAGAAATTCTCCACCACACAAATGCATAGTATGTGGTAGTGCAGAAAGGAAGCTGCTCAGGGAAGTGCTGTAGCCTTTGTGACAAAACAGATGTCAATGGTGTGCTCCTCTGGCTTTCTGGACTATGAGTCCTTTAGCTTGAGTAAGTCTATCAAGCAGAGAGCTCCTGTTCACACTCACTATTTGTTAGACCTTGAGACAACCTTTACGCTCCCTTCCATCTCTTAACCTGTCTTAGGCTGAGGACTCTTCTGGGGACACTATGTCTGTATATGTGTCTACACCACAGTGATGTGCTCCCCTTTGAGGTGGTCTATCTAACTATTGCTGTAATTTCAGTGGAATCCATTTGTAACACCTTTTTTTTTCCCTCTTCCTCCTTTCAGCGGTATCTCTCAGCAACTTTCCCTATGTTCGTTAATGCAGTAAATGAGATTACGCTATCTGCTACAGTTGATATGCTCAGACAGCATGCTGCCCATGCTATCAGTGTCACTCTCCACCATCCTCCCTCATACTTGCTAACTTAAACCTTTCAAAACTACTAGCCAGCGTGGACTGATCTATTACTAATCTCTAACAAATCCTTTGTTAATCCTTCCTCACTTGTGGCCTGATCAGTTCCTACTAAAGCCAATGGTAATTTAACTCAAAAAGGACATGAATTTATGGCCACAACTCACAGGCAGTGCTCAGATGTGGAGGAAAAATAGATCTGATTCTTGCCAAACAGAACTTCAGACAAATGGATAGACCAGGTTGCTTGTTACCTTCTAGAGGATTAATGAAACAATTGTTGGGTGGTTCTTAATATACCATTGTATGTAACAGTGCTTTTCTGGATTAGGGGAATGAATTCTATACAAAATGCTATCAGGGTGGTATAGCTGGTACATGAGGTGTGCAGGTACAGTAGAAGTTTCATGCTCTTTGTTATAAGAATGATACGGCTGGCCCCGGAATGCACATCTTTTGTTAGAGAGTAATCGGAATTCTATGGCAACTCATAATTTGGTAGTTTAATTGCCTTTTCTAACCTGTTTTTCTCCCTGGACTGTTAGCAAATATTTTTTCTGATTTGAAATTTCAAAAGTATTTTCAAATTCTAAGATTTATTTGTTGCTATTTTTTATTCTTCACCTTCCAGCAGCTACCAGGAAGAGCAATCTAGAATCAAGGTTTTCTTAGTCTGTATGCTGGACAGACAACTATTTCCAAAAGATTTCTGCAAACAGTATGTACTGCCTGGATCAGAGAGGAGATCACACAAACACAAGAGAAAAAAGGGTGAAAATGAGGGAGTGAGATCACAAAATGAGAAAATGATCTGGCACAAGGAGTTTCAATTGACTTTTCCATGCATTAATGTGAAAAGATGTTATTAACAGTCACAAAAACCTCTGCTCTGAGAGTCGTCACATTGCTTTATTCAAGAGTGCAGTTGGTACCGTAAGTCTGAGTGAAAGTCCAAGGTAAAGGACAGCCCCAGTTTCTTTCACTTTGGAATTAATACTTTTGTAATATGTAAACCATACCAATGTGCCTAAAGACTACAATCTTCTTTTTTCTTTCTCTACATAGGAAGAAAATGCAAAAGCTAAGTGATTTAGCCAGGGTCACACAGGGAACTTGGTGGTGAAAGAAGAATCTGAGTGCCTTACCCTAAAGCTAGTTCTTTATATTATGAGAAAATATAATATACAAACAGTCAGTGGGGAACTACCCATAACAATTAAAAGTCAGTCATGCTTGCCAAAGAAATTGACACTCCACATTTTGCAGAGCAGAGGGACTCTTTTAGGCATATGTGCTCACTTGCTAACTCACAGAATTTGTAAGACACAAATATTCACTGTAATGTGCTGTGGTATTTCTCACTCACAGGTTTTCCATTTCAACAAAGTAAAATTTCATATGGATCACTGGAGGAGTAATTAAATGTGACTGAGAAGATATCCTTGTGGTGTGGTTGAATGCTATCTTCATTTTACAGAGGGGGAAACTGAGGAATAGGAAAATTAAGGGTTAACCCCCAATAAGAAAAACATGGAATACTCAGCTCTAGAAGCAAAACCTACTTAACTCTTTTCCTCAAGTATTGTGCCTGTAGCAGATGTGTGACTGTAGTATAACTGACAAAAGACTTCTAAATAAAAGGACCAATGATAGTACTTTCCTCTTGATTAAAAGTCTAGTATTCCCTTATTGAAAGTCTACTGAAGTGTAATTCGGTTTCTATAGAAATTATGGTAACTGCTGTTTCAATAAAGAAATCCTTACTACTACGACTTTTTTAAGCATCCTGTAAGATTCCAGACAAGAGTTATGGCTCTACATATACTCCAGAAAAGCATTTATTACTAACTACAGAAGCAAAAGCACAGAAAGCAAGTAACATCGTATTAAATTCAGCTAAATTTCCTACATGTGATGGATTGCCAAAAATCCAGGATACCTCTTTCCTAAACTCTCCCAGGAGAAGGGATCCGGACAGGAAGCATCTCTTCCTCTGTTGTATACATTCCCAATGAATTAGCATTAAGCCCTTTTCTGTCCTTCCCCATACTGCTGGGTTCGCTTCACGGGAATGGCACCTTGTTCTTGCCTCCTTATGTTGTAATGATCGGTCTTGACAAGGGTTTTCAAGGCGGGGGGAGCAGTCATAGCTACGGGCAAAATCACAGCTTCTGAACTTCATGCTTGTCAATAGCTGTTTTAGTTTGCATTGCCATACTAATGTGTCTTACAAATATTCCCCAGGGCTCTACACGCCACCACGTTGCTGTTGTCTTACTCATCAATACAGTCAAAACAGAAGCAGATGCTGTCAGTTAAGGTCAAGACATGCTCCTTCCAGATTTCTGGAGGGAAAAGGCCTCCCTCCCATCTTATAAAGAAGGAAATATTCTGTGTTCATTTAATAAGTAACTCTCGGGGCTCAGAGTTCTATGATGACCCAAATAATTAACCTTACTGATGTATGGAGATTTACCCTTCATGACATCCTCTCTACTCTGCCCATTTTACTTATTCTTTTCTCCCAGAGTATTTTGTTACTGGCACCCAAGCTTCCACACTCTCTGCAGACCATGCTGTATGAGGTGGCACCTAATGGGATAGGAAATGACAGCCCAGCCTTCATCCCAAATGAATGGAAACTCAAGTGAAAGACTGGAGTGTGAAAGCTTTGGGGAAGGATGGCTCCTACTTATCTACAGGATGGATGAGGACAGAGGTGCTGCAAACTGGAGCTTTCCCAGCATTGCCTGCATTTCAAACTCCATCACTAGAGACATTTCTGAAGGTGCTTACACAATTTAGCTGATCAGTTTTTACCCTAAAGCAGTGCACTCACTTGGGACAGGCTTTTAAACCAAACTTGATTTTCTTTCAGCTTGAAAATACATGCTATTATATACCAACAAATACAGGCCCAAAATTCCCACAACTCTTTAACTCCTTTGAAAATCTTGCTATGAGCTTCACACTGGAAATCAGTGACTTTGAACATTATGGTCAGTGTGTTTCTATTTAAGCGCTGATATGGGATTGATTTGGAAGCCAAGGGGAGCCGAACACTTCAAAATATAGCTCCAGGGAAGAGCCATTTTTCACAAAGTCCTTGGCTTTTCTGCTAAGAGTAGTGACAAAGCAGACATTTGGCATGTGCATGGGTTTCTACTTTATGTGCACTTGTGTTTGTGCAGACATGATGGCCTTGCCCAGAGATGTTGTCTTCTCAGAGCTTGCCCTTGCACATCCTCACAAGGAAGCTGCTTTTTGAATAACCCCTCTCCCTGCGTCAGCTGTCACCACCAAACTTACTCCTGGGCAAACCATGCCAGGCTGGACAGGCAACCTGGTCTAGTGGAAGGTGTCCCTGCCCGTGGAACTAGATGATCTTAAGGTCCTTTCCAACTCAAACTATTCTATGATTCTATGTTGTTTAATGGAGAAATTCTACGGCAATGGATTATTACCTGTCTTTAAATATACCTCAGCAGTTGTAAATAAGCAGCTTGTCAACGACTTCACATAGTATCAGTAACTCATGCAGTATAGTTTGATGATCTCTGTCTCAAAGCACAGTGAATCCATTTATGGCCCCCTAAGTGCTATCTGCATACACCTAAAGGAATGGCTTGCTCTTATTTTAATACTAGTCCTCTTCTGCGAAAGACACAGCATGTCAGAGGAGTGAGACGGCTGCCTACGCAGCCAGAGACACAGTGATTGTCTGAAGACTTTAATAAAAGTGGCAGCAATAAGAAAGAAGTAAAATATAGCCTCCGTTCCTCATGCAAGCCTTGTTTGATAAAATCTGTTGTCATTCAGTAAGCATACAAATCACAAAGAAGACATGCTGCGTATGCAGAGTGGGCAGACTTATCTGGGGAGCAATAGGGGCTGCAGACCTCCAGTAGCATTGCCTGGTTCTCTTTTCATAAGGGAAGACCTGTTCTGTCCCTCTCTTTCCTCTGCTGCTCCGCAGACATGTAAATCTGATTTGATAAACTGCCCTCTTCAAAACACCTAACTTCAGGAAGTGCTTCCTCAAAGTTTTCCCTGAAAACTCTTATTTCCTTGGAGCTCTGTGTCTGGCACAACCTCACCTTGATGGGGATTGCAGGGACATGCAGAAAAGTTTGGTACTCATCTGGCTGCAAGTTTCCTCATTGTGCAGAGATAAGATACTGATCGTTCTTATTTGAGAACAAACTCTTGCCAAGTGTTGATGCATGGAAAATATTAACGTCCACCCCCCTTCATGTCATGTACTTAAACATACCACTTTTACAAACCAAACTCACCTTCCTAAATTTCTTCGGGCGGATGGCTGTCAGCCCATTGCCCCTATGATTAACATGAACTGTTAAGAAAATAGAGCCACCAAAGCCACATCTTACATGGGGAGTGCACACCACACTGTGAACAGGGGGAATGGCAACATCTGCAATTGCATTCCAACAAAGGACCATCTTAAAGCCAACTCATGCAGATGCGTTTGGCTCCAAGGAAGCTTACACTGCTCATTCTTAACCTAAAGAAGTGCAACATACTCCAGAAAGCAAAAATGGAGTCAAAATATGTATTTGATTTAGTATGAAGCAGAGGCAGGAAAGAGAATGTGAAACTTTCCATTGGCTTATTAAACTCTCCTTCTTGAAGCTGTTTCTGTTCAAATGAAACACTTGCCACTTTAGCTAAGCCAATAACTTCAGAGCCAAATGTGTTCAGTTCTAGTGCCATCAAGGAGGACAGATTATAGAGCTGCTGCTCATTTCTGTGTTTGTTCTGATGAAATACAGACATTTATCTTCGTGGAACGAGTAAAACAATTGCATCATTTTCCACTGCAAATTGAATCAATGCACCCAGCGGCTGCTGAGCTAGGAGCAGAGCTGAACACTGTGTGTTGTGCTATGCAGCTGCTCTGATGGTAGGATGCACTTCGCATTCAGTGCCTTCACCTTCCCTGCCCATTCTCAAGCCTCTGTCAGTAAACCTGCACATGCAACAAAAAACTTGAGTTTGGGGTGTTTTTTCTCCTCAAACCTTCCACTTATGAGCCTGAGGGCTTCATACTGGTGGTCCTTTGTTCAAGTATGAATTGCTGGGGAAGATTACTGTGCCCCCATGCAAAATACAGATCCCACCTGGAATTTCTCCCAACACATAAGAGATATTTGCCTCTGGGATTTTCACTCAGGTCATCTCTCCTTACAGATCATCAAACACTGCTCCATTCTCTTGTCAGACCCCACACAGGGCGAGCCATTTGGTAAAAAATCATAGCCGTTTATGCAAACAAAGGAGACAAGGACACTTCCTTTGAGAGCTGATGCCCTCCGGGCAAGTCTGGAATCGCCTATCAAAGTGTAATCACTACCATAAACAAAGAAGACTGCTCCAGAGAGTAAGCTTTGTGTGGAGAAGGAAGCAAGTGCTAGGATACGTATGGTAGAACTGCCAAAAAGCTGTGTAGAGATGCCACAAATGTTAACTATAAATAGGTCCTTACCAATATTCCCAGGGAATGATTATTAACTATTACTTATATCACTAACGTTCTTGGGGTCCCCAGGTAAGAACATCCGGGTGGATTTCAAGCAGGGTATTATCCCACTTGGTTTTCATCTGCCACCACAGAGGGTGATGGATGTCTTACAAATCCTATGTCACAGCTGCCATTCCAAGGTGGAAAGCTCATATACTGCTGGATTCTACAAAAGCAGGAGATACCCATGTTTATGCACCTGAATCCTACCTGGTACATCTGCAAAAACAAGAGACCCCTCCAGTAAGGAACCCTACCACTAACAAATTATATGTCAAGAGGTAAGAGATGAACATAGGTAGGCAGAAGGGAGAGTACAACAAAATGGTGATACTCTAGCACAGTGCTCCTATCACAGCTGGCCACAGCTGGCTGATGGATGGGGCTTCTTTAGCAGCCAGTGAAGGATGGTATCAAAAGGTATCTATCTCAGGCAGGACTGTCATGGTAGGACCATCATGCAGCTGTACTTGTGTTAAGGGGCAAAGTCTCACCTAAGCATGACTGTCAGCAGTGGAAGAAAGCGTGGAGGTGTGAGGAGCGCTGCACTGCTATGAGGACATTCACAAATGAGATAAGGGTTGAGATAAGGACAGGGAGAGATCACTCACCAACTACCATCATGGGTAAAACAGACTCGACTTGGGGAAATTACCAGAGTAGGATAATGAGAAACAAAACCAAATTTTAAAGCACTTTCCTCCCACCCCTGACTTCTTCCCAGGCTCAGTAGGGGTTGCAGTCAGTTTATCATGTCACCTCTGCTGCTCCTTCCTCCTCAGGGGAGGACTCCTCACACTCTTCCCCTGCTCCAGCCTGGGCTCTTCTCTCCATTGGGCCACAGGTCGCTACCGCTGTCACTGATGGGCTCAGCTTTGGCCAGAGGTGGGTCTGTCTTGGATCCAGCTCACATTGGCTCTATCAGACACAGGGGAAGCTTCTAGCAGCTTCTCATAGAAGCCATCCCTGTAACCCCTCGGCTACCAAAACCTTGCCATGCAAACCCAATACAGACCCTAAACAGCATTATCAGTGCCTACCATACAAACCCATACGAAAGACAGCGTTCTTATTGAATGTGAATAGAAATATGGAGAAGATGTATCTGTGGTATAGAATAGTGCAGAAAAGGAGAAAGCTGTCAGAAGGAAGGATCCAAAGAAAGCCAAGATTTGCAAAAGTGTTTGGTGTTTATAGGGCCTCAGGGTTTAGCTGCTCCAGCCGATATGCTTCCAAAGGGGTTGATAATGCGAAGCATTCATTGCCATAAACCAGGATTTGCGCCTGCCTCAAGTTAGTCACTTGTAACACCAGGAACTGAATATCCTTCACTTCTAAAGTATCCTCAATTTAGACTTCCAGAAATTAATCTTCATCCAGTGCTAATGGTGCTCAGCACTGGCTCTTAAAACTCCACACATCAATAGTTCACAGTCATGTTGTCCTCAGGTTTTTCTAGTTATTAGAAAAACAACAAACACTGAAGTAGAGTGAAAATATGCTTTGAAAGAGGCAACATTTGTGGGGAGAGATTTTATCTTCTATTAGTCCAACAGATAAACTTGCAGAAAATGAATGAGCTTTTAGGCACATGCTCAGGCTTGAAGCAGAAGCAGGAAAATCCAAGCTAAATCGAAACTGAGAATAATTGCTTCAAAGTTGACATTCTACAATAATTTGTCTTTGGCAGAAAAGTTAGCATAAGACTTTATACTCCCAGGCACTTAGTCCTGCTGGATCCCCACTATTCTGCATTCACTGAGTTGGGACAATGCCACAGTCTGTATGACCGTGATTTAAAGGAGTATATTAAATGATGTTGATTTAAGTTATGTTGGGGTTGGACTAGATGACCTTTGAAGGTCCCTTCCAACCCAAACTATTCTATGATTGTATGATTCTGTGATTCTAGGTTTCCTTTTCTTTTTAAAACTGCATTATTTGAGTGTCTGAATGCACAACATGACCTACAAACAGCATAACAAAACAGGGCAGCAGAATAAACAAGAAGACGGGGTTAAGAATTTCTTAAGTGGCTTTAGTGCCAAAGGCAACATGCTGGGTTATTACACACAAGTTTAATTAATCTGCGTTACTCAATTAGAAAATTCAAGAGAAAAAAGATTGCTAGTGTCTTTGGAGGAAAGGGAGCTGCTGGCCAAAAGAGAGATGATTTGCCTTGATACAACAGAAACAAGGATTCATTCAGTCCAAGGAACTACTTTGAGGATTGTATTGCACTTCACTGAAAACATACGTACTGTTCACTTGTGTCCTGCATTGAAATATCCTTCACAAGATAGTTCCAGGTCATTCACCAGTGCATCAACAGGGCTTTGCTGCTCACTTCTACATATGGGCAACGGCATGAAGCCCTCACTGTCTGCCAAACAGCCCATATAACAGAATTTACCTGGCTCTGCGGCTGCTGCTTTTTCTTCCCCTGTAGAATGCCACAGGCTACAGACAGATGAAACGGGAAATATTATAGCCTTTCAAAAGGCCAGTGTAACTCTTAAGGGGAAATTATCCTTTGATTGCACAACAGAGATTCCTGAACACAGCTGATACTAGGAAACACCCATGTAACACTACCTTCAATAAAGAGGCGCAACAAAACATAAGTGTTTCTCAAGTCAAAAGAATGAAACCTGGCAGCTTTGCACGGCTACTTGGCAAGGAGTATGAGTGCTCTAAAGTGGCTGGTTAAATGCTAGAACTATAATGGGAACTGGAAATGGAAAAGTCTGGAAACCTTCTAACTTTGGAGGTTGAGAGCTATTTTCTGTTTCTCCTGGCCAGTGTATAATGAGACACTATTGCTGCTCTCTGTTGCTGTTCTTTTGCATAAATACATGCCAGAAATAGGAGCAGACAGCTGCAGAAAAATCCATCAAGGGCTGTTAAACACAAAGATACCACCTCTGGCTCAAGTACTCCCAGAATAGCAGATTGCTGGGAGCTGGGAGGAGGTCCAGGGGAATTGCACCATGTGTCCATCCTGCATCCGCATCTCTGTACAACAGAGGTCGGGTACCATGCTGGCAACTTCTGCCTTTACCCAGCACAGCTCTTTGTATGCTCTGGTGTTAAATGAGCACCTTGTGATATTGCATTCACTGGGCACATATTGAAACAGACGTTTCAGAAAGATGCTTTCACGAATGATTTGGGCCAGTTCAAGTGGCTTTCAAAAAAAAGACACCTTCATATTCAGTGAAATTTACCCTTTGCAAGGTCTTACAGGCTCTTGTCTCTTATACCACATTAAATCCTCACCAAACATGGTTATTCAGCCAGAGGCTGTATTCCACTGAAAAATACAGAACCCAAAATAAAGTCTTTTAATATGTAAAGGTATTTGCATGTTGGGAAGAGAAATCTCTTTCAGGTCAGCCTCTACTTACAAGTTACCCATCTTTTTTGCTGTGAGGATTCAGGGCTCAGTTCTCATCTCATACCCCACACTTCACCAAGCATTTAGCCAAGTCCCAGTAGTCTGTTCAGAAAAAAAAAGTAAAATAAAGCAGATCTAGCTTATTTAGACAACAGAACACTATTTTTTATCCCTTGCTTTTCAACATGTGAGAAAAAGCCTGAAAAGAATTTGTTCTCCAAGCTGGGAGTGAAAAAACTCCACTTTTTGAGCAGAAGCCAATCTCAGAAAGTTTTTTTCAGAAACTGTAACCAGCAGGGAAAAGTAAAGAAATGTAAAGAAGAATCATCTGTAACCTGAAATGTAACAGTGGGCCTTGATAGAAAAATGTGGCTTCTATATTTGCACATGTACACACACACATGTATGTAATAATGTGTCAAATTTACTCAGAAAATAAAAAGATCAACACGTAAAGATGAAAAGGAGGAATTTTATTGGGGGGTGGGGGGAATCAGAAATATTTACCATGCCATCATCTAACCATCATCTTGAGAACTCTCATCACACACCAATCACAGCTGTGGACCTGGTCAGGTCCATGGTCCCAAAAGACAGAGTTTGGGGAAGTTCATAACCAGATATTGGGCACCCCAACCCTGTTGAGTTTAGGCTGGGTTTGGGACATTCAAGAGGTATAAGCTCTTTCAATGTCCAGCTGCAGGTGTCAGTGTGAAAGCACTGACCATTTATTGCTCTTTTAGAAACTTGTGTGATGGTTTTGTCAAACCCAGTGGCATTTTCAAAGTTGAATAGACTCAGAACAATAGACTTTTGGAGTCCATAAAGCACCTGCCATATGGGAAAAGTTAAAAAAGAAATAGGCACACATATAAGACAGGATGAGAAATGATGGCTTTGCTTGGCCTGGGCAATGCTTGTCCTCTCCTCGAAGGATTTTCAGCTTCCTGAGCAATCAATCCAAGCACTAAATTTGCTGCTTCTTGTCTTTGTTAAAGAAAATCTACCAATAAATCCCCACAAGAGTTTGTGTAACCCAGATCAGTCAGTTATTGCTCTCTCCCTCAGCATTCACAGCTTAACCAGCTGGCTCTCACGCTGCCCAGGCACGGACCTTGTTAGGCACCAGCAGCCAATGCAAGTTGCTTTCATGTTGCATTTCTAGAAGCAGCAGCACTGTAAAAGCTCCCAGAACGTACTTTTTTTGTGTAAGAACAAATAAGCAAGAAAGACCCAAAGTAATTTGTTTTCTTTCATGCTAAACAGGAAGATGTATGGGAAGAGGAGAACTGCTTATTAATCCCAACCAAACAGTCAACTCCAGCTGAGCAAACTCTGCCATTTGGTAGAGCGCATTTCTTAATCAGGAAAACATATGGGGAGGCAGTTTTCAGCAACTGAGACAGGAGCATTTGCAAATGCTTTCCAATTGGTGCAGACCAGAAAGACAGCACAGTTTGCATAAAAAAAAAAAAAAGGGAATAAAAAAAAAGGAAATATTTTTGCTTTTTCCCTTGCATGAACAAATTAATGTTAAGGGAATTCAACAGCTTCTCTATATTGTCATGAGAGCAGCAGAACTGGTAAAGATGGCTCAATTACAGAAAAAAGAAAGTTGTATACAAGGCGAAAACCAAATGAAGCAAAACTAACCCATGCTTCTGTTCTGCTCATCCACCCACCACAGGAATGTATGGCAAGAAAACAGCTCAAAATCTGGCATCTATTGCCAGGGAAAAGAGGCAGAAAACCACTCAAAGTAGCCCAATAAATGGCAAAAGCAAAGCCTTGAAAGGCAACTTGCTGTGTTTTCATAGAGTCATAAAACCGTTTGGGTTGGAAGGGACCTTAAAGCTCATCCAGTTCCAACCCCCCGCCATGTGCAGGGACACCTTCCACTAGAGCAGGTTGCTCCAAGCCCCTGTGTCCAACCTGGCCTTGAACACTGCCAGGGATGGGGCAGCCACAGCTTCTCTGGGCACCCTGTGCCAGCGCCTCACCACCCTCACAGGGAAGAATTTCTTCCTTATACCTAGTCTAAATCTGCCTTCTTTTAGTTTAAAACCATTCCCCCTTGTCCTATTTTTAGAGGCCCTATTAAAAAGTCTCTCCCCATGTTTTTGACAGCAGGCTTACCTAGCCAGAAGTATCTTTCCTTCCCCATGAAACAGAAGCAAATGTCCAAGAACAGTGTTTTTGGCCATTGTGCTGGTGAAGACACAATCTTTCAGAAGAAAAACCAATCTTTTAATTATTTCTGATCATGTATGTCACTATGATCACTAAGGCCATCAGTTCTTGTCTGTGATCTACGAGGCTATGAGTAGATGGAGCAGATGCTATGTTGCTATGTTGCGTTTTGGTAGAATGATTCCTCTGTGCTGTCTGTAGCTTACAATGCACTGGAAGTGCCCCAGAACTTAAAGTCAGAGAAACAAGGTGATGCTGCAGGCCAATAAATATATGCAGAAAGAATCTCCTCAAGTTAGGTAGCAAGGGCCAGTCATCATAGTGCTGTAGTACATTAGACTGGGGGAGCATATGGAAACTCGTGGAGAAGTGGAATCATCATCCCTGGAAGTGTTCAAAAAATGTGTAGATGAGGCCCTTAGTGACATGGTTGAGTGTGGCCTTGGCAGTGCTGGAGTAAAGGTTGGAACTGATGATCTTAAAGGTCTTTTCCAACCTACTTGATTCTATGATTCTATGATACTTAAATACATGATATTGCTGGGATGTAAAGAGGAATTAACTCTGAAATGTCAGCACTATCTGGTCAACAGCGTTTTTTGTTGTTACCTATCAATATCAACATGGTTCAGTGTGAGGTGTCCCTGCCCATGGCAGGGGGGTTGGAACTTGGTGATCTTAAAGTCCTTTCCAACCCTAACTATTCTCTGATTCTCTGATTCTATGATTCAGTGCTTCACCAAACTGTGTATACTAAAAGAAATACATGTGCAAAGCCCTTATTAGAAGAGGCACAGATATAAGGCAGCTTATAAAGATACATGGAAACTGAGGCTTAGCACCTCAAGAAATTCCTGTGATGAAGGAACATGTGTCATTAATCTATTCACAAACAGAAAACCCTGGAGGTGAAACTGAGTGACTAACTGGAAATGCCCTTCACCAGGCAAATGTAGCAGGTAGGCATCAAGAATCTGCAGAGGGGCCTTGACTCTTGGATTTATATGTAATAAAACTATATATGCAGCATTAATTAAAATCCAAAGTATGAATTGTAATGAATTCATAAGCTGCTCTGTAAAAGCAGCTGAACTACTCTTTATTTTACCCCATTCAGGGAAGTTGTGTGATCTGACCTTCTCACAATGATGTCATTCTCTTTAGATGCTTTCTTACCGGTAGAAAAACATATTATGCTGTAAGAAAGCCCCAGACTGCCTTCCTTTCCCAACAGTGTAGGATCAAGAGTAACCCCCTGCTGAGAAGTAATGGCCTGACCCCACTGTGAAAGAGGGGCCAGATGGATACCCAACACCACAGTGATCACCAGAGAGATCAGGATGACACCAGAAGAAAGAGGGCTTTGCTGATCTCGCCATGAAGTAACTGCAGGGAATTCTTCACCTTCTCAAGGCACTGCACCAACATCTGTTTGTCTCTGATATTAATACAGCAGCTTCACAGTCATGACTGAATTAGATGGTCCCTTCAGGAGTCAGTGTGAAAACAGCCAAAAGCAGTAGTTGGCACTGCAAGGTGGTGAGGAATGGGATGGAGAGGGTAAGAAGTGTCCCTAACCACTGACAAGACAAATGATCTTGAACAAGTGGGAGCTGCCTTCGGGCAAGGATCACACAAATGCAATCACAGACCCTGAGAAAAGCAAGTTCAGATGTTGTGGGAAAAAACCTACAATGGCAAACTTGCTACCTGCCAACATGTCACTCCAGCTTGATCAGGTGAGCCTAATCCAGCAGCAAAGCTATGTTTTGCTTTTATTTGCTACAGGAACTCACAGCACCCTGTTGTTATTATAATAATATAATAATGATAATAGAGTTATTCTCTATTATTAGAGGGTGTTATTCTGCCCTAGTGAGGCCACATCTGGGGTACTGTGTCCAGTTCTGGGCTCCTCAGTTTAAGAAAGAAAAGGAACTATTGAAAAGGGCTGTGGAGGGCTATGAAGATGAGTAGGGCATCTCCATGAGGAAAGGCTGAGAAAGCTGGGCCTGTTTAGCCTGGACGGCTAAAGATACTTTGAGAGGGTATCTTTCTTGTCAATGCATACAAATATCTTAAGAGCCAGTGTCAAGAAGATGGGATCAAACTCTTTTCAGTTTGTGCCCAGCAACAGGATAAGGGGCAACAGGCACAAACTGAAACACAAGGAGTTCCATCTGAATATGAGGAAAAAGCTCTTTGCTTTGAGGGTGACAGAGCACTTGATCAGGCTGTCCACAGAGGTTGTAGGTTGTGGAGTCTCCTTTTCTGGAGATATCGAAAAGCCATCTGGACATGATCCTGTCTAAGTGAAGCTGTTTAGCAGGGGGTTTGAACTAGATGATTTCCAGACGTCCCTTCCAACCCCAACTATGCTGTAGTTCTGCGATTCTGGTTTCTGATCATTTTAAAGCATAGGTTTTAAAGGACATTATCCATCTAAATTCAGTTGTAATGTTCAGAAGACTTAAAGCTTTGTGGGTTTTGACAAGATTAATCTATCCTATCTTTAGACATCTACAAAGTGTATCTCCACATCTGAGCTGGTCCTTTGATACTCACTTTAGAGCAAAGGAAGGTGCTTCTGGGGCATGATTCATCCCATCCAAAGGTAGACATCTAAAACAGGTCAAAGAAATCACACCTGAAAAGTGTCTATTTTGCCCCTCCATTGACTGCAGGAGCTTAGTTGAGGAGCTCAGAATGCAGAAAACTACACTGAAATGTCTGAAGCGGGAGGAGGCAAATCCCACCCTAGAATTAATCTCTCCCAAGAGCTGCCAAAGCTCTTCAACTGAAACTCTTTGAGGCAAGGAATTATTTAGACTGCAAAGCTTTAGGGGGTCTCTTACTGTGGGCTTGAGAAGTTATTGATATATTGGAAACTCAGTTTCAATGAAAGTCTTTGCATACTGTAGTGATACTACCTGGTGGGAGTTTCATATGATTCCTTTAACAGAAAGAAGGAACACAATCTGTTGCTTGTTGCTAAACATGGTGCCACTCTCCAATATGCAAAATCCCTTAGCTAATGAGTCTGATTCTCATCTCAATTGCCCTAATGCAATGAGAACTGGCACCACCAAAATCTATACAATTACATTGGTCTAAACCTGAGAGAAAGTAAACCCAGAATCAGACCTGTTCTATTCCACTTTGATTTCTAAGTTTTCCCTATGTTCAGCTCTCAAATATTGATGACATACAGAACGTCATCTTTGATGTCCATTTAATTCTGCTAATTGTGACTTGGTACCCTCTGCCTCTCATTTGTGCATTAAACCATATTTTTGTATGTTTTATATGTTTTTATATTCAATTCCCCTCTAGTGAAATTCTCTTGCTAAAGGAGATTCAATCATTGTTAGCTTGAGCTCACAACCTCATCTCAGGAAAAGATAAAATTGTTTAGATAAATGCAAAGAGAATTGAATAAAACCTAAAGTTAATGCAAATTCTTAAAAATTTAAAATACTTTTAATAAAAATGCTTTTGTCTTGCTCGTTTGAAGGTTTCTTTGTCCTTTTAGTGGGGTTGAACTTTTTGGTCTAAGAACTTAAGTCTACTAAGCACTTCAGAAGGTAAAAAATTTAAACCAGCTTATAAGAATTCTTAAAAGTCATTTCTCAGAATAATTTTACTAGTTGTTTTTACACATAACATACAGCAGCAGCATCACCATTTCTTTGCTCTTCCACGATGCAAGTCAGTAAGGGCATTTCCCAGCTCTCTGCTTCTGCATTTCAGTCCTTACATCAGGGTTTCTCTGTCTATAGCGGGCAATCAGAAGGGCAACCCTGAGCATCTCCTGTTCCTCAGCCCACCCACCTTACAAGGCTGCATTATGATGGTGAGTAGAGTTCTTGTGGAAGCTCAAAGACCAGCTGCCCTCATGTGCTGGGTGGCATGTAGGGACATCGCACCTCGACTGCTTTGGTGGGAACCCAGTGGCAGTGCTAGGGCCATGCCTTTGGTGCTCTATCTCCCACGGGCAGAGAGCCTGATCTCTTGGGTGGATTCAGAGCAATCCTCAAATAACAGGGTCCTTTCGGGGAGACAGGACCACTGGATTGTGGTGATGCAGCACCTCTCCATGCTAGTCAAACACACGAGTTGCTTTTTCTGCTGTTTGTGGGATGATAGGTCTTCCACACTTGAACGATAGCAGCTTCATGACAGCTGTCATGGCAAGGTAGAAACTGGAGATCTGTTGTACCCTAATATTAATATATGGTACTTTTCATCCAGATAGCATATTACCACAGCGTTACAAAAGGGAGGATGTTCACATGCCCTGATGATGGCAGGGGAAAGAGAATCTAAGGCAAAAAATGAAGCAAACTTCCATACTTCAAAGTCCAAAGTTTCCCTGTGCATGCGTGTATGTGTACATACACACAAATACCCAAAGATGCTGGATGGCGTAAATGATATTTTAAAGAATATAAAAAATTACCAGCTTCTAATCCTCCAGAGCACTAAATATAGCTCATATTTAACAACTCTGGCTCAAAACTAACTGAGCTCTGGGAAAGACACCTGCTGATTTCACACTGGTTATAGATCAAGCTCCCCATAGAAGAATGCAATTTATCTCATTAGAGGATGTTTACATTTAATTAGGTGACTGTATTCTTTATTGTGTGCTAATTCTCCTGTTGTCATTAGTATTTTTGTTTACAATAGCCGTGAACACTTCAATAATACAATAAAAATTCCCAGCGCAAGTTTATTAGAATACTCTTCCTTAAGCAAAACTAAACCAAACCCAACAAAGTCGTTCCAAAGCCATTAATTACACATGCTGTTCTTTGTGAGAGGCATTTCCAAATGCAATGTCTCGAACAACTTTGTTCTACTGTTGTGACTTACGTTCACAGATTCTGTGGGGTCTAAATGAAGCAGAAGGATTAATTGCATACAGATGCTTTCCTACTTTTGCTTGCCACCGGTTTTTATTATTCTTTTCTGGTTTTCTTTTAAAAACAAAGCCAATAAAAGGAATTTACATTATACTAAGAAAGTTAAATGCAACCTGTAAGAAGTAATTACAAGCACAAAACATATGGAAATGCCATCCCTTGTTTTGGTTCTATTTGCACATAATATATGCAGATCAAGTCATGATTAGCAGACAGGAAGCACGGTCTGTGATTATGCAGGGTTTGGTAATTGAATCCACCAAGGATAATGATGCTGACCTTCCCATTCGAAAATAAACTAGGCATTCAAGTTTTAAGTGGTTTGCATTAATTCTAATTGTATAGACATGTCTAGCCAGAGCTGCTGCTGGGAGGACATGGGACAGGTAAATAATGATTACATTAGAGTGTTTTATTAACAACAACTAAAGCAATGCTGTTTACAGCAATGGTGTTTGACCATGTGAAACTGAAATGTGAATATCTAGGAGCCGTCGTTTTCACTGAGGTACACATGCTCATGCTGTATCGGCCACAATGAGAATTCACCCAGCAGGGTCTATGATTACACAGTCTACCAGTTGCAAGCCCACACAGAAGAAACTACTAGCTAGTTAATTCATGAGAGATCCTGTTTCTTTCCCCATCTATTATCCTTCCATCTTTCAAGGAAGATAGGGTTCCAAAAGGTTGGAAATGCAATGGAATTTGTATAAATAAATGCAGTATTTATCCTGGAGACATGGCATGGTTTGAACTGACTACCAAACCACAGGTTGTTGGGGATATTTGTATTTTCTCTCAAGGCGGTTCACTTTCGCAGAGTTATTAACTTGGTTCTACTACTATGGCTTAAGAACAGAGGCTATTTGTCATGCAGAAACAGACCACTGGTGTGTTAAATCTGATATTCTACCTCCACTACAAGGTGACCCATTTCTGTTAGCCCACCTCCAAGCTCATCTGTGATGCTCTTTCCTAAGCCCTAAAGCCAAAGTTGCCTCAATCCAAAGCCTGCAGCATAGTTCTACTTACTGTACCAAGTCCCTATTTCCCCGTCTGCAGTGATAAATTTTTTCAGGGAATAGAGGAGAAAAGCAAAGACCAGTGGTTTAGAGAAAGCTGTATGGCCCCCTATTCTCAGGGACACAGCAGAAACATGTTGCTGATTGGGACAGAAGTAATGGCCATGGCCTCCTAGCTGTTGTCTCTGCTAGAGCTATTGTCTGTCTAGAGCAATACAGTTTTTCTTCTGGAAAATATGAAAAAGTTAAGGGGTTTTACGTTTCTCCTGCATTTCTGATGCATGTCAGCCCCAGTCAGATGTGGGATCCAGTTGCCTGGCTCAGGTCTGGAAATTACAGATGTTTCCATGTTGCTTGAACAGATCAGCTCTGTGGTGCAGGCACGGGAAACAAACATTTCCCCATGGAAATGCCAGACTTACATGTGTTCCATTGCCTGAGGCTGTAAAAGCAGTACACCCAATTCCTGCAGCAAACACCAGGCACACACAGGACTCACCTGGGAAGGTGTCCAGAATATGCACTCAAAGTCCAATGTGTTCAGTAAGCATTGAGTTTATTGTATGTGGGCTTTAAAGCTCTGCACAGACATTTATGCCTGGACAATGGCAACAAGAAATACTGCAGCTTAATTTCTGCTTTTCTTTACTCCCTGATCCAAACAAAACGAAGCCGCTGACTGATTTCCACCTGGCCCTTAAAGCTGATGACTGGTGTTTGTAGGAATAGCTCAGGGACTCAAGCCCTCCAAACTCTGGGATTTTGGTCTCAGTCAGGGTACATGTAATCCACATCTGCAGAAACAACTGTGGCATCACCAAGGCAGACCAATTGCATCATCTTTGCTAGGACACACAAGTGGGAATGACCATTTATTGATGATTATAGAATCATAGAATCATAGAATCATGGAATGGTTTGGGTTGGAAGGAACCTTAAAGGTCATCCAGGTCCAACCCCCTGCCATGGGCAGGGATACCTTCCACTAGAGCAGGTTGCTCCAAGCCCCTGTGTCCAACCTGGCCTTGAACACTGTCAGGGATGGAGCAGCCACAGCTTCTCTGGGCACCCTGTGCCAGTGCCTCAGCACCCTCACAGGGAAGAGCTTCTTCCATACATCCAATCTAAATCTCCCATCTTTCGGTTTAAAGCCACTGCCCCTTGTCCTGTCACTGCATGCCCTTGTAAAAAGTACCTCTCCAGAATTCCTGAAGGGAATTGGAAGACTGAACAGACCAAGAAGCTCCCAGCAGTAGGAAGACACGTGGATGACTGCTCTATGGCAGACCACCAAGCTGAATGGGGTGTGCTTAGAATCTAAATTACCAAGAAGCAGATTAGATGAATCACACCGAAGCTCTGTAACTGCACTGGAATTAAGTTATATACTTAAATTTTGCATGTGTTATAAATTGGCAATATGGAATTCACAGGCTTTCACCTCTGGGTCACTAGCTTACTGCTCCATTATTTTTTATGCACAAACAGGAAAACATTATGTAGTCCTCACTTAGAGTGTATTTATGTCTCAACAACACTCTGAGAGTATGTCCAATACCATTTTTTCAGTTCATTAGAATAACTGCAGGAGGGAACCCTGATAGTATGGGGTTTGTAATGTGATGCAGAGGTCAAATCTATCCCAGGATCACTGTAACGAGAAGTTCTTATTAGTTACTTCCCACTTTCTGCTATCTACAATATGGATTAATGGTCTGAGTCCAAGTCCAAGTGGTTAGATATGTCTATCATACATCCTTCACATGGGAAGTAGGTAAAGAAAGCATAAAGATCACTTGCTTGTCCAGAAAAAAACCAACATTCTGTATCTTTGAGCACAGAAGTCAAGCCTTCAGTCTAGATAATGGCCTTTTGGCCTTTCAGACAATGGAAAAGACCTTTATTGACTGCTGCTTTTGCACTTTTCCCATCTCCACGCTCCTGGGTACAAGCAGATTTAAGAACAACATCTCAACTCAAAGGCCAAAAAGAGCTTGTGAAACTGTATGGACACACAATGAGCTTTTCACTGTCTGTATAACATTTCCTCTTCTCCCTTGCCCCTACACGCCAGGCTCTGCTTCCAAGGAAATTAAACAGCAACGTGGGAGGGAAGGGAGCTTGAACCCTGGGGATAAAAAGCAGTGATGGCAGCAGCGAGAGCTCTGCACTAAGATATTGAACTGCTTTGTTATGTGCAATGTTGGTAAAGATAAAGGGATGTGGCAGAGGCAGTAGGACAGCTCTTCACATCCACCATTGCAGGAAAGAAGCACACAGGCTCCAACAGCCCACATCACTTGCGATGAGCCTCAGCTTCTCTTTCATGAGAAAGGTCATCAAATCTGCTGTATCATCTCTAGCAACAGGAAGGAGACACAAGGATCAGAATTAGAGATGTTCCTTTCCCTTTCTCAGACTTCCCTGTCTACAAAAAGATAGGCTAAAAGGAAATTTGAGTCATGACCTTCTTGCTTAGTGAAAGACCCCTGGGATCAGCTGATAGAGGCAGCTTTGCTCTTTTCAAGGGTGATGAGCACCCAAAGTGAGTGCTTGTGATAATCAAACCAGAAATGAAGAGAAATATCCACATGGAATCCCCTCCTGCTGCAGATGGACACCATGGTGCACACAGACAGCCCTGGATCAAGCTGATAATAGTCTGCTCCTGTTCATAGACGAAGGAAAATGAATCTCAGATTACCAGACCTGTCCCTGGGTTTTGATGCTATCATGCACACTGCTGCTATCCAGCCTCAAAGTCACAACAGGGGCAAGCAGTGTGGCACCAAGGAGCGACAACATGGTTCATAAGAGCACATGCAGACAAAAAAAAAGAAAGAAAAGCACATCCTTTCTAATATCGACCATCCAGTTTATTTAGTATCATGATCTTTATTTTCTTATGGTATCAAATCACATGGGGCCCAAAATATTCTTTGAGTTAATAAATGGTGAAGGCAAACACAAAAGCTACAATTATTCCATTAAATTAAAAAGGATCAGGATTTGGGCTTGAGAACTCGAGTGTGACTGCCCACATTGTTTAATTTCAGCACCCTCTCTGGTTCGGGTTTGGTCCATAGTAACAGGCAATCTCATAGACAAAGCCCAGGCATATTTGGGGGGATATATGAGCCAGGCAAATAAAGCCAGTAATAACGTGAGATGACAAAATGCACAGCAGACCTATGGAGACCTTGACTTCACTTTCTTCTCATTATCTAAATAGCTTGATGCTTGTTCTTTCCAAACCTCTTTCTCTACATGACACTATTGCGGCATTAAAGGATCAGAGCAAAGGAGAGTGAACTGCAACCCACAATATTAATTATGGCTCTGACACTGGTTACTGAAGAGACCCTTGGCAAATCACAACGTTTCTGTGTGTGTTAAGTGAGAGAAGAAGACTATTGCAAATCCTTACCACATGTCAGGAGGGAGAGACTTAATTAATTAATGCCCAGAAATTGCTTTGGAGATTAAGTGTGCAACTCTTGATGTCCTGAGAGCTAAATATTATTGCTGAACTCAAATGCATACATAAGGGTAGAGGTTACCAGAAAGAGAAGCATCAAGGGTAGGAAGCAAAGAATGCTCTTATAGAAAAATACTCCATGTAATTCATCCCATAGCTCTTTCCCAACAGCCACGTGATTGTTTTCCTCTAGGTACAAGGTTAAAAGCCTTTCTGCTAAAGCCCAGGAATGTATCTGGCTTTAGGGATATGATATAAACCCCAATCTTCTCCAAAACCGCTCTCATTATTAGTGGGAGTATTTGCGTAGTTAACTGATTCATTAGGTGTAGGCATCACTACATAGAGTTAGGGTTTTCTCTCTCTGGATCTTCTGAAGATGAGTCTTTGGTCAGCAGCTAAAGAAATGCTGTTAAATATGCGCAAGAGACACCAGCTCTGATCAATTCTTATTCTCTTGCTTTTCTATACGGTACAGTCAGAAAATTGTGAGTTCAGCTCAAATGTGATAGAAGTTGGGCCATAAAGGAGGAAATATGGGGGGATCCAAAGGGAGAGCTACCAGAGGCTAAAATGAAGCTCCAGCAGTCAAAGGCAAAGCTCTTGCTCACAGCAAAAAGCATCTGACAGTTCTTTTATTTAGTGCTTTATATTTCCCAATCTTTCTGGAAAATGAGCTATTTCAAAGGTCTACCTTCTCAAACAGGTCAATTCTTCCCCTGGTAGAAAAGGAGGCAGTGATGGGTTACTGCATAGGTGGCCACAGAAGGAAACTCAGTGTGAGGACTGGGATGAGCTAACATAACATATAGAGGAGGGCATGAGTCTTTCATCAGTGAAGCTAATATGAATTTTACCACAGACTCTGAAAACAAGACATAGAATTGCCATGCTCTGATTCTCAGATATTCACGGATTTTAAAGGACCTTCACAACCACTGTTTTGCATTCCTGCATAATGGCTTTGAACTAGATCCTATCTTTTAAGAAGATATCCTATCTTGATTTTAAAATCCCTGGTTATTTGCAGGATTAAATACAACCCTTGAAAAACTGGTACCTAATTTCAAGGATGAGGTTGTCTAGGTTCAGGCCACATCAAGATGTTCTGATCTCTTTTCAACAGATTAAAGAGCCATTCACAATGTTTATTTTGTGCAAAAGTATATAAGGACCTAATCAAGTCTCTTTCTACTTTAACTCAAACCATATTTATGGTATTCTGAAATCTTCCATTACGTTCATGTTTCTTAATTGCTTAATCATACTTTGGAATTTTGCCTGAACCATCCCCAGGTTTTTAACATCTCCTTCAACAACACACGCAATATTCTGGTAGCAGTCTCATCAGCACAAAACACAAAGGTGATACATTTAGTTTTACTCAAGATCCCCCAAAAGCTACTTATTATCTGCTTACTTATTATCAGCACTAATGTTCAGTAAGTGATAAACCAGGACCCCTCAAACACACCTCTGAATCACTGCCTCTGAAAATAGAATCAGTCTGTGGCCTTTGTTCCTACACGTTTGACTTTACCTTTGTCTCATACCCTGCTATGAAGCAGTCCAGATTGTTCTGTATCAGTGATCAGTCCTATTCATGATTTATCACTCCCTCAAACTGTGAAATTTGAAAACTTTACCAGTAATGAGTACATCTTCTTCCATGTTGTTTTTTAGAAATATCAAACAGCGGAAGCTCAGCAAATCATGTGTGCTAGGCCCTCTAGAAACAGCCTTGCTTGATGTTCCCATTCACAAACACATTTTCAGACCTAATATTCAGCCAGGTTTTATCCTTTTAATAAGTTCTGGTTTGAGCTTGTATTATTCTGGTTTCTTAATCAACATGTCATGCAGCACAGAGTCAAGCCTTATAGAAGTCTAAGTCTATTACATCAAAACTATTACCTTTCTATACCAAACTTGTAATCTCATAAAAAAGACATCAGGATGATTTGACAAGATATATAGTTTTTTCAGAAAATTACATTGATTGGCATTAATTACATTACTCTCCTGTATGTCTTTACTATTTGAGAGCCGCATCAGCCATTCCATTATTTTGCCTGGGATCAATGTCAATCTGACAAGGCTGTAATTACCTAGGTTGTTCCATTTACCCTTTTAAAACACTGGTACAATGTTAGGTTTCTGTAAGCTTTGTTAAGGATGGAGGGTTTCGGGGGAGTTTTCACATAATCTCTGCCCATTTTGACATCTCGAGGCCGTGACAGAGACTGATGCCTCTATGGGCGAAGTTCCCATTACAATAATTATTACTTCAGCTCTTCCGTGCTTGCAGAGATTAAAAGGTCAGCATTACTCTCCAGAACCCCAGCCTAAGGAGGTTTGTGTGAGAAGTTCAGGACCATATGAAATCTCATGCACTGAGAATGATGCTGCCCTGATACCACCTCACATGCTTCCACCACCGTGTCCCCCAACACTTTTATTTCAGGCATCTATGTCTCACTGTGAGGTCCTCTTTCCCATTCTCTGGCCCCACACATTTCTGGCTTGGTCATGAGCCACAAGCTACTTCTGTATGAAGTCACCAGTGAAGAGAGGCCTCTAGCCCTGTACTGCCAGGGATGCATGGCCAGTCAAGCCATAACTGGTCTCTCTAGCATGGGAGAGATGAGGCTGACATAGCAAAAAGAAGGGCAAATTCATCACATTTCCCACCTCTTTGTTGGAAGGGCTTCTAAAAAGCCCTCTGAGCAGCATTTAAAGTTTTATTTGAGGTGAAGAATGGAGGTTTTAGTTTATCTTTTCTGTTGCTCCAAAGGAATGAAGATGCTACTACAAATGCAAGGCTGAGGTGTAGACCACTATCTCCTCAGGATACTGCTACTTCCATCAGGAAGAACCAGTCCTGGCAGCAAAAGAAAGGTTTCCCTGTAGCATGAAGAGAAAATCCAGGCAAAATCAGTGTTAACAAATCCAGCTGTATCAGACTTAGGTTTAACACTGTAGCCAAGTTTACGCTTGGCAGAAACAGGCACTAATGCAACACCTCAGTTTACCCAAATCTCACATCAGCATTTCTCCTGTTCAAAGACTGACCCAAAGGAGGGAAGCTTGTGCTGTGCCTCTCTGGTGCACAGCAGCTTGTGAGAGTGATTCACAGCCTCATAAAACTGTGTTCCCAAGACACAAAGGTCAAGATGCTTCCTTAAAACCTGCAGAAACAGGTCCTTTTTCACAGCTCTTGTAGCTGGAGGTTTGCAGCACATCAGATGTGCTCCCTAGGAGAGCACAGATTATGTCTGGCCATGACATCTGCTCTGAGCTGTAACCAAGGTCTCAGCCTTCCAGATCAGTTCTTTTTATTCTGCTCTATTATTAAGGCAAACTTTAAAATATCTGCTTTATTAATTTGCTTAAATTATTAGAAATGGATCAGATTGTATAAAGCTAATAAAAGAACAAGTCATCAGCCACAAATTCATAGGCAATACATCCCTCCATGTATACAATTATTTCATAGACCAAGACAACAATGCAGAGAGCTGTATTTGGTGCATGATATGCAGTTTATATTTCAAAACAGTATGGTCCGAAGCTAGGATTCACTCATGCTACTCACTGTGATCCTGCTTATATCAGCATGCTTAGAGAAACAAAGCACCATACTAAATTTTATCCCCCAAAATGTGGGAATAAAATGTACCTTCAAAGTACTCCATCTACCTGATGATGTAGAAAAAAAAGACAACAAAGAGGAAAAGAACACGGAGAAAGCATGTCCTGTGTACAATTAAATATGGCCATACTGCATATAATTTAATTAAGACAATTTAGTGTGCTCTTGTGTTCCTGTTGCCTAGTACCTGCACTCAGGCAGTGGTTAATTAAACATGCAGCTTAGCAATGGTGACTGCATCACACACTTCACAATGCCTCCTATTAAAATAGTATTTGTGACTCAAAGGAAAAAAAAGGCATTTGTTCAGTTTTCTCATCTCATGTAAGTGTGAGGAGCTGTAATCAATCCAAGAAGGTGTAATGTTTATGGGTTTTAATACTGGGTAAGACCAAGAAGAAATAAGCATATGCAGAAAGTACAAGATGGCTCTTTGGGGATCAGCCATGTAGTGAAGAGAATAGACTACGGTGCTATATCTCATTTTTGTAGTTAATGTAAAATAAGAAAGAAATGTTGAAATATGTCTAGGCTAGAAATGGAACATCCCCTTCATAATTCATAAATGCATATTTCTTTGTCTGCTGAGGATGTTTTAAATACTGTTTGGATTATCTGCCGTGATTGGTGGTTTGGTTTTTCTTCGTATGGGGATGGCACCTGGAATGACTGAATACATGTAGCTGAATTCACAATGTAAGTAAGATCCATCACTTCTGACAGATCCAGAAGCTCCCAATTTTCCTCTTTGCTTCTGCCCCATGAACAAACACAGGCTCAAGCCGGGTGTGTATGAATAACTAAGTGAACTATCAGATATTGTATAGCTAGCTTACCTGGTGTTGAGCTTGTAATCACACTGTGCACACCTACACCTAGCAGCATCTTTACAAGCTTCCCTATACAGCCTTCTAGGATGCTTATTGACACGATATCATCAAGAAGACTCTTTGGAATGCATCTCATTATAATGTATAGAAAGATTATTGCAAGATGATTCACTTAAGTGGCCACATATTCAATCCCAGGCAATTAACTGCCCAACACAGTCAATTATCTAACAATAAAACTAGACCCTTCAAGACTTCCAACTAAATTAAAGGGTCTCTTGCCGAAGAAACAGAGTGGCCATAAAACTCTCTGCAACTTAACACTGTTAGAGGAGTCTAAACATTTCCTGAGTCCATTTGGAATATAGATTTTTTATTTTCTTCCCAAATGACCACAGGAAACAGGTTATATCATTTTAATTATTGCTGATGCTGCTCAGAGGTTCTGAGGGCAAGCCAGTAACTCCGAAAACAGGTCTCTTCTGATACGGAGTTCCTCTTCAGCAGACATTCTATTCCCACAATTAAATCCTCCATCCACCTTATATGCTGCCTCTTTTAAGGAAGCCTTGAATATTGGTGCCTAAAACACTTTCTTTCTCCCCCTTCTCCCCTCTCTGTTAGTCCTCCTCCCATTGTTAACTACAAAATCCAGATTGTGAGACTCGCAGGCTAATGGAATGTCTAATGCAGAGCAGCTGTACATTTTTAATGCAAAAGGGGAAAAATAAAGGCAGCATATGGTTTTATGTAATCTTCCTATGAATTTTTAACCGAGCGTCCTAATTCATGTTGGACAGAAAGAGCTTTTTTACTGGTCCTTTGTGGTTACAGCCTGCTAGCGTGAAGCGTGCAGTACTTTAAAGCCACAGTGAGTGCAGGTGCAGTAGATGCTGGTGTGGGTGGCACTTGGTTTATACTTATGGCTTTAAATATCACAATTCAGTGGCTGGAGCAACAAAGGGGTGTTAGAGCAAGAGGGATGAATCAGTGTCCTCTGGACGTGTCGTTCTTGAGGGTTCTGTGTGTTCCTGCTTAAGCATGTAAAAATACCACCTGAGCATTTACTGGTAGATAAGTAAGTAAACTGGATGGTAGACCAGTCACAACATGGGACCAGGCTTTATAAAATCCTTGTTCAGTTTTGAGCCTTCTACTTCCAAGAACTTGTGGATCACATGGAATGATGCCAGAAGATAGCATTTTGAGAAAAGGCTCAGAAACTTGCCAGAAGTGAATGTACTGTAATGCATGGTATGATGAAATGCATACAAGGTTAGCACAGAAAAGCAAAGGAATAATTTCTAATTCACATCCATTGAGGCCAGGAGAATAAGTAGCTACTTAAAACAAAGCAAAAAAGACATTAAGTGACATTAAGATTTTGCTGGTTTTGGCTGGGATAGAGTTCATTTCCTTCATAGTAGCTGGTATGGGCTGTTTTGGATTTGTGCTAGAAACAGTGTCGATCACACAGGGATGTTTTTGCTACCACTGAGCAGTGCTTACACAGAGTCAAGGCCTCTCCTGCTTCTCACACCGCCCCACCAGCAAGTGGGCTGGGGGTGCACATGGAGTTGGGAGGGGACAGGACAACTGACCCCAACTCACCCAAGGGATATCCCACACCATAGGATGTCAGCTCAGCATATAAAGCTGGGGAAGATAAAGGAAGGGGGGATGTTGGCAGTGATGGTGTTTGCCTTCCCAAGTCACCATTATGCGTGATGGAGCCTGTCCTGGAGATGGCTGAGCACCTGCCTGCCCATGGGAAATGGTGGATGAATCCCTTGTTTTGCTTTGCTTGTATGTGCAGCTTTTGCTTTACTTATTAAACTGTCTTTATCTCAACCCACGAGTTTTCCCACTTTTACCCTTCTCTCCTCTATCCCATCAGGGGAGAATGAGTGAGTGGCTGTGGGGGGCTTAGTTGCTGGCTGGGGTTAAACCACAACAAAGAGGAACTTTCTATGGGTAAAGAAAACACTGAGATAGATGTTCTGGGGACCCTGTGCAGTCTCCATCAAAGGAAGTCTTCAAAACGAATGATGGAAACATGCGCCAAAATGAGAGAGATACAGTTGATCCTGCCTTGGGTTCTTTTGAGCCCCTTCCAAACTTATGATCCTATGACTCCTTTATTATTAACTGCCAGCATGGATGTACCCTCTGCAGCCTCAGAGCTGATCAATACAGATTCCTCTGTTACTTAGCTACCACCCTCTAAATGTCCTCACATTAAACTGGCCTCTCACATTCATCCATTTTCTCTGCTTTCAACTTTCTTCCTTCTCTAGCTTGTTGCTCACTCATTTTTTCTAATGCTACATTTAAGACCTCCCTGATTCCCCCTCCCCTTTTTTTCTGGCCAAAGTGGCTGCCCTTGCTCTTTGACATGTCAGCTCTGCTTTTTCAGCAATCAGTGGAACCCAAAAGGGTTTTAGGAAGGAGGCCATTTTACAGGTGAAGAAACTGAATCAGAGAGAGGGAAGTAACTTGCTAAATAGCCAGCAAAGAAGCCAGGCTACCATGCCATGAAATCCAGCAGGCAATACTTCTTGTTGTTTTCCATTAAGGACGACCTGCTGTAATTTCCTTCTCAGACAAATGGACAGGAGAGCTGAGAAGACAGGGTGAGAAAACCTGAGGAGGACATGAAGAGACCATTTGTGGTGGTGCCATCTAATAGGCTTGACACATTCCGTAATCGCAATTATAGGCCAAACAAATGCCATATTTTCTTACACAATACACTCTCCTTATGTCCATGCATCTTCATGTGTCATCAGTTTCATTAAAAGGCGAAAAAAAACCCAAAATCAACCAAACAAACCAAAGGAAAAGTGTGAAAGTTTTTCTCCTTGACAAATTGTTCCAGAATTAAGCCATGTTTTCAAGCTAATTCTTTGGGACTAGAAAAACCTTTCCCTTTTTAAACAACGGGTGAGATCTTTGTTTAATCATCTGACTCCAGGAACTGAAGAATCCCAAATCTGGTTGGACTTGCAATGAGATCGCTTGCATTTTCAGTATTAACACCATTCCTCCGAAAAGAGCGTGGTGTCACATTTCCACCCTCAAATGATCCCATTTCATAATTAGAGTTTGTCTTGTATCACTTATATCACATTCATTATGTAAATGCCTATGCAAAAAACAACACCGGAGAGATTTGGTCCTGATTTTCATCCAAAGATGAGTTATCTGGAGCTCTTTTTACCAGTGTTATCTGCAATCACATATGGGGAGGTCTTCAGTGATCCCTCCAGCACTGTGCTCTACACCCCGAGCACCTTGATTTTCTCCCTCATGGGGCTTTATTTGCTTTTACCACTAGAGTGAATCATAATCAAATATCAAGGTCTACACATGGATGCTTAAATTATAAACGCATATGAGGATGCAGCCCCATGCAATTATGCCTGAAGAGAAAGACAGCTATTACTGACTTATCTCTAAGAACCGGATTGCATTGCGAAGGCTTTGCTGCTCTTACCAGTATCTTGTCATGCGGCTTAAAATGGACTTGGTTCTTTGCTACAGTGATGTAAGTCTGGCTCTAGCGCAGTAAAGCCAAATCATTCTGAAGTTATTTTGCACTTACAGGAGAACGACATTTGCCATATAGCCCTGGGCCTCATTCAGAGGGTGTCAGAAGCAAAAGGAAGCAATTAACAAGCAGGCTGCTGTGTTTGGAAACAATCAACATGGTTGCTCAGAGAAAGAAATGTATAACAATCCAGTATGACTGATCCAAAGACCGAGTCCAACGACTTATCTAATGGCATAGAAAACCAACCAGAACACATCCTTTCTTGCCTTGCACATTTAGCAATGATTTCTTTATCTCTGATTTTAAGGTCCTATGGACAAGCCATAATGAAACTCACATTTCTTAGGGCTTTTATTTTAGAGAGGGTAAAAAGTCAGATAAATTCTGTCCTCCTTTTATGAGGAAAATGAAGACTTGTCTTTAACGGGGCAGTGTAGCCACTGAGAGAGAAAAGAATTCAATCTCAGATACCATGACAGTATTCACCATTACAAATTCAACCATTACAAATTTTCCTACCATAAATGCAGTGATATTGAAAAAAAAAACCCCACCAAAACCAACCAGATTTACTATAAAAAAGGGACAGAGCTTTATTTCTCCTCCCAAACCACCTTTATATAGTCCAAAAACACATTACAAGTATTGGAGGACAAGGCTGTATGCTGAGCTCAGCCGTGCATCCTCTGCCACTCACTGACTTTTCTAGTTATTTTACCTTGCCATCACTTCCTTCCCTCATATAAAATGGACTCCTATTCCTTATTTATATTTAAAGCACTTTGAGATGCTTAGTAGATGCAGTCTGAGTTGTAAGCAGCGTTAACAACTGAGTCACAGCAGTAGGTAAATAAAGCTCTTTATATTATTCTTAGGTTTGATGTAATATTGTTTCTTGTGAAATGTGTTTTCATTGCACAACTCTCCCCACACACCTCCTTTTCTGCAGCACACCTTTCTGTTGCAGATTTTCTCTTTCACTAACAGCTTCACCAGTGCTGGCCATGCAATCAGACAACTGTGTGCCACAGAGATGTGAGAACTGCAGGATGCAGAGCAGGTCACAATGGAAAATTTGCCTATTAGACTCTAACAAAAAAGCTTTGGAAACAATAACAATAATAAAACTGATTTGTTTGGAAAAACCTGTATCATGATGAAAGTTGCCATTATTTTTTAATTGGAATGATAAACTTGTTGGGATTGTCCTGAAAATGCTTCTCAGCTAAGATTAAAGTGCAATCATTTTGCATACTATGAGTATGATAGTTTACTGATTGTGCATCTTTAGCTTCTGGATCAGTGAATAATTGGTTCAAGTTATAGCAGGAATTCATTCGTCCTTGATATCTGAATGAGTAAGAGATTAAAAACTCCAAAGATTTCCTGCAGGAAGGGAGTCTCCTCTCCCAAGACTGCATTTGTCAAAGTTTCATTGTCTGTTTTTAGTCCTGCTCTGATGACCCACAAAAGATCATGAGGAGCACAGCTTTCTGCAACTATTGCTGCATTCATAACCACAAGTCTCATGAAACCTAAGATATGTCAGAACAGCAGGAGTTCATTAAATGTGGTCACTATTGTAGCACTTTACTCACAGGAATGTGTAAGGATTCACTAATGAGGAATGACTTCCGAAGGTAAATATACAGAATATGGTTATATGATGACAAAGAAGGTGCCTAAAGAGCACACAGGCTTTGGGAGATGTCAGCATCTTTTTGATGAGGGAGCTATTTAAAATGGTACAAAACACTTGGAGCATGGGGATGTATTTAAGAAATGGAAATCCTAGGGTTAGTAGGGGAGGGAGCCATCAAAATACTCTTGATAAAATGGTTTATCCAAAATAGGTGCCTTGTCAGTAGATTAAACTGCTCAGGGTACATTGACAGAGAATAGAAAGTTGCTGTCTTTGTTAGTGAAACCTGTCTTTCTGTCTTTAAGTCAAAGTGAATGTCATTCAGGCATCCAAGCGGGTTTACAAAGACTTCTGCTTCATTTCTTTTCCCTTTGTTTATATTTATTTGCTGTCTGTGCTCACAGCAGCAGTGCAGAGAGCTGGATGCACACTCACATGGCAATAGTTAAACACTCCCTTGATAGCGCTAAAGATATGTCACCAACTCCATAAACAACATTCCTATTCTTCCCATCCTTTTAGTTTTAATGGTCAGTAAGGATTTTAGAAAGATATGACTTAGCAGCCCAGCAAAGAGCATCAGACTCACTTCCAGTACTCATCTCAAATGTCATTTGAACCCAGGAGCTTGAATCCCTGCTGGAACTCACTGCTGCAGGAATCTAGGAGGTTTGAAATGGAGTAGTTCGGAACTGTTAGCAACTTTTGCTAACAAAACCACCACCATCTTCCTAAGTCCAAGCATCTAAAGAGTATGAACTAGGTTTTCAAATATACCAAGTGTCTTAAAATCTTTTGTTGCCAATCTGGATTTTTAATCATTTCATCTTTTCAGGGCCCAGTAGCATAATCGGTTTCTATTAGAACTGACAGCGACAGCTAATTTGTGGCTAAGCCATGCTAGCTGATTGGTTTGGGATTCCTTTGAAGCATCCCATGTTTTTCACTTTTAGAGTCAGGATAGTTAAAGGGATTAACTTTGAAAATTGCTCCTTGATATTTGGTTTTGGGGCTTTATTTTCAATTTTTACACATAGGTATATATCGGGAAAAGAGAGGATGTGGGTAAAATGGGATTATTTTTCGCCTTTCAGTCACTAACTTCCAGAGTGTTTATAGGTCTGGGCAGTATCTTGTGAGCAGATATGATACTGCTGTGCCTACAGGACTCAGCTCCAGGTCTAAAAGTGTGACTCTCTTCGCAGGGTTACAACTCTGAGCTAATATATCCCATTAATACCCAGCTTATTAGTATGGGTTTGGCCACATGCTGTATGGTGACACAGCTTCTGCTTGGCTTGCAAATGCAGACCCCAGGAGCACACGTCAGCCCACAGCATACCGTAATGCAGAGAGAATTACAGCCTTCTCCACTGGCGAGTGGAACTGGCACCAGAGTATATTTGGAAGCTTTATGCTTCCCAAATGACAGTAAAGGAGGAGTCATCTCTTCTACACACAGAGAACACCAGGAGGCACACGATAACACACAATGATGGGTACTCATCCCCTTGGAAAAGAAAATAACAATGGTTCCAAAATCAAGAAATAACCTAGAAAAAAACACTAAACAAAGAGCAAAAGCAGAGGATCTTACAGATTCACAGTCCAGATAAGTACGTTTGTGTTTATCCACTCGCTGTGGGGTTTAAACGGCCTGCTACATTGCAGCATGTCCAACTGGCACGTCTCTGAACTCTGAGCACGTGCGTTGGCTGCAGGGCACACGGATTTCATTGCAAGATTTTTATCCATGCAGTTGGAAGGCTTTTTGTGTGCACATTTCAACCCCAAAAATAACCCAAACTTTTTCAAACATCAGACAGTAAATCATACAGATAACAATTTCAAGCCTGAGGAGAAGGTTAGGGGTCATTTTTGGCTTTTTTGGGCTGCCAGGAGAGAATAAATATGACTTTCTCTGAACTGGCATACATCCCTATAATGAGTACTGGTGCTTTTTCTTGATTAACTGGACTGCGACCCTTAAGCCAGTACTTTGTGCTTAGAAACGCACAGAAAATGGTCTGCATAATGCTGCAAAGAGTTGGGAAATTACAGATTGTTATCAATAATTAGTATGATTTTTTGCCATTTACCTAACAAAAAAGACAGAAAGAGACTGGGTCAGTGGCATTGGTTCAGGCTTGTCACTTTTCATCAGCTTAAGTGCTGAGAGCAGATGTGAATCAGGTTACAGCTAAAAGCTTTATACACCAGTATTCACAGCCAAGAGTGCATCAGCTGTGAGCATTTGGTTAACTTTTGTATGTTATGATTCCTAAAAGGGGAAGGTTCTTAATGACTAAGAATCCATTTGAAGTAATGAGAGCTCACTTGGAGCTAACAGGCTCAACTTCGCTAAGTAGTGCATGCAAATAACCTGGATCACGCTGCAAGCTATGCCAACAACTCAATGGCACCCAATGCAGACATCCACACGCTACAGCAAACTTCAACCCACAGCATCATGCAGCTCATATAAGCATTTTCATTCCCTTTTTAAGCAGACAAGCCACATTTGTTGGTATTAATATCCAATAGATGACTATCTAATATATATGACACTCAGAAAACCCTGTGCATACTTGGGGAAGGGGGCCTACTCAATGGAATAGCTCTTAAAATAGACTCCTCACTTCTTTTTCCAAGCTAGCTCTTATAAATTTCCTGTCTCCATCTAACTGCTCAGTTAGCTGAAAACAAGCAATCATGTTAAGAAGATAAAGCCTTTTTGTGGCTTCTGGGATGCAAGCTCCCATTTTGTATTTGAAAGTGTTCGGAGACTGCAGGAACATCAATCTGCTTGCTTGCCAGAGCAAAAGCAGCTCAAAATCCATTATCAAAAGTCTTCTGTATCATTCCCCTAAGTTTGCTGGACTGTATTAGGGTGGCAGAGAGACACTAGTCACAACCTTCTGAGTTTAGTTAGATTACCTGATTTTTAACCATGTAGTGGCATGGGTACCTGTGGATATATAAATCATGAGTTCACACAACAATACCAAACACTTTATCAACTAGTCAAACACATTTTTTAAGTGGTTCAAGACCAGTAAGGTGAATATGGGCCTTGATCTGGGAAAGCTGTATCGGAATGAGCATATGGCTAGTACATCCTTTCCACCACAAGATAAGAAATCATCTGGTGTGTGCATGGACTTGCAAAAGGGTAAAGAATAAATAGGATGTTTTTCTTTGTACAACAATATGCAGTCTGTATTAGCAGCCACGTTTTAGAAAGTTCCTGACTGTAGCTGTCAAGCAAGAAATGCAAATAACTCTACACCGGTTTGAAAGTAACAGCTTTCTAAAATCCTGTTGTTTGTGTAGTTTCTGTGTTTCTTGTCTTTTACTAACTCTATCTTACAATAAGAAAAATGTCAATTGTCTTCCTGTGCAAATCTAGGATTAATGATGTAGTGAACAAATGCACAGCAGAAGCAACAGACAGTAACATTATTTTGCCCAACACAATAAGTTGTAGGTAGGGTTTGAGGCCACAAGAAAAAAGTATAGAAGAAAGAAATAAGGTTTTACGAAATAGCCTAATAGTTCAAAGCGTGATTCACAATCTGTTCTCCCCACCATGTAAAAACTTGGATAATGATAAAGACATATACATGTGCACAAATGCATGCACAAAAATGCAAAGAAATGAAGCAAAATAGTTGGGTCTGTTGTAAAAGTGCCACTGAAAGAGCTAACGATGGCAATCACCATCAAATCTGCTAATGCCGTAGAGAAGCCTGGTACCTCTCAGGTAATCTGAATGAGAGCAAAGGCAGTAAGGAAAGGTTAACAGCATCAAAGGCTAATTTTCAGATAAACCATCAACTAGAACAGTGCCAAAAATCACCGATCTTCATGATTTGACTGGTACACTGACCACCAGGTGGAGTCAGGGAAAAGTAGTTGGGGGCTGCCATGAGATATAAATCATTTTATTTTCTTCTGAAGTGTGTAGCTGCTGTTGTTTCAGCTCTGGTAGAAGCAAAGGTGGGGTAAGGCCCAGATTCAGACACCTGAAATTAGACCTCTACATGAGAGGCAGGGTGTCTGTCTACACTTCAATTACAGTCAGAGGAGACCTAATCAGCACAGTCAGTGGAGTCCAAAAAGCCATTTTGCTGGCCAAATGCGGGTGTCTACTTCAGGGTCAGGTAAACAGCCCTCTAGATTCCACTGCCTGCATTGAACAGATCAAGTTTAAAGGGAGCTTCACCATTTACCTCACAACTCGATTCACAAGACACTAAAATTCATGTGGTTGAACATTCAGATGAATCCTGCCCAGTGCTTATTTTTTTATATCTTCATTTATTTTGATTTAAGCGATTCCCAGGTCATCTGCATGGATGTGCGTATTAAGATGAAGCAATGAAATAGCTCAGACACAGCATGCCTGAGAATACCTAAAGGGGGAAAGATGGGGAGGGCCTCTTTTATCAGGGAATGTAGTGATAGGACAAGGGGTAGCAGTTTTAAACTGAAAGAGGATAGATTTAGATGAGATTTTAGGCGAAGTTCTTCCCTGTGAGGGTGCTGAGGCGCTGGCACAGACTTTTCCCAGAGAAGCTGTGGCTGCCCCATCCCTGGCAGTGTTCAAGGCCAGGTTGGACACAGGGGCTTAGAGCAACCTGCTCTAGTGGAAGGTGTCCCTGCCCGTGGCAGGGGGTTGGAACTGGATGAGCTTTAAGGTCCCTTCAACCCAAACCATCCTATGATTCTATGGTTCTATGGTTTACCTAAAACAGCATTCTCATTGTGATACAGGTGATCTGCTGACATTACAAGGCAGTCAAAAATGCACACTGCCTTGATTGCTGCGCAACTGCAGGTTTTCAGGAGGGTAATAAGCAACACATTCTTCCCAAACTGAAAAACATTTCCCCCATTTCTACATTCCCTGACATCTCATCCTGATAATGCTCACATTCTCCTTCAAACCCATTTTCCAGCTTATCACAGTTTAATGAAATTCCTCCTATGCATGCTTACATAGATGAGATGGTAAACCAAGGCCAGCGCAATGAAAGTGGAGTACTGAAATACAAGTACCTCTCCAAAACTTGTAGCAAACATGTAACACAATCAATAAAGCCCAACTTAAAACAATCTAAACACCTTTTATTGTATGTTAAGGGTTGTTTTATTCAGTTGCCTTTTTTCTTTCCCAGAGAAATCACCTTTGTAAAAAACAAAAGGCAGCAAGTGCTGCCAAACAAACATTATTCAAAACATCCTATACTCACAGCTTTTCATCTCTCCTCACCTTGAATCAGAAAAATCTCAAGTGAGAGCATATTATGTCCAAACAGATTGCTTGACCTCCTCTAGAACAGTACACCAGGAGGAAATGAATGGAAATTATCTTTAGTTCTCACAAAAGCTTATGCTGTCCTTGGACAAAGTGCTAGCAAGGAAGCATTATGCGCAATGAAATTGTTTATTTCTGTAAAGTCTCTGGGCCAATGCATTTTGTCACTGATCACATAGAATCAAAGGCAGCATTTTTACCAGAGACAAAAACGACCAAAACTGAGGCAGAAACTTGTCAGTGTATTGACACTTTAAACTATGAGATGTTCCAAACTCTTGTGATGCAATCAAAACTAAAGAATGAACCCCCACACCACCCCATACTACTACTTACCACTGGCAGTAGCTCCTATGAGCCACATCCTATCATTACATAGACTGGGAACAAATTATAGAATCATAGAATCACAGAATGGTTTGGGTTGGAAAGGACCTTATGATCATCCAGTTCCAACCCTCCTACCATGGGCAGGGACACCACACACTTGACCATGTCACCCAAGGCTCTGTCCAGCCTGGTCTTGAGCACTGCCAGGGATGGAGCATTTACCACTACCTCGGGCAACCTGTGCCAGTGTCTCACCACCCTCACAGTAAAGAACTTCTTCCTGATACCTAACCTGAACTTCTCCTGTTTCAGTTTAAACCCATCATCCCTTGTCCTAACACTACAGTCCCTGATGAAGAGTCCCTCTCCAGCAGCCTTGTAGCCCCCTTCAGACACTGGAAGCTGCTCTGAGGTCTCCACGCAGCTTCTCTTCTCCAGGCTCAACAGCCCCAACTTTCTCAGCCTGTCTTCATACGGGAGGTGCTCCAGCCCCTGATCATCCTCATGGCCCTCCTCTGGACTTGCTCCAACAGCTCCGTGTCCTTCTTATGTTGGGGACACCAGTAACTGAGAGAGAGAGATGAAATCTCATGCGCTCCTGCATACAAACCTGCATTCAAATCACTAAAAAACACCAGAAAAGCCTTCCCCAGCTGATTGTTTTTGTATCCTATTTCTTCCAAGATGCTTTCATAAAGGAGGCCAAATATTCCCCTTTTGGTATGAGATGGAGCCCATTAAAACTGGCAAGTTGTAAAACAACAGCAATGACATTGTTAGCTCTAGTAATCAGCTTGCAAAAACCCAACTTTCTTCATGGCATCAATTCCAATGGTTTTAACAACCTTCTTGTTTTTCCACTGACACCAGTGTATGCTGAGGAGGAAAAAAAGAGCACAAGTGGGCGAACTTAGGCCTGTTTTGCAGAACAGCACCACAGAGAATAAGAGACTACACACGTCTGTTTGACTAAGTAATTTCCCACCTGTCACAGAAGAGAGTCAAATCCAGTGCTTAAATCTTTGATATACCCCAAGGTTCCATCATTTAATCTCTCCTGAAACACCAAATTTTTCCTTTCTCATTAATTGTCCTTTATGCAGAGAGTTTGCAATTAAACTGGGAGTAGTGTTACACTCCTTACTTTGTGATATAAGCCCCGAAAGATTAATAGATTGCTCGTAATTCCTCAATTGCCGTCTGTGTTCTATTATGCTCTCGTTCATTTGTTCTGCTTGTGAAACCAAAACAGAAAGTGTCTTACAGAGAGTGGCAGTAGCTACCTGGGTCCCTGGGGGAGCTGTTTTGATGGAAGAATGGCCAAACTCTGTTTGAATGCAATGACAAACCCAAAGTGAGTGCATGGAAACCTACAGCTCCATGGAGGATGACATTCAAATTTCAGTTCAAATTATTAACTTCTGAACAATGCAATCCAGGTGTCTTTCTGCACGATCAACTTTGTGTGCTTTGACCCTAGTTGGGGGTTTTTGTGGTGTTAAGAGACTGGGAAAACCCCATGATTTTAGGAAAATCTGGGTTTTAAAGCTGAATCTTATGAAGTGACAATAGTGAAAACATTAACTGGAATATATTTTCTGAAACAAGGCTTATTGTGTCATTAACCTGCAATATTTACTACCTTGTTTTTATCACTCTTATTTCCCATTTGCACTTGATAACTACCATGCAGATGTCCTCGCAACTATGAGATTTGAGTATCTGCTCTCAAATTTCACAGGTTTCAGAAAAAAAGTAATGTTTTTATCACAATCTTGTCACAAAAAAAAAAAAAAAAAGCGCTTTACTTGGGATGGTAGTGAAGATAATCTATCCTGTAACAGCCTCAGGTTTGAAAATAATTCCGCCCCATACAGAAGCTAATCTATAATCATCTACATTAACGGTGATGTAACTTCCAAAGAAGCATTTGGCAACGGTGCATAGCCCAAGATGTGGAACAAGATGCGTTCAGCCTGACCTAGCAATTCCTGTCATGTGAAAGGGGACTGAACAACTATGAGTACGGAAGAAGTAAATTGTCAAACACCTGGAAGCTTACTAAAATGAAGTGAGTCCTGCTCTTAACACATCAGCACTTTCTACAACCACTACATAGAAAGTACAAGGAGACATATATTGCCTGAAAGAGTGCATTTAACATCCAGCCTTTAGCTATAGCTTTACCTACAGTTCAGACCAGCGATAGCTCAGGCTAGATGGACAGTTAATGGCAGATATTACTCCAGATAGGATCACATCAGCCCCAACAATGTCCAACACGGGCAGTGTTCACGTCCAAGGCTCTGCGAGACTATAGTTACCTGTTATAATTCATGATCACTGACGTTCTTCATAGAACCTCTGTAATTTTCTTCTAACAAGATAAGGGAGGTTGTCTACTTTTTGATTTTTTGTCCTGTAAGCTCTGGGTCCCCTAGCAAAACAAAGATACGGACCTGTTAGAGCAGGGTCAGAGGAGGGCCGCAGAAATCATCAGAGGGATGGAACAACTCTCTTATGCAAAGAGGCTGAGAGAGCTGGGTTGTTCAGCCTGGAGAAGAGAAGTCTCTGGGGGAACCCTATTATAGCCTTTCAATACTTAAAGGAGGCTCATAAGAAAGATGCAGAGAGACTTTTTTGCCAAGGCCTAAAGCAACAGGACAAGGATCAACGGCTTTAAACTGAAAAAGGGTAGGTTTAGATTAGGTATTAGAAATAAATTTTTGACTTTGAGGGTGGTAAGGCACTGGCACAGGGTGCCCAGAGAAGCTGTGGCTGCGCCACCCCTGGCAGTGTTCAAGGCCAGGTTGGACACAGGGGCTTGGAGCAACCTGCTCTAGTGGAAGGTGTCTCTGCCCGTAGCAAGGGGTTGGACCTGGATGAGCTTTAAGGTCCCTTCCAACACAAACCAGTCTGGGATTCTGTAGAATTGCGGGACTGATTTAATTTCTAGCTTAACTATCAGTTAGGTGAGGGAGGAAAAGACAATGTAAACTATGTATGTTATGTGGCCATTCTTAAAATATTTTGAGTGATCAGATATTTAAAGAATTTCCAAACAAGTGCATAAAAACAAATAAGTAAACAGTGCAGAATTCAGACAAGAAGAAAAAAAAATCTTGATATATAATCCTATATATAATGTGGCCAAATACTTCTGAACTTCAGCACAGACTGAGGATGTCTGAAGTACCACTTCATAACAAACTACACGTCCTCTGTATATCTAGAAGAAACAGGCCTACAGTAAGTGCTATAAAGGAATTCAGACATTAGCTAGGTGAATAGGCAGCTATGGTGTGTTGCCCCTGGCTGGACACCAGGTGCCCACTAAGCCACTCTATCACTCTCCTCCTCAGCAGGGGGGAGAAAATAAGATGGAAAAAGGCTCGTGGGTCAGTATAAGGGCAATTTAATACACAAAACCAAAGGCCAAGCATTGTAAGCAAAGGAAAACAAAACGTCTATTCTCTATTTCCCATCAGGAGGCGATGTCCAGCTACTTCCTGGGAAGCAGGGCTTCAGTTCGGGTAGTGGTTGTTCCAGAACGCAAACATCATAATAACAAATGCGCCTCATCTTTTCTCTTAGCTTTTATTGGTGAGCAGACGTCATATGGTGTGGAATACAGAATCACAGAATCATAGCATGGTTTGGGTTGGAAAGGACTTTAAGATCATCTAGTTCCAACCCCCCTGCCATGGGAAAGGACGCCTCACACTAGACCATGTCACACAAGGCTCTGCCCAACCTGGCCTTGAACACTGCCAGGGATGGAGCATTTACCACTTCTTTGGGCAACATGTTGCAGCACCTCAGCACCCTCACACTAAAGAACTTCTTCCTTATATCTAACCTGATATCTATATGCCTTTGGTCAATTGGGCTTAGCTGCCCTGTGTCCCATCCCAAGATCTTGGTCACTTCCAGTCTACTGGTGAGTGGGAATGCTGGAGAGACAGCCTTGATGCTGTGCAAGCACTGTGCTACCAACACCCTTCTAGCTACCAATACAAAGCACAGCTGCTATGGGGAAGCTTAACTCCATCTCAGCCAGACCTAGCACAGCATCCAGACTTCTTATTTCTGATATTTTAAGTTTTGGCCCATCTCAATTAAAATTGGCTAGAAGACAATTTCACAGCTGTTGGTTTTTAAGATCTCACAAAAATGATAATTCACTGCTAGGCAATAATTTACTTCAGTGCAGCCATTCCCAGGATAAAGCTAACACATTTTAAGACTCTCTCCCTCTCTCACTCCCTCCCTTATATCCATCCTTCTGTAAACCAGGGAAAGGACAATGATCTTTCTTCTTGAAAAGTATGGGGAGGAAGAAGGAGATTACAGATGTGTTTAACTCACCCACAGCTACATCTCACTGGTGATAAGGTGAACAGGAGCAGCCCGTGCCTTGTCTGCTGGGATCTGAACCCTTCTGTGCTTCACTTTGCTTACACTCAATTTTGCCAGTAATGACATCCCATGGGAAGACATAGCCTACATGCAAGTCATTCCAAGACCGGAGCTTGAGAGGTTTTTTAATATGAAATCACCTTTTTATTGGTTAAAATAGTTGGACTATATTTACATTTTGAAACCTATCCTAAGCACCCTCCTGAGGGATCAGAACAAGATCAGACCTTCGGTGGAATTTGTTTTTCAAGTTAAGGTTGAAAAACTTGTGCTGGAAACCTTAGACAGGTCTTCAAGTGGATAATTAAACCAGACTGTCCCCGGGGGGGGTGGCCTTTAGTGCAAGTTGGTTGCCAGTACATGTCTATTTAATAGATTGTATGTTATTTCTTTCAGGTTTATTTGGATTGTCTTTGAGTGCATGGAATTGAGAGTAAATTGGGTAATAGGCATTACCTAAAGCTATATGGACTTGGATTGCTCATGTAGGTGAGAATGATAGGGCAAATGGGTACACAGTCCTGGACCCCCAAATCCAGCCTGAGGCTGCATCCAGACATTACATTCAGTAGTGTGATGTAGAGCACCTCTGAAATGCAGTAAAGAGAGGGATGTCATAGGGCTTGGTTTGCTTCAGTGAGGAATATAGGAAGTTTTGCCCAGATCTAGAAGGGTTCATACATCTTTTCAGAGCAAATCAAAGTCCAGCACTGAAAAAATAGAGCATTGAATCACTTAGCTCAGCTGGTATATTACTGACTTCTGGTAAATCTTAAGCCTATCTTTCCTCTGGGACAAATTTCAGTTTATTTGTATAGTAAGTAGCAAAATGATGCCTTGATCTCAATTAGTTGCTAATCTTATATGAATGCTCATCTTTCATAACAGTAGTCCTCAGAGGCCTGACAAAGGGCCAGGTAAAAGAAAATCTGGATTTAGTTCAATCCTGATAAAAGTGTGTTTCCAATACCAGGTCTCAACATCATCCAAGTTTACCTTTCCTCTCCTAAAGACCACGCTTTCAACAGTAATGAATTAACACAGCTCCCACAAAGCCTGTGGGATTATGTATGTACAGAACTAACTGATATTTGAAGCACATCCATTTTCTTCAACATTATTTTTACATGTTTTCCCTGGTGACTGGCTTCTGTTCATTTTTACATAAGTTATTAAAGTAGATCATATGCCATCTGCCTTCAACTTTACCCTCCATTACCTGCGTTTGACATGGTTAGGTCTGAAGAGGTCTACAACTGTAACTAATGTATTCCCAGTAATCTACCCAACATGGAGACAGTCTTTGTTTTATTATGTGCAGTGTTCTGTGCATCGAAGTATGTTTTGATGCAAATTATCAATTACTGTATCCCAGTGTAGCACTTGCGAAGTACTTTTAGATGGTGAGGCATGAATGAATGCCACTGCAGAAACATTTCTCCTTTATTCCTGTTGTGGATGAATATGCCTTAACTGTAGACCACTGCTAAATTAAAGAAAAAAAGCCATTTCAAAGAGTCAAACATCTGCCCAATTCCAAAGGGCAGCACCAGAGCACTTAAACAAAAACACAGCAGGGAATTTAATCATGAGAAAACTGAAGCGAAAGAAGATTTTGTATGAGCACAGCTAGTTTTAGTTCTTTCATGGCTAAAATAAAGGGGTCAAAGAGATCAAGAGGTCACCCATTCATGGGCTAAAAAAAAAAAAAAATAGAACAAAAAGGACTTTTCTATAGTTGACTATGCGGTGTTAGGAAATGTCCAGAGCAGCGTTTCCCCACCCTGTATTCTACCCACCTTGAAGAAGAAAGAAAACAAAATCCTTGGGCTTCAACCTCCCAGCTGGCTTTTATCATAATCCATATTATTCGCAAAATAGACTGGAGGTGACTTATGTGGTGACCTCTCACCACAATTCAAAACGAGTCTTAATGAACTAGGGTAATTCATTCCTCCGGCAGAGCTTATGAGATAAGGCAAGACTGCACTGGTGGGCTCAGCAGACTGAAATGTTAATCTTTTGTAGTCTCTGCTCCAGAGGACCCCCAGGTCAAATCCTGGTGCTGCCGAGAAGTAGCAGCGCCTTTGTTTGGAGTTGGAGAAGCATGGTTCTTGATTTCAGTGTTGCCATTCACTTGGAGAATGTAGTGTGTGTGTGTGTGCAAGTAAAAACAGCCCGTAAAGTTATTTATAACCGTACAACAGAACTATCTGCTGAAAGGCAGAGAACAAAGGCTGGGGGGGGAAAGAGGGGGAGTTTAAGGAGGCTGAAATGAAAAAAGACAATAGGGCTGTGCTCCCAATCCGCATTTGTTGTCATTGTCCTCTCTGGGTCATTAAAAATCCACCGTGCTGTTGCTTCAGGAGTTAACTGGAAAGAAACCGCAAGTGAACTGGCTTTGATTATTCATTACAAAACAGGAATGCATTCCTTTTTATCCTCCAGCAGGAAGATAAAGCAGTAGCAGCAGCAATGTAAGATTTACCTTACAAAATGTGATAGCATGTAAACATCTCATTTTCTCCCTTCACTGCTCCTAGACAAGCTGGCTGCCTCTCCACTCTGGTGTGTACAGGAATCACTGGTATTCCTTGCTTCAAATTGGTAAAAAAAGGTGTTTTGAGAAAGAAAAGGATGTGTTTAAAGTTGCAGTGGAAGAATATGGAAAGGGGAATTGAACTAAAGTGCCCAGATCCCAGGTTCCTGCCCTAATCTCACTGTTTGTTCCTTTCTTTCTCTTGGTTCTAGCAGCACTTGCCAGGCAGTAAAACCAGTAAGAAGGTCCTTGGACATCTGATCCAAAAACAAGAGTGAAAAAGGGACATTTAGAAACTGTGGGCCCTGCTATAAACAAACTAATTCAGAAGAGATAACAGGGAAAAGTCTAGGAGACTTACTAGGGAAAAGACAGTGGACATCATAGAGTTAAAAAAGGAAATAAAGCTGATGAAATGGTTTGCCATTCTCTATTTTTTTCAAGAAGATAGCAAGGTGGATGCACACGGGAAACAGCTTTTCTAATACATTAACAGCAGACTCCACACTGCTGGAAAATTATATTTGGGTGGAGAAAATATACCTGGGAACTGCTCATAAGCATCCTGACCCCAGTAAGTTCATCCTGAATGTGCTACATTGGTGGCCAGCAGAGACCAGCCTCCTGGCCAGGTCCAGGACTGGTGTCAGAAGATCAGTGGGACCGGGATGTTGGGCTGTAGACTGTCCCCAGTGAAATGCGTTTGTGTGGTGGGAGAGACTTCAAACTACTTACACGTATCTGAATTTATTAGGGAATGACAATGGTATTGACAGCTGCAGCTGGACTTCTGCTTTTTTGTGGTCAGGGTTGAGAAGAAGGACCACTTCTGAGATCCTCTCAGTATTCTCTGCCTTAAAGCCTACCTTTTTTTCCTGGTTCTTCCTCCTTCTGTGTTGAACTTGAGACTGTTTGGGATGACAAGCCACACTAAACACAATTAACTACCATGGAAACTATTCCATTTTCAGCTGAATGTGATCAACACACTTGCACATTATTATTGTTGTTGTTATTATTACTATTAATTTTTAGAAGTAGACGCTAATGCACCTTTATGTGTGGAAGTTACACAGAATGGAAAGACCCATTTTCCCCTTGGCTTCAGTTATAATGTTACCTTTTTCACCTTGACTTAATTTCTGTAAAGAGGAAAGGAGAGAAAAGCTGTTGTTTCCAGCCAGGAGAGAATACTGGGACGGGGTTTGGACAGGGTTAAGTGCCACATCACATCAGAGTCCACAGGACTCTTCCTCTCAGTGGACACCTCAGTGAATAATCGTGCCGTCTCACACAGATGCTGCCATTGGGCAACTCAGGGGAGAAGATACAAGAACCATGAGAGAGGCTAAAGGGCACCGGCCTCCAGAAAAAAAGTACCTCCAAATTTAACGTCAATCATCTGAAGTCAGTACATCCTGCAAACACTGTTCCCTTGCATACATCCATGAGAGCTGTGTGTGCCAGTGGCAAATAGAACCAAGACTCTTATTAATCATATTAATAACGGGTAACAGGTTCAAACCTAAACAGGGGAAATTCAGGTTAGATATAAGGAAGAAGTTCTTTACTGTGCGGGTGGTGAGGCACTGGAACAGGTTGCCCAAAGAAGTGGCAAATGCTCCATCCCTGGCAGTGTTCAAGGCCAGGTTGGTCGGAGTCTTGGGTGACATGGTCTAGTGTGTGGTGTCTTAAGATGATCTTAAGGTCTTTTCCAACCCAAACCATTCTATGATTCTATTTCTTAAGTATTCTGCCCATCCCCCCCTTATTATTATTTCTGTCTGTACTCAGCTGCACAGCTCATAGACTTCTTCTCAAGCCTGATCCTACAACCAACTCATGAATGGAAACCCAAACATAACTGGAAATTGCAATGGAGTGCCCATATTAAGAAGGTTCCTCCCTTTACTTCTGGGTAATTAAAGCTACTCATGGTTAGATTTTGTGCAGCAACAAGGAGGCATGGTTTCAACAAGCTGATGATTATTTTCTTTTGCAGCCAAGCATTTGAAGAATATTTCCACTGTGAAAGCAACTCGTGTCAATTCAGGCTAGTCATCTGAGTTTGAAGAACACTGCTGCTCCAAAGGCTGCATTCCTATAAAATTATAGGGAAAGAATGTTCTTCTTCTTTGTTTTTATTACCTTCCTAAAATTGGATCTGTAATGACTTTAAAAAAAATAAAAGAGAGAGAAAGGAAGAAAGAAGAATTTGTACTGTGAAGCAATATACTCGGAGAGCTCAAATAAAATATACAGCTATGTTATCTCAGAGTAATGCCCTATAATTATATCCATTTCTTTATTTCCTACAAGTTTGTATATTACAATCCACTAAACCAAAAGGCCAGATCACTCAGCTACCTTGATCCCTCGCAGTCTATTTAGGCAAGGGTGAAATTAACTGAAATTCAATGGCGATGTGCTGATTTACAAGCGAAGGATCTTTCTCAGAGTACCATAAAAGTCTCTTTTGCTTTTGAATGGATGAGTGGTTAGATTTAGATTAGGGAACTTCTATAAACACAAAAAGATAAACAGTTCCCATAGCATTCTCTCAGATCATAAAAAATAATCGGATGCGGGGTTAGCTTTCTAAAAAGAACAATCTACAGAAGGAAAAAAAAAGGAGCATCTTAAGCCCCTGTCACCGTGCTCTAAAGTGCCCGCACAATAGGTTCACTTCAAAGTGAAACCAGTTCTCCTTTTGGTTCATTTGCTGACATTGTCTGATGGGCAGCTTTGCTCTTTGCCAATAACGGTTCAGAAATCCTGAGTGAAAGGTTCAGAGCTGGACGGAGAAGACAGTCATTCATCCATCGCACGATCACAAAATTCAGGCTTGTGAGCAAACAACCACACTGAAAGCCAGGGTGTGAGAAGAGCTGATTGCTCCCAGAGTAAGTGCCTGAACTTGGGCCCCCAGAAGTATGCAACCAGAAATTTGCCTAAAGGGTCTTGTTGCTGATTGTCTTTTCTGCTTCCCTCTGCCTCTGAAAGGGATTCTTTTTGATGAAAGACTGCTGTCTGCCACCGTTCCCCTTCAGGTGAACCTTTATGCCCTTTAAGCAACATTGACTAAAGACTAGAAAGTAAAATAAAAGAATGAAGAGAGAAAACACCTCTGGCAGGAAGTGTTGGATGTCCAGGAGAGCAAACCTGGGTCTCATTCATTGATTAGTTGTTGGAAACATAAGACAGTGCCCTTGAACACCCCTGAAGCATTGCATTTAACCTTTGCCTGACCAACACATGGAGCAAGGTGCTAGAGGCTGCCTTGGCAGGGATGAATTCATGACTTGAGAAGCAGCTATCTCCAGATACCAGGTCTCTGGGTGAGCAGAGACCTCACACCACATCTGAGTATCCTACTTGCTGACCCCAAAAGTAAGATGCTGCCTGTGACTCTGTGCCCACCTGGCTACTTTCCCTTGCTCAAGTGTCTGATGGGAAACACTATCCCTGGCAGAAGGGTAGTATGGAGGTAGGGGGCTTGGAATACAGAGATCTTGAAATCAGGTCAGGTCAAAATGTTGTTGCCAAAGATGGGATTGAAAAACAAAAGCTTTGAGCATTAAATCTGCTTTGCTATTCATACCTAAGGTCCTGTCTCAGTCAAAACAACAACAACAAATCAATCAAGTTTCTGTTGACTGAAGGCTAATAGACAAGGAAAGTGAGCAGGACTTTGCCTTAATGTGTCCAATTGACTGACCTTACTAGCAAAATCAAGTTTTGTCTCCCATCAACATTACAGGGATCAGCTAGGAATGATGTGCTAAGAGCTACACATTCCATGAAGAGCCAATATTATATAAATAAAGTTTTCACTACCAAATCTCTGTAAGAAAGACCTGGGCCTTTCTGCTTGATATTCTAATTCTAGATAGACTTCTTAGCTTTAGCATTTCTAAGCCACAGTCCCAGCCAAAGCATGAGCTGGAATAACTGTTAATATATTGTACCACTGCACTTCCTGAAGGCAAGATAACCAGCACAAAATGTTCCCTTCCTCCCTCAGGTCTTCCCCACCGAACTGAGGAGCCAGTCCTATGTGTTCCCTCACTCACTAAATTGGCACTTAGAGGAAGACACTGTTAAACATGGTCACCTCTGGTGATCCGCCTTCTGCACAGTGATGAAGTCGTCAGGGGGCCACTAGATAAGCCAGCTAAAGAGGGTCAAGAAAGCTGTCCTCTACTTGATAGCAGCATCTTAATAGCTTTCTACAAACAGTGGGCCATCAAGTACCCAGACAATTTAATTTCACTTCTCAGCTGGAAAATAAGTACAGAAGTTGCTTTCATTCAGAAAAGAGAGGAAAAAGGAGAACTTCCTCTGCCCACTGATTCATTTGTTCACTCATTTCCTACATTTGCTTTGACATACAGCAAACTTTCAGAAACTTTCTAAGCTAATACATGATGACATTTTCCTCTATCATCAATACTTTCCTTGACACTTTTCTAAGCTCCGAGGGTGTCTGGTTATCTTCTGATGCTATAGGAAATGTCTAGATAGTATTCACAGATGATAGTCACTGTTAGGCTGTATTTCTGCTACTCTACCTAGTACTGATACAGTTAACAGCATCAATGTATGGTGTCAGACACCTGTGTCTCCTCAAGCTTTTGAAGAAGTCCTGTGCTGAATTAGTTTTCAAATTTGGCATCCAATTCAACAAATTGAGAACAACTCATAGTCTGTCAGAGCCTCTTGCAGACTTGGACACGCACTGGCAGACTCACTGTTAAAGCATATTCTGTAGTGAACGGTTAAACAACAATCTGGTAATGGTCCAGCATTTCCCAGCTTCTTCAGAAATGGTTCCGGCAGACATTCTTTTGTTTTGTTATTAACTGGATTGAAATTATACTTCATCATGCAAACAGCAGTATTGGAAGTTTTGTATAAAGTTGGAGGGTTTTGTGTAGCGTTTAGAAAGTTGCCAAATGACTTAGGAGAAGCAGAGATTTGCTTCCTGCTTTGCTCAGTGCCCATCACAATGGGTCTGCAGTCCCAGAGCACAACCACAGGAAAGATTCCAGCCACTGGGCTCCCCACAGCAAAGCCACTTATCACTGTGAGATTAATGTGGATTGGCATCAGAGCAACAGACAGTCTGGAGTGCAAAGAGCAAACCTATTTGGAATAGGTTGTATACGGTGACTTACAGTAGTATTTGAAGCATCTTTTGCTCCAGTGATGAACTTGAACCAATGCTTTGGTATACCTACAGCTCTTCAGCCCCGCATACTAGATTTGGTAAGCTGAAAACATGCCTTTAAGTCTACAACTTCATGAAGAGGACTCCATTAGTGCTGGGATGCATGACATTTAAGCACAAGAAATGGTTCTTACTTGCCTTGATGGAACTGTTTTGACTAGTCAGTGACTGTGTAGTAGTCAAAAAACTGAAATACTATTATCAACTATTAGGGAGATCAGAATTGTCCCTTGCAGCTCTCTAATCTACAACACATGCTTTTTAAAGTCACTGAGTGTGAACACTTTCAGATAAGTAAAGACAGGCTGGAAATCCCTTAAAGTGCTCCCGCCAATGTCGGACTGGCAAAGTCTTTTATATTCTGTGCAACTTTGCAGGCAGAAATCTCATCAAGGTACCAAATTAAACTGTCATGCTGCTCTGTGACTCCTGAACTACTGGCACGCCCCGGCTATAGTGCATGTTATTAATAACACCAAGTTGTCAGAAAAAGAGTTTCCAGGTCATATTGTGAAGGCATCTAATTGGTAACAATGAATGACAGATTCCCTTTAAAGTTGAGGAAACAACTGGATGTGCCACACAATGATGCAAAATACAGAGACAGCCAAGATTAAGATCTAGTTTTGGCAGAGCTGTACCTCACTAAGACCCTTCTCAAAAGCCAAACCAAAGTATTTGCAGAGGATCTTAAGCATCCAAATGCTTCCTTTTCCAGGCAGGAATTAGTTGCAGGCAGTGCAGCAGGAGAATGCATAAATAATGTGGGTCTCAGTTGATTACTATCGTTAATCTATAATAACTAGCTAACCAAACATGAAGTAAAGGTTAAATTTCCAGAGGTGTTGAGACATTATCAATAGGTTCACATGACCAAATTAAGACCACCAAGCTGATACGTTAGATTCCCTCATTAACCTTTGGAGAAACAGCACTGTTAGGGCACGATTCGTCATGTCTTAAAGGTGACATCTGCAATAGTTGGGACCTATCACTTCTTTAATAGTGTCTCTTCCTTGGCACCGAGCATAAATAGAGCCCAAGGTGCCCAGCTTAGATGGGGACATCTAAGTTTAAGCAAGATGAGTCCCAGCCTTTGAGAATGAAGGCCACGTAAGACGTAGTTCACTCGGAAAGATGGGTGAAAGGATGCACTACATATGTACCAGGTGGGTAAGTTTGATAGCCAAACTGTCCCAGACTATGACTTCACCCTCAGTGGTCACAGCTTCATCAGCAGCAATAGCCAAAAAAACCCCACATAAAGCACTGTTTGAATCACTTCTGTTTATTGCTTAGCTTATTAAACCAGCCTGCTACCAGTTTTGCATACAAAGGTGTAACCTATAGCCATTTGGGACCTGCCTTTCAGGCAGTTTCCAGGGACAGGGCAAACTCTTGGGATTTGAACATCTCCTGGCATAAGTACTGAGCAGGGTGCCTACATCCCACAAGTGCAACATCACTTCTAGTTTGAAGGCAGAAAGAGATTTAAGCAGTACCCAAATGTAGCCGTATCATTCTGCAGCAGCGTGAATTTCATCCTCAGTGCCTCAGCTCATCATCATCAGTCAGAGATGCACAGGCTCTAAGGCCAGAGGGATCTCTCACCAGCACTTCTCAACACACAGACAAAGCAGCTATTCCCAGGAGGTGGATTAAGCTTTTTTGAAAGATAGCTAATCTTGTTTTAAAGAACCAGAATGATGATGAGTCTGCCACTTCTCCTGGTAAGGTGTTGCAATGCTTAATTACCCTCACTGCTAGAAAATAGCACATTCCTTCAAGGTTGAATTTGTTTAACTTTAGTCTTCCAGCCAATGAATTGCATTGTGCCTTAGTCTGCAAGACCAAAAAGACCTCCCTGTCTCAAAGTTTATCTAGGCATTGGTGCCTCAATAGTGAAGCCAAGTTCCTGTCAATCTGCCCTTTGATAAACAGTAGGCGGTGAACTCCTTAACCTCCACATCACACAGGCTGGCTCCCTGGGTCTGAGTTTTGAGCTGCCTCTCAATTCTCTGAAGATCTCCATTGCTCTCAACTTGATGGAGGAGAATGACTGCAGAGGACCCCGAGCTTGGGACACCCATGTGGGGAATCATGTGGGTCCTGTAAGGTTTGACCCTCAACATGCAAAATGGGAACTAAACTTAGTGGTTGGGTTTCACTTGCTGTCTTAACATTCCTCTGTCTCCATCTAGTCCTCATCAGGGCCTGCCCTTCTCTAGTAGAAGCACACAATTCTGCTTGTTTTAGGGTAGATGATATGCTTTTCATATAAATCTCTGATTTTTCACTGCCTCTTTCTCAGATTTTAACCATACATACTCCCCCTCCCCAAGATCCAGAGGTTAATTCTTACTTTGCATAGTTTAAAAAATATTTATCCAACTTAAATTTACTGCCATACACTTTCATTGGATCACTTATTTGTTTTGCTTTGTTAATATGGTTCCTGACAAGTTAAATGGAAAAACCTCATTCATTTTCCCAGTACAAACCTTCTTCTACAAAAGTTTAACTAATCATACACCTTTTCTCTCCGAATTACAGTTTCGATCTTCTTCCTCTTATGTAAAAAGTCTCTGCTCAACTACAGCCAATTTCATCATTTCTCTGCTACTTCTGTTGCATCTCTCTGAAGTTAATGCTGAACATATAGAAAATTATACTCACAATACTTTAAACGTTATTTTTATAGCTGGCAAACACACCATGCAATATTTCGCCCGCCTTTTTGACTGCCATGATCTATTATGTACGGAGATTTTCATTCAACTTTGTGCAACCACAATCCACTAATTTTCCTGGGGGTGCAGGTTTGCAGACACTCAGCAATCAGGTAATATATCAGGAAAATTTGGGAAAATATCTGATTTCAGCTTTCTTAGATTCAGGTTTTTTAAGAGCTTTAAAATTTAGCCTTGGTTACAACTGAAATGATGAAACTCAGTGGCAGCAGGGCTGTAGAAATGATACATGCCAGCCTGAATACTAGGATGTGCTGCCCCTCTACTCCTCTCTGGGGAGATCCCCCCTGCAGTCCTGATCCAGCTCTGGGGCAACAGCACAAGAGGGACGTGGAGCTGCTGCAGCGAGGCCAGAGGAGGCCCCGGAGCTGCTGCGAGGGCTGGAGCAGCTCTGCTCTGGAGCCAGGCTGAGAGAGCTGGGCTGGGGCAGCCTGGAGAAGAGAAGGCTCCTGAAGGGGACACCTTAGAGCAGCTCCAGTGCCTAAAGGGGCTCCAGGAAAGCTGGAGAGGGGCTTTGGACAAGGGCCTGTAGGGACAGGCCAAGGGGAATGGCTTTAACCTGCCAGAGGGGAGATTGAGATGAGCTCTGAGGCAGAAGCTCTTCCCTGTGAGGGTGCTGAGGCGCTGGCACGGGGTGCTCAGAGAAGCTGTGGCTGCCCCATCCCTGGCAGTGTTCAAGGCCAGGTTGGACACAGGGGCTTGGAGCAACCTGCTCTAGTGGAAGGTGTCCCTGCTCATTGCAGGGGAACATTGGACTAGACGACCTTTAAAGGTCCCTTCCAACAAAAAGCATTCCATGACGGTATAATGTGCAGAAAAGGCAGTTTTTTGCATAGGAAGGAGGTGCCCATTCCAGTATTTTTTCCACTCACCTGAGCAAGAAGGGGTGGGGAAAGGAGAAGAAAAAACAATCCTGTAGATTCATCATTTCAGGTGAGATTGCATCTGCAAAATCTGCACAGCAGCAATTCCCAGGAAGCGCTGGCAGCAACACAAACCTGACTGGGCCCCTGCAACTCTAATCAGCTTCATAATGCTGTGGGCAATGCTGCAAGAGCTGTGCCTTGCAGGAGCAAAGCCATGAAAGTGATGGATGATTCCCCAAGTGCTGCTACAGGCACTGCAAAAAGGGTTTAGTAAAGGCATGGAACAGGTTCTGAGCAGAGAAGGGATGAAAAAGGAGACAGTGGATAAATATATAAATAAAACCTTAGGAAGGCAGGCTGAGGGACTGATAACCAAGTGGGGTTACGGGTTGTAACCGGCAAAAAAATGCTACCAAGTCACAGCATGAATAGACATATATGTGCAAAAGTGGAAGGGAGGGAAGAAAGAAGACAGAAAATGATAAGATGGCAGTGGAAATGAGAAAAAGAAAAAGAAATAAATAGGTGGATAGCAGAAAGAGTGGTGTTTGCGAAAAAAGATACCACCATAAATTCTGGATATCTGGATTTGGTAAGAATAGTCTCATTCCCATTGGACAATGAGAAACTAAGGGCTGGTAGAAAACGGATGCTTAAGAAAAAGATCTAGGTTCTCTTTCTCCTCTGACAATGCCTCTCTGCTGCTATGCAGCCGTGGACAAGCTATTTTAATACTGTGAGTCTCATTTCTCTTTTGCATAAAAGACAACGGTGTCAGGCACGCCAAGCAATTTATAGACATGACTTATGTCTACACAGTGTCATTTTGAAAGTACCCTACAGTTATGGGATAATTAAGCATCACAACAGCACTGTGAATAAATTTTTGGTTTTAGAAATGGGGAAAGTAAGGCACAAGAAATGTAAGATCAGAACTTTGGCATCCACGCATATGTTAAAATCAATAGTTCAAGGCTCCTAATTTAGACTGGGTGCCTGATTGTTCAGCAGTTCAGTGCAATAATGTGGAAATCCCCAAAGTGGGATTC